>NC_043745.1:19407707-20081146 GCF_902148845.1 Salarias fasciatus
CCATGTTAAATCATGTTAAATTATTTAATTGAGAAATGCAGAAGGGCATCATTTCTCAGTGGTGTGCTGGATAATGATGTCAAATGACATTTATTCCACAGAATGGAGAATTTATAGACTGGTGAGCTGAATGTAATCATTTGGAAGACCTCTGAAACTGCTATAGTTTTCAATTTGACATTCATCAAACTGTTAGCACAAAGACTTATTCAAAAGCATATGAGTCTTTGTTTCCTGCTGTGTGACCAACAGAAAATAAGCGTGGATTGTACTGCTTGCTTTCTGTCTTTTTTAATGAGGATACACCTTTTGTGGCTGAGATCTCACCAGTTACGAGATTGAGATTAGGAAACTGTAAATGCGGGGATTTATTTTAAACAAACTAATCTTTTTATCTCTCACATTAAATACAAGTGTATTGGCACATGTATTTTGTATTCATCATATTTTGCTGATAATAGATTATAAAATATGGACAAAGCATCGTATAACGTCTTTAAATTGCAGTTTGCATCATATATTTAGTGGGAAAGTAGTGGATTTACTAGTGCAGCATCATTTTAGCTCTCTGCTTCACAGACAAGCTCACTGAATCTTTTGTGAGTTTAGAGATTCTCTCTAGATGTCTAGAAGGAAAAGTTTTGCTCCCTTGTACTGAAGTGACATTTGTCCCCGTAGTCCCTTTGGAGTACTGCCAACAGACGAAAACTTTAAAGTCGCTGCTGTGAGGTTACTATTTAATTCCAAAAAGATGCATTGAGGGTATTATTTGAATGTAGGGCTACAATCAAGTGAGCAAATAGACAAAGAGACTTACCTTGTATTCATATTACCCTTATTGTGAGTCTCCTGCTCTGAAGTGAACCATTCATCTGTATCGAGGTCAAAATGTTCTCTAAAGACCAGCACAGGATCAAACGCACAACCCTTTCAAGCAGCCCGCATAAACCTACACCTCTGTTCAGTTTTACACGTTGCACGTCTTTGTTGAGCTTGCGACTGTTGCATCAAGCAGCTCTCTGCAGCACTGCCTCAATTAGAGCAGGGGAGGGCGGCCACTGTTCCACTGCTCCTCGATGCTCTTATCAATTTTACCAGACAATTAGGGGATAGACCGCGGCGCTTTGATGTCACTGTCAGCCTTGTGGTCTTCTGAGCCAGCGCTTGATCAGCTCTAATTCTGACTACAGTAACAGCATTTGAAGCGAACGGAACATGAATTGGATAAAACTATTGTTTGTCCAATTAATGCGAGAACCGCTCCTGCTCCAGTCGGGATGTGAACACACATCGTTTTGAAACCGCGTGACACAAAGTCACGAGGTGCAGCACAGCATATGAAGTTTCCTTAAACGGATGCAAACAAGCATGTGAAAAATATCAAAACACTCAAAATTTCCTTATCCTCGGTGATGCAGTCATCAGATTGAAATATGCTTCTTCTTTTTTTTCAAATGTTTTGTATGGATTTAGGCTTTGCTGCAGTTTTACATGATAATTGTCCCTTTTAAATTACTGTAATTTCCCTGCAGAACTGGTGGATGTCAATTCAGAAAACCTGAATACACAGCACTGATTTGATTGGTTTCCTTTGGAAATGCAGTCCATATTAAAGACTTTAATATGAATCCACATTTTTTGCACTATGCAAACGATTACTATAATACATCATAGTTACTGGACACAGGCTGGAGGGAGGGCCGGAGCGAGACGGGAAGGTGAGGCTGTTAAAGGGAGAGATGACATAACCTGGCTCGATGCCCAGCTCCCTGAGAGCTCACCGCCTTTCCTGTTGCTATGGTTACTCGCAGCAAGTTGCCAAGTGAGGATGGCTCCGTCATCAGCAACGAATCAGAGAAGCTGAATTCCTGCAGGGGCTTGGCGGTGCCGAAAGTCACAGCACAGCAGAAACTGACAAAGGAGGAGACGCGCAAGAGGGATGGTGAGAGTCGCAAGTTGATGCAAATACAAATTATTTATTCTACTACTCCCATGCAGGCAAGGTCAGGTGTGTCAAGAATGTCAAAACATCTAGTCGTAATCCTCCCCCCGCATACATTTGGTACTTCTTTGGTCACTGCAGATTTTTCATAGTCATTGTTCAGCAATAAGCAGTGACGGGCTTAATGAATATGCATGAGACAGACACTCTGCTGCTGACATGATACAGTATGTCAGAACAGTGGAAATATGACACTGTGCCATAAACACACAGTCACGCATTAATGCAGAAAAAAAAGAAAGAAATATGCAGAAGGGTCATGTGAAGTCTTACATCTCGTGCTCTTCCAAGCTGCTGGGCATTTCAAGTGAAGGCCATTCTCATGTTGAATAATTTGCCGTTCTATTCTTGTTCACTGAAGTTAAATGATCCACATGTGGTGGGCGAGAGTTGAATTAATCTAATTCAAACACTTAGCTGTAGATTGAATGAAGTTATCTGGATTATGATTTTCTTAATGATTGTGTTTAAATAATGAATCAGTTGAGTTGGGAGAAGCTGGAACCACATCCAGTTTGTCTGATGTACGATAAATTAAAATAAAGAACTGCAAAGTCAGTTCCTTTCATTTATCACGGAGATATATTGCCATAAGCATTGCCTCAGCCGTCTCTGTGATCTATTGTTTCTGTCCACAACTCCCATTTCATTTGCTGACATAGACAAATGGCGTTTGACATAATCCCAAAAGTGACAAGGTGATGAGAGTGCGAGTGAGACAGAGGTGGGAAAGGGTGACATGGGAAAAAAAGTCAGGCGGAGTGGGAGAGTGCGAGGTTCCCCCAGGACTGACAGTGTAATGATTAGAGGTATTTGTAGTCTCTTTGTGAGTGAAGTCCCTCTCTGTTCTTCAGATCCGTATGACACCTCCTCTGGCTCCCTCCAGCTCATTTCCATAAAGCCCATGGGGGCTCAAACCAACTACTCGCATCCCGCATCCACGGAGCGCAACTACAACTCGGCCATCATCAATGGAGAGGTGATGCATGTACACATCCACGGATACTGACATCAGCAGATGAGCATGTGTGCATTGATGCACTTAAACCCTTGTTCAGCCTAATGTTAAAAAAGTGGGTGTTTTTGTAGAAAAAAAAGTTATGAAATGATTTTTTTTATCTATATAAAAATTTTATTAAATAAGAATTCACTTTTTACAGTCTGATCTTTAAGCTCCACAACACAAAGCTCGAACCACAGCACACGAAGAAAGAGGAACCCCGGGAGAGTCCATGCTCTGATCTCTCCATGTTCTGCTGCACGCTGTCCTCTCTGCAGGTCAACCTGGCGCTCAAGCAGAAGTCAGACATTGAGCACTACAGAAACAAGCTGAGGCTGAAGGCTAAGAGGAAGGGCTATTATGACTTCCCGTCCACCAACGGCAGCAGTGGCGATCAAGCCCTGGTGCAGCGGCAGCGGCACGGAGATGAGAGGGCAGCCGGTGAGCATGGCAGACCTCTGGAGCCTGATGATGAGCGAGGTTCCACTTATGTCAAGTCTCACAGGAGGTGAGGGGAGAGTGGAGATACAGCGGGAACCTTGGTTTTGCTGAACAGAAAGTGTTCGTTGACACTTGATATTCAGAGATACTTTGAAATAGCCTCACAGAGAAGCAAGTGACATGCATTTCATATTGGCTAATGGACTTTTACCCACAACCAGTCATCCATCCCTGCTCACCCCTGTCTTGAATAATTAGCTTATAGATAAGTGAAACCATTCACTCTAATGTTGTCATTATCCTGTCTTAGTCGGCAATGGGAGACCCATCAAGTTCTGAGCCTCCATAATGGAGATAAGAGGATTGGCAGGTTGCTCTGTGGTCCACTGCGCTGGTTCTGCTTTACAGATGTACATAAATATGGAAAGTCTTTCATTTACAAATTTGGGTCAAGTGTGTTAACTATCTTTTCCACACTAGATTAACACAGACCCTTCAGAGCTCCGTCCCAGCTGCACACAGAAGGAAAAAAAAAAAACAAAAAAAACGAAGCAACATTTGAATCTCAGCCTGTGTGTGAAGGCTTGGATAGCAGTTTGTATTTTCCATCCCGATGAGCAAGATAAACAGATGTTTACTGCCAAATGATTGTGTGGCTGATCAGCGACTCCACTAACACGCACCCCCCCCTTTAGCTGAAGTGATTATATCAGAAAAGGTTGACTGATGTGTATCTTGTCCTCCGTCATTGATCATGTTTTGTCGTACCAGATGTATGGCTGAAAAAGACGCAGAGGACACACTCATTTCACATGACATTGAAAATAATTATTCTGTATCGCTGCCAGATGTGTTACTTAATGCCTTTATGACACAGTGTAAGGTATACCGCCTTCTATCTGTCACCGCTCCAGCTCAAATACTTTTCTTCACCCCGATTATTGTGTTAAGCTCAATAAACTCTGTGCGCTTCGTTGTAATAAACTGTCCCTAACCTTTGACTCTTTTACCTCTCTGACTAAAAGGTCTTTCTGAAAGTGTTTTATATGAGTAACTAACCCAGATCTGAACTCCACTGAATACACTTTTTTCTCTAAATGGCAGGCAGTCCCAGGTAGGGCAGACGGCCTATCGCAGCAGACAAAGCTTGAGCAGTCCGAGCCCCGGAGGAACAGAGATGGACTTGCTCGTAATGAGAGAGAGACCGAGGAGAGGAATCCGCAACAGCGGCTATGACGTGAGTCACATGTCGGCACATGTCATCACCCGCCGCTCCTGTCCCACCAATCAAGCCAATTACATCTGTCATTTACAGATGCGCTGATGGCTGCACACACACACACACACACACACACACACACACACACACACACACACACACCCACGCTCCTGCCGACGTGTGCAAATGCATTATTAACTTGTGCTGTAGTGCTGCAGAGGGTCCTTTTTTTATTAGGTTTGTAAAATACAACGTAGACTCCTTTCACCTCATATCAGCTTCAGTTAAACAGAATGTGTGTTTTAACTCGGTAAGGTTAATTTTCTTCAAAATCGCATTTAGTAGGTTATCGTGTAATACATAAATATGGGCAGTATTTAAAATTAAATTTAATAAAGATGTGGGTAAAATCATTTAATCATTTTAAATGAGTCCACCTACATTATTTAGTACGTACTGTGACTACCTGACCTTTTTAATTATGAGTCAAGTATAAACATATAAATTACTGTATGCATTCATGACCTCCACTGATTGGTTGTTTGGTTTAAACTGCAGTCACAATACAGTGAAACTAACTTTGTGCCATTATTTCCCATCTAACATCAAAAAAGTGAAAAAAAAAAATCATTATCAATCAAAGGTAGGATTACTGCCTTGCTCTCTTGCCTTTAGGGCAGAAACAGAACTCAGAGTGATTCTGTTACGGTTTGGTTTCAAGTGTGCCACAGTAAGCTCAAAGGACAGAAGTGGTTCATTCATAATTAAGATTAAGATTTATGAGAGCCTGTCTTTGTGATATATAATGCATCTCAGGATGGCTGGTTTATGTCTTCACTCTTTTATTGTTCCATTACGGTTCTGTGTGTGGCTCCCTCTTTATGTGGTCACAATACAAGACTGCCAGCCCCGAAGAGTGATCAAGTGGACCATTCCTAAAAAGTGCTTTCAGAAATATTCCAACTGAACTCCTACTGACCTGCTGCCTGACTTATTTCAGCAGGAAAAGCTCATGTTTTCTGCTTCAGGCTTGCCGGCTTAAGGCCACGGTGTCTTACACATTCAGCCGCTGTTTGGGACGACATTGTGTTTTCATGAGCAAAATGCAACTAAATCTGGGTCCAGAAAATTACTCACAAGCTCGAGAAAACAAGATTTTTCTGACCCAGCCTTCTTTTGGTTGTGTTGTATTTACTAAGCACTAACTCTTGAGCTCTGCTAGAATTATGACACAATAGGACAAGCTGCCCAGCCATTCGGCACAACTCCTGGTCCTGTAGATTACAAAGGAACTAATGTTGCTCTGAGCCCTATTGCTGCAGATGCAAGTCTCTACTGCTGCTTGTTGCAGGGGGGCTGATTTATGAGGTGCACCACATTATGTCTCTAGCGGCTCCCTTCGATTCACATAGGAAGTAGGGCAGGCCGACCTCGTATTAATATATCCTGAATATAACTGCTGAATGAATGGGAACTAAGGCTAAAATAGAGGGACTGAATGGATTTTAGATAATGTGACTGTAAGATGTTTAGAATAAGATGTAGGGAATAGATAGTGTAGTGGGCCGGTAGAGGGAGAGCAGAAGAAAACATTATAACAGTGAAAATCCAGCCGAGGAGTGGAGCTCTCTTCCTCTGTTCGTAAACCTACTGTGACCAAGCAGTGACACAGACTGGATCAAACCTTCCAGCTGATGTGTCTCTGACATTCAGAACAGAAACATTAAACAGTCTCTTCTGGCTTAGCCAGCACTCTGTCAGCAGCCTACTGAGAGCCTGACAGGAAACGCCACACAGCTCGTATTTTCCCGGCTTTCCCAGGATGTACATGTTAGTAGTTCACCAACACAAGCAAGGAGAAGTTTCAATTTCTAAGATCTGATCCCGATATAAAAAACACGGCTCCTCGGGCCTCCCCTGGTGCTCCCTGCCACATATCAACTCACACAAGCTCTTACTAAAAGTGTCATGGTGCTAAATTTAAACTTGTGCCCAAGTTTGATTTCCTTTCAGTCTCTGATGTTGTAACTGTTTCCTCATGGATACACTCTAATCCATAATAGTTTAAATTTAATGCATTGAGTTTTAAAGAGAGTGTGTTCACTGATTTATCCGTTCCAGACCGAGCCGGAGTTGATCGAGGAGACGAATGTTGATCGTCTCATGGGGACGCGGGGCTACATGTACGGCCGCGGCCTGAAAGGCCACTCAGAGACGTCCACTCTGAGCTCACAGCCCTCCATTGATGAAGTGCGGCAGCAGATGCACCTGCTGCTGGAGGAGGCATTCAGCCTGGCCTCAGGAGGGCAGTCCACGTCCGGAAGACACTCCCACCACCAGCCGCCCCCTCCGGACCACTACAGCCCCGCACCGCCCCCACTCCCCTACACAGACGTGGTGACCAGCGCTCCGGGCACTATGACCTGCGGACGGGGAGGCCTGCAGTGGGTACCATCCTATGGCACAGAGGTGTATCAGTGCAGTCTGCCTAAACCAGTGAGTACGCTCAGATTTACGCCATGGAAATGTCGCTAACGGCGACCAGATAAAGACTCTCACGGTCTGTTCCAGGCCTTTCGCTTCACCCAGCTTCCTGAAATGACGATGGGTTCGCCTCCTCCTTTACCGCCTCGCACTGGGCCTCCTCATGGGACCCCATTAAGACGGTAAAGTTCAGGTCTAACACACACACAGGCACACACACACACTGCAGACAAACATCCACCAGTTGCCTGTCGCATCCCGAATCTCATAAGATTATTTTAACATCATTCATATTCAGGGGCCGGATAGTCACTAGGTGATGTGCTGTGGCAAGGGTGAATTTAGGCCTTGTATAAATTTTAATATTGAACTAGTGCATTGAGAGATGGCAAGAATGCTAATGAGGCACCGGCTCCCCTGAACGGAGTGTGTCTGCCATCTAGTGGAGCGGCACTGCAGGAGCTCTTTGTTCATGCCCCTCCAATATCTCCATCCAACGCAGCTCCACTTCTGACTTGGGGCCTAAGGGAAGGAGCTCAGAGACATCTGTCGCTGAAATGCGGAGTCAACGTGACAACAACCCATATGGGCCAGCGAGAGCAGCACTCCCATCCATCACTGCAGAGCAGCCTGTGTCCAACTACTCAGGTAAGCACACAACAAGAGAACTCGTTTTAGTGACTCATTGTTTGCTCTGCTTCTTGGCCAAATGTTTATTCAAATTAGTTGTATATTTATATATCTAACCTATTGGAAATAAGTCTCTTTAGATCTAGTCACCTTGAATAGACTGAGATGAATGCCGCTGTCCTTTCTCTTTACTGTAGGAAATCCTATAACAGCTGTCTACGCCATCCCAGCCACCAGGTCTGGTTTCTCAGAGTACTTTGTCTCGACTCCACCCACCTCCTACCACAGCCCCTCCTGGATGTCTTATCCCCCTGAGCCTGAGGATGTACCCCCACAGTGGGCAGACTCTGTAAGCAAAGCTTCTCAAAACCTCTCAGTCCAGATGAAAAAGATTCAATGCATGAGTGCAAAGTAATTTAAGATTTAAAAGGCTGCTTAGCCTAATAAAATGAATGGTCAAAATATTCTGAGCTCTTAATGACATTTCCTGACTTTCAGCAAATAAGAAGCCACTGATACACCAAATTAGTTTTTTTGCATCAGTCCCTACAGAGACTAGAAGAAGAAAGATCAATACAAAGCAACAGTCACGGCTGAAGTAATGAGCATTGGAAGTGTCATAAATAACCTTGCTGGGTTAGACTCACTGCATTAGAAAAAAGTTTGCCCACTGTGTCATCATTAAGATGACAGTGATTGAAACTATTTGTTCTGCCCATGGTTCCCATGGTTTGAGTCTCCAGCACTAATCTCTGTTTTCTTTTTTTTATTAAAATAAGTCACTACAAATATCACGTGTAACCTTCCCTTCCACTGGTTCAGTTAAAGGGCAGCTGGACGTGACTCAGGCCTTTGACTGGATTCGCCTCCAATCATTAGGTTGCTGACGCAATACCCCATTTTACTTGACGCAGTGCCCTTTAGCACGATAATGAACCACAAGGCCGGTGTGAGTGATCATGTAAAGCATGTTCAGATTTCTGGAATATTAAAATGAGCTCTATGAGTAAATGTTCGTATATACATACATACATATACAGTATATACTACAAACTGTTGTTTTGAATTCAGTGCTGCTGTTGAGTGAACCCAACAAAACACTCACATTTATAATATTTACTCAAACTTTACATTTTGCCAATCTAACATTTGAAAGTCCTTTAGGCCTTACAACTATAAATCCAAAATAGAATGAGATGAAGTATGAAATTGGAGGCATTATCGATGCCCAAAACTACAAACTTAAAACAACATAATATATAACATAATATTCTCATATCCAGTCAGTGTCAAGTCATTACATATTTCAGCCGGACAGTTTTAGACCACATGCTGTATTCATCACAACAGTGTGGCTTCACACAGTCTGGGCGCACAGCAGTCCAGACATTTCACCAGTTAGTCTCCTCATTGCCAGATCTTTACAGTTCCTAAAAGTAGACCGGATCCCACACAATGATAAACATGACTTTCTCCCATGTTTTTTGAGGTCTAAGTGAAATATTAAACTTAAGTAAACCTGCTGAAATTTGTAATGAAATGGTAAAATGTATTACTTTGCACATCAGATACAGATTTTATACTTTCTAATCAGTACACTTTGTCAATTCATGTGCAGCAGTAGTGTTCTCTATAACAGATATTAGACATTTAATTAAAGTAATTTTCCTTTTTAATGAGCGTTGTACTGTGTTTCTGATGCCGTCTCTATCCTTCCTTTCAGGTGCCCCTGCCTGGGTATGTAGAGGCCTTTCCTCACCCTCGGTACCCACAGGGAAGCCCCACCAGGCTGCCCCTGGAGTACAACCAGACACTGGAGCAGCCCCCCACTGCCCCGAGCACAGCATCCCAGCAAAGTCTGCCCCAGGTGCTGAAGGACATGGACGGCAGCATGCCCCTGAGCAGCCTCTCCACGTCTGCCCTGGTGCAGGCCATTCGACAGGAGGTGGCCAAGCTGGCCAAGAAGCAGAACGACATGTTTGAGTTCTAGTTGTGACTCGGCCGCCCTGCGTGAGAGAGAGAGAGATGGTTAGTTGTGCACTGGCACATGGTGATGGCACTTGTTCAGACTGATTTTTCATATTTGTACTGTAAAACAGACTGATCTTCTTTACACACTGAGCACCAACTGTTTGATTTCTTTTCTCACACCATTGGTGTTTTTTTTTTTTTTTTTTCCAGCTCCCGACTTAGGGGACAGAAAAGATGTTTTTTCTTTTTAGAAAACTTTGCCATCCTCTATTGATGATGTCTCAAGTTACTACATGCATCTCTGTAGATATGTCTATAGGAAATGCTAAATATGGAAATTATAACTTTTTCCAGGTTCAACTTTTTTTTTTTTTGTGAATCAACATTAGTTGAGAAAACAGTAAAAATAATTGTGTGTACTGAGAGGACCAAAATCTTCCTGTCAGGTGGGTAAGTACAAACCACAGTGTATATGAGCATGTACAGTATAAGGACATCATGTATCTAATCTCCTTTTATAGACCTGTAGCTTCGACAAGACGGGCTACATCAGTACCATCTCATACCAGCAATCATACTGATGATTTTTATTTACTTATTTCATATTAACATACGTTAACCATAATAAAAACACATGGTTTATTATTGTCTAGGTATTTAAACTATAGTTTATTAAATTAACAAAGTGACTAAACGGTATATATGTACATTTTTAGAGGAACCCAATCTAACATCAGATCTTTAATTTTAGCTCTGATGAAGAAAAAAGCTTTGAGTTTGTGTATTTGACAAAGGGAACCATTTATCATAGCAATACTTTATTTAATCTGTGCACAATGTAGGAACAGTAATTAGGAGGTCATCGTTTTTACTTTTAATGAGTATTTTTGACATATTTCTTTTGTCAGTTCTGTTCAAAAACATATATCTGGGTGGACAGCGCAGTAGCATTGGTTTTAAAATGTGCTGTGGACTCTGTAAACCCAAAAACATTTCAATTGTTTTGCTGGTAGCTGTAACACAACTTCTGAAACTATAATTAGAGACTCTATTGTTTGTTGATGGCCCGAAAGCGATAGTCTGTCTCAGTGGGCAGATTTCATGAATACAGTATGCAGTTCAGCTGCAGTGCCTCATGCAGACGCGGCGACTCGTCGTTGCCTCAGAAACAGTTGAACTCTATAAGGACACTTGTCTCAAAAATGATTTTGTATCTTCAGATATATTTGTCTGAAATGTCCCTAGCTTCTACTTAGTGGTTGAATACATTCTTGAAAAAAAGGGGATTATATAATAGTATATCAGATTGGATTGAAAATTAAAGACAAAAAAATGTAAACAAAAAACCATCCTGGAAAACTATGAGATCAGAATAGTGAAAAACAGCAATAGTGAAGCAGATAACTATTTTTCAGAGAATCTTTTAATAGGTGATAGAAGTTCCAAAGTTGGCACAGATTTTCTCCGTTTCATAAAGTAGGCTGGTCTAAAGAACACTTTTGAAGATGGTGGCCATTAAAATTGTCAAGACTTGAATCCATCGATCTCTCTTCTATAGCTGCTTCATCCACTTTGCAGGGCTTATACAGAACAGGTTGCAGTACATAGGGGAACGTTCATGTTCGCGCGCACACACGCACACACGCACACACACACACACACACACACACACACACACACGGTGAAGGTTCTGGAAATGTTTGTAGCCATGATGTTTGACAGGATCTATTTAAATAAGAGTGCCGATGATACAAGGTTAGATACGTTTGTTTAGAGAAAGAGGGAATAACTTTTCATTCTTTACATTTCCAATACGTTATTGTAGTTATTAAGATCTAGAGAAATTGAGAGTGGCAGTTTGATTAACACAGTTAAAATCAGTATGATAACAGAAATGTTGTTGACAAATCTGCAATATCCTTCTGCAAAAATAGTCCTTTGAGTTTTAAGTGACCAGCATCATGTTTGCTGAGATGCCAATTTTGGTGCTTTTATCACAGTTTGAGAGATGGTTTCACTGATCTGATTCATAATATTCCTGATTTTAATGAAGTAGACTTCAGCCAACTCCACGTATTTTAGTAGAGAGGTGAACCAATAAATGTTTTATGTGGGATTTTTCAAGGATTCATCAGTTCGTTTTTTGATGACTTGGGTTAATTTTAACTGAGTTATTGACCATTTTAATCTGCTTCAGTCTATTTAGTTTTTTTTTTTTTTTTTTTATGATCAGCCTGAGGCCACCACACCAAGGCCGAACACAAATCTATCAGCTATTCCGTGAAACACAGCCGTAAAACACAAGTCATTAAATTATCCAAAACATGAAATGAATTTATCTGCCCTGCAGAGGTAGAGGTCGTTTTCATATGTCACTGTGGCATTAAAGCCTCCTGTAAGAATAAAGAACTTTTTATGCAGACGTGCTGGCTGGCTGGTAGAAAGTGGAAGCGAGTGATGTGGAGTGCATGTAGGCCTATAGCAGGGGTGCTGCAATATGTTTGCAAAAACACTGAGACGCTATAGATCGCCTACTTTTAACCATATTATTACAAAACACACGGAATGCTTTGCTGATTATATCATAATCGATGTTGTAAAGAAGAAAAAGCTGTCAGTCCTTACATCAGAACGACAACCGCGAGTGAAGATGCCTTTAAAGGATCCTTTCCTTTCTTAAAGCAGCGTTGCTTTTTTTCAGCGGCACTGAGTAACTTTCGCCTTTTTGCATCATTACTATTGAGCAAACCCTTCCTCTCTTCCAAGAACTGCTCTTTTATACTCATGCCTGTTGGTGTGTAAAGTAGCTGTATGGAAATACTGTATGTTTAAAGAAAAAAGAAAAAAAAATTGTTGTTGCTTGTTTTCCCAGAAATCATTTCACTCATTATTGAGGGAAGCACTTGTGTCTTAAGAGCTGTAATAATTACAGTGAAGCCATTTTTTCTTTTTTTTGGTGTGTGCGTGTGTGAGTGTGTGTGTATACCAGAAGTGAACACCTTTTCACATGATCATGCTGGATAACAGAAAAAATAGCTATATTAAATAAAAAGGGTTGTCAGGCAGAGGGTTATTGATTCAGAAAAAAGATGAGTATTTATTATATAAGAAGTGACATACACAGCGAGCTAAATCTATTAAAAATCTGTCTTTTTGTCTTCCTGACCGATTTCTTTATTTTCTTTTCATCTGCTTGATCTTGTTATATTTGATGTTCCTCAGAGATGGATCTAACAGAGAAACCCCTAGAAAGATGGAGAGAAATATTAGCTGACCATGATTGAAATGAAATAAAAGATTTTATTAGAATAACGGTGTCACTCTGTGTCTCGAACACCTCTTTTATTTTCTGCAAGTTGACCTTTCTGACAGGTTATGACCAGACTTGAAGCACAAACTGAAGTTTAGTTCTTTGTGCCTGGCAAGGTGCAAAGATTACTATCATCAGCGGCTTAATTTTGGAAAAAAAAAAAAAAAAATTCTTCTGCCACCAAATTTTCCACATGTAACTCGTCCGACATGAATTGGAGCAGCACCACAAAAAGCACATCAAAATGTGCAAAAAATTCCAGAGCAGTTCACTGTAACTTTTCTCAGCGTTCCGGAATTCTGAGAAAGTTCCCAAAAAAACAGGCGTTTTTTTCCCTATATAAGTGGATGAGAGCCGACTGGGAAAAAAAAAAATCCTCCCTCGAACAAGTCCATCGTGCCTCGCTATACTTTCACATAGAGATGTGATCAAAGTATCAAATCATTACCATTTTTGTCCACTACTGAGATGTGAAAATCTCATTTCAATATCTTGCACCAATTTTAAACAGTGGACTTTGGTAAAAAATCAGCCGTTTCAGGAGTTTATAATGGGTGTGGATGGGAGAGGCCAGTGTGGGAGACAGGAATTTAAAGTGTGAGAGACTTTCAATTTTAACACAACAACAAAAAAAAAAAATCTCATGTCCACAGCCACATTTCTGGCTCAATCTTAACATGTTGTACATCAAAACACGCCTACTGTCAAGGCTGCTGAGTGCAGCTGGTCTCCATGGCAACACACACACCTGTAGACGCTGTCATGGCTGATCTCAGCTCAGGGCTCCTAGTGAATATGGAAGTATTATAAACACACACACACACTAACACACGTTGGCAGCACCTGGCAGGCAAAGACCAAAATTTCTTCTGGATGTTCTTAGTTTGTAGTTATAGTTCTTGGATACATTTCTTTTTGTTGTTGTTGTTGTCCATGTGTCGTTCACTACCCTTGTTGATGGTGTCTGGACGCTCTGCCCCTGTGTCCTCACCGCCATTGATTGGCCCGGGTTGCTGTCAGCTGTGCCTCGTTGCCTGAACTCTCCTCATGTATACACCATGATCCATTCCAGGCCCCGGTCTGCTGCTCTGCTCCTTTGTCCCTGTTGATGCTCGGCAGTGTTCCCTCTCGATCCTTGTTTTTTGTTTCCTCTCTATCAAAAGACGTCAGTTTTGCATTTTCAGTACTGGTAAATATTACCTGCTTTCATTTGCATGATTGTGTTTGTATGTCCTCTACCTGTTTATCTCTTTGACCTGAAAGAAAACCTTTCTGGAAATAAGATGTATTCATTACATTAATTTGCCCAGTCAGACTTGTAGAGACAAGTGATCTTGTGCTTTTATTCCCCTTACAGGAAAAATTCATCTTATTTAAAAGATTTTTTCCGTCACTACTAAATAAAGATTCTTTTAGACATAGCCAAGCTTTTTGAGTAGCCTTGAACCAAGATTACATTTCTTTTGCAGATTGTTTTCCCTGCTGGAAATTGTTATTTTTTCTTTCTTTTTTTTTTGTTTTTTAAAATAATCTTAGCATGCTTTGGTGACATTGCTGTGCTTCGTGTGATCGTGGTCTACAATTTTTATTTGAAAAAATATTATGAAATTAAGTGTCTTTTGCAGGAGAACTCATTTACATGTAAATTGTTATGATGTTTATTTAAATGATTATTTAGCATGTGGCAGTAATTCTTCCCACAGTGTTTGGTTCCACTGTAAGCTGTTGCTGAGTGTTGACTTTGACTGACTGATGGTCTGTTACACGCTGCAGATTCGCTGCAGTCCTCGGTTACTGACTGATGACTCAGTTTCGAGCTGGTTCAGACGCCCACTGCTGAGTGTCAGCACATAAATTTTAGGCGTTTTCACCGCATGACTTTAGCAGGGTCACAGGATTTCATTATTTATAGTGCCGAACCCGGCACATGAAAATCACATTTACAGCTTAATGAAGTTATGTTCGAGTCCTGTTTTCTTGGTGCTACTCTTCCTTGAATGTTACAGCTGTCATTTGTGATCGCTGTGGTCATTTTGCAAACTAATACTCAGAGAACTTGAGAAATGGTCTGTCATCTTGTCAAAATACCATTAACAGTTCTCAAACACAAATTGCTGCAGTTGGGACATTTATCATCTCATGCATGAAAAAACAAAATTTGCTAATCTTCGGGACGTCTGTTTTCTTTTGACAGGTGACTGAGCTAAATAACACAGCAGCACGATGCATTTCAAACTCACTTTGCCCTTGAGTTACCTTCAAAAAGCCCAAAACCTGAGTCCCAAAGAGAACTCTGATGTCTGACACTGAAATATGGAAATTAATCAGAGATTTGTTCTCTCTTCAGCAGTCATAACAGCTGGACATTGTTTGCAGTAATTAAAAAAAGAAGATCAATCAGAACAATACCTCCATCTTCTAAACAGGAGGCAGCAGCTGTGTTTTTAACAAGGAAAGCTACAGTGTTGAAAAGTGTTTCGTAAATTAATGAATCCACCGGAAACCCGCATGTGACAATACACATAGAAGAAGACAATGCATGCAATAGACCATTTCTCACAAATATAGTCACGGACAAAACAAAAAAATGGCTGGGATATGTAATACACACTTTCAATAAATTGAGAAGAAATTCCAAAGAACTGAAAACACATAGATAAATTCAAGAAAAATGGTCTTAATATGCAGATTAAATGAAATGGGACATTAAAGTTTAAATAGATGAGTCCCTGGGTGTTTTCATAAAATACATTGGAGATGTCAGGGAGCATAGGTTGAGGTTAAAAAAAACAAAAACAACAAACCTTCATGCATTTAGGGCCACCTTATCAAATGCAACTTGCTTTACCGTCAAAAAATGAGTAACAAAAGTTCCAGGACTGTATCTCTAAAGATGTGGACAAACCTGCCAACATGAAGTTTTAACTGCTGAACTGTTTGCGGCAGTTCTCCTCAGGTCATGTTTTGTGAGATCTGAAAGGTAAACAAATTAATACATTATAATTATTTTTATTCAAATGTCAGGGTAAAATTGCCCATCATTTCTATGTGTGTGTGTTTTTCAATCCATTTCTGTTGCAAAGAAAATGTACACTGTAATGCTTCCTCGTGAGCTTGTTTGGCATTTTAATGGATCTCTGTTCTCATAAGCTTCAGGAAAATGAGAAATACACACTGCGTCCATGTCAAGACAATATCAGTTCATCTCACAGGCCAAACTGCGACTGTCACATCCCGTTACTGAATTTTGTAAATATTTTCGTCTTAAGTGTCAAAAAAAACAAGAAGGAGTGTGTGTGTATGTGTGCCTGCCTGTTTGTCTGTCTTTGTGTGTGTGCGCGTGCATGGGCATATCTGCAGTACACCACTTTCCCACCAGGGCTCAGCATAAACCCAGGCAACTGAAACTCTTATTTCAGGAACTGGCTCAGTCTCATCTAAAAGTGGTTACAAGCTCGACCAGAACACAGCAAGATGTTGTTTTATTTAAGGCATAAAGACTTGGACTGGAAGTGTAATTTGCTGTTAAATGTCATGTGGAGTACACAAAATTGTACTTGTTTTGGTTTTCACACATACAGTATTTTAAAAATGTAACAAACATCTTTGGGGTCACTTCCTATACATGTAAACACTAACATAATAAGTGAATAAATGTATTTAAAAAATGATAAAAACATTAATGAAACTCAATATTCAAGCCGGTGTGGATTGGTACTACATCTCTACTCAATCTTACTTCAGAGTTATCTGCTTCAAGTATTTTCTGTTTGCACACCTACAACATGGACTGACATTTGTAACGCTCTACATTGGCTTGAAAGTCATCCAAAAAGCAACTCAGTATGTCTTGCAAACTCAAAGCCAGTCTTTTAATTAAATCAATGTATTCATTATTACTCAACAGAAGCTCATAAAAGGCTCCTAAGGGTGTGGGTGGTAAAAATAGCACTGGCTTTACTCCATTAGCAATCCTTGATAAACACTTTAGAAAGTCAAGAAGTTACAGTCTGTTATTGCAGATGTCACCGTTTCTAAGTGAGCAGTTTCTGTGTACCTTTCACAGGAAAACGGCAAACACTCAGTGTGATTACAGTGATGAAACATTTCACAGCTTGTGAGTTCGCAGTCATCCTGAATACTGTACACTCAGCACATCACTGACTGGGCACACACACACACACACACACACACACACACACACACCTGGGACCTTGTACAGCCTCCGGGCCATATGCAGACTTTAACTGATTCTGACCGGTCTCTGAGGGATCAATCAGGACTTTTGAAATCAATTGACACTTGTATCTGATTGCAATACATTAGATCTCTTTGTATTTTGAAGGTGGCAGCCTTTTATTTCCAGTGTATTGATTTTATTCATGTGGGAGAACCTTTAAGCATATTTTGTTTGAAGATTTCTGATCTTACCATCATCAGATCAAACACGTAGAGAACTTGGTCAACGCAGAGCAGAAAGAGTGTCTTATCAATTCACCTGGAACATAGAATTGTTGTTGTAATAAGAGTTAAATTCACACTGAGCAGAACTGAGAAAGAACTAATAATTTGACAGGTTTTAACAAAAAAAAAACTTTTCTCTTTCAGTTCATTGTGAACTGAATCACTGAAGACTCCTTGCCTCCTTCAGACATCCTTCATTTTAATGCAGCGACATGCACAACACCTGTAAACATACACACTTGTTTTTAATGTGTTCTCTCCCAGGTACGGTGTCGATATAGCAAACCTAATTTGGCAGCTGTTATTAAAAGTAATTGAACACTGAGGGTCCATTATGTCTAATAAAGCCTACTTAAAGTAATTACAACACAAACCTTCAGCACAGACAGCAGCACCGAGATGGGATGATTACCAAAGCGGTTATTGCAAGGACAGGTCAAGAGAGGAAAAGAGACGTGAAAGTAACAGATTGTCTATTGTGACACTGCGAAGCGATGTTTCCTCGGTCTGACAATAACAGAGACAGCTCTCCGATTTAAACTCCTCTGCCACAGTCAGTCTGAGGCTTTTCTGGATACACAATGACATGTTAAATGAAGCGCGACTGCAGAGTCACAAGGTCTTCATGAGACCAATATATCAATCCACTCTTAAACTCTCTAATGACAATCTCTAAGCCAAAAGATGCCATTTTCCTCTTGTCTCCATATAATTTTATGTGCCTGAAAATGACACTTTGTTTTCCAATGGCTGAACTCTCCCCTGGTGGTGTAATTTTAATGTACAAACTCGGTGGGTGGCGGATTGAAAGCCAGGCTGAAAACCAGACTGACAGAGCCTCATTAACGGCTGCGACTCTGAGCCGCACCACGGAATAAAACATGAAAATGATCGCAGCTTGCCATGCCTCCGCGAAAAAGACGCTTTAGTTTGGGATGAATCACGCGCTTACAGTAAATAAAGCTTTGGAACTTCTTTCAGTGTTGGGGAAGATGAGCTCTAAATAGCTAAACCTTTGGTGGAGTTCTGTGCGGTTCGGCTGCCATTTCATGTAATTCTATTGATTATTTCTCTGCCTCCTCCGGTCGGTGCGCCGCTGCCGTCCACTTTAACTGTCCACCTCCTCATAAAAATCATCAGACTACTGCTTTAACCTGGTTACTGGCAGTATCGAACTTTGTGTTTCATCTCAGTCTTACATTACTGCATAATCTAGGAAAACTCTCCCCCTGCACTGACTGTTCAGAGACACTAGGGGCTGTCCAAGCTGCTTCACTGAGTGGACGCAGAAAAGCAGCTTATTGAATACAGTCAGCGGGATTGTTTTATTAAAGCACATCAAGTGGAAACTAAATGTGTGAGTTCTGAAATCAGTAGTAGTAGCAGCCACACTAATAAGACTGAGAATGTAAAATGAATGCAGTAGTAGTTTAAAATGGTCCTTGGTCCTGTGAGCACAACATTTGATATTCTCATTACTCTTCTTCTGTTTTCATTTTTAGTCTGTAGTTTTCATTTTTAGCTTTTTACTCCTCATCAGATCAGGGACAGCTACCTCCCACTGACATCTTCTGACGTCTCATATTGACCTGCTTATGTGAAATTATTTCTTCAGCCTTTTTTTTGACAACAAAAATTTCCACTGTAGTCTTCCAGAGATCAGAGGGAGAGGGGAGGAACAAACTGACATTCTCATGTCGCTGGTGTTCACAGTTTTTCTTCTCCAGTAGACGCTTTGCTGTTTTAGGCTCAAACGAGTTTGCTTTTGGGGTTTTTTTTCCTAATAATGCTGACTGATTATTAATAATGGACTGGTCTGGGTTTCCCACTTCAGTTTGATAACAGAAACACTGTTAATGCGTGCTTGGGTCACAGGCTCTGTGCGCTGCTATAAAGGGAGTAATAAATTGTAACAACCTGCACACTCAATTCAATTTTATCGACGGTCTGATAACATCTGATGAACCTACACGAGCCTCGCCATTACAGTATTTCATTTGTATTCAAATTAGCATGAGGCTGAAACAAAAAAAAAAAAAAACAGGCCTGACTGATACACAGCTGATAGTGACCACAAAACTGGAGAATAAACAATCATGAGATAAGACACACCAGATAAAAAACACTTTGAAAAAACTAAAACATTCAAGATGAGCATCAGGCTTATTTACACTTGTGTGGCCTAATTGGTTTTGAGCTAATCTACAGTTTTTTTTTTATCTCCAGGTGGAAAAAAGTTTTTGTGTAATTTGTCTTTTTTCATGATGTGATGATTAAAAGTCTGATTTGTTTCTGAGTCTGATGCATTCAGCGGTGGCAGCTAATCAAAAATGTTTTTTGTGGCGCTTCATGAAAACCATGAAATACTTCATTGTTAAATGAGCACAAACAAACAGGAGCTGATTGATAAACTGATACAACTGGAATGTAGAAGATCTGCTTCTGTAACCTGCACTTATGCTTTTGAATGGCATTTTTATGCCCATCTTTTGAAGTATCTGCCAATTTAGATTGTGTGTTTTGTGTGATTATTAAAAAAAGATGTTTGATTACAGAAAAGAAATGACAAATTTATGATTCACAAATATGAATAATAAATGTAATATTTTTTGTGTGATGGAATGAATGGAACTCAAAAGAAGCATTAATTCTCTTTAAAAAATAAAGTAAAAATAAAACACAATAAATGCTTTGATGTGATCTGACTGGAGGAAGTGAACGGAGCATTCATGTAGTTGCCATACCAGATTTTTTTTCCACAGTTGTGTTTACATGATCATGTTTTCTTCAATCTCAAGGATGAGCAGCGCAGCTGAGTATCTTGTTGCGTTGGTTTGTTGTTGTTCTACATTCCTCTTTAACTAAAAACATCATGAAAATACAATAATTCTCATTGTTAGCATTTAGTTGCTTCTGATTTTTTTTTAAAGAATCTGATGGTGTGTGCTGTTTCAGGCTCCTTGACTTCATCTCCTTGGGTCTGATTGCTGTTTCCTGTCCTCATGTTCTGAGCCTGATTGAATGATTGGCTTCACTTGGTCACTGGGGTACAGATATATTAGGGCTCTTTTGTGTGTTCTGCTTGTTACTTCATCTGTGTTGGTGGCTCTCCAGTGTCTCAGTCGGTTTTTTCGAGCATCTCATTGTTGTCTGCTGTCATCTCGAGGACTTTGTGATTTAGGGTTTTTGATTTGCTTCAAATAAAAAAATGAGCTTCTGCTCCACCAATGATGGTGTCTGGCATTCTGAGAAGACCTGTAAGAAGACCCGTACGGTAACGTTTTGTGTCTTCAGTAACATCATCCTCTTAGCAAGGGTCAACAACAGAATAAAGCCACTTAGCTAAGATTTAGTACATTTTTCACGACCGGTTACAACCCTGCCATTTGTCATCACAGGGGAGTTTCAAGGGTGGAAAGATGCCCCAAAGCATTGTTACAAATAACAATAATTTTTTTTAAACTACTTAGTATGTAATAATTTTTGCACCTAGAAAACACCAGGAAACAACAAGACAAACAAGGAAATGAAGAGTCTAGCCATTGAAGAGTCCACCTTTGGGCTGGGAAATGAAGAGGTTTCTCTTAGTTTCAGCAGGTAGTCAATCAAATAGTATCAATATTTAGAGCCCTGCCTTACCACTATCAGACTTATTCTACTTCTTTATCAAAAAATGGACTTTAGAAATGACTGCAACCACATCTTCAAGCCCTGTGCAAACAAAGGCAGACATGGCATGTCATTTCTATTCATATCTAAAAAAGGCAGTTTGTGAACTATCATGCTTATGGTACTATCATGTAACACTGAAAATTCCTTTCTGGTCCTCCAGAATTTATTTGGTTTATAAAGGTCTATTATCTCTTTTCACCTCACTGAAATTAAGGCAAACTTAGTATTTATAGATTATTATGCACACAGTCCTCCAGCATTCACTTGGAAATGAATCATTTAAACTGACCAATTAAAACCATGCATCTCTTTCCTTAATGCCCCAATGCGACCTAAATGAGTTCCAGTTGGCGTTGGACTCAGACACAGGTCAAGTCTAATGCAGCAATGAAATGATGTTTCATCTCACTCAACAGAGAGAACTTTGCAAACAATTTGTATGGAATGATGCCGCATGACTTGCAAGTTAATGAAGAGATTGTGGAATTATTGGCCACTAAAAAACTTAACACAAATTTAGTTAGGGAAGAAATTCTTACAGTAACTGTTCTTACCTCCTTCACTTTGGCTTTTATTATAAGATAAGCTAGATATGCTAACTTTTCTTTGACAGTATTAATTGGTTCCTGGTGCTGTGGATGTCAGCTAATGCCAGTAATATGTGCAGGGGAACATCTCACATGCCGTCAGGATGAATGAGTGAGATTACCGAGGCGCTCTCGAGAGCTGCTCTCCACCGGAGGGATTGGACTAATAATTCTAACAGTTGGCACATGAGCAGGATAGCGACAGCAGCTTTGCAAATCTACAACAGTTTTAGTATGCAACAAAAAGTAGTCAGGACTCAGAAAGTTCAAATTACATTCATATTAATTTCATAATATTACCAGTTAGTACCATATCATTGCCCAAAGAAAGGACACTATAGCAGATCGCTGCCTTATGAATGTATGCCTGTTCACACATAAACAACAAACTTTCCATCTTGGATATACAACAGACAGCGAAAAGAACAAAAGGTCTTTCATGTTGACACTGAGCGACAAAAAAAGAAAAAAAAAATCTGTTTTCCTCGTGGAAAATGTGTAAAAAACATTCGATTTCTCCATTGCTTGGGCGCCTGAAGTGTCTGATTTGGCGTTGTGAGTTTTGTGATTTAATTACTAACAATAACGATAATTAAAAACAGATAAAACAAACGGACAGCCTCTACTTAGAGTTAGGACTCGGCACTGATCTATGAACCAGTGAGGCTGTATTTTAAGTATACGCGTAGAAATAAGTTGGACTCTATTTAGTTGAAAACAGCATGCTGGATTTCTTCTTTGCAACTTGGCCATTAAATTACAGCCTTGTCCTACTTTTAATAGAAAGTATTCGAAGGCGTTGGCTGGGTCGAATAAGCAGAGCTTTGGCTGAAGCAGACGCAGAGAGGCTGGCAAAGCCTAGGTCTCTTATTTGGATTAATATCCTCAGCACCTGTCTTCAGGGAAATTAATGGGTGTTACTCTAAGCAGCTTTCTTTCTTCCTCAAACCTTTTTCTGCTGATTTCTTACTTTCTTGACCCCTTCTGCCAGCCCCTTGTACTTTCCTCTGTTGTCCCTCCCATGTTTTCCCCTCTGTAGATTAATTGCGCAGTGATACCGTATGTTAAAGACTGCTGTGAGTTTCTCTACCCAGCTGCTTGAAATTGGAGTCGTCAGCAGAATTTGGCTGCTTGGTTTTTCACTTGCCACTTCTCATGCACTCCCTCCTTCCTTCTCCGGCCCTCCTTCAAGTCTCCTTCCCTTGTCCTCCGTCCGTCTCACTCATCCGCTGCTTTCTGTGCAATTTTCCTGACTGACACTCCCTCAGTGTGGCCAGTTTTAGTTATATCCCTGCTATTTCTGTCCCAGTCTCAACAATTACTGAGTGCTTTTCCAAATCTGTCATAATTACGGATTATTTTGTATGTGATGGAGTGTAATTTTTGTCATAAAATCAGATTGTTATTCTGATGTTTCATAACAAATGCAATGGCTTATTTTGGAAAGCACTCTGGTGCGTTTGCCCTTTGTTATTCATTACATTCCAAGTGAGGAGGAAGCTGTCAGTCTGTCTGGTCGTTCCGGATCATCCAAAAACTGCTGTCTCGCATATCGACAAGTCAAATGAAACCGACCACGGCTCGTTCTGACAGACATATTTCTCTAAAAATAGGTGTAAAAAGCTACATTGGTGATTTTCTTTTGTATTTCTCAGCACTTCAGTTGTAGATTTTAGTAATAACAACATTCTGCATGTTACTGCAGGGATTTCTTTCCTGATACGAGCTGAAACAAAAGCTGATTCATTGATAAATTATCTTAATAATTTAACCGATATTTTGATGGTTTAATGTTTAAAAAAGGGCCACATGATGGTTTTGTGACTAGCCTTGGTTCATTTTGTTCAAGCTGGTTCAACACTTGCTTGTGGGTCTTTTTTTGTGTGAGTGTGTGTTTCACATGGTATTCTAGTTTCACAGTCCTTTGACTTTCCCAATAGTTAACGATGTTAAAAATCCAGCAGCCTTTGGGACCTCAGTTGGATAAGAAAAGAGGATGCCTAAATTGTTTCAAGCAAATTGCACATGTGCCCATATTGCAACTATTTAGCAAGATGAAATGCTCTAATAAATACAATACACATGCACTGCAATAAAAATGAAAATGTTTGACAGTCAAAACAAGACTACCTTCTTTGTGTTGTCTGACATAAAAACATTGATATTTCTTAAAAATATCAAATTAATATTTACTTAAAAACAGATGTCTCACATTTTTTATGTGTTTTGGCATCTATTCATTTGGAAGTTTTCCTTGGAAAAACATGAAACATCTATCAATTAAAAAAAAACCTTGTCTTTACCCTATTACGTCTTGAGCATCTTCACTTGAATGTGAATGGTAGTCCTGACTAATAACACTCATGATTAGCTATCCATTTATACAGACTTGATAGATTCAAGCATCAGCTTCAGTAAATGTGGAAAGACAAAACTTATTCAGAGTTTTAAATTGGATTTCTCCATATGTGTCCTTGTAGCACCGCTGGTAATAAAGAAGGATATCGCCATGACTGTTCGCAATAATTAAGTTACCCTTTGTCTGTATAGACTCGTAATGCAATGTTTACTATTTGCAAGCTTTAACAACAATTGACTCAGCCAGAATCAATCTGAGAGCGGCAGTAAATTCCAAGTTGTTGCCTGAGGTATTGATGAGAGAGCCTCAGTTTCTGCCCGGTAAAAATGGTAAAATGTTGCCATAGCTGAGCACCTCTCTGAAAATACAAGTCTTCACCCAAGAATCAGTGTGATATTCCTGCAGAGGAACCAAAATCCATTAAAGCAGTTTTGTGGCACAGTGCTGTTCTTACCTACCGTGGACACCGTTCTTAGTAAATTGCACTTTCCATACTGTGACTTGTCTTACTGCTGCTGTCAGGTGTGGGGAAGTGAAATGAGGCAAAGGAGGGAATGGAAGCCAAAGAGGCTTATTGAATACATAAATCACTTCCTGGATAGAGGGTATGTTGTTTCATTGCTAATGGATCTCTGCCACTGCTCCGTAAATCACAGTATGTAGAACCAGACACCGATCCTCCGAGTTCGGACTCCGTGGGCAGAGAGAGAAACAAGACATTCTGCTGCTGTTCTGTGTCTTCCTGTACCCCCGTGTCCACCTTGGAGGGGTTTTGTGTTCACACAGAATAGCAAAACAAGCAGTATTTAGGTTAGTGCTCGCTCTCGTGCCTCTCTGGGTAAATGATCACTTACTCAGCCCAGTCGGGGCGGCATTAATCCCCGAAGCTGGATATAGTCACCAAGAGTTCACACCTGAATGGGCAGCTATACTGTTGATTCATATTATTACTCTCAACTATTGTAAAGCGGAAATACATTTTATGTTGTTTGCAAAGAAAACCTACATATTCATTACGGTATCATTATTATTCAGTCATTTCTTTCTTGATTGAAATCCAGTTGCCACAGTCATAAAACTGTTTTTTTATGCTAATGTAATCAAGGAGGTCATGGGAGTAAGACAAGCAGATTCACGATACCACATTAGAACTTAATGCATACGTTCCGGGGTGGCAGCATTATAGCTTATGGCAGAACAACCAGTCCAAAGTTAAACCATGCTTGTATGAGAAGACTGAAAGGTGCAAAAAGGGCACAAGAGAAACAACTGTGTGTTAGATTATAAGGTCACATACTGTATATCAAATTCCTGTTTCATTGAGTGACAATGCAATTTCATTATATTAAGCGTTATGCCAACCAAAACCAACAAACAAATCATACAAATTAGGGATGTGGAGATTAATCGATATCGATCGTGATCGAGATACATACGTGTGAGATACGAGTGTATCGATTCATTCAGTGTGTATCGATGCGATGACGGCTTATAATCATGATGCATCGTTCGCTGTGTGCCTAATCGGTAATCTTCAAAGTTGCATCGGTTTTTACACGTTGTACTGCATTCTATCTTGTGTTTCCGAGGCGTCTTGAATGCACCATCATTCCCGAAGACAGACGGAAGCCGTATGCACATGCGCACACACACACACTGTGCTACAAGTTACAACAACATGGCGGAGTGCAGTAGCGGCAGCGCTAAGTTAAAAGAGAATCAGATTTTTAAAGATATACTGGAGGAGCCTGTGAATCAATCAGAGCTGTATGGTTCCCAACTCGTAATTGGGCAGTCACAATGCCAATCAATCTGGGAATGCGTTTGCGTGATGACATATCATGTCGAGTCGCCGCCTCTGTGCGCGCTCTTACGCTCATACGTAATTCCCAAAGGGCTATTACTTACTGATGAAGAGTCCGACATGATTACAAATGTGTTTTAATCGATGCTCCAGCTGCGCGGATGTAAACAAACTGACATGCGGTTGACGTGCGCGCTCCCGACAGTCCTCATGCGGAGGGAGCTGCGCATGCGGCGGAGAATCCTCGAATATGTCTTTTAACGCACCCTCAAAGTTCAAATCCATCATTTGGAAGTACTATAGATTTTACAAGAAAGATGGCAGGGATTCAGTGTATCGCAAATTATATCGTATCATTGGCAGGGCATCGAGATGCATATCTTATCGCCACAGTAATGGAGATCCACACCCCTAATACAAATCTGTGGAGGTAACAGTAATTTCATTTTTAAAGGCAACATATTGCTTTAAATCCATGGATAAAAAAAAAAAAAAAAAATCCATCGCTACACACAATCACCACACATTTTCTGTATAAATAAACTACTGCTAAGAAACAAAAGAAGAGATTTTTTTCCTTTTCGTTTTTCAAAGTCTGAATACTTAATATTAGGAATACTTAAGCAATATACTTAAGTTTTATTTTTTGGACATCTTCAGGGTAGAGAGAGAAAATATGGATCCACTCATCTGAGGACAGATGTTAGTGACTTTCTTAATGCAATGTGTGCAATAAACCCAATTTCCAGGGCAAGGCCAGTTACTTGAGACATTCCGGTCAGATGCCATATGAGCCCTAACAATCTCCTGAGAGAAGAGGATGTGCAGACACACCAGCTGACTGCTCACATAGATGTTAATACTCCAGGCATGTGAAGAAAGGACAGGGATTGAATTAAATGCATGGAGGTATAGACAGATATAGCTATTGGAAGAGTTTGGACCCTCCCACACTGAAAATATGCATTCCAGGAGCATTTGACTTGAATAACTAACATATATTGCTGAGGGAAAACAGAGATTAGTTTTTTTTTACCTTTGGGAACATGAATCATACATGAACACTATTGCAGATGAATGCATGATAGATATGTGATATTCATGAGCATCTCTGAGACAAATCCTTATCTTTTAACTGTAACCTGAACTTCACCTGGTAGAGATGGAATTATGGGTAGTCGTTTGTATTGGTGTTATGTTATTACTGTAGGTAATGCGTAGCCTCGTAAACCAGACCCGCCCACTCCTCATCCACATTTGGATTTGGAGTTGGGCTTAGTCTGGATAGGAGCCCATAGAAACCTCTTGCAGGGGGCGTCGGTTATTCCTTTGACTGTCGGCGTACTTCGGCCAATCAGTGCTTCAAAACAAATACGTCATCAAAATGCGTTCGCCTCTCTAAGGGTTAGCATTAGCTCATTAGCTCTAGCTTCCTTATACACAAAGACACGCGAAAACATCTTTTCCTGTAAGAAACTCACTAAGCACAGACTCTTGCTCTTGCTTGATTGTTGTAATTCTTGGTATTTTGGCTGTAACTTTACTTATTGCAGCTTTCAGACGATGGTTAAAGTTAAAGTCCGTAATCCCCGTTACGCGTGGTGATGGTGTCACTTCCGGTTTAGCCACCGGAATTCGCCAAAAAAATATGAAAACAAAAAGCGGCAACGCTGATTGGCTCGGCCGTTTCACGACCGAGTGAAATCCCCTTCTATGGGCTCCTACCACAGATTGTAAATAAATGGATAGACCTTTCGTGACGTCACCCATAGCATTCCCAACCGCCGTTCTGAAGACTTCAGCGAGTCCAGCAGGACGTCTCCACACTGAATGTTTGAAACCGGATGTAAATGTGATTGGTCCAGCCCGTCACGTGACCGTATCACGTGGCCAGAGGAGGCGCTGTGATAGGGCGATTTATGCAAAACTTTAACTCGAAAAATAAAATCAACAGATGATTTATGTGAAAATCAGAGTCTGATGAAGCCAGCACGCTTATAGAAACTAGTGATAGAGACCAAAACATGTTCTGAAACCGGGCGCTTTATATGTTTACCTGCCCTCTGAAAATCGACATTTTTGAATGGGTTCCAATGAGACCGGGGCCCTTTTTGAAACCAGCATCATCGCCCCCTGCTGGAATTTCTTCAGAATTAACGCTTTTTTGCTCTTCCGCGTTATCTTCATGTTTTATGAGCGGAGGTTGGAGTTTGGCTCCTACCCAGACTGAGCCCAACTCCAAAATCCAAACGTGGATGAGGAATGGGCGGGGCTGGTTTACGAGGCAAGGTAATGCAGGAATAAAAGGAAAACGACAATGAACATATTGTAAAAAAAAAAAAAAAAGAAAAAAAGACAAGGATAGCACAGTTTGGCCGACAGGGGTTAATTTGCATTGACTACCTTCAAATGGTATTTCTGTTACAAAATGCCCTGTGAAAAACTGTCCTGCAAAAGTTGTGCTAACAGCTGCAAAACATAAAGGCAAGGAAGAAAGAGAGCACAGTGGAAATCGAGTGGAAAAAACATCAGGCAGGATGGTACGGTTCTACACAAAATGAGGTGCAAATGGGTTTTCAGGTGGCTGTGAGTCTCTGATGGCTTTTTCTTTCCTGTATATCCATGGTGCAACAATCAAACGTCAGTTAGTTGTCCAGTGTGACTCTGAGGTGTCTGTGGCCACACCCAGCAGAGACGACGTAGTGCTCCAGCTTTCTAGCACTGCAACAAAATCACTTGTCAGCAAAAAAAAAAAAAAAAAAAAAAAAAAAACAAAACAAAAAAAACAAGTCATCAGACTTTGTCTGTAGCTTTATAATTTTCCACAATCATCTATCACACCATCCTCTCATTTATCTTACATGAATATATTATTTCATGCACCATGTGGATTACTCTGAGCCCTAATTGTGATGTATGTCCAATTTTTTCATCAAATTAAAGAACTTTTGCTTTTTAATTAAAAGTTCATGGCAGACATATCAGTCCCTGTCGTAATGACTGAAATCATCGGCCTTTCTCTGATGGAAAAAAATAAACTGACAGTTAATTTTGGCCTTTTTAACATGACTGTTAGAAATGCTCGAGTCGAGCTTTTACAAGGAGCCAAAATATCATTTATTTTCTTCAGTGAGGCATTTTTGTGGCTTGAGCGTTACCAAGGTAACGCCCAGTTTTGCATTTCTAAATGAAATTGCTCTCATGATGTCCAAATGTGTTGAAGTGTTTTGTGAAACGAAATGGCAATCAGCAGCTTCTTTGGGATTTTAATCATTTTGCACCTTTTTTTTTTAAATTAAAGTGCAAAAATTACTCATACAAACAAGGAAAAAGGTTGTTTAATTTTTGACGTCTGAATCACACCACGGTGTTTTGCAGAATTCTAATTATTTCAGATTTGACAGTGGAACTCAGGCTCACGGTAAATATCAACAATAAAATACAAACTAGTTGAAGCTTGGGGTGGCTGTGGATATGCCAGTCGTCTCCCAATCGGAAGGTTGTAGGATCGATTCTCTTTCTGTTAACATGCCGAAGTGCCTATGAGGACGACACTGAACCCCAAACTGCTCCTGATGGTTGCCTTGAGCACCTTGCCTCCACTGGTGTGAATGGATGGAATATGGAAAGTGCTGTAGGGACTGGAAAAGCTGTATCAGTGAAATATATTTATCATGTCTTAACAGGCTACGGTCTCCTAACATATTTTGCCACGTGAACAGCCTCAACATGTTTTTTTTGGCCGATTCACAGACATCATTTGAAGAAACGCAAGTTTGGGCGTCTTTCACAAGGACATGTTGGCACTGGACTAGTCGAGAAGGCGAATAAAACGACCAACTTTGGGACTGGAAGAAAACAAGCTGTGATGTCTGGACCTCCCGGTGGCTCCCTCATATCTGCAACACTTTGAGTCAAATACATTAACTGCCCAGAAATAGTAATATGTGCTCATAAATGTATACGTTTTGAAATATCTGGAGCTAAATACATAGATCAAAAGTCCTATTTTATTCTGTTCATAAGAGATTTCACCTCAAACCTCATGAAATTAGAGATGTGCTGGAAAAAAATCATATTAATTCACCACAATCCCTGTTCAATTTCCCCACATTACTCTAACGCCATGGTATTTTTTTTATAGGAGAAAATTACTTGTGAAAGGAAGTAACATTTTGTTCTGCCACTCCAATGCATACCACTAAAGGAACATTGTACGTGGCTACAGATTGGTAATTGTGGCGTTAACCCTGCTGGAACATCTTCTGCTGATGCAACCGCAATTTTACAAAAAGCCTTTTCCTTGTTCAGGGGATGGATGAGAATGAACCAGGAGAGAGAAACACAGCAATTCTTTTATGTCCATCATGGCCCTTAATTAACTTGAGGATATTGAACTAATAGCCCATGTCCCTGCCTTTTTGCATGTCTGAGCTTTTTCATACTGGTAATGCAATTTTGCTGAAAAAGTCGTGTATACAATGAATCATCAGTTCATGGAGCTCTTAATAAAATTCTCCTCACTGTTGCTCTTCCACATCATGCATGTGTTGTGAGTGTACCTAAGGTTTACCTAGTCTTTCAGTGAAATTGGCAGAAATCTATAACATGAGAACAACTGACAATGAGGCGGCCAAGGTGAAATTTTATACGGCGCATCCTTCCGTTGACAGTTTACATACACTTAAAAAAGAAATGGATTAACATTTCGACAAAAAATTCTGTAAATGAATAAATAATAATAGTGATGAATTATAAATACAGAAAAATCAAGATCAAACTATTTAAACAACCGCACAGTTTGCACACAATAATAATGCATAAACTACATTTACATTTTGCAAAAACTCTGAAAAAAATGAATAAGATATTTAATTTCACTTGTAATAATACAAACTTCATTTGTAATAATATTTATTGGACATTGCTTTGAACCAACGTAAGCGTTTCCACTGAAGAGTTATTAACGGTAAAAATTACTTTTAGTACAATTATGTCTAACTTGAATTTTTCCCAGATTTTGCGGCGCCCCCTGGAGGCCGTAGCGCCCTTAGCGTCTGCCTATCTGACCTGACAGCCAACAATCCCCAGCCTGCATTTGAAAAAATATTTACAGCGCGAGAAGTGAGAAGTTCAAAACAGATATTTAGTCCAGCAGAGGCTGCTTCCCCGAAAAATTTGAGGTTATGCTGGTTTTAGAAACAAGATTTTTGTGGCTTTGGTAAGAAAATCGATTTCTTACCCACTAATCCTTCAATTTCTGACTGTTTTTGAGTTTGTATATATATTTTCTACACAGTTAAGAAATAAACCTGACGGTGTTTTACCTGTGACTGTTGCAGAGATTTTGTTTTTGATTATTCATGTTCTTGTCGAGTTGTATGATTTTGGAGCTCGGTGCTCTGGCCAGTCGGTCTTGAACAGAGTTTTTATGAGCTGTTATTCACAGCTCGACATCCTTCCGGGGCACACTGTGTTGTCTGACCTTCAAGCCAGAATAGCTCAATTCCTCTTGTCCGACACGGTAAAGTGGAGTTTTATTGAGAAACAATGACAACGCTGCTATAAAAACTAACATGCTTCCGATCACTTTGAAGAAAGTCTAAATATTAACATTATAGCTTGTTGCTGACTTGATGAACTCCATGAGAAAATGTAGAACTACTCTTGTTGATGTTTGCACTTCATGACATGATGGAAACAGAAGGTCTCAAAGCAGCCGTTGAAATATAAACACTGACGCAGACTGTGATTATCACGGTCTGTATCAGTTAACTGATTTACAGTGTCCATTGATACTGGATTACTGAAGCTTATCCTCGCACACTCAAACACACAAAAAAAGAAGCTTTAAATTCATAGTTGTTTAAATCTTTTTCCATATATTGGTCTGTCTGAGGAAATATATATTTTTTAGAGTAACAGCAGGGATGTGGTGTTCCTGTCTGATCTGCTACTAAATATTTGTCCTATCTCAGTACAGTGCTGCTTTGGCTCGTCCATGTCCGGTGAGAAAGTGCACAATGGGTGGCCACTTTCCATAGCGGGAGGAATAATTGGTAATTTTAAGGGAGGATACAGCCTGGAAATAACATGACAAGCCCATATTTTACCCTCAAACAAACTGACTTGGCTGAATGGGGTTGGAAGGGAGGGACATCGATATGACAGATTTGTTGGAGCTCATTGTGTGGAAGGGACCGGAGGACACTGCTCCGTCCTTGTGGAGTTCCTGAGGACTGCATATTAAATGTCATTGCCCCTTAATCATACACTGCATCTGGGTGCAGTGTCTTTATGAGCTGTCGCTTTCCATTCAGAGACAATGAAGGGTTTTAAAGTCCCCTGCAGCCTCGGTGTAAGCATATGGTCCAGCAGTGAGCCTTCAGATGGAGACGGCACTGAGTGCTGGAGTTTAATCCCAGGACTACTGCTCCAGACCAATCCTACACACACACACACTGCACATATTTGTTTATTATAAATATAAATATAAATGATTATTAACTAACATAAAGCTTGTAAAATGTATATTCTTTATTAAATGTTGGCACATTAAATCTCTAAAAACTGAGAGGATTTATCCAAATTTAAAATTAAGATGACCTTATCTGTAAGTGCGATAAAGGTCATCAAACCAGTGTGATGGAACCTGAAATGCATTAGAATTTGTACTCACACACACACGTTATGATGCCACACACCTTGGCTGCTTGACAGTGTGTGTTCACACAACATCACGACTGGAAAGGAATAGAACAGAAATGCTTTGTTAATCACAGAGGGACATTTTTGACTGCATTTCTCCACACACAATAAATAGAAAACAAAGTTGAATATCAAATAAGACTTGAAAAAAAAATGAAATGAGTATCAGTTTATACAGAATGTATCATCAAACGCTGCTTGAAGAAAGCTCTCATTTATACCACATTTGCCTAGTTTATTTTCACTATAAATGTTTTCCAATAAAAATGAATGAATGAAAGAATAAACAGTCAAATCCCCTGATAATGTTTTCTGTTGTGTCTGTTGTCATTAAAAAGCAGCAGAGAGCGAACAGTCTGACTGGAGCCTAACGACCTTTTGATACTGCTGGTTGTCTGTGTTTTTAGGTATTATACTTTGAAGAGATGTTCAGACACAGACTTTTCTGGGGTCCAGGTACAAGAGATCTCTCATTGTTTTTACTTTTGAAGAGGTCTGCTTCGAGAGCTCAGTGAGAAACCAGTATGCAACGACTGAAGTTCTGTGTGTGAAACAGAGACAAATGGACTCACTACCGAAGAGCATGCTTCTAGTTGTAGTCAATGAAAAAAAATGTGTAGGATTCAGCTTCAACACTAGAATTCAGAACTGGCTGCAAAAATTAAGACTAGCACTTAAACTGTATGATCCAAAAGAAGGAATACAGAAGCTAGAGTAGTGACTGTGGTGATTTTTTTTTTTTAAATTAACATAGTGTTGCTGTTCAACAACGTCACTGAATTCTTTTAAAATTAGTAGAATGAACTGAAGGACATTGCACAAAAGTGTTGGACTGCGGCAGGAACATAACAACCCTTCAAAACATCAACAACAAATCTGAACGCAGGTTTGTAATTTGACTGAAAATATTAATTTGTCCTCTTAGTATATGCAAATTAAGCCTGTTCACCAACAACCCTCCACTGACGTCTTTTCCATTGTCTCATCATTATTAAGCCAAAGAGGAAAACACTAGAAAATCATTGAAGGTAACATCTGCACTGAAATATTTATCTTTGATTTGAATTTGGCTGATTGGCCCATGGGGAAACCTCAGAAATTAAATTCCTCTCCCGACTTTAATCAAGGTCATTGTATAAACAGCATGCCAATCATGTTGGCATATGTACAACGTGCTTGAGACACACGGCACATGATCCGCGGTCAGTATGGAACAGCTGGAGTCGCTGATTGCTTCGGTCCTCGGCACTAATTCACTCATGAATCTCATTTAGTGCCAGTGGTGAGGAGGAAGGGACATGCTGTAGGTGGAGATGATGGTCCACAGCTACAGCTCTTTCCATATGACTGTTTTCATGAGCTGAAAGAAATGTGGTGAGACATGTGTTTGAGTTTGCAGTCACCTCCTCCTATACGGTTCCAACATTTGACTGAGTTGAGTAGGTAGACTTCATGCCACGGAAGGATAAAGAAAAAGACGGAATATCTATAGAATCCGAATGAGGGAAAAACACTTGGAAGACTTCATTTTAATCTATTGATGCAACTGCATCGACACAGATATGTAACATTTAGTTGATTGATGTAATACACTATCAGTGACGCAGCTCAGACTCAAAAATAAATCTATATATTTTGCGCATAGTGTGTTTTTTGGGGAGAGCACTTGCTTGGATAAAGTTTGGTTTTAGATTAATTTCTTACAAATTTTGTTTTCCTTTCATTCCAGAGTTCCTTGGCAGACCGATCATGTTTTGTTTCATTAAAGTAGAAAGAACGTGTTTAATTAAAACTTTTGATTGTCTCACTTTTGCTGTTTATATTAACTAGGTTATAACAATAATTGACTCCCCCTCAAAAATGGACCTCATTACGCTATATATGACTGACAGATTGAAGAAACATTTCAGCAAAACATTTAATGGAAAAACAATAGAAAGAAAACAAGCGAACTCCAAAGAGATACAGAATAGCTTTTGTTACAGATTTATGCCATCCCTGATGTGATGATTGTTCAGCACCTATATCTCAGCATTATCCTTATCATGCATGACTCGTTAATACTGCAATATGCAAATAAATGCTAGTTTGAACTTAAATATTGTACCTTTGCCTCAGACTTTTAGACTGCTGTGTTTCAGAATTGCATAAAGAAAAAAACCCAAAACAAAAAACATGTTTCTAATTGTGACTTGAGAAATGTGTAACGAGTACAGGTCCACCTTTTCCTGCCACTTTTATGTAGAGGCCTCCTATCTGTAACGGCACGTCTTGTATGGGAATTTGAAACACCACAGTAAACACTGTGAGCACATCCTCATTAGGTTTTCTGGAGCACAGAATTCTGTTTCAAATGTTGCTCAAGACTAAATAAACAAACACAAACAACCAAGCTGGAGGAAGCCCTGTCAATGCTAATGAAGGTATTCCTCACCCCCCCCAAAAAAAGAGTTTCCAACTTGTTCAAGGGGTTTCATGTAAACCAAATGGGCCATTACGTTTCACTCCCAGCTGCGGCCCTCCTGATGTTTGAAGGAGCTTTGCCAACTGCAGACGCAGTAGGAGCACCAAGCCCTGCAACGCGAAGAGACTGTAATGACCACTTAGTACTCGAAAGAAATTCTATGTTGCTACAAGTTTTCACACAAATATTTCATCACAAACTTTCCAAAATGAGCAAAATTGGCTTTTAGGACATTCCGGGTTCTTTTTATCTTTGTGTATTACCAAGCAATGTTTGTTTCCTGCTGTTTTTTGACATAACGTTTGAGAATCTTTAAGCCAAAATGTCCCAACATGTCACACACTTCTGTGTCCCAACATGAATTTCACCACTCTTCCACTTTTGACCATACTCATGTGAGTTGAAAAACCACAAGACAGTAAGATAGATAGGAACCCCTCTTCATATTGTACTCTTTTCGGTAACACTTTACTTTAAGCACCCGGTATAACACATTATGAGTAGTTATAAACACTCATACATGATCACAATACTTTATAACTCACTATACAGCACTATACAGCATAGGATTAGGGTTAGGGTTAGGTCCTGGCATTGTGATCATCTATGAATGTTTAGAACTATAGCTACACATGTTATAATGGCATTAGAATGCTTTATAAATGTACTTATAATGTGGTATACGGGGGGCTTCAATTAAAGTGTTACCCTCTTTTCTTTCCATTTGTCTTTGTCTTACGAGCAAATCAAAAAGCAAACGGTAAACGGACAACTTACTTTACACACTGATCCATTGTTAAACCCTTCAATTTTTTTTAATCCAAGTGATTAATAAAGTAGTATATTTATTGTGAACATACAAAAAAAAAAAAAAAAAAAAAAAAACTCACCAAGGATGTGTGACTACCTATGGTTACTGAGATCTCACCTGTAATTCACATATCAATATTAACTGAGAGCATCTATGAGTGCTGTCCTTGGTCATATTAAACCAACAGCTCCTCTGTAATGCATCCAATATCTTTCGCGTGACTCTGGGGGGGCAGCAGCTGGTTTTGAGCGTAAGCAATTGATAAGGAACTCGACTCAGTCCAGCACAAAAGAGTAAGAACTCAAAGGGATAAGAAAATGTGGAACAGCAAAGGTGCTTCTAGGAAATATTCTTGAATTTAAGGGGATTGATTCTTAAAAATCAATAAACAAGAACACTGTTTGGCTTCATTTTAATTAGTTCTAGCATGCTTTTTTTCTCTCTATGCAGCTTGAAAAGCAACAAAAAGAAAGAAAAAAACAAGTAACTTTAAATCATACATTGAATAAAATAATGCAATTACAGCACATGTGTGCAACAACCCTGCCAATCCATAGACCAGAGAACGATGAAATGTATTACAACTAAGTGACTATTTTTCCAGCGAATATATTCTCTTGCATCTCATTATTGGATTGACCTCCACAACAAAGAGGTTATTGATTGTTTCACACTGTCACAGTTTCTTCTATATAGCAGATTAAAGAGGGAAAAAGTACCCTAAATGAAGCCCTGTAATTTATCTCATTACCACCCGCTTCAAGTGTAAAGCAAGTGGCTTTGAAGAAAAAAAGTATTCAAATTAGCAAACTAAGGTGATCCAAAGGACACACACTTCCTACAGGAAGATGGAAAAAAAAGAACATACTGGAGCTCCCGCTTTTCTTTATCCTGCTTTCAACAATAATGAGCAAAATCCTGAGAACTGCTGGAGCATAATGAGACCACAATGTCCTCAATCAAAATCAGTAAAACACCTTGATAGAAATATTCTAATTTCCTTTTTGCAAAACACTTCTTCTTTGTTGTCTTTATCCTTCACAGGTTTATCATTTTTCATTGTTTGTTTCATTAAATTTCAAAAAATGGACTGCACCATTTTGCCTTTTTTTTTTTTTCAAATTACTGCTTTACTATTTCAATCCGTTTTGAAACGTGAAACTAAAACTGAACTGAGTTGCAAAAACAAAGTGAAAAGGCAGGACTATTTATTTGGCGGCGGTCGATAAAACATATTTATGACGGAGAATGTGATTCTGTTCATTTTACAAGCAATTATCTAAAATATATGTTTCCATACATTTCATTGTTGCATAAAGACGGGCTTGTTTTGCAATAAAGCTCAAACATTTCGCCTTTTGTTTCCCTTGAATCTACAACCGATTCAAAGCAGATCGGCATCGTACATTAATCCAGAGTACAGGTTGCTTTTTATGTCTGTCAGCTGCAAGTGATCTGAGTATGAATACATCACTGGGAAAGCCTTACAGTGAGTCAATGGGCCGTAACAATATGCATATGTTGCTGTTTTATGTCCAGTCAGCCTTGGTAAATCAGGATCAGGGTAATAACCATTTTACTCTGCAGGAGTAAAATTTCCTTTGTGAGCTACTTTGCTTTTTGCCTTTCCCTGCAGCCAAAAGCCATAATTCTGAAAGATAGAACTGGCAGTAGAAAAAAAATTCGTATTTACCTTTTATGAGATGAAAGCGTAAATGATATTAACATTTGGAGCATTACGACTTACAGTTTGCTTGAAATTACAAGGGAAATCGTACTATTTGACGACTTTTGATAATTTATTGTCATTTTTTGAGGAAACCTTTTATTCAAAGCTCAATATCCTGAGTACTTTTTCTTTTTTTTTTTCAACTTCATATGAGAGTTAAATGTTAATCAATTCACCTCAAGAGTGCTTTCAATGAAAGAGGAAGTGGGAAAATGATCAAACGCGGAGAGTCTGGTGGCCAGAGAGAGCGCCGGTGTCAAGCTGGGTTCCTCGCTCTTGATGAATGCATCGGTAATGCGTGCTTCGAAACTCATTAGTTGTCCTAAATGAGTTGCACAGTAACCCTGCTGAATTTGTTTAAAGTAATTAGCTTCACCTTAAATTATTCACCAGAACACATGAGGAGCGGGGACTGTGAACAGAGGTAAACGTGGTCTGAGATTTGAATTTGAGCAATGTGTCCGAACTCACATTATTCCAACCTTTGTATTGTAACTGCTGAAATGACAGATGGCCTAAAACTTGTTTTACTTTAAGGATTCCAGGACACTGATAAATCTTATAGTGCAAGAAACATGTTAATGTAATGTAATCCTGAAAAAAAGTATGCAACAATCATTTCAATTAATTTTACATAAATTTTAAATAAATTGCAAAAGATTTCTAATAACTGTTTTAGCTTTTTTTTATGTATTCCTATATTCTTATATTCCACTTTGAGTTTTTGTGTTCAATTTCAATTTGTTCCTGTGAATCACTCTATTTAAGTTATTATTTTTTATATCATTGTAAGAATTTGTGTTTTGTGTTATTTCCATTTATAAACCATAAACATTTTTAGAAAATGTACATCCATAGTCAATTTCAACATTCATTCGTGGGGTCCTTGTTCCTAGTAGGTTTATGTGTATACATGAGCTGAGGCAGACTACCAAACACAAAATACCCACAAAATGCCACAATGCATGTTGGGAAATGCAGGGAAAATGTTAAATCACTTTCAATGACTCCTATGACAACACGTGGTTTAAAAAAAAATGTATCTCATAGCTCCAACCCTTACTCTCAGCTGTATATATTAAACTTCAACGCTCATTTATTCAGGAGGTTCACAGAAGTCTGAGGTGGAAATTGTGAATTCATTGCTGTGGTCAAGGTACATGGCCGTGTAGCTTTTGAGTCAGTTTGACACTATTTGAAGGAGGATAACTGCTCTTCAGCAGGGCAGAAAAATTTCATCGCTGCTATCAAAGGACATGCTGCTCTACCTGTTTGATGGGGAGTGATTTTGTCAGCGCTGATGAGCTACATTATGTGAAAGACAATGAGTGAGCAGGAGAACCAGAGTGATGCAGTAGATTGGCGTAATTAAAATCACCTTTCCACTGAGAATTAATTTATCTCGCTTCTTTGTGCTTGGTTTATCAATTCGGCTATGATGAGGATTTTTGTGGGAGTAAATGCATAATTTAAATCCTGCAGCAGGAGCATTGTAGCCGTTTTTGTGGGAAGTTTTGGACCCTCTCCCTTTGCCCTCACTTCCGCATTAAACTTGAGCAAGCTACAGTATGGCTTCATATTAAATTCTGAGCATGGTAAGTAGGCTCGGTTTCAATGCAGTCAGAGAATAACTCTCCAAAGGATAAAAGTGGTTGTGTGTGCTTGTGCTACATATGTGTGATATATCTTATGTACTCAGCAGGGGGTTCTTTGTGGGAGATAATGGATTCAGTAGTGTCCTGTTGCTCAGCAGAGCTCATTTACCACATCGTTTCGAGGCTTCTGTCTCCTCCCTAGGTGGTCTTCTTCTGCTCCTGAATTTTTGTGCTGTTATTATCTTGATAATATTATTAGCTGTCACTCAGTTTATATTCTGACACCTATAATAATTACTCCATGTAGATTCAATCTTTTTTGAGGGAATAAAGCACAACATTTATTTATCACTGGTAGGTCTGGGGCCACACACTGATGCAGCCGTTGTGTTTTTTTCCCCCTTATAGTAAGAATGTTGGGTTTTCTGTATGCAGTCTGGATGTTCTCCCTGTGGGTCTGTGGGTTTTCACCCCACTGTCCAAAAGCACGTACCTGAGGCTCACTGGTGATTCTCAAATGCCTGGAGTGAATGTGGATGTGTGTCTCTTTGTGTTTGCAGTATGATGGACTGCAGATCTGTCCAGGGAATAAACTGCCTTCATCCATCAGCTGTGATTGACATTAGCACCCTGTGACCCCGAACAGAATAAAGGTTAGATTACGGCAGGTCTGGATGGTTGAAAGACTAAGAAACTTAATAACACTTTGACATTAAAGATGTGTGTTATCATGCCAACCTCGATCGGTGATAGGTTGGACGTTAAGGATTTATCTTGTGTTTGATATGAAATGTGTGTGGGGAAATGTTGAGACACTCTCACTGACATTGCAAGTTGAATGATGACTTATTAGAGTAAAATAGACTGAAGAGATGAGGCACTTCAAATTGAGGGTAGATGTGTGTGAGCGTGTATTTGTGTGTTGATGTTCTGAGTGGGAGCAGATTTTCATGCTTTCTGAGGTTTTTATGTGTTTTCTTTATGTCTGTATTTCCTTATAGTGAGCATCAGGGAGCAGATCGTGTCCAGTTCAGGTGGACTTCTTCAGGATACAGCTGTCCCTCTTTCGTAGCTGAGGGGAGGGAGTGGTCATATGCCACCCTCACCATCTGCTGCAGGTCCTTCCTGCTGTCTGTTCATTTGGAGAAGCACACAGTGCAGCAGGTCAGGAGGCTCTTTATGGATCGATCAGTGAATGATGAGGGAGGATTGTAATCTCTCATCTTTGTTTCTTTGTAAGACGTGGGGTTGCGCTTTACATTCAGTTATTTTGAGGGTTTTTTTTCCCAAAAGATTATGCAACTGTAAATAATCACTGTGGAGGAAAAAAAATCTCTAATCTTTTCCTAATTGCCTGTTTTATAATTCCTTTAGCTTAGCTTAGTAAATCCCTTTTTGTTTAAAAGTAAAACCTAACTATCAGTTGAATTGTTGAGGTCTGTTTTGCACTCTACTGGGTTTTGAGACATTTTGCAAAAATAACCGAATAATAAATGCTTCCTTTACTATACATACACAGGTGAGGGAAAATTGATTTGTGTTGTAAGTTCGTATTTACGTTTTATTTGATCTTGGATTTGCTGGACAATAACTTCGATAGGTCGAGAGCTCAGGTTCCGATGCATTGTCATGGGCACACAATATGTTGCTTCTGCTTTTGTTACAGCTGGGAAATAAAAGCAAGTGCAAATCCTTAATGGAGACTTGATCCGCTCAATCAAATGTTGAGTGTGTATCGCTCTCTAGAGTGCAGTGAGAGTGTGTGGGAGTCTATGTGGCCCACAGCTGATACTCAAAAGACCATGTTAAAATGGATTCTGGCATGTTTCTAAGCAACACACAAATGTGCAAACATACATAAATAAAACCCGTAGTGGGGATTTTTTTCTTTCCCTTTTGTGTTTTCCAGCCTCGTTTCATCCCTGATAGCTGCTCTTCTGTTTCCACTTGTAAAACATCTCTAAGGCTCCCCGTGGTGCTCTTACACCTTCAGTCTCGGGGGGATCGGTCGATAGCTCAGAATCCGATGCTTTCCAAACGCCCTTCATTCCATATTTATGTACGATTCAAGATGAAAAAAATTCCAGTTTATAAGGAACTTCAGGTTAAAGCTAGGAAAACGGAACAAAAGAAAACGAGGGTTCAGTTAGTTTTGGAAATTAATCACAGAACGGACGTATTCCACAAATGCTAACATTTCCCGCTGACTGCCTCCACTTGCTCACATCGTTGCTCTCTGCCCTCTGCTATTTTCTCCCGTTGATCCTGCGCAGCCCGGTGTCAGACGGCCCGTTCCGACACTCCACCGCCGACCAGCAGAGTGCTTGACATTGTCTCTTCCTTGCTGAAGTCAAAGTCAGGTTAAGATCACAAGCTCTTCATTAGTATTCAGGTGTAGGAAAGCTCTCCGGGGCTGCGTGGGCCCCAACTTCGGCCAAAGCATGCTTGAGACAAAGAGCTATTGAGAACCGAGGAGAAACAAGCATCCCAATTCTTCATTCACATCGGAGCCAATCCTAATTTCTGAATGCTTGCAAACCTTGTCAATCTGAGAGAATTTCAGTCAGACAGAAGCCTGCATGATGTATGTATTTCTTTCCAAATTTGTTTTAGTTTCTGTAGAAATCCCACCACATTTGTCCTTGTTGAGATAAATTAACAAGGCATTGATATATTGTTTAAAATCAAAGTCATATTTAAAATGTAAAATCAGCAAAATCACAATTTCCAATTGATTTCAATACTTTGAGAACAAGATAAATACATTTTCATGCATCTACTGTATATAGTAATGTGTTTTTTTTATCATTGTCATGTGATTTCAAATGCTCAATTGTTCTGTAATCCGAGAAAGTCTGCATTTTATTAACTGTGCTGACCTTCCTTGGAGCCACTCGTCATTGTCGGACACCCGATAGTGGCGTTGGGAAGAGCCCTCAGCCAGCGAACTGTCAGCCGGGCCTGATTGTCCTGAGAGTATATGAAGAGCGCCTTTCGTCTCGCTCAGCGTGGCGGCTGCCCAGACCGCTCTCACACAGTCGTACACCTCCGAGTGATAGCCTTCCACGTTTCACCTCTTTTGTGTGTAACAGTGAGGGATTGAAACACGGACTTGGACTTTGTTACAAGTGTAAGCCATTTGTAATTTCATACATAAATCCTTGGCGAAGTGGCTATAACATACGCTGCCATCTCAGAAGTTTTATGTCACCAGTTTTATTCCCCACATCCCAAACACTCCGCTTCTCTTTACAGTCTGAACCACATCTGTACCCAGGGTAGTCATTCCAAACTAATGACGCCTGGAATATGAATTTAGTCTGAAGACTTTCCCCTCACTTCTTTTTGTGTTTCATACTTTTTTATTATCTCGTTCCCTCATGCTATGGCATAAATTCACCCTGGCTGACCTCCAGGCATTAGAAAAAAAAAAGATGACTTGGCTCTTCCTTTCATCTTGACCTCACCTTGTGAGCAACAAGCTGCATACTTTCTCTTTTTTTTTTTTTTTTTTTTTGACAAATTCTATGCATTAAGTACCGGTAATGTGATGGGACTTAAAAGTTTGCCTTTTAATGCCTCACATTAGAATGAAGAAGATAACCTGTGCTGCTTTCCATATTACTGGAATAATGGTTTTCCAACCTTTTCTCAAAATGACTTCCTTTCTGTTCGGTAATCCGGTTTTCCTTGTCTTGGACAAACTCTCCTGAATCAAACTGATAGAATATCAACGTAGTTTGTTGTATACATACTTTGCCGTGCCCTATCTCATTTCATGATCCAGTTAAATAAACTGTCAGCTGTTATCGGCCTGAATGTTGTCATGTTGTAAACGTACAGGGAAAAGCTACAAAGCTGTCAACACACCCTCTAATGCAGGCCTTTCACTCTGTTTTCATTTCAGCAGCTATCAGAGACACACGCACACCATGCGCTTATTCTGTCCGTAGTGTATCAAAACACACCTCCCAACATGCCAGGCAGAAATGAGTAATGCCTCAAGCAAAGATTATATCAGGAAAGAGGGGATGGGAGAACTGTTTTCATGTGAAGGTATTGGGATATGAGGGAGTGGATGATATGATGGAGAAACTGGGCGAGATAGAGCGGAGCTGTTGTGATGATCTCTGAGACTAAGAGCTATCCCCATGGATAATGGAACTTACATGTTAGAGAGAAATACATCTGTTTATTGCCTGGAGGCTGTTGTGAAAGCCCGTGTATGTGTAGCTAGTGCTGGATGATTGATGGTTGTGTGCTCATCTTGGAGTGGAGAGCGCTTATATCCCTGTAGTTTTTATGTGTATGACAATGTTATATTGGAAATCGACTGATGCGGGTGCTCTGCGGAGTGGGGAATATTTGATTGTGAGATGTAGTTAATGTCTGCTGTGGAAGGACTCAAGGAAAAAAGACTGGAAATTGAGGAGAGAGGATTATCATTTCATCCACAATCTGGAGGCAGTAAACAGAACAAATATGTATCCAGTATATTTATGTAAAACCTGCCTTTTTATTTTCTTGAAGGATTTCTGCTAGTTGCCACAATGTCCAAATTGTTCTGATCAGTGCTTGTATCAAATCCTTATTTTAGGCTGGTTGAAAATGCCAGTTTTCGGATGTGACAGACTATTCAAGACAGCCTCATTTACAGATGGAAGAAATGAAAAAGACGCTGAATTCGGTAGTAGCCCTTTCATGTGGTTAAAACAGGCAATAAAATCCTAGGTTTGTTTGCTAAACTATTAATCTGGATGGAGGCAAGTGCATGATGTGGGAAACTGGAACTTCCACTGTGGTTACGTGTTGAATTCGATATTACTGTAAAAGAAGCAGACAGCAGCACATTCGCTTTGCATCAAGCATCAAGGTCTCCAGTGTGAATAGTGGATATTTTTACTCTATTGACTGTGGAGAATGAGTTTGTCTTTCAAAACTTATAATTTAAGATAAGTTACAGACAAAGAGCTCAGAGGAAGCAAACAGAAACAACAGGCTAGTTTCTCTTGAATTCCACTGTCAGCACGACTTTCACTCAAAACAAAGCTGGTTTTCAGACACATTACTTGTACAAGTAAACAGCCTATTATCCTCTCATAAAACACTCAATTGCAGCACAGACCTTACCTTACTATAACCTTTAATTCTAAAGATTAAATATGTCAAACTGCCATTTTTTGTATTTATAGTTATAGATATGGATTTTTTGAAATGTATGAAGCAGCTCAGCATAGAGCTTCAACCACTTCATGTTTTTCACATTATATCATATCACTGTTAATGGCTGTTGGAATTAGTTCATAATTCTAGTTTAACTGCTGGCAATAATTTGTTGCTCTTGTTTTGACATGCAGCACATGCCTTTGTCCATAGTTTGCTCCTGTTCAGTGTCTCAGCAGTTTTGCACTCAGCGTACTTGTCCCATAATATAAACTTCTACACTTGTTTCAAAAGTCCAACCGTGCATCTATATTTCATTTGCTTCATCCTGTTCAGGGCCACGGGGTGCTGAAACGGATCCCAGACCAGGACGAAGGCAGGGTATACCACAGACAGAGACGGACAGCCACACGCACACCTACAGAACCAATTTTAGGCTTGTTAGTTAACCTCTCATGCATGTTTATGGGAATATGGGAGGAAACCAGAGAACCTGGAGAAAAAAATGTTTTTCTTCTTAATAAAATTATTATTTCTGATAAAATTATATTATTTTTTTTTTTTTTTCTCAAACACAAAAGGAAAAAAAAAACAAGGAAAAGGAAGCCTCCTGTCTCACAGATTTTTCCTGTTGCTGAGGCCCTGTGTAACGCTTATCCCCTTAAGGTAGGTCTGCAAAATAGTTTAATAAACCCTGATTTATATAGCATGAGGGAAAATGGGAAAAGAAAGTGCACAGTTTCTTTGGCCATGCGTTAAACCAGCAAACTCAGCTGCTACAGATTCTCCTTATGGTACCTGCACTGAGTTCCCTCAGACAATAATTATTGTGTTCAGCAAAACTTTCTGAGGTTCACAAAGTTCACAATGATAATTTAGCGGTACAATCAAGACATTTCCATTAAATTGAAGCGTGCACAACACGTCAACAATCCCTCAACGATTCCCACATGAGCAACAATGGAGAGAGAAACTCCGGCACCTCAGAGGTGTTTGGCCATCTGCCCTGACCAGCTGGGGTGAGTGATGAGCAGGGAGGGGGAGGAAAGAGAGAAAAACAACAGAATACACGCCGAAAGCACTGGTGAGGCCAGTACATGCAGATTACAGCTTACAGATAAACCTGCAGAAAGGTAAAGAGGAAAAGAAAGGAGAGAGGAAAATAGACACACTACGGGGGTGAGGAGACATAAATATCCTTGTAAAGCCTACGTGCTGCACCAACATGCTGCACGGTGTGATGGGAATGTTAAATTCAGCTTTATCTACATTCAATATTTTCATTTGCATATGCGAGTTGTTAAAGTGTACTTTGTAGCCTGTGATGCTACCTATTCTTTGAGCTCCTCCTTGTGTGAAATGCGGCGAAAATTGAAATCTGAAGATAACACGCATTTCTCTTTGAGTCTTTTGTGTTACACTTTAATTCTTTTTTTTTTTTTAATGCTGCAAAGCATAATGCATCGCTTTATTCCAGTTTGGTTCAGGGCAGATAGAAAGTTTTCTTTTTCCCTGTGTGGTCTACAGTGCGTTTGTCTTGTGAGCAGCCTGTGTTTTAATAGTATAGATTTTTTTTTGTCCTACATTCGACTGAAAAATGTGTTTTGCTTAACATAAGTCGGTGTTTGAACATGATTTTCAGTAGAAACAGAGTAAGAAGCAGTGAGATCAGAGATATGGACCCGTAGTGCTTCCGGGCATGACATTTCAGAAGAGAGAACACGAGCGTCTTCAGCTAACGCTTGCTGTTTCCCAGCCAAAGGTCAGGTGCAAGTGGAAGGCTGAGATTGAGAAAAGGTCAAAGCTTTTTGAAAATGGTGGTTACAAAATACTAAGCATCATAAGCAAGATAAACACAGCAGATCTGTGAGCTCATGGAGGTGCGCCATGGACAGTGCCTTTAGATTAGTGGAAAAACAACATAAAGGGTAAATGGATGTGTCCATCGACAGTCTATGATACAATAACATAGAAATTTTCAGACATGTCAATGAGAGACTGTTGCCCAGAAGAGTGTCAGAGAATGTCACAGCACTTATGGCACAGGCAGCATAGATGTTAATGTGACATTTAAGCCAGACTACACAGTTGGGTGTCTTGGCTTTCAACTTCATATGGACACTGTGGCCCATATCCTTTCAAGAGATGTACACTAAATGTCTGCTGTCATAAGCGTCACCTCACAAGGCCAGCAGATGCATATTACCAAGGTTCATGCTTAGTTTATGCCCTGTTTTCACCGCTGTAAATGGATATAAGTGAGTAACAGAAACAGAAAGCATTTATGTTAGACAGTTGTGCACCTTGATAAACGGTCATTAAAAACAATCCAGAGACTAATAGGTAAATAATTAGTGGTCAATGCCTTGCACTGATGCAAGGCAACAAATATGGATGATGGAAGCCAATGAGTTGATTTGCTAGGTGACGATTAAGTAAAACAAAACACATGGTAATGACCTGATTAAAATCAAAGAAAAGATCATTTGGGTAGCACACACACAAGGGTAGCAGTTTATAAGTAAAGGATGAATGGCCGCGTAGGAAACTGTGACAGTTTTTTTAGTTTTCCATCTGGACTGAATTGATTCATATTGGAGGAGGATTCATACAGCAGCAGGAGAATGAGTTCAAACACACCCGTGAGAATATAAAAAGAAGACCACAGAACACTTTGGAATAACTGCCATGGACATGAACAGTTTGGAAAACGTGATACTGCAAGAAAACCTTTCACACATTGTAAAATCATGTGATCCACACAGCACAAAAAGCTGAAGACAGTCGATGTATATGTATGCAGAACAACTTAAATCAAAGAGATATGTCAAAAGTAAATGTGCGACTCATTTTGCTGTACAACGCACCCTGCCATATCTATATGAGAGTGAAGTCAGAACCAGATATGAGGATGGACCTCTTTCACAGGTGGTGCTGTGGTGCAGCGTTTAATACATTTCATCTCACTGTGAGAATGTCATGGGTTCAAAGATCATCTGGGCCTTTCTGTGGAGTTTTCATGTTGTTTCTGTGCATTAGTACAGGTTCCTTCCGCAGTCCAAGAAAAGTGAAGTAACTTGGTGAGAGTTTAAGTTGCCCATAGGCATTGAAGTAAGTGTATATATGTCTCTGTGTTTGCCCTGTGATGGACTGGAGACCTGTCCAGACGAACCCTGTTCTCACCCAGAGTTATCTGGGATTGACTCCAGTGCCCTGCTGCCCTGAACAGGATGGAGCGGGATAGAAGATGGATGGATCTCTTCTCCTGAGATCAACAGAGGTGGAATAGCATCACTCGGTAGAAGAAAAAAAATCTGCTGCCTTCTAACAAAAATTTGTAACTGGCAAACAAATTCTCAATTTCGGCAAATGTTTTACATTTCTAATTATGTTTTAAGGTTGGCTCTCTGATGAGAGTTTCGGCATCAAGATGGAAGCAATACCAACAGTGCAAGAGAAGTCCATCAAAAGGCTTAGGAGGTGGTACAATGCTGAACTCAAAGACACACCGCAAGTGCAGGAGCTTCAGAAAGAATACAATCAACGACCTCAAGCTGATCGACAGCACTGCCCTGCCTGGAAAGCTGAAGCTCTGGTGCTTCCAATTTGGCTTACTGCCCCAACTTATGTGGCCAATTAACATGTATGAGGTGAGTCTTTCGCAGGCCAAATGACTAAAAAGACTGGTGAACACTCAGGTGAGGAAGTTGGCTTGGGCTGCCGAGGTGCCTGAGTAGCATTGGGCTGTATGGAGCCCTGTCAATGCCCATTTCCAGTCTGGTCGAAGAATACAAGAGTGCTAAAACCAGACTGGAGATGACACTCACAGAATCTCAGGACCCTGTGCTAAGGGCAGTTGCACCAACTCTGGCCACAGGGAGAAAATGGACTGCAGCTGCTGCAGTGGCTGATATGCCCTCCGCCATCGAGACATTATGGGCCACATCCAACAAGGTGGAGGGGGCTTTGGCCTGGGAGGATCAAGAACAACATGGCAAAAGGCTACCCAACGCCGACTCCTGCTGATAAAGGAGGTGCGCCAACAAGAGGAAGTGGGTAGGTGTGCCAGAGCCATTCCCCAGGGCCAGCAAGGCTACCTGGACTGAGCTTTGGGGATTGGGGCAAATGTGTTGAGCTTCATCATCAGAGTAACATATGATGTCCAGCCTACTCCCACCAGCTCCCACCTGTGCTCAGTACCAGCTTCACTCAAGCACATCTCGGTAGGGTGCAACGCCAGTCTGGCTCAGGACAGGTATACCTGGGGGCATAACCAAGTTTTAAGGTGCTTAGCAGTGGAGCTAGAGGCCAAGAGAGTAGTCATCAACACCATGTCTCTACACTCCCAATACCAGTGCAAGTAGACCATATGTTTGTGCAGGAGGGAGAGAAACAGACATCACTCTTGCCCTCCTGAGCTCAGACAACTACAGCGAGCCAGAGACAGGGAAATGTGTGTTGACTTGGACTACCGTCTAATATTTCCATCTGAGACTGCAGCAACCAACCTACGACTGTATTTGGTCTTTTGGTCAAAGTCCCGGCAGCGCGCCTTTCTCATAGAGTTCACTGTCCCCTGGGAGGATGCCAATGGGGAGGCCTTTGAACGGATAAAGCTTTGTTATGCTGACCTGTTGGCTGAAGCTGCAGCAAGAGGTTGGAAGGCTGAGGTGTCGCCAGTCGAAGTAGGTTGCAGAGGCTTCATAGGCCACTCCATCATAAAACTCCTCAAAGATTTTGGAATTAGTGGGCTGATACAGAGAAAAACCATCAAAGCCCTGGCCAATGCAGCAGAAAGAAGCAGTCAGTGGCTGTGGATGAAGAGGAAGGATCCTGTCTGGGCCCCAAGGTGAAAAAAGGAAGGAACCAACGTGTCGACACACACCCAGGTCTGATCAGCCTGTGGCGGGCCTTCCTTAACAGAGAGTGTATTGTCATAAAGTGCCAAAACACTCAATGAAGTTGGGGTACACAACTGAAGATGTGTCAAGGATTGGCCTCAGTCAGTTACCACGATGGAAAGCAGTCTCTGACAAGAAGTGTGCTGAAACTTAGGGATTGTAAGATCAAGTCCGATTCACGAATCTATGTTTTATGCAAATAATAGTGTTTGATACTGAGTGGAATTTTTTTTGGATCCAGCTGAGTGTTGTTCTGTGCATTTTGAAAAACAGGAGAATTATTTCATGTTACTTATGTTTAATCGTGTTTGGAAGCGAAATGGTTTGCCGTTGAATCTTCATTTCTTGATGTTGCTGAAGGCAGCTTGTCAATCAAAGCTTTTGGTTGAAGAAAATACTACAGTGGAGGTGATGTTTCAAACTGTTTCCATCAATCCTGTTTCACTGACATTTTCATGCATGTTCCTTTTCCAGTTTCTGTGTGGATTTGGTCCTGAGCACAGAATGTACAGTATGCCACCCGGAGCATGCCTGGAATAAAAATATGAAAAAATGAATTATTGGTATTTTGATATCAGCTGTCCACATTTGCTCTTAAAAATATTATGCTTTGACTGAGTCTGTGCAGGCATCTTGAAAAAAAAATCCAGAAAAGATAAAAGGTGTGGCATCATAGCGTAGAGGCATCATTCATGACTGTCCACTATCATCTTCATGGAACTGAAACGATAACAGTCTGCTGCAGCAGAAAAGCTTGTCGCAGCAAAATCCATGCTCACCAGTGTAATTGGTGTTTAAATTATATGTGTGTATTTCTGTCATATCTTGCTGTGGGATTGTTTCTTTGATTAACCTTTGAAGATAATTCATTTCTAGCTAATTGTTTTGTGTTGGTATACTGTTCTGCATTATTAGGAAACACCTTTAGGTCTCTTTTTTTTCCCTTTAAATCGATGAGCAGCTTTGACGAATTTCTCCAAAAACATTTTTGTTAAGTTTTAGCTGAATTAATCTTCAAAAGCTTAGAACTGTATTTTACCTCCATATAAACCAGTGGCAAACTATAGTCAGTGTGTTCTTGCCTCTGATACAGAGACTAATAGTTTCTGACAGGGTGTGCGATTTCCGCAAAGCCATTTAGATATGGCCCCGGTCTCCTTAGAGCTAAAGACAGGATTCAATAAGTAATGCCTCAGCAGGCCTCAGCACCTGGCGGTCTCCGTCACCCTCTGGCTGAGTGTAATCATTTGTGATAGCCCCCGTACGCTTGCTGGCCACCCCAACAGTACATGTTTCACTCTGGCTTTTAGACGGACATCAAAATGCATTACCTCCAAAGCAGGGGATGGGGGTGGGGGGGGGTGGGGGGCTGAATGTGCAGTGCCAGGGTGGAAATAAAGACATTAACTCTATCTGCAGACCACGGCTGGTGGGCTGCGCCAAGTGACATTATGGACTTTTATACATACACATCAAAGAGAATTAATGGCAGTCTACCTTAAAGTTGACAGGCTTGCTGAAATGTCTAAGTAAAAAGGGTATAATTACATTATTGCTTTATTAAATAATCAATCATTAAATGTAATACAATATCATTAAATGATTAAAAGTTTTTAACCGAAGACAAGTTTTTCATCTTCTCTGTCAATATCCCCTAAACACTTCAGCTTCTCCTTCAATTTAAGTGGAAGCAACACGGTAAATCATTTCAGGTTTTTTTTTTTGCACATAGTCCTATTGCATGGTAAATATGGCCGTAATGGCTTGGCGGCGGGGGGCGCGGCTGTTTAATGAGCAGGCTCTCCTGCTCCACCACGATCAAATGAGCACCTAATTTGATTTTCCCTCTTGACCTCCATTTCCTTCAGAAAACAAAAAAGCGCGAGGGATTTCTCAAAGACTTTTGCAGCAGTGGAAAAATCCAGATACGTGTGGAGAAAGACAGGATAACTCGGAGATTTTGCCCATCACAGTATAAAGTATAACACGCACTTTCAAACAATTAGGTGTAGTACACACAGATCTGATCTCTCACTGGTGATGTAAGTGACATTGATTATTTCATTTCTATGATGCCTGCTAGTTTTTGAAGGTGATATACTGGAAGCGGAGAAAATCATTTCCAAAAAGGTATTTATTGTAGACTGGGGATGGTTAATGGGAACCCAGGAATCGCTGGCTTACAGCTGTATCACGGACTGCCCCTTGTGAACTATTCCCACTGTAAAAAAACCTCAATGATGGCTTTCCTAGAAAGATTTCAGTACAGGCAATGCATTTCAGCCCTCTGTGTATGAGGCGGTGGACCCCCCCCCCCCCCCCCCCCCCCCCCATCCCCCCACCCCCGAACCCATACAGACCCCTGTCCTGCTAAAAGCACTCGTAATAGGTACAACAAGATCTAGACCAGGGTGCAATAAAAAAAGCTGGACTGATGGATTATGTTGCTATGTTTTACATCATATGGATGGTTGTGTGTGTGCATGTGCATGTGTGTGCGCGTGCATGCAGCTTTTACCTGGTGGGAAGAAGGCAGTAAAATGTATCACAGGGAAGGGGCAATATGGAAAAAGCAGTGTGATGCTCTAGGCCGGGGTATGCTGGTAGCTTTCATTCTGACCACACATTGCATGCCTCCATAGCTGCAATACCATCCAAACAGCTGTTTTACCCCTTTAACTAATTACTTTAATAAGAAATATAAAAAGAAGCTTGAGCAGCTGACTTGACCCTGAAAACTTAGAACTTCATCTCGTCAAACTTGATGACAGGTAGCAAATATGCTTAAAGATCCCCTGATGCTTCAAACCGCAGGATGTCTTCAGATGTCCCTTTCCGATTGGGTTATAACTGTTTTAGCAGCATAAAGGTGATCAGAACCAGTATTTTCCAGCCACTGTGAGACACCCACCTCAGTCAGCACTACAGTGCTCTTCTAAAATCGTCTCTTGGTCTCATTTGGAAGGATCCTGCTTTATAATAAACAGTGTGTGAATCTGCCAGTGTTTGGTTTCACTGTAAATGTTGGCAAATTGGGAAGCAGACAGAGATTACATCCTTTCTTGGAGGGAATTGGAAATGTACACAATAAACATTTTCTCGAATTACATAGGAACATTTTAGCTTTTGAGAAATGTTCTGAAAAAAAAAAATCATATATCAGTCCTTTACCATCAAAGTTTTCACTATTTGGTATTTAACAAAGCTCAGCCTAGAAAGTGTGATTCTTAGTTTCACACTGCAGGAACAGCATCAAAGGTCAGAACACGTCCTCCTGGAATAAGGCCTGAAAATTGCAGGAGTGCAGCTGCACATGTCGCGGCCTCGGGCCCACTTGCGAAACAAGGAGTGACAGAACTGAAAAGTCTGACCACTTCTCACTGAAGCTTAAGGTCAAAGGAAATCAGTCATGATAAACTACTGTCAGACTCTGTCTGTCTGCCCTGACGCTAAAGAGTCTGCTCAAGGTTGGACATTCAATAGGAGCATAAATCTATCTTATGTTACTGAGTGAGTCCCGACGTTGCAGCAGCTGCAATTGTTTAACTCATAAGGCGTATAAAACAGCAGACTGTCAGTTATATAATTTTCATGCTGATTTAACAAGTGCGGAAGAGGCAGAGGTGTAGATATGAAGACAGAGTAGCTTTTTTGCTTATTTTCTTTTCTCATCCTAAGTCAAGTTAATCCCCATCTGGTTGTAGGTTTGTATTTAACAGGAAGTCTCTTCATGTTACAATCAATTTTATCACAGTTACTTTGAAGTGATACTTTCACATTGTGTTTGCAATACCAATAACAGAAATTAGTTAGTGCTTGCCTGTTTCCTTTTGGAAGTTGTGGGTCTGGTTTTCATGACTGGCCTTGATTTGATGCTTTAAATGTGGCAGTGGGAGAGACCACTTCTGAAGAAGGCAGCAGACCATGGCGTCACGACAGAGGAAAACACTCAGTGGGTGTCTAGACCAACAGTAACAACCTCATGTGTTGATAACACCACATCCACAGGCCACATGTGCTTCGCCCAGAAAAGACAGTCCCACTTTGAACACGGGGCACGACTGATTTAACAGTATGTAGATAAAGGACTGAATATATTGTACATTTTCTGCTCTATTGTGATTCATTTCTTTAATAATTACATTCACAGTCAACTGTCACTGAAACATTAATTTGCCCTGTGGACGTTATGTTTGCAGGTTATTTGAGACTGCGCTGCAAATTGTTCAACTTGTCATTTAGAAGTACATAATGAAGGCATTAAAAAGAGAACGTAACAACTGAACTCAAAGGCAGGTTCATTTTCATTTACATTTATGTCCCTGGGGAGTTTTTTCTTTTCAGATTTTAAGCCAAACCCAATTTTCCTTTATTTATTGTGGTATATGTTGCTTCATCCAAGTGAAAAGGAATCAGTTTTGATATAATACCGGTAATAAAAAAAAAAAAAAAAGAACTTTTGTTGGTTTTAGAAAAGGTCAGCTAAAAGTCAGGGGTATTTTCAGCATTGCTGTATTTCACATCCCCTTTCTTGTACACACTCCTACCTGTTAGTGACAGTACATTCACAGTCTCCTACTGTTGAGTCTCAGCGGCTCCCCTGGAGATGATTGGGGCTAAGTGCCGTACTCAAGGACAACTGGAGAAGAGCTGTGGAAGGAGTGGCAGCTCATGACTCATTCAGCATCACTACTCGTATTGCTCCTCTGTCTCTGCCAAAAACAAACACTTCTTTAAGATTATAAAAGAAAAATGAAAACACAAACATGTCTTTAAATTGTAAGAAAGCCATATATATAAATCAATAACTTTATAAATTGTTGAGAAGATTTATGTATGCAATAGAACCTAAATCCAAGCTATTTTTACGTTTATATTCTTCAGAAAAAGGGAAACGTCATTCATAAGAACAATGGTCCGTGTTGAAATCGTGTTTTTTTTTTCTGCCCTGCTGTATTTCATGTTTTGTAAAAAAAAAAAAAAAAAGAAGAGGGCAGGATTGGTAGTGAAGGTGGAGAAGAGATGCAGCTCAGCAGGGCGGTGAGACAAAATGCTTTCATGACACCTGCTGGTGTAGCGTTCTGCTATCTACACGCTGTTTCTTTCCTCCCCCATCATTCATCCATCAACCCAGCAGTCGATGCTCAGAACGCAGCCACTCTCGGTTTGTCAGTGCCCACCACAAATGCTTTCATTACCATTCCATGCCTGCTGACCCCTCGGAGAACTAAAATAAACTATGGGGGCGTTACAAAAAAAAAAAAAAAAAAAAAATGTCACAAAGGATAAAACATGGCTTATCTTGTGAGCAATATTGAGAGCACAAAGAAATCATGATTATATCATCATGTTGCAGTTTATCACCTCTGAGGTTTCTGGTTTCCATTTAACATATCGCATCTTCATTTCAGCCAGAAGAGAGCTCGTGGTGAGCATACTTGTCGAAGCCGATATGGGAGAAATAAGAGAAAAGTGGTGAAAAAAAAAGAATGATAAGAGATGGAGGCAGTAAACAATCAGGAAATGATATTTTATTTTTTCACCTTTGAATGTAATATAGAAGGTCACAATAAAGTGAACCACAAGATAAATTTAAAAAGCCATTACATTCCGGTAACTTGTTTTTCTCCCACGGCTAGAGACAAATATCTCATATGTTCTCTGGCTCAGTTTTGATTTCCCTGCTTTATATGTGCAGCAAGTGGCAGAGGTCGAGCTTTTAATACCATCCCTAAATCCCCATGCTTGCATTACTGAACTGAACGCCGCATGGTTAGAAATGCTGCTAATAAATTATACAATCAGTAAATCAAGAAATGTAAATGCAAGTAACAAGTCAAATATTCATAAATGTCTTGATTAAATGTTCACTCAGAAACACTCATGTATTCGTAATTTAATAGATTATATCATACCTGGACAAAAAGGGCACTTTACCTGATGGAGAGCACTTGGTCATGATCGTAAGTGGTTGTTGATCTCTATCGACATTCTGCTTGCTAATGTTGATTGAAAAAAGTCTAAAAGTGAGTGGGCAAGCAGGCGTGCACATATGCTAATATATAACAGCGTGGAAAGAAAAGAAGAAGATACAGGGAAAGCCAATATTTTAGGGCTCACAACAACTGTGGATAAATCTATCTTTTGCACCCATTTCATGCATGTTAGGATCATAGGAGAGACTAGATTATATGAAGAAGCCACAGGAGCTCCAGAAATAACAAGGAAAGTCCACAAAGTATCCCTGTGCCCGAAAACAAGCTGGATTATCCTCACAGTGAACTCAGATTGCCAACCACTGCACTACCTTGTGTTACTTAAACCAGTTCAAACAAATATTTTAAATGCAAAGTCTTCTTTCTACTGCCTTTAATACAGAAACAACTATCCTATAACGCTTCCACGGAAGGAGGGATGTTTTCAGGCACATTGAAGATCTTAGCTAAATGTTTGCTTTATCATAATGGGAATATTAACAGGCTGATGTTGTGCTGGTGGTACATGTTGTGTATCATGCTTGATGCCTTGATCTGACATGTTGCAAAATCACATCAAATCAGAGAAACTAGCAGACATTTAATATCCAGTCTGACAGAAGACAGGGATGTCTGCATCAAATCCCATGGTATTCTGTCTTGTTTGATTTTTTGATGCAAGATCAGTAATCACAACTATGAACACTGTGAAGTTTCATACGGTTATTGGAGCATATTGTCTGGATCTATGTACCTGTGCAGAAAATGTGATTGCAATGGCAACTGTAACTGTCAAGCTATACACAAAAAAATCATCCTGCATATTGTGCTTGAGTGAAATACAGACGATTGCTAAGACCTGAGGGTCACTTCATCATGGGAATCATAGGAATGGGAGCTCAAATGGCATTTCAATCTCAATAAAATGAGTGAATGGCAGTGAAAACATTCTTTTCCACCAGGTGTCATGGGGTTGTGCGACTTGATTTCCAGGAGAAATTAAATTTCTCACAAAGGGCATGTAGCTATGGTACATTGGAATGGTGTAACACTGGAAATGTTGTACAGGCTACAAAAATCTGGTATACCCCACATGGGATTAATCTTTTAGGTCCAGGATGGTAATTTATGCACAGAACTTGAGAACAGCGTGAGAGTGACAACACGGACAAGCAAAGCAATGGGTACTGTACGCCTCTAACTGGGACAACGGATAACATGTACTGGCATAGTTCAACTGATGCTCCATCCATTAGTGAGAATTCAAATTGTAGAGCACATACGTCGCTTTGGTCTGTTGGAGCTAATCGGTCATTACGAGAGTCCATGCTCAAGCTTCGACAATGGGGATACAATTTACAGCACAACTTGGCAAATCACTTCTTATATAAAGAAAATGAGGGATAACTTACAACACACCGAGGTTTATATAGTTAAACACCTCGTATAATGGACATTGGCTAACTACAAAGCTTCTCGGCATGCTTCGGGAATCAGGGTAGAGAGACAACCATTCTAATGAGTAATTAGCTCTCTCTAACTTCATTCATTTTAAAAAGGGGGGTTTTACTTCAATTTTAGCAGGAATCAGTTACCAGTGTGCTACTTTCAAAATTAATGACACTAAAGTAATGAATTATTCACAACACTGCAGGCAAGGATCAATTATTCTCTGTGGGTTCCTAGGTCACTGAAATATAGGTATATACACTTAATGGTCACATTATTAAGTATAGCTGTTCAACTACTCATTAATGCATATAACTAATCACTTTACAGGAACTCAAAATATTTAAGCATGCACACATAGTCAAGATGCACGTCATATCAAGGATGATTCTGGGGAAGAATAGATGATTTAAGCAACTTCCTGTGTAGCATGGTTGTTAGTACCAAGCATGCTGGTTTCAGTGTTTCAGAAACTGCTGATCTACTGGGATTTTCTGGCACAACCATCATCTCTAGGGTTTACAGAGAATGGTCTGAAAAATTGGTGAAAATGCTTTGTTGATGCCAGAGGTCAGAGCAGAATGAACAGGCTGGTTGAAGATGAAAGGAAAAGAAAAAAAATAAAGGCAACACTAACCCAAATAACTGCTCTTCACAACCAAAGTAAGCAGGAGACCATGCTGGTGTGGGCTTCAGCAGCAAAAAGCCCACACCGGAAACTGAGGCTACAGCACAGAATCACTAAAAACATACAATAAATGTTTTGAAAAATGCTGCCTATCCTAATTAGTCTTGATTTCTCATCATGCATTCAGATGGCACCAAATACACAAAGGCGTGTATCCATTCTGCAGCTGGTGGTGGAAAAACGTGATACACATTTTACTCGGAATACTTTAGCACCCTTAGATTAGTGTAACTGAACATTGCTGCTGACCATATCCATCCTTTTATGATCATGGTGTACCTATTCTCTGATTCCCAGAGATGGCACATTGAACCAAAGTTCAAATGGTCTCATTCGGTTTTTGAACATGACAATAATTCTCTGGACTCCGATGGCCTCGGTAATTGCCAGATCTCAACTGAACAGCACACCTATGGGATCTGGCTGAATGGGACAATTGCAAAATGTGCAGCCAACAAAATGACCTCGTGTTATCAAATCGATGTGGACTTAAATCCCTGACGATTGTTTCCAACACCTTGCTGAATTGTTGCCACCAATAATACAGACACAGTTCTGGAGGCCTACAGGAGGAAAGAGCAAATCCTTCCTGACCCAAGCAGAATCAAAATATGTCTACATTGTGCAGCTATGTTTAGAACCTTTATAGCTACATGTGCAGGTCATCATTCGACCATTTGTGTACCAGCTACATGCCAAGAAGAGAAAAAAAAATGCCAACAAGCTATAGTGGAGGCAAAATTCTTCTTTAATTAGCCACCATGACAACCGTGGAGCATGTTTGCTTTGTGTGCGTGTTCATGTACTTACACACACACACACACACACACACACACACACACACACACACACACACACACACACATACACAGCGTTGTGAGTTCTGTCCAAGTATGTCAGAAGCTGCTGCCTCCTCGCAGCGGCGGTCCCCGGCTGGAATGGCTGCTGTCTGTGCGCTCCTCTCGGGTATATTCATCACCCCGGCGGTTTGTAAATAGCTGCGGCCCGGGAGACAGCTCCACGGCGCCCGTCTCTCGTTTGGCCACCTCCCCGGACCCCTGCTATCCCGCTCAGTCCGAGCAGCTGCACGCAGCGCGCGGATCCCGCGGAGCCGAGAGCGCAGCTCCATCCCGGCCAGCCCTCTCTCTCTCTCTCTCTCTCTCTCTCTCTCTCTCTCTCTCTCTCTCTCTCTCTCTCTCTCTCTCTCACTCCCTCTCTCTCTCCATTCACACCAGGATGAATCTGCCCTCCTAACAGAGCAGCATAAGTCTACTTGAGCAGTTGGCAAGTTTCATTTAGAAGTGGACCGGGAGCCGAGGCGAGCGTCCTCCTCTGCTCCATCTTTCTTTCCTTCTTTCTTTTTCTTTCGCGTCAACTTGGTTTGACGCCGCGGGTCTGGGGCGATGACAGCCGCCGCCGGACCACCTCCCCGGGCTGTGCTCCTGCTCTGCCTCGTCTCCTCGGTGGGGTGCAATATGTTTGCGTTCACCGAGGAGCCCTTTGACAGAGCCGGGAAGTCGGACGGGTACTGTAGTCGGATCTTACGGGCTCAGAGCAACCGAAAGGAGGGGAACAACGAGTTTGCGCTGCGCGTGGAGGGAGATCCGGAGAGCTACCAGCCGGGCAGCACATACAGAGGTTGGCTTTTTGTAATTCTTTCTTTTTCTTTACGCGCAGTTTGATTGTGCGATGCGTGCGCTATTTGCAGAATGTCATTCGCCACGGATCTGTGCAAACTTGAAAACAAGTCAAGTTCTCCCACAATCTGCTCCTGATGCCTGATGAGCGAATGCGCCCTGAAAGTCAACTGAAAGGAATAACTCTGCGTCTCCTTATCGGCAAGAGTCCATCCCGTGTTGATGGGGGAACAATAAGCTGAAGCATTTCTCAAGAAGGCTGGATCTTCACAGATGATGACTGTATTGTCTTTGTGTGTATGTTATACACAAATGCCTCCATACCCAGTAATTATAGTGTGAAACTATATGTTATATGTTTCTGAATAATGATACATTTAGTTCCAAGAAGGCAGTGGGGGTGGGTGGGATGGCTGTGTTCCAGCTATGGAGCAAACTGAATCTGCTCCATCATCCCTGGGGTGAGGTGCACCATGTCAGACGTCTCCGGAGGGATGTACCATGTTGGCTTTGAGTTCTCCTGTTTTCTTCTGACTTTGATTTTTCTGAACTTGTTATCTTAAAGCAAGACTCTTGGAATGACAATGTAAGCCATACCTTGGTGTTTTATTTGTTTCATTTTCCATTAACTTTTCTTTTTCTTCTTTATGTTTTGTATTACAAATTGAACCAAAATACAACCAAATTGTGTTGTACTGGAGCTGTATCGACAACAAATCAAATTTAGCCATGTGTTTACACTTAAAGGGGCACAATCTGAAAATGTTCATTTTATTCCTCCCAGAGAACCAACCCCCCTCAGTTAATTCTTTGTGCTTTCTTTAACCTGCACGAAAAAGACTTGTTAAAAGTCAGTCCCTGATTTGTATTTGTCTGGAGTGTTATGGTGAGCAGTGAATGGGCATGTGCCATCTGCTCTGTGAGCTCCAATTCTTCATTGCCCTTCTGCTCCTTACAATATTTTCCTTGTTGCTGTTACACAGAACAGTTTTACATGGTTAAAGTGGCAACTTAATTAGTCTGAAGAAAGGAAACTAAAACGACAGACACTGTCAGCCTTTCCTGAAGCACATTGTTAATTGTTTTGTGTATAGGTGCTCTGCCATGTTAGGACTGCCAGTCCACAGGGAGGAGCTGGATAAAGAATCCTTTTCTAGATGTATCAGAGCGTTTCATGAGTAATTTGCAGATGTAACACCACTCCAGCACGCCTGTCATGAACGCCACTTTAAGCTCCCCGTTCAGAGTGAGGATTATAATTCATCCATGTTCAGTGATGGATGCTCCATTTCTTTGTTTCCATTTAGTTACTCTGTCTGCAACCAGCCCCTCCTACTTCAGAGGGTTCACACTTATTGCCCTGAAGGAGGGCACAGAAGGAGACAAGGACGAAGACTACGCTGGGAATTTCCAGGTAAGGTAGCATCTGATGATTAGATTGGTGTGATGTATTTGGTTTGAGACACTTCCAGGAAACCAATTCATAACAAATGTTCATATTGCAATAAATCTGAGGACTCTCCACTAACCCTGTTAAGCACACCTGGTTTAACAGCAATGCCAATACCATCTATCCTCTGGAGTCCAGTATAAGCACCGTGCAGGATGTGTGAAGACAGAAAAGGAGATTCTGTTTTTGCCGCCTTCCAGGCTTCACATGTCCAAGTGTGATTATTCTCACCTCGGCTCCTCTAACAGGCTTGATATAGCATATGAAAAGAGCCGACCCTCAGCTCAGCTCCGCACATCTGTGCTTCGCCGGGCTGTCGAGGTACAAGTGCGAAGACTTTAAGAAGTCGTACATTCATATGCAGGTATACATTTCATGTATGTAGGGGGTGCGCAGTTAGTCTAGTTTAGGGGCTGATTAGCATTTTACACAGGCGGTTCTAGGAGGAGAGAGCAGAGAGGGGCAAGAGTAGGAAAGAAAAAAGGGAACGCAGGGAAGCCAGTGCTGCTACGCACATGTGATAATGGCCAAATATGTGAGGTCTTTGTAATTATAATGCAGTGTGAGGACTGAAGTGGCAGAGAGACGAGTTAGTGCACTGTGTGTGTGTGTGTGTGTGTGTGTGTGAGAGAGAGAACAACAGACAAGAGTGCAACAGAAAGTCATTAGACAGGCAAAATAATGAGCATGTAATAAATGATAGATTTATGACATTACTTCATTTCTGGTTTATGTATACTTGTAAACATATATTGCTGCGTGAACCACAGCAGGTAATGCCCTTCGCTGTTAATTCAACATGGTCACAGTGTGGGACAGATTGTGAGGCGACAGCATTATGAAACTTTAACGACATTCATAACCTTTAAATACCTCAGTGTTTACTGGTTCTTGTTGTCTTCCCTTTTAGTTTATTACAACCATTCAAAGTTTATTTCTTCTGAGTCGAGGCTGCAGTTTCCAGAAATTTACTGCACTTATGTGGTGCATAAGAGCACAAACTGTTCAAATTATTGAAGGTAGCCGAGCAAGTGAGGGACCCTTTTAACTTTATAACTATTACAGTTTGAGAGTAACACTGGGGCATAATTAACAAGGGTAAACCCAGTGCACTATAAATACAGATGTATTGAATCAAGCTATCGGATCACATACAGACACCCAGTCTGAACCTAAGCCACATCCCTTTCCTGCTCAGAGCTTGAAATCATATGTTTTCTTGGAGCATATCCTGTTCGGAAGCAGTTGTTAAATGGCTTTAAAAGCACGTGTGGCGTTCTTGTATTTCAGACTCTTGTGAACCTGTCGGTTTCAGTTGCTTCCCACATAAAACCCTATTATTTTACCAAGCCTCTCCTGCAGTTCACGACAAAGTTGGCCCAGCAGTCCTCAGGCTGCTCTGATCACAGTTGCTGCCATGCTGTGGCGCTCTTTGTGAACCTGAGCGCTGAATACAGAGGACATAAAAAAGGGATCATTTTATTCTTGCCTTGTGTGCACCTCACATCTCATTAACCGGCATTAACGTCGGCATTTTTCGTCCCCCATTTTTATTTGTCTTTGCCAATGATGTCTTGGTGTTATTATTTCATGCCAGTCTTGAGCTCGCTCCTCCGCCATATGGCAGGGGGTAGTGCGGCGTGAAAGGCGCTAAGTGTCAGGAGTAAAGAGGGGCAAACCTTGCATCATCTGAATCACACTCGGTCCCATTACTCTACACTTGGATACATGTTGCACGCACAGAAAATGTTCAATAGAAAAGTCACTGACTTTTAGATGTTGGTCAAAAGAAAAAAAATAAAAGCAGGCACGTCATCACTTTGATTTGATTTCTGTCAGGTTTTTAGAACTCAGAGGTTTTCTTCCTCACTGTGGACAATCACCCGTCTCATTTCAAGCATTATATGACAGAGAATCACACACAAACTGCTGTCAAAAGAGATATCTTTTCATTATCACCTGCCCAGTGAGTCTTTTATGTTTCATGCCTCTTATGTCAGGAAAGCACACACAGACACACCATCCCTGCTCTCTGAAAGAGCTCTGGGTGGACCAGCCTCCGGGCTGTGAAAGGAAAAAAAAAAAAAAAAAAGAAAAAAAGAGAGAAAGGAATCTGCAACAGAAGACGTCGGGCTTTATTTAACATACAGCTCATTTGAAATCTGCTGGTGTGCCCAATCTCAGCCGTCTCAGGACAGCTCCCCACTTGATGAAAAGCACTTTTATTGAGCTCACTGGGGAGGTCAGCTGCCACTGTGTGTGTGTGTGTGTGTGTGTGTGTGTGTGTGTTTCTCTGGCAGGAGTGTAAACCAGCAGGGAATGCTGGGGTTGTCCGACGGGACGTTGCTTCTCAGCAGGATGAGATAATAGGACAAGAAAAGGCAAATTGCTGTGTGTCAGTGTGATGGGACGAGGGGTGAAGTCATGATCTTACATTAGGGCGGCTATGATGTTTTGGCATTTGAATCCTATGCAAAATGCTCCGATGGCACTTTCCTAGAGTTACCATGTTAATTGAGATTGATGTTGAATGTCATTGTCTGAGCCCAACCAGCAGCTCGTGTTAAGCCTGATAAGCTGCACAATCTGATACACACATTGCTGCATAAATCAAGAAAGACAATTTCACTTTTTCACTCATGTGTCACATTTTCTCTGCCTTGTTTGACAATGGACGTCAGGGTATGGTGAAAGACTTTAAAACCGGGGGACTGAAAGGAGATCATAGGTCACTTGGGAGCAAATTGGTTCCTTCTTCTTGCAGCTGGTTTTCAATGCATTCCCATGAGACTTCACCGGATTTACATGCGTTGTAGTCCAGTCAGGACAACCCAGGATGCCTGTTTGGAACCATGGGAACATGAAGAGGAGGGGGGTAATCCATCAGGCTGAGATCAGGCTGCATACACATGAATTGGCTGCGCGCACACACACACACACACACACACACACACACACACACACACACACACACACACACACACACTCTCAAATAAAGCCCACCCTGGCCCTTTTTGTGTCTGTGTAGCCCAAGCCTTGAATTCATATATTAACCCAAAAAAACACTATGTTTCATGCGAGACCCTCCACAAATTTTGTATGCTCTCAATATTTGCACCCCACAAAGAGAGTAGAACTCGCACGCAGACACAGGCACTTGCAAAGAGAGCTCATTCATAACAAAGCATGACAAAGGAAATTCTCTGGTGACAGCTTTATGGAGTGAGAAAGTTCCACGCTTTCACTGCCCTGATGTCACTTCCTATCAAACGGATCCTTGGTCTCTGCACAGTGAATATCCTTTGGCTGTGCTCCCTCATGCAGCCAGCTCAACTCATTTTCTGTGCAGTTAAAATCAATGAGATGCCGAGTATCTCAAGTGTACAGTGGCGAGTGGAGAGGGCAACATTCATTTGGACTTTTTCACTTTGAATGAAGCCAAAATCTGGCGACTTTTAGAAAATAATGTCATGATTGTTGCATCTGGAAGTTAACGTACTTATCAAGCATAGAAAGGGAATTCAATTACGCAAAAGCCTTTTCCATTGAGTCCTGATGAGCTTGAGAATATATTCAAATGTTCAAATTATACATTTGGTGCTATGCTCCTTTATTGTAACTTTTATTGTAAATTGCTTCTTCCTGACCGGGACGCTGAAGCCTCTTTCAGTTCCACAGTCTGAGTTCTGCTTGGAGCTCTGCTCCCTCCGTATCATCGACCAGCCACTCCTCCCTCATTTTTGCTTTCTTCTCAGGTGTGACTGCCTTTATTTCCCTTAGCTCTTCCATTCAAGAACGGCTCGGGGCTTCACAGTTCTCATGCACGGCATAAAGTCGTCTGTCCTAAGAAGTGTACTCAGTAGATATACGGCTGTCATAAAGCGAGCCGTTATGTTCGCTGCTGTTTTCTTTTCAAAGACGGCCTTAATTTACATGACTTCAGCCAATGCTTCAAGACAAACTTAATGAGTGTTTGGCTAGCTAGCACAGCTGTGTTTCCAGGACTTATGGGAAGTATTTGGTTAGTGTATCAGTCATATAATAATAATGAGCGTTTGGTCAAAGCTTTCAAAGAAAAAGTCATCATATTCCAACAGACTTTCCCACCTCTTAGCCTGATCTGCCAACTTTAATTAGACTATAGCAATCCAAGCACTGTATAGTAGAAATAATTTAGCTTCCATAGACAAACTATAACCTTTTCCTATTGGCAGGGGATCTTCGTCTCCGGTGCAGGGAGAGACTTTCTGTCCTCACAGGAACAGCAACACTTTCTCAGCCTGGTCATAAAACATGGAATTTGAATGCTGCATGCCTTCGCCAGAGGTCATTGACACTATTTAAATGGGAAAAAGACCTTCCTCAGTATGCACTTTTGTTTTTTGCAGTAGATGTGGTCAATTTCTTCCAGGGAATTTCTTTGGGGAAAAAAAGTCGAAGCATTTTGTTGCTGGCTTTGTGAAATCTGGCAACAGACATGCTGCCGGTTCCTTCTGGTTTGACATTTCATGAAAGGCACTTGTCATAATCCCCCCAGTTTCCTGCCCTCTTTCACTACTCTTTCAGCCCATTCAGGTGGAGGAAATGAACTTTCTCTCAATTATTTCTGCATTGCTCTCGGCTCTAATCACAGTCAAATGAGTGATTCGCCAGCCTCGTCTATCCACTCCAGCTCATTAAATCAAGGCTGCAACCAAGAATCAATTATATTGACAGAAATCGATTATGAAAAAATGTTGGCAACAAACTGCGTGATGGATTATGTGTGTCATGCTATTATTGCTTTCTGAAAATTGTGTGATTTATGTCACAGTACACAACCGAGTGGAGTCTGCCAGTGCTACAGTGTGACCAGTATTAAAAAAAGACCTGATCAGAGATTAGGGTTCGTTACTAGGAAGAAGTGCCAGACACTCACTTCATCTAAAAGAAATTACTAGTGCAGAAAACTGTCTCTCTCTTATTTAGTATGTTGATGTGACACATTAGCGTAGCTTTCAGCACGATGTGGCTCACAATAAAAACATTATTTTGTTGTATTTTGTTAATCAGTCATTATCAACGTCCAATATTGAGATACTACTGATTTTTTCTGTAACAGAATAAGTTACCTGGAAAAATTGGCTAATTGAAACCATGAAATTAATTTCATAATTGTAATCAGCATCTATAGTGCGTGACTGTCAAAAGCAGCGCTGCCACAACATGTTGCTTCCAGCACCAGAAATGACAGGTGGACAAATGTTCTGGCCTGAAATTTCTTAAAAGGCTGTTAACAACTCTCAAAGAGCTTTATTTGAGAAACTAAAAATAAATAGCATGAGAACACAAGAGCTGGTGGAGCGCTACAGCAAGATGTATGATTATTTAATCTCTGGCATGTCCCATGCTGATGTACGGAAACTCTCTGGCAGTTCATCTTGTACTGATGTCTTCATGATCCCATCGCACCTAACAACAGAAAATAACATGATGAGCAGGGACTATATCAACAACATCGTTTACGAATCCAAAGCAACTCCTGTTTTTTTCCTCTCTGTATTTACAATTAATCATATATTTAGTAAGTATTTATATTTCATTGCCTATGACAATAAACAAACTGACGTCTTGAATCGTGGTTACATAAGCCTTCAAAGCTCAAATGAGATTCCCGACATAATGGCTGTGGTTCTGATAACAGGATGCAGTGTTTAGCACCAGCTGAATGACAACTTTATTTTACTAGGGTGGCCCACAATATATAGAATGGAGGCAGACTGTGACATGCCACCAGACTGGATTAATCACTGCTCAGTGTGAAACACACCATAACCATCTTTATTGGGTTATGAACCTTGAGATCCAGAGCAGCTTGTGTCTGTATCCTCAGCACAATGACAATGATAGATCTTCACATGGAGTCACGCCATAAAAATACCAACTTCCATCTGGTTTCTCTCACTCAGGAGCAGTTGCTCCCAGCTCTTTCCCTTATGGCCTCTCACAGAGAGCTACAAACGTCTTTTGACACGTTCACTATATCTAGCAGTTGTTATCAGCTGCGCCAAATTTTGATTTCCCCAACGAAAATTATAACTGCTTCATTTAAACAAGTCAAAATTGTCTAATCACAGGGGAAATATCTTTATGAAAGACCAGAAACGCAACATTTACGAGGTGACAAAAGTGCACACGGATCCCAAAATGAGATGAAGCCTCCGCCGTAACACACGCTCACTCCTATTATCTGATGATACTCACCAATGCATGAGACATCGCTGGCTGCTAATCAGCACATTATTTCTGCTTTTGTTGCATAACCGTACAGTAAAGCGTGATGTATGCAAATTAAATTCAATTCCTGCTGCTAATAATGTTCGCAAGCTGGAGAGCTGACAGACTGAACCAACTCTTCAAGAACAGAATCACAAATGCTATTTTAGGGTCCTTCAAAGGTGAACGTTTTTCAAGAGCATTCATGCTCATTACTGATTTCTTGGTGTGTGTGTGTGTGTGTGTGTGTGTGTGTGTGTGTGTGTGTGTGTGTGAATATTTTACAGATAATTGATGAGGAGGAAACACAGTACATGACCAACTGTCCACCTGCTGTGACAGAGAGCACGCCTCGCAGGCGGACCAGCATCCAAGTGTTCTGGACGGCGCCCCCGGGTGGCTCCGGCTGTGTTCTCCTCAAGTACGTATACAGCAGCCTGCCTGAGCGAGGCCAGTCCTCAGCTCTGTCACGAACACATACGCGATACCCTGCTAATGGAAGATGACTGTTCTTTTGTACGACTGTGTCCTTAGACTAAATTATTTGTCTGGCAGAGGAGGTTTTGTTCTCTGTCTGTTTCTTGATTCAATCTGGGTCTACAAGCATCATCTTAGAGCAAAAACAGTGTAGTTAGATGAGTCATGTTGACGTATATTCCATGCTCTTTGACAAATATCATTTTCAGCGTGATTTGCTAGATTTAATGATGTGTATGTGCATACAGGAGGAACCGATTGTTCAAATTTAAGTAAAGAAATGCGTTCATTGAATGCTTCAGATTAGGTTTACTCATATTCAAAATTAATTGTGACCTGTAGAATTTGTGATTTTTACAAGTCTGTTGTGTTTTATAAAGTGATTCTCTAACAGGAAAAAAGCCCTGTAAAGGTTTTCATATCATGGTTGTGACTGCGTCGGATTTTACATGTTATTAGCCGTTTATCTACATGCAGTATCAATGCCTCGTAACTTGTGCTCATTGCTCACTGAAAACTTAAATACCACAGAGATGTGTGTTTTATAACACAGTGATATATTCCTTTCTATTTATTGTTATACTTTCCACAATATGCACCAAAGACTTTTAACTAACTTTAAAGCTGTGTTTTTTTCTCTTTTTTTTTAAGTTCAGTTCATAATAGAGTTTTAATCATGTTATATATCGGTGGGACTCAGCTCTGCTGCCAGAATACATCAAGTCTACGAGTATAATGACAACGTATTTATTGTTCCTCCCAGCGTAAGAACACTGAAATGTACAATATTTCATTGTATCATCTCTCATTTAGCTTCATAACATATTCATCAGCTTCACTCAATATATTGCTGATGGACACCGGTCGATTGTGCTGTTGCGAGTCCTCCGGGCCGGTGCGGATAAAGGAGGGCAGTCATGTTGAACTGAAGGCAGATCATGACAGAAATCCTGTACTGTATGGTAGAGAAATAATGAGTCTAAAGGAGGTGGAAAGAATCTCAGAGAGCATCACAAGGGTTTCAGATCAATGTAATATTTAACTGTTTATATGCTTGATCTGTTTCTCTTGAATCAGAGCTTGGTTGGCTTTTTACCACAAAGGTTGAATTTGTTAATAATGCACACTCACACTGGGATGCCCTCCCCGAAATATCTGAAATTCCTTGTCCCATAGCTGCCATTGTTGGGTTTTTTCCACATCTGTCTCTCCTCTGTTTTCATCATCACTGGATTTTATCGTCATAGCTTTTTTTTTTCACAGCACTTCATGTTGCATGATACACTTGCGCTCCTCACACAGGCCCATGGGAAGATGGCACAATTGTGTTCAGAAAAGAGCGTGGAGGAAGAGAAAAGTTGGAACAGTGTGCCAGAGCACACTCGCTCCAAAGAGACACTTAAGAGAGCAGAGATGTGGTTCTAATACCAGCTGACAGACAAAGGAGGACAGACAGAGAGAAGCTCACAGCTCAAAAGAAATGCTTGTGAAATTGACAATTACAAGTTGGCAATGGATATTTGTTCCTGATCCTACCTGCAAGGCGGTTATAAAGATGCCAGTGCAACCAAATAACAATAAAGCCTCCTTCATGGAAGAAGCACAATTTTCCTTTTTCATAAAGAGAGATCAGAGGAATATACATCAATCTTCACAAGTTGTATTATATACGATCATTGACACATTTACTAACAAGTGTAAGTATAGCTTATAATCAACTGGACAGGAGCTCAGAAGGAACCAGCATAAAAATGATAAATATCTTCTTATAGATTAGTTTGGAGAAGGCAGCTTTATTACCACCACAAGCAGGATCAATGTTTTATTCATATGCAGACATGCTCTGTCACTGTCAGTAGCTGCCTGTAAAACACCATTGCTATTAGAAAGCTCTGCTCATTGGGTTAGAAGTGTGTGAATGTGTGTGTGGCATGTGTGTGTGTACTCCTGTTGCTTCCGTGACTCCTGTTGTCTCACAAATCTTGCTCGGGTGGTTTGCTTTAGGATAATTGATGGGCCGCCGCGGTCTTTTCGATTGAAAGACGGAGCTTGGTGGTTTGGTTCTGTCAGAGGTCGGTTCATGATGACAGGGTCAGTCAAGGATGCTCCTTCAATCTCCTGAACAGACCTATTTTCAGCAAGACTTACATGCTCAGTGAAATCATGCCAAGGTTTCCGTGCTTGTGGTCCGGCTGCTGCGCGCTCAAGCTTCATTAAAATACACGGCATAAGATGAAGTTTTGCTACATATAGTTGTATATGTTGGGTGGATTCAACAGGGATGATTGTTGCTGTGTTGTGTGGACACATAATCAAAACAGCTCGTGCACAGGTAGTGAACGTGTAGATATTGGTATAAACGAAGACTTTGTTAAACATAGAAGTCGTGATTCAACTCTTTAACTCAAGTTAAAGCAAGTAAGCTGAAAGAGTGAACTTTCTGAAGCAAAACATCTCAGTCTAAATTCCAGGTCTGATTTTATCATAGATGACATTCAGTCTTTCAGTTTAATTCAGGGACTCGCTCAGTATCTTAGAGAAACCGCAAATACCCCAAATACAGAGTATTCACACTCCATGAACTTGTCCACATTTTGTCACATTACAACCACAAATGTAAATGTATTTTATTGGGACTTCATGTGATAGACCATAATACTAGACGGATCTTCACAGTAAAATGGAAGGAAAATAATACATGGTTTTCGCTTTTTTTTTTTTTTTGTTTTCCACAAATAAGACGAAAAGTGTGGCATGCAGAAGTATTCATACCCCTTTAGTCTGATACCCCTGAGTAAAATCCAGTGCGACCAAGTGCCTTCAGAAGTCACCTAAATAATAAATAGGGTTAACCTCTATGCAATCTAATCTCATTATAAATCCAGCCGTTCCGTGAAGGCCTCCGATGTTCATTAGAGAACATTTGTGAACAAACAGCATCATGAAGACCAAGGAGCACATCACACCGGTCAGGGAGAAAGTTTAAAGTGAGGTTAAGTATTCAAGGCTTTGAACAACGTGCAATCCATCATCTCAAAATAGAAGGAGTATGGCACAACTTCAAACCTACCAAGACACGGCCGTTCACCTGAACTGACAGGCCGGGTAAGGAGAGCATTGATCAGAGAAACAGCAGAGAGGCTCATGGTCACTCTGGAGGAGCTGCAGAGATCCTCACCTCAGGTGGGATAATCTCTCCACAGGACAGATATCAGGTGTGATCTTCACAAATCAGGCCTCTGTGGAAGAGTGGAGAAAGCCATTGTTGAAACAAAGAAGAAATCCTGTTTGCCACAAGCCCTGCTGAGGATACAGCAAGTGTGTGAAGGAAGGTGCTTGAGTCAACTGAGACCAAAATTGAACTTTTTGGATTAAATGCAAAATGCTGTGCATGGCAGAACATCACCCTGAACACGCCATCCTCACTGAGGAATATGGTGGCGGCAGCATCATGCTGTGAAGATGCTTTTCTTCAGGAAGGACTGGGAGGTTGCTCAGAGTTGATGGGAAGGTGGAGAAAAACGTTCTAGTCTACGAAAGACTGGGATGGAGGTTCACCTTCGAGCAAGACAGAAACTCAAAACATGCAGTCAGAACCACAATGGAGTAGTTTAGATTCAGGCTCATTCCTGTCCGGACCATAATCCATGACTTTAAACACAGACACTGTCCATCCAATCTGACTGAGCTGAAGCTATTTTACAAAGAATGGCCAAAACGTCTTTGGACGCATAAAGCTGGTAAAAATACACCTTGAACTGAAGAACTTGCAGCTACAATACAAAGTAACGACACTGGGGATACGAATACTTTGAACGCCATACTTTTCTACTTTCAATTTGGCAAAAATTTGAAAACCTTTTTCGTTTACCTTCCTTTTCATTATTATATGACAAATTGTCATTGTTAAGGAGAAACCCCAGTAGACAAATAATCAGACATGGATTGTACTGATTCATTCTGAAACACACTGCTGCTGTTTTATGGCTCATGGAAAATAAACATGACGATAACTCAAAAACTGTGAAATAGACTATGATGAACGAAATGTGTCCCAGATGTGTAAAAGTTAAACGTGATAAATATAGATTTAGCTTTGTGTAACTTTACGTCACTGACCATGTTATTGTTTGTATTATCATCAGAAAATGTTATAACTAAGGAAAGAACAAATAGGTGAAGACTGTATTTTTGTACAGTAATTTTATACCTTGTACCATGTCACGTTGCATCTCTGTGTTGCCATCAAAACACTAATCATGCTAAATATCACCATATATGAATGCGCATAAAGGTTTATTGAAAAATCCTTCTGATATTCACGTGACGTCAGTAGCAGTTTTTTTAAATCTCTGGCTCAGCTGCCAGTCCAGAGTGTGAGGCGATGTCTCTCGCCTCTTACAGATGACACCTGGTTAGTAAAGACATTTTTAGCTACAGCTAATCACTCCCAATGACAGCGATCATTTTAATTGGTGAAAGTGACATGAATGCCAAAAAAGGGAAGCTGCATGTTCACTGTTTTACACCACGCTCATTAATAAATGAGCAGAGAAACACACTCTGTGCAGGATTTGTTTGCCTCTGGGTGAACACGTCAACGTGTTTTTTTCTATCTGAGAAGGAAAACTGGCTACAGTCAAACAGCAGAAAGTTTCTTTTGCAGATTCTGTCGGTTGATTAGAAATACAAGAAGGCAGCCTGCTTAATGTTCTTTATACATACAACTGATTACATCTCCTTATCTTTGTTTCTTCATTTCTTTTCCTGACTGTTCTTCAGACACTGTCAAATGTAACAGAAAAGCACAACTCAGCATATTTCACCAAGTGAGACTCTTCTAAATCGTTTTAATTGACATTGGTCTCCATCAAATACTGAACTTAATCTGTAATTGAATTGAAAACGATCTCTCTGTTGATGACGGTAGAATCAAATGCGACCTGTTAGAGTCCAATGTGGAAAAGTAGAGTCAAGTGTTATTGTCACACTTCAATCTCATTGGCATTTTGAAAGCTCCAGCAGAGCCACAGTAAGTCCCATTCAAATATGATCTATATTTTCCAGTCACCACCGAAGTTGCCATTATCTGGTATCTTTCCATTTGTAGGTGGGAAGCAATTTATTTGTCATTTCCCTCTGGCTCGCATGTGGACGTTCGTGTGATGTGTTGTGATGGGCTGTCTGAGTGCATCAGCGGCCAGATGAATGTTACAACCACATGTGGCTGTCAGAGCCTGTTTATCTCCATCAGCACAGCGATAAGATGGATGAATGAGGCCTTCAGGATGCCAAAACCGCCAGACCCACAAAGACTAAATGTACAAGGTTGCCGGTGTATAGTCCTGATATAGCAGTGAGCTGCTATCAGACCACACTTTTAAGGTGTTACAAATTACAGCAACACTTTCACAGTCTGACACTGCACGGCACATTCATGGTGTAAGACTGAGTGAATGGGGAAGTGATGACAGGTATACTTACTTTTCTGCTGACCCGTTCGTCCTCTTTGGGCTTGGAAAGTGGGGGCAGTTACACTCCCAGCGCTGCCGTTTGCTCTCTGGGTCATAGTCACATTGTGATCGTAAAAAAGGCAGGAGGTAGAGGTCCCAAACTTTACAGCGTGACGTGATACGGCGCTGACTCACTGCTTGCTCCTGCTAAATGCACATGGCCGAAGAACAACAAGAACCAGAACAATTTAATTTCTGCCTTTCAGAGACAAGGGTCACAAAGAGGTGCACACAATACATTACAACAGAAATTTCCACAGCATCACGTTGGAAGTTTGCTTCGCTGTGATAGTTTTATTTTATGTATTTGTCTCTGATATTTTCCTTTCTTCTAAATTCTTTCCGTGTTTGAGCAGAAGGAACAAAATGAATTCATTTAATCTATTTGTAGTGGAAGCAGATTGGACAAAATGAAAATGATTTAATTTTGGAGTGTAGCTGCAGCAGACACAAGGAACCGAGAAATTATTGTCTTCTTTTATGTATCTAGCCACAGGAAGGAAATCTTTTTTTCCCCTTAAGCTTTTTACTTCCTGTTCCCTCGTTTCTTCTCTTCTGTTTGTAAACGTCTCTCTTCCTCACACACACGCGCACGCACGCACACATATGCATGCTCACATCACAGATACACTCACACATTTAAATCAGGGCAGTTTTGGGGTGATTGGGATCGGCAGTGGTGTGGATCCAGCAAAGTGAGATAGAATTTAAATTGGATGTTAAATAAGCATTACTCCGCTTGATTGTCTGGCCAGCCCAGGAAAGTGGGCAGGCAGTGAGGCAGAGTGTGCTCCTCTCTCTCGGGGAGATATTTGAAATTGGGGTGAGATTGAACAAACCAGATTGAACAATTAGAGGTGCGCTGGTGGCGTCTCTCACCCTGAGTCATTTCATCCGCGTTGCGTGGGGTCAGTTTGGCCATACGTCATAATGACACACCAATATACACTCACTCTACTGCTTTCATTGATTAATTGTGATGATTACAGTGTAATGTGAACCGTTTTGTGTGTGTGTGTAGTACGCATTCATGGTGAAGAATAGCAGCGTGTGTTATGGTTGTCTTGACTTTGAGTTTTATTTTGTGGCTTCCAGCTCCTTTGAAACAAACCTAGAATCTGTTTGATATGTTGAAAAGCAAAACAGTAACGATCAACTTAAAATTCCTCACATTATGTAATAATGATTAGGAGATCATAATTTGTCATAACATTCACCGTCTTTTCTTCTCCTTGTCTGTCCTGCCGACATGTTTTTCTACACTGGAAAGGAAAATGACCCGCTGAGAACATTTCTGTTGGAAATGGAAGTTTTGCAGTGATTACCGCCTGTTTGTGTGTTGTTTTGCTTTGTTCTTTTGTTAGTTGTCTTACTTTTTGTCCACACACTCAAATTACTTTTTAAAGGTAAACCAGTTTGAGAAATAGTAAAAAAGCCGACAGTGTTATATTAGTGGATGGTCACTGCCGTCATTCATCATAGAAATATGTATTGCACACATACTCCTTCTCAAATGAATCAATGAATATACATAACAGGACTTGTCCAGGAACAACAATATTTTTTGCACATTTGAACAAGCAAGCATGCACTAGTTTAACCGGTAAATGATGACTGTTGACCTTAAGAGAACAGTGCACTTCCATTCTAATAAGCACACCGTGCCAGACCTCCAGAGGATGGAGGGATTCCTTAACATTTGGTAGATGTTGACTTTCATTCCCATGTGGAAGCGATTACATTGTGCTGGGCTTTTGCCTTTAAATGTGTCAGATTTCTGTGTACAGTACAGCATCTCATAGAAAGGTATTCCTGTTAGCCACATGTTCACCTGCTCTCACTGCATAAGTCAGGGAACAATGTAACTGTGACCTTGTGCTTAGTCCAGTATTCATGCATGTTAAAATCATGTGCAGAGGATAGGCAGGATTTATTCAATTAAATGTTCCTATTATTTCTTCAAGTTTAGCAAAAACGGTGTTTCAAATATGGGCATAAAGGTCACTTGCAGCTTCAGCAGTCATCAGTTCTTTTCATTATCTTTGATTTTTTTTAGGAATGATTTTGCAGTGAGTAATGATAATCTATAAAATTCACAAACGCAAGACTCTCATTGTAAAATATATGCGTTGCGCCACAGTGGAGTTGTGGTTGTCGTTCTCGCTGGGGGGTTGGGCTCTTTCTTTTCAGGGATCGCTGGTTTCTCTAAATTGCCCTTGGGTGTATGTGAACTGTGTACAGTGGCGTGACTTTTTTGAATTAAGAACAGAGAATGTATTCAATACTATATTATGTAGTTTCAAATCTTATTTCCACAATTGACCTGATCCTCGACTGCTCCTTCTCTATGATCTTAAGTAAGAATGGAAAACCGACTTGTAACTGAGTGCAAACTGATCAATTTCACTCCATTGTAACATTTCATAGGCAGAAAAGGCCTTTTTATATGGCTCTTAAAGGGCACACATTGAGATATAAAGATGCATGTATTGATGAATGTGTGGCATTCACCAGAAGGAAACAATCAATAACCCATTACTACTCTTAAGAGAGTGGAGTGAGTTTCTTTATTAGGTCTATTGTTCGTCAATTGATAACACTGTCAATCATTGATGCAAATATTACATTCTCTGTTACAATGTGTGGGGTTCATTTAGAAAGCTGGTCCAATTCAGCATTTCCCCACAGAAATATCAAGACATTTTTACTAAAATGTAAAACATTTGTTCTATAGAAAAAAATAATTAAAGGAATTCATGCATTCAGCATTGGTTTATGACCATATTCGTAATAATTGTTGCCTTTTGGGGCCTTTAATTTTATGCACAAATTCTGACATATCAGCGATCATCTCACTGAACAGAGCACAGCACTGGTGGGTTTACTCTCATACTCCAGGAAAAATAGTAACCAAACCATCCAGCTGGACGGCGTCCACCTGGATTCCGAGTTGCCCCTGTGCCTCTGTTCAGCACCTCCTTGTTGGGGTTTATCGCCATGGAAACCCTCTTGTAGCCATGGCTCTTGTAAAGACTGGTGTATGTGAGGAAGTTAGATCCGAGAAGAATTGTTGTTGTTTTCTCAAGTCTGTCGGCCTCTAAAAAAGGTTTGTTTGTGGCTGATTTACATGTCAAGACTGCTCTCAGACCTGTTCTCCGCCGAGCCCCTGAACAAGCTGCCGAGACAGCTCAATCTGGAGAAGCCTTCCTCCGCCAGGCCTCGCTTTCAGACAGCATCACTGTCGGCCTGTCACTCACTTCCTGCTAACGCATTGCTCGAGCGACTGTACGGTGTGGCGCGTCTGTGCATTTCTGTGAATTTTCTGAAGGAATTTCTCAAGTGCTATAATTGCTCCTAATGGAACTTTTTCTCTCGTTCAGTTTTTTTCATTCAGCTTTTCAGCCTGTCGGTTGGCTGTATGTATGTTAATGCTGATGCATGCTTTTTGTGGTCTTTGTGTGCAGAATTGAAAGCCTCCATCTGAAAGAGAGCTTGATTTTTTTTTTTTTTTTAGATTTCCCTGTGTGCTCGTAGACCTGCTCTCAGAAGTATACCGAAAAACAAGAAGATGATTATGCATAATTTTGCACCTGTTACATCTGCCACCGTCCCCGGCTCAGAATCTTATTATCTAGAAAATCAACTTTTGTGTGTTGCCTTTGATTATCTTCTCTTAAACTGTCAAAGTGTCACGGTTTTTTTTTTTTTTTTCCAAAAGATAATTTTCACTTTTTCCGCTTTGTGTCACTGACTCTCACCCTCCCGCTTAATGTCGACGTTCGCTTTTGAGTTTAAAAACAACAAACTTTCCAATCACCGAATCTCTCACTGCCTGTCTCCTCTCTGTGTAGGGCCAGCATCGTGCAAAAAAGAATAATCTATTTCCAGGATGAAGGCTCACTCACCAAGCGGATGTGTGAGAAAGGTAGGTTTCCTTTATTGACACGGAATAAATAATTTACCATGAATTTCTTGTTCCTTCCATCTCCCTGCTGGTACTCGATTTCACTCCCCGCTGATATTCTCTTTTTTTATTCTTCTTCTTCTCAGTTTTCTTTCATTCTTGATTTTAATGCAGGGACATTCTTGTCAGCTGTTACGCTCTGGCATGTGAATGATTGTAAATGAGTATGACCCCCTAGCTGTGCATGACATTGGATGCCACACTGAGCAACAGATCAAAAGAACTGTGCTTGAACGCCGTCTCTTTTTCTCCTGCCCTTCCTCCCTTTGGCTTCCCTCTTTCTTTAACCACCCATTTCCTGTATGACGGGCATCACTCTCGTCTGCTCCTTACACTAATGAGAGCTCTCTATTCACGTATCTCACAGTTTTTGTGTGTTTTTTTTTCCTCCTTGGGCCTTTTGGATATTTTTTTCTCTCTCTCTCTCATTTCTCTACAGAATCCTTGTATGGAGATGCGACGGATAAACCGCTGCTCGATTGTTGTGCGTGCGGAACGGCAAAGTACAGAGTCACCTTTTACGGGAACTGGTCTGAGAAGATCCACCCCAAAGACTATCCCCGTAAGCAGCGATCGCCCGTCGTCTTTCTTATCTGTCAAGCTCTGTCGTACTCATTTTTTTTCTTCTGGTCAGGGATCTTCTGCACTGGCAGGAGGTCTGTAATATACTAAACATTTTCATACTGTAGTATATATAGCCATTTCTCACCTGCAACCTCTGTTTGAGCAACTTCTGCTGAAATCTTCTAGCATGGCAGTGGAGGAATCCTTCCTTTTAACAGATGACGTTGACATTTCAACCCCATTTGAAGATATAATAGAAGAATTAATGTTTATAAATGGGAACCACAGACTAGGCAGGGCCATTTAACTGCTCCACGACAGGTATTTACACTCATATATTCTGTTATTGGTTTCATAATTTGCCCACAAAATACAGACTATAGGCAGGCTTGTGTTATAGCATTGATTTCAGCACTGGAGCCAGTAAAACTCCATTATGTGGATATTTCAGCGCCGCGGTTTATCCCCTTCCACGTGGCTCTCAAAAGTGATGTGGGTGGTGAGCTACGGTACAATGGATGGGTGTGATGTCCATATAACCTTGAGCCACACTATCAGGATGTGAATGGACTTAAAGATTACACTGCCTCTCTTGTCTAAATCAGCCTCTCGCCAGTCAGATCAATATACTGATTAGAGGGGAATAAGATAAACCCTGAGATCGAAAGTAGCCTTAATTCACTGTCTCATGAAGCGAACAGCTTCTATGTGACTCAATCCCCCCTCACATATACACAGAAAGACTCACACCTGGCAGAAAGATCAACTTAGAAGAGTCCATTCAGCGTCTGTTTTATCTCAGCTGCTGAGATTATGCAGCTGGATTTCTCCTTGCAGAAAGTCATTTCCTAGATGGTGAGACATCGCAGCAATCACAATATTATCCACTCTGTACAATACACCACCCACATGGAAATGTGTGTGTATTTTCTTGCTCCTCTTTTAATTACATAGTTTTTTTTAAACGCAAACCATATTGAAATATCTCACGGTGCCATACCATCTTTATATTTTTATCACATAATCTGAAAGTGTTTGAGCTTCCAAACTGCTGCCGTTGCCCAAACTCACAAACCGAAAGTCAATGTAAAACAGGCCTGAGACTGTTTTCTTATGTACCGCTGACATGATAACCTTGACAGTTCTATTTTCTTTCTCCTTTTTCGTCCCCATTGTAAGTCATGCAACAATGCATGGCTATTCAGCCCGAGCAATGGCAGCTCACTTGGAAGCTGGGAGTACATTGTGACAGAGACTGGCCCGGTTGTCAACAAAGACTTTTGATGGGATTAGCCCAAAAAAGAGAAAGAGACTGAGAATGGAACAACAAGGCAAACAGCAATACAGAGTCCTATTTCAACAGAATATAAACCATCACAGTGACTTTGGCACAGTATTGAATTATGGCATATACACACCATAGAACAACACCTACTCATAATGAGGCCTTTTTATAATTTTTTTAAAATTAATTCACATGCCTGTACTCCCACAATTACAAGAGCATTTGTTCTTTTTTTGCTGTAGATACCCACTTCATAGTGAGCTCTGTCAATATTTCTGGATGCTACAGCTGCGTTTCCCTACTTTATTGCTTTTTAAATTTTGCTTTTAAGTCAATTTTTATTTTTTATTTTTATTTAACTTTTATTCAACCAAGAAGGTCCCATTGAGATTAAAAAACCTCTTTTTCAAGGGAGTCCTGGGGGTCAAAAATTCACAAAAGAATTCTCCTGTTTTATCAGTCACCTTAATACTTATCAACCCATATAAATAGGAAGCAATTTTATGTATTAATTATGTTTTTTATTTATTTGTTTTAATCAAATCATCCATTAACTTTTCATTATTTTTAGAAGAGGTTGTTCAAGGATGACAAAAAGAATTTTTTAACTATGTATTTACTTGCCAAACAGAGATCCATGTTTATTGGCAAAGGGAATCGCTCATATCAGTCCTGAAGTTTTACTTGCGAGTGGATTGCAAGTGCTATTGTGAGCTGTTATGCTTCAAACCAAGATTGTATCTAGTTTGAAAATACCATCCATATTGGACATACTTGACATTTGTCCTTCATGCATTTCTAATATCAGTAGTGCCAAATTCAAATTGTGTCTGTTAAGACGTGAGAAGGAGGAGCAAATCGGTTCTGCAGAGATGCTGCTGTTATGGTGCTGAGAGGCATTCCTTCAGCTGCCTCTCCAAGACTTTTATTTGCATACTTTGCCAAAATATGTTTTCTGTGTTGAATCCCTTCTTATCTGCTGCAGGCTTTTCTGATTTCCCCGTTGCCTCTTTTCCCTCAGCAATGACTTTGTGATGGCTCGTCTCCCATGTTGCTTTTTTCTCTCTTTGCTTTCTTACCAAATCAGTATTTCATTTTGTTTGCTAAGGCTCAGTCCTTCACACAAATACCCAATTTTGAACACAGTAACATGCGGAAAAGTTTCATTTCATTATATCTCTTCCTTCCATACCTGATACCTTTCTCCTTTCTTCTTCTATACTTTGTCAGTTAAAAGTCACAGGATGTTCAGTTCGATCCTAGTTAATTATGGGTGAACTCAGGATTCACCCTGGACTGTCCTCCTGTCTTTCTGAGGGCAAACACATTGACGGACAGTCTCACATACTCACACGGGGAATATAGAGTCACTAATTAACTTAAAATGCATGTTTTTGCACTGTGGGAGAAAACCGTGCACCTGGAAAACAGCCAAGGTGAGATACTTGTTCAAAGCTACTGACACTGTTCAAGCCTTTTATTTGGTCCTTTGAAAAAGGTGATTAAAAAGGAAATAAATTAAGTACATTTTTTAAGCCACAATGTAGTAATAGAATTATTTAATGCTTCAAATTGCTTAAATTTAATGATGCTGTCCATAGAAATGGCAAAAGCTCCTGGGTGCAGCAGGACCAGCGAGATCAAGCTGCAGCTGCTCTTCCTCTGATGTGAAAACAGACACTTCAGACACAACACAATCACAGCACAATAATTACCGGTTGAATATAGTATTGATCTGCTGCTAATTTAAGTAGGAAACTGGCTTAAATGACATTTTAAGAATCATGTAAGCAACATGAAGCTCATTGTCCTGAGTTAACCAGCCAAGGGCAGTTTGAGTCCAATTTAATTAGTTCACTCAGCTGGCTGGAAGTGTGTAATCATCTTAAAATGAGGAAAGGATGCCTTCTGTCATGTCTCCAATTTAACATCACCAAAGCAGAGAGAAGTGAACAGTGAACCATGGTACTAATTTTGTACTGAAAAACGTAGGAACGCGAAATGGCAAGAACAAGGCTTGCGTTGGAGAACAACTGCCATGTTTGTTACATCGGGACACGAACACATGAACATCGTTGCGATAAACGTGAATCATGGCATGTTTAGGGCTGCACCCTAATGCAAAGTCTTGCTGTGACACACAGAGCTGTAAAGTAGATGCTTTATTAAGAACATGAAGATGAAAATGTGGCCTTTGACCTGCTTGAGGTGGCCTCACCTGGATTTAATAAGTCCTGTTAAGGTGTGCAGTCCAATTCTCAGGTTGACAGAATCCCATTACGTGGCACAGCATTCATCTTTCGGCTGACAAGCTCTCAGAAGATAGAAATAGATGACCAGTCCTTTTATCTCTGATCCATTGTATGCTGATCAGAACAGCTGGAGCATTATCATGCTTTTATCTGAATGCAGCTAAATGTCATCTCACGGCATGTGCACAGAGGGGCGGGGGGGGGGGGGGGGGGGGGGGGGGGGGGGGGGGTATATGAGAGCACATGATAAGAGAATGCCTGATCACAAGTCCACCAAGGTTGTTGATATCAGACCACCGAGTGCCGACACTGAGATTGTAACGATATTCCAAACTGGCCTGGAAACATGAGCAGGGTTCCTGCCAGTCACAGAGGAACTGGGCTACTCCATGCTTTTTAAATGGGATACTGTCAGGTTTGGGCTTCTTCTATCCCAATAAAACTGCCACTAATAAAACCGTGTACTGATTTATTTCATTAATAATCCCACAGCTTTATGTCAACCACAACCACAGCTGAAAACGGAGTGCTTTACAGAGTTTTTTCGTCAGTTGTAACACCTCGGTGGATTATTAAAGAGGAAACAGCTGTATTTTCTGGATTCTTGTTTTGAGTAAATCCCTCCATGTTTAGGCCCACACACTCTCGTCTTGAGCCAGACAGACAGGGCAGAGGGATTACGAGGGGGCATCAAACGCAAGAATTCAGTCAGCATTAACATCAGTTGAATTGTGGCTCAAGACTGAGAAAAGCTTTTTTTGAAATGACTCAACTGTAGAAATATAGGCAACTACTAAGATGCCTCACTGTCTGAATTCACAGGTCGTGCTAACCACTGGTCGGCCATCATCGGTGCCTCCCACTCCAAGAACTACGTGCTGTGGGAATACGGCGGCTTTGCCAGTGAAGGAGTGAAACAGGTGGCTGAGCTGGGCTCCCCAGTCAAGATGGAGGAGGAGATCAGACAAAAGGTAAGAGTCCTGGGAGATGGTGATTAAAAAAAGGAGCATTCACTGAATATTAATGTATTTCATTTTTAGCTATATTTGGGTGAGAAATGCACTGATCTGACCTAAAACAGTACTGTGGCTGAGCATATTTAGCCTTAACAAAAGCTGGTGAGAGATGAGCTGTGTAACGCAACAGGGGCTGTGAATTTAGTGTATGGTGAACAGTTTTGACATTGTTGTCCAGATTGATTAGAGCTTTCAAGCGTCTGCGCTATTCTTAGCTTGCCTCTACATCACCTATGCGCACTCACTATACACAGGATGTAGAGTAGCGCCGCTGCTCATACTGGCTTGTATGGTAAAAGAAAAGGTTAGAAGCAACTTCCCCAGGTGTGTCATTAAAATGTATATATACGTATTTTGAGGGCAATTAGAGAGTGAGAGGAAATGTGGGCAGAGAGTCGGAAAATGTCATGCAATAAATGGTCAGACCGTCCAAAAATGAGACCGCGGGTCCACCGCTGAGACCAATAATGTGCCTTAACTCTCGGCTATCAGGTCACCCAGACCAGTTAATCTTTGATCACACGCTGCAATTTGATATGACTCAGGAGGAGTTAGGAAAGAAATAAGAGGTAGCTGTATTTTCTGTCATCAGCCATATCTCACCCAGTGCGCCCAAAGGAAATTTCCTTTAGCTTCACCTTTAAACAGCTTTTTACAGCTTTGCCTCTCACTTTACTGCAATAAATCATAATTTTACAGAATTTTTGCACCCCCACTCCTTAAATTCTTCACCCCTCCTCGGCTGCACTTCTCTTTAATATTTCGACAAATAGTTTGATATATATCTATCCCATCTTCTGTCTTCATGGCTGTTTTACGGAGTCCCAAAATAACCCATGCTAGCAGAGCAGATGGTCCTGCGGAGCGCTTATTGTTGGCTAATATTGAAGACCTGAAGTCACAGCAGATAATGAGAGCATAGTGTGAGCAATGGGGTCTCTGTGTCGTTGCTCCCTTCCCACTGCTTTCACAGCAGATTCTTTTTCTGTATTATTGTCAGCCTGAATCATTATATGTGCTTCTTGTGAGCTTCGGGGCAAGAGTAAAAAGGGCTTAGATTTGATAGTCAAATGCAGTAAATATGCTGCAGAAATCAATGTTTTCAGTCATTTGTAAATATATATATTGTGTTCGCAGTTTAGCTGCAATCGTAACACATGAAACTGGTGTTAGTTTACTCACACATGCGTTTGAATGCACCCATGTAGGGATCACTTGCTTAAACCAGGACAATCATTTGTTTTCTATAGGTGGGCTGTAAGCGTTCAGTGGAACGTTGTAGGGCTGCTCAGTATATGGAACAGTGATTGAACAGGAAGAAATGAGGCAAATTTACCACCAAGCATAATCATTTTATCATCAAAAGTGGCATGGCGTGAAAGCCCAACGGTGAAGTGGTATTGGTTGATATGTGAAAGTGGGATGATGATTACACATTCAATCAATATAAACCCTGATTGGTCTGAACCAAGCCGGTCGCACGCTGAATAAGGCCATGAATAATCAACGTCCTAAAGGCTTGAGTATCACCATTCATATCGTTCTCGGTGTTGTGAGGCCGTGCCGTTGTTGTGGATTCACGTTATCTTGTCCCTCTGAGGCAGCTGAGTCTGCTGCGGACGGTTTCCACAGTTCTTTGACAATAATAATCTACAGAAATGTTTTGCCCCCCAGTTCACATGTTCAGTCAGTGTTTCCGCTTTTTTCCACAATTCCTGAAACACGGAGCGACTGTGCGATGCCCTTGAGGTGGGGAGGCTGGGTGAAGGAGCCTCTCTCCTTTGAGCCATGCAGCGCTTCTTGGTAAACGCTGACACAAACAGAAAGCTGATTCGCTTTTGTGTCAGGTGAGGCGTCAGCGGGGAGAAGCCAGCGATGAATGCAAAATTGATATTCATAGCCAGGCTTCACTCCAGCCAAGGGGTGCACTGATCAGAGTGTTCATACAAAGTTTCATTTGCAGAGCCAAGCAGGCATGCAGACCACGCAAACATCTGCACACACGCCGCTTCCCCCTCGGCTATCCTTGTGGGGACATTCATTGATATTATACATTCCTTGGCTCCTTATGCATCAAAACTAACGGCTGAGAACAAAATCATACTCAAACCATGACTTAAATACAAGCCAGACCTGAACCGTAAAACTGCACGTCAACCATGAAGCAGTTGGACAAATGAAGAGCTGGTCGCTGTCCTGACGTTGACACTGGTCCTTACAGAGCTAGAGCGCCACTACCGTCTCCGTCGCACGGCCTTCTGTATCACGCTCATGCCAACTCAGAATACGATGGCTTTATTTTCGTCTGAGTTTGCCGCCGTTCCAGAGCTGGAAGTAATATGTGCTCTACATTTGTTTCGCCTGCCCATCAGCTCTGCGGTGGAAACGTTGTCGACAGGCCCTGCCTTTTGGGAATAGATAGAGCTGAAGAATTCAATATTTTTTGAGCTGCAATACAGACAGCAGTGCTTTCAGTCTTTGGTTTGTCTTATTTAAAATTTTTGTGGATGAAAAGCACGGTTTTGTAGAAGTATATCAAAATAAAAAAAATAAAGATGCTTCATATTTGGAACTGTACAACCATTCTTTTTTTCTTATATATCAGAGCCTCCTTAAATCTCTCAGACGTAGCTCCACATACATATTAATGCTGTGGATACATTCTTACGTTGACATGATCTGCATAATGTGAGAATGCAGAGCGAATGAGAAGGTGTTTAGATCTGATTCCAGCAGTTTGTGAAGTCAGACAGGTGAGACGTCTTATTTACACGCAGCAGTTTGAGGATGTGACAGACTGTGAAGGGGGACACCCCCCCTCCCCTTTTTTTTCTTTCCAGATTTGGTTTCCTGACTGTAAACAGATGTGCAGAACTGCTCCATTTGCCAAGTACAAATGTTCTTATCAAAGAACTTGGCAGCACGGGCATGCAGCATGGGCCCGTGGTTGTTGTCCCTCCTTTCATGTTTGAGGTGATTTGTATATGCATTCAGTCATTACAGAAGCCCAGTGTGTCACTAATGAGAAGTTTAATGAGACTCTCTCCATGGACCAGCGACCAGGGCCTGGGCCTCAGACGGATTATGAAATCTCCTATTTCCTCTCGCAGCATGGGGTGTTTTTCATTATTGCACAGTACAGACGCTCATGGAATCCTCTATTATCATGAGCTCTGCAGCTGTGCCACGGAGCAGCGGCAGCACCAGTCAGGCTGAGGCCAAAAAGAGACGTTACAGAGTAATGACAGACACACAGATCTGTGTCACTTGATTCAGCTCTGGTCTTAAGTACATTGTTTATGTTTGTTCAAACCTTTTTGTAGAACGTTTACAAAAGTGACCCCTACATTATTTTAGTGAAAGGCACAATATTTCAGAGCAGGAATTTAGTAATAAAACTCTTCTTCTATTGTCCACTCGCCTCTCAATGCAATCAAATTGTTTGGTCGATAAAGAAAACAGCATTAGAGGCAACAAGCAAGAGAGGTGTAATGAATGAAAAGGAAATGAAGGGAATTAAATATTATAGTTTTCTAAGGGAAAATCTCCTGCTCTTCTTTTTGTGCAAGAATGCAAATGATAATTCTGCAGTTCAGTTGTTGTGAGAACAGCTCAGTCTGCCATCTGTAAGTGGGAGGTCTTCAGTTAGCAGTGTGGGTAGAGAATAATAGATATGCAGGTTGCTTTGGGTCCTTGACTCTGGCTCAATGAGCAGGTGTGTGTGTGTGTGTGTGTGTGTGTGTGTGTCTTGTGTACTGAGAATTACTGTTCAGCCACCTCTCACTGCAGTGAACATGTCTTTTGGTGTTTCTCAGTCACCAAAGGACATGTTGTCTCACTGATCAATAGAAAATCACACCAGCCTGGAATTTGGCATTTAATATTTAATATGTGCTCATGGAGAAGCCCATCTTACTCTTTAAGTTATTTTCTCATCTTTCAAGGCAAAAAGTTTTATGACAAAGATAAAAGCTTTTTTTCTTCTAATTTGATTTATTTATGTGGCTCAACTTTCCCTCCCAGAATGCTCTGGGACCATTGACTAACTTCAAGACCATTGACAACTGGATTTTACTGTTTTCGATGCTGCGCACCCCAGCCATCTTGCACCTTCTCCTGATTCATTCACCAGAAAGACAGACTTTATTCCGCACACTTGAGTAAAAAATAACAACAGTCAAGCCTTGAAGAGCATTTGGCTCGTTCCCCCTTGCTGCATGAGACAGATTAGAGAAACCTCAGTGGCTTCAGCCCAGTTATTTTCTTGCATCATTAATTTCTCTAATGTCCTTTTCAGATCCAATCTCTCATCAAACATTAAGAGATCAAACCCTTCTTCACCTTGATGCCATTCAGAATTGGTGTTTCAACCCTCACATATCATTAATTTCCGGACTCACTAATTATCTCCTGCCAGGGTTTATAGGAGAAAATCCAGAAGTCCCTGCAGAGTGCAAGCATGTATTATACACTAATGACATTCACTCCTTTTAGGATGCCATGATATGGGAATGGGGTTGTTTTTGTTTTTTTTAATCTACACAAAAAACTTCACCTCTGTCGTTTGAAGCGTTTGGACAAATGTTATTTATGGGAATCACACAAGAAGTATTGTGTTGTTTCCTCTGTGTGCAGTCAGTAAGACAGCAGTTTGATCAAAGGAGTCAGTTTGTGGTTGGGCCGGTCTGTAAGTACTGTTTGGATTCACAAGGATCAGGTTTCTACTCTTGAGTGCCTCTGAACTAAATCCTTTCTCAGCCATGTTCTAAAGTAATGAAGCAGTGTATGTATGCTCACCCACTGAAGCCACTTCAGAGAGAACATGTTCTATAGTATATCTTTGTTCGGGGACGATCCTCCCCTTGTATTGTGGATTAAGTATCGTGTAATTTGTGGTGAGAAGACATGTTTGAAACAATAGAAGTCTTATATAAGTGCTGTTTTCATGGTTTACGCCACCATCTAACTGCAGCACTACTGGATTCATGAGGAAAAAAAAAATCATTCAAATATGCAAAAGGCTCTTTGACTTTCTGTCACTATTTGCGTTATCACACTCACTCACGGTCAAACGCACAGCATTCATCCTGCTCCTTGTACTTCTTGTGCATTTTTCTTTACGTGTGTTGCTGTGTGAAATCAAGTTTGCCACAATGGCGTAGCAATCAATTCCGAGGGGGCCTTCCAGAGAGTGAAGTCCTGACCCCAACTCTGTATCCAGCTTTGCCAAGCCGTGCTGGATTATGCCAAACCCCAGTGGGTGTAGGAGCATGTAGAAACTCCGACTTGTTAAATACCAACTCTCTTGGCCACTTCTCCCTTGGTGCACCACTCTTATGTTTGCTTGCCTTCTGGGTGTCTTCTTGGCTTCCTGAACAAAAAAGACTTTTTTTTTTTAAATTTCAGATGGAAGTTTTCTCTTGGTCTGTCAGCTTGTGAGCTTAGCAGAGATATTCCTGTTTGGGAAAACAAAGCTCTGAAATGCCTGTGTTGGCTCCTGAGAGTGCTATTGCCATGGCAGAAATCATGGCAGGATGAGGAAATGTGTGTTTTGAGTATGTGAAGTATGTACTTTGGGTATAGATCTTAGTATTTCACTTTTTAATGAAGAACTCGGAGTAAAGATGTCAGGTGTTTTCCATTTGCTTCTGGTTGACATTCCGGTCCGCTGGCATCTTTCTCTCTCTCTCTGTCTTATTCTCTCTGTGGCCCTAATGTTGACTTAACCAGACTTTAGTATAGCCGGCTGGTTCAGAACTCAGGGCTCCATCGACAGTCTCGGGGATAAAAGATGGATTATTGTGGAATCTCAGACATCTTGGGTCGAGGTGACTGCAGTACAGCGCCGTGCCAGAGCTCACAGACCTCAGTTAAATGAAAGAATGTTAACTAAAGAGGAAATGAGCAAAAAGATTTGATGTGTATTTCATCATTTTAGGTGAGATTTTTTTTCCTCGTCTTGTTTGTTATATTTGGAAGAGTCAGAAGTTTCCTGAATATTAGTTTTTTATTGATCTGTGGTCTCCAACTGAAACTTTTTATTATGAATACAGGCTGTCAGTGCATTATTTGTGATGTTTTGTGTGTTTTTCTGCTCATGTGCATGTGTGCTATTGAAAGGAATGACTTGCAAATTAAACAAATTAGCACTTAACACTGATTCTATTGTTATGCTTACATTTAGCGGTCAGACTTCTACAGTAAGACATGGAAATGAACAAAAAGGTGTTGAGACTGCAAAACGAATAAAGAGTGAGTGATCTGAGCAGGTTTTGAGTAGCAGAGCAGCATACATTGTGAAAAGACAAATGCATGGGACTGTTTGCCCTTCCAAACTCACTCAACTATCAATCTCTGTAATGCTGGCATTTCTTCTGCATTTTATCTGTTAGGAAGTGAAGCCAGTCCAATTTATTGTACATTTGGTGTGACCAATTGCAAATTACACGATGATATACTTGCCTTTAAGGTTTTTGCAGTAGAGAGTGAAGGTGACATATCCAGAGGTCACTGCTGAATCTGTGTATGGTTATTGTATTTTCAAAGGATTCAGTGCTCTGAGTGAACTTTTGGAGTATGGAATAAACACAGCGCTTATTTTTTTTTTTTTTTTTGAAGACTCACAAGGCCAACTAAATACAGTAAACCATAAATCTGCACAATATTTATTCATGAGTTGGCCTCGGGAAATCTATTTTCGGTAATGGCTTTACCTGTTATGTTGTCCCCTATGTAAATGAGACCATGGCTCTGAGGCCGCCCATTCACCGCAATCTCCATATCATTTGATCGGTTTGGGAACCTGAAGTTTGTTATTGTCGGAGTGGGTCAGACAGATGAAGGGGACAGACACTGACTGACAGTTGAGGACATAGTAGAGGTTCATGTCCACACATATTTATGAAAAACAAATAAAAAAGAAATGCAGTTAAAAACAAAACAAAACTGTATTTGATCATTTGCCTCTGTTTTTTGTTGTTGTAGAGTATAGAGAGGACAGGTGTAATGCAATCATCTGTTGGGATAATTGGTATCAATTAGTTCTTAATTGACTAGAATAAATAAAGAGTAAAATCTGTTATGATTGTTCCAGAAGAGCGAGAAATTATTTAGCAGCTCCAGCTGACACTGGAAAATGATTCAAACAAAAATATACGTGAATAAAAAAAATGTATTATTTGGAGGGTATGTGTGTGTTTTAGTTTGGAGGCGTAATAACACAACAATGAAATAATCATGTAACAATGCATGGTTTGCTGCACATGAATCATTTTGGCGCTTTCATCAGTTCCTTCAGTTTTATTTATGAAACAACAAATCAGTGGACAAACTCCATCAGAAAAAAGCCACAAGAAAAATATGGTTAGGTAATGTAAATGTTGAAGGATTGTTAATAAAAAAAAAAGTCACTGTGTTGTGCAAGAAGCAAAGACATTCCTTCATATCCAGCTGTTACAATCCATTAGCGACAATTTTGACATGAAACAGAAACAAAATGCTCAGTCAAGCTACAGAAATTGAAACGATAAACAACAGCTGCAGTCTTCCAAGCCTCTATTTTTCTACACAAATATATGAACTGATTAACTGAGATGTTAAGCTGGTTTGTTGATGGGGGTGCATGCATCCCCAGAGAGTTAATAGCTCAGAGTTTATATAAATGTAACATATTTTGCAGCTGAGCGACACAGCAGCACAGGAGTCAACAACAAATGAAGTTCTAAAGCATGCTATTATTTCAGTTGATGTACTGGATTTGTTTTTTTTTTGTTTTGTTTTGTTTTTTTTTCCTTTCGTTATGCACTCTCTATCTCATTATGCACTGAGTCATTCAAGCTGCAGACATGTTCCACCCTGACTGGCATCAACACTATTACCAGTCCACAACAGCTTTTTGAAAAGCAAAAGCAGCGATAATTTAATTTCCAGAGAATCTGCTTTTGTATCAGAAAAGCTTTGGCTTATTTCAGGTCATTGCTTATTCTGTTACCTTTAGTGCAGCATTTAAGAAAATACATTTCCAATGCATTATTTTGCTTCAAATGTATTAAAAAGCTGACAAGCTTACTTTGTGTGCTGTGACAGAGAGAGAGACAGAGAGGACAGGGAGAGCTTTTTGTGTGTGCTGATATGTGTTTAAATCTGTTTGCACTCTGCTATTTTGGAGATTGTCTCCTGTGTTTAGACAGAAAGTGCCCCTAGGAAGAAAAAAAACATTCAATTTTCAGGACGAGACAATGTTTTAAGGTCGGACTAAGGTTGTGGTTTTTGCTGAGGTTAGAGTTTGGCTAGTAGCACTCACAGCTGAGTCTGGAGAAAGTTTGAAGAAAATGAATGCAAGTCAGGGCAATGTTTCTGAGAGGCATGAAATTGTGTATTTGTGCATGTGCTGCATACAGTCTCTGGATATAATTCCTCTCTGTCTGCACAGTATAAATACATGACATTTATGCCAGGAGATTGAAAAACAGTCAAACATGCTATTTTTAAGCATGCAGGAGTTTTGGTGTTTTAGTGACAGCAGCTTGATGCAGTAACCTGTTGAAGTGTGAATAATAATAAAGTGAACGTTGTTGTACTTTTGTCCTGCTGTAGTATTTCAAGTAATAGTAGTAATAGTAATCATCAGTGTTAAACGTCCACAGTTTTCATGTTCTTGATGTAACTCTGCTTCCTAAAAAATTGTATCCTATAGTATGATTTTCCTCTCATGTGCTTAAATGAACAGACGTGTTGTTTCGGTGCTGAGGAGATGAATCTCAGACAGGTTTTATATTCTGCATCTCCGCAAAGTGATGTTTTGCCCTTAGCATGTTTTTGTTTTTTTGCTGTGTTTTCCCCTCACGGAGGTAATGCCTACTTAATGTCTCTGGTGTGCTTTGGACCAAATTCTGTATTCCGGTGCATAGCTGATTGAGATGCAATTCTTAAATAATGCATGGATGGGTTGTATCTGTTTTAATTTAAAGCACTGGAGCTCAGTTTGAATTGGTAATAATTGTGCCCCTCTACAGGCAGTCAGCAGTTTCAAAGTTGAAAAAAATCCATAAAGGGGTAAACATACTTTTTTATGATGTTTACCAGCTGGTTGTCCTTCACATCATTCTTGCAATCATTGAGTTTGCAAGCTGATCATCTTTACCTGGTAAATCATTGTGAACTGATGAAAATCCACAATTTGTTTGTCCAAATTTGCCATCGACATTTAAACGGCACTGCACCTATGTGACGTGCACATAACTTTAACAGATTTGGGATCATTGCATACTCCGCAGTGCAGTGCAGCTGCCCACAATGGCAGCTGACCCCCTTATAGAGTGAGAATTCTGAAAGCAAGAATGAAAGTTAGCAAAATGGGAGAAAGGCTCAGAGAGCGACAGGCACCCTGAACTGGGTCATCAAAGGCAGTTACCTCAATTCATCTCTAATAATATCCTCTAGCCCAGGGCCCAGGTTTGCCGGAGTTGCCTGCATGATGGCTCAGGCGGCTTGATGAATGAGTGTGCTGGGCACCACTACAGCCTCCCAGAGTGCACTGCAAGGCTCAGAGATTGCCACCGAGGACAGCCACGGTCAGCAAATCAATTCACGGCTCTCCAGAGTAGCAGTGAGCGCTCGCAAACTCATCTGCCTTTAGCACTGACAATTCTCTTGTCGCCACGTTTTCCCCTCCGCTGGTGGGATGTTCGGTCTTGTTTTGAGCGAGATTGCTGTGACTGAAGTGACTTCACCTCTGCGATATCTGAACCGCAGCCTATTCTGCAGAGCAGGATATGGGAATGTCAGTGGAGATTTAATTAACACCTGAAGGCAGTGTAAGCCTTTGCGCTATGTGCTGATAAAAGCTGGTTTGCATCCCATTGGAATTTCCAAGCAATTTTTTTTTTTTTTTTTAATGTCTATTAATAGTTTGGAGTACGTGCTGGGACAGACAGATCAGAGATTTTTGAGGGGAACTTTGATTACAACATCAGAGGAGCCCCTATCTCACCCAGGGAAAAGGCTGCTCCAGACCAAGTGGGGTTTTGGCTCACAGGCAGAAAATAGCTCTTAATTTCACATAATTGTGCTGTCCTAGGGAATACTTTGACCAGTCTGAATGCAGAATGAAAGATTCAGCCATGTCCAAACTGTGCAGAATCCCACCGAGTCACGTAATGAGAGCAGCATAATGTAACAATGACACGAGTGTCCAGCTTTCTTATTACCTCCGCCTGAGGTTTATTCATCTGTCAGCAGGATTACAATAGACTCTGAGCTTGCTTTCCATGTACTTTAGAGGAAACAAGGTCCTATTTACACAAGGGGAAGGGGGTCAACCATCCGGCTGCGGCCGATGCATGCCGTCCCTTGCGGTAATATATTTATGGCAGGAGGCAATATGCTCTGTCTTCCTCACAGCGATTATAGCTTCTTTTTTTCAGACAAGCAAAAGCATGGCTGTAAACTCAAATGCATCCAGAGTGAAGGGAGTTTGTCCTTTGCATGAATTTCAGGAACTGTTGGGTTTTCCTCTGTAAAAGTGTCTAGAAATGACTGTTCTACCTGGCGCTGTATAAACAAAGCTGAACTGAACTGAACTGAAATGAATTGAAGCTCAAGCTATTGACTTTAAGATTACATGCAGCAAACACTTCGCCTCGCGCTCATCAGCAGATATTTCTTGTTAGATTTCCTAAGGAATGACAGATTATTTATAAAAGGATTTGCAGAGGTGTGCTAGTTAATAACACACCAGTTAGACCTATTCATCATGCAGCAGCTTATTTTCTATTTCAAATTTGTCTTCGGATTTTATTGTCTTGCTTTTTATTAAAAAGCGTTTTAATAAAACACCAAAATGAGACCCAGTGATAAAACATGTGGCTCAAACAAAGCTCATTTATTTGCAAAATGGTCTTGCAGACAGTTTTGGTTTTAATGAAAATATTAATGTCTTTTTTAATTAAAAGTATTAAAAACGCCTTAAATTAAACAGCTGGTATGCAGGTATACAGCTGGCATGCGAGTGTTAAACGTGGAGCCGAGCCTAACGTCTTATATGGGATTACACTACACCGTGCTTTAAATAATCCTGCAACAGATGTCCTGCTGTACCTTGTTGGTTTCTCTCCAACATCTGTTGCTCCCATCCTTCACTTCCACCTCCTTGGTCACTGCCGCCATCCTAAGCCTCCCAGCTGCAGCGCATTGAAACATTCGCCTCCTGCCAGATAAAAGATTCGACTTTCAAACCTGATGTTGAGCTGACTCAGGCATTGCGCCTCTTGTTTCGCTTGTGCAGTTGTCATGCAGAACCTGGCATAACATTGGGAAATTAATCAGAGAACCCCACTGCATGGGTAAACATAACAACCCGACACATAACAAGCCCCCATCCTCTCCACACACCCCCTCAAAACATTCACCTCTCGGGGTTTTTTTTTTTTCAAAAATCTTACAAAAGACTCATTAGTTTTTGCTTATTGGTCATTAGTTGGTAGCAAGAGTGAGAAAATTATGTAAATGTGATGACCTCCCAGTTGAAGCGTACCGGTAGCCATCATCTGGCCTCAAGTATAATTTGACATCATTGTAATTTTCATTGCAAAAAGACACACAGAGTGGTTACAGTTAGCCGTCGCAGCAAATAGAAATTTGTTGTTTTCATGTCTTTCATCTCAGATCCCTCTTTCACTTCAGATACAACCAGGCAAAGCAGACATTGTAACAATAGTCATTAACCACACCAAGGTACGCTGCTATATTCTCAAAGCATATGAAGTATTCATCGATTCAAAGCATTGAGCTCCACACTCAGAGGAAATAACCTTTGCCTATGATATTTATGAGTTGAAAAAAAGCCCAACCCCGATGTCTTTGCATTGTAATTAGCACTAATGATCTTTTTAGCATGGTGATTGTATGAGTGTGTGCTGTGGTGCTGATACCAAAGGGAGCTGAGAGGGAGTTGCAGCTGAAATAGCATCATGGATATTTTTCCATTGCAGGGAGGGATATTATCTCCCTCATGTTAGCCTACCAGGAACTGGGAATAGCCATTAGTATAACTGTTCACCAGAAACTGCATGAATAATCCCGGCAATTTCCAAAACAGCCCCCCCCCCCCCCCCCCACCCCCCACCCCCCCTGTGCTTTTGCTTCGGCGACAGGCTGCCTTTACTGGCGTGAAAGATGCTAATGCGGTTTTATTTGCAGTGGGAAGCTGGTCATCTCTGATGCCTCGTCTGTTTTGTGGAGGAAGACTCGGGGAATTGAAAACTCAATGAAAATTTAACCCCAAATACTGTGTTTGAAATAAATATTTCATGAACATGAGATGTATTATGGGGAATGTTGATTAATTTAAAATTGAAATGCATCTTTTTAATCGTATTCCATCCAAAGATACACAGTGTGCGTTTGACATTTGGTTTTTGCTTTAGGTGTACAGCCGTGGGTGAATCTGAACATGAGGCCCTATCAAGTTTTCCTCGCTCCCGGTGGTTTTGAAACATGATTTCAAATCATTTTCAAATGAATGGAAAAGAGAAAACATCTATTTCTGTATTGCGTCCGTTAAAGTGCAGTTGAAGCTAATCAAATCCACGCCGTTTGGCGATAAATGTGGCACAACACAAAGCAAAAGAACATCTTCTCTTCGTGGTTATTCAGTGTTTAGTTGGGGGATACGTGGTGTGACAGCTCTCTTTGTTTTCATTGTGAAGTCCGGCTGTGGCAGCCTGAGGGGTGAATGCTATATTCGCTGTGGAGGAGATGAGGAGGATTTACCGTGGCATCACTCTGAAAACTGTGAGACATTCTCAACAAATGCTTCCACGATGCTGGCAATTATGTGCCCACATACACGAGAGTGTGGATTACAGATGTATGGCAGTCTTTATTTAGAATTTGGACAGACGTCAGCCAGTAGAGCATCATCTGCAAATGTTAGGACTGTAACTGCCTTTTAAAAAGAAATGACAGCATGTTTTTTTTCTTTTTTCCACAAATGCAGAAAAATGACCATATTGAAATTAGCAGATGCTTTTAGTGGAAAGAGCAAAAAAAAAAAAAAAAAAAATCAGATGAGTCATTTTCTTTCTCTCTTTTTTTTAAATGGAGAAACAAAGTAATTGAGGGGTTGGAGTGGACAAATAAGTCAAAAACACTGGTGAGTTCCATTTTATTACAGTTTTGGAAGCATAAATAACTCACCCCAAACAAAATAAAACACAGCAAAAAACAATGCAATAGTGAGGAATGACATTCACAGTACTTTATTTAATTTTATTTATTAAGTTAAATATGACGTTTTACAACGCTCAGGATAATACGTGTTTTTTCATGATGGCAGTCCGGTGGCGTGAGGGACGTTTTGTCTGTCAAATTTTGTGCCACCATTTCTGTTGGCCAGCGATTCCCCCGATACATCTGGCCACTGATGGATTACTGTATAAGTAATGTCTACTCAGGAAGGTCACTGCTCAGCGACCCACGATGCATGTTTTTGGACTGTGGACCTGGCTGGTATTTATACCCAGACGTCCTCGCTGTGAGATGCCACCGTGCGTCCGTTTTATTGTAAATGTCTGCTTAAACCCACTGAACCTTTCACATGGTTTCTTCGTGCGGAGCAGTGTCGGCAGATGGTATTATACCATATTAACACTGTGACTCTCTTCCTAACCAATTCTTATTTGTAACGATGCCAGCTTAAATGCCGTTTCTTGCCTAACAGGGAATTACAAATGCTAAATCAAGCATCACAAATGAAGGTTCACTGCGCTTGTCAGAACTAGATGGAAATTATTCATGCAAGATGAATCTTTTCCCTTCAAGATGAGAGAGTATGTCATCTCCAGTGGATGATGTGTCTTCTCTAATGGATACAAGCAGTTCTGTGCCGTTGAAATGACTCCACTGAGCTTTTTGCAATGTTTTTTTTCTTTGACATGACGTTTTTCAGTTTTTGTGAAAAAACATTTAGAATTTTTTTTTTTATGGTGTTTCACACAGTAGCAGTCAGCCAATAAGGCCTTTATCTATCTATCTATCTATCTATCTATCTATCTATCTATCTATCTATCTATGTATCTATCTATCTCATCAACCAATATTTCCTGTTGATTAAATTTATATTGTTGTGAGGCGCACTCCTTAAAAAAACTCTGGGTTTGATTTTAATGATTTGCTACAAAAATTGATTAATAATAATAGTAATTCTGTTCCTCAATGAACTTTTTACATTTTTGAGTTTCATATCCACGGTTATATAACTGTGAAGTATTTTTTTTTACTGTGGAAGTCTTTCCTAAAAGATTTGTACTAATGACTTCATGCTTCATGCTTTTGTGTGTCATTTCCAATTTTTCTGAAAAAAAACTTTTCTTTTAACCTTTCTTTCGGGATGAAAGGTTAAAGGGACTGAAGGCAACTTTACAAAATTTACCTCAGTGCTGCCGCGATAGGCGCTGTGGGTAACTGCAGCCACCAGCCAAGGCGGCACGGGAGCGCGCACAAACACTTAACAGACTGTCCGTCTTCACAGCACTGCACCAGATGGACCAATGGCATGGGCCATGTCAGCATTCGTTTTCACTCCCAAATGCAGCTGAAGTTCCCTCCATGAATCAAACACATATCCAATATTTATTCGGGTACCTGCCCGGCTTCGGTCATGTTTTTTTTTTGACTCATGAGACAACGCTGATAAAGTTCTTTTTTTTCTTCGTGGTGGCACTTTTTTGTGGGGCTTTGAGTGGATGCAGGTCGTTTGATGGCTGCTGAAGAATCCATTTGTACCCCAGGAGTGTTTGAGTCCGTGTCCACGGCGGCCATGTTCTTCCTGTGGCGGCTGTGGTTCAGTGGGGAGAGTAGTTGTCTGACAATCGGGAGGTTGTTAGTTCGACTCTCATCTCCCCCTGTCTGCATGTTGAAGTGTCCTTGGGCAAGACACTGAACCTTGAATTGCCCCCGGTGGATGGACTGAACGCCTTGCATGGCAGTCGCCTCCACTGGTGTGTGAATGCGTGTGTGAATGGGTGAATGTGATCCTGCAGTGTAAAGCGCTTTGGTCTCTGCTAATGCAGTAGAAAAAGCGCTATATAAGTGTAGTCCATTTACCATTTACCATCCTGTTCAAGAGCTGTCGGCAACGCGCATACAGCGTCAATTTACGTCACATCCCTACAGTTGCACGGGAAATTCGGATGCTGAACTGCAGCCAATTCTGTGGCACACAGCCTGTATAAGGCAACAGAAAGATGCGCGGATTGGCCTGTTATTTTAGGTTTTTAATGCTTTACGGCCCATTAGCATTGAATAAACTGGAAATGCATGAGTTTCACAAATCTTGCCTTAAAGGTGCATTAAGGAGGTTTTCAACTTTAAAAATCCTTATTTTCCACCATAAATATGTTATATAATATTAAACAATGTGTACAATGTGCCCTGATATATTCATAGTAAGTACCTCTCACAGTGCTAAATTGTCACTTGAAAGTTGCAGTACTGGTCCGGCACCAGAATTTTTTTGGGGAGAATATGAGATGATGTGACGTAGTGCACGCTCCCTGGCCTGATATCCTTAAGTTTTGTTTTGTCCGCCATTACTCCGCCAGATGCTTAACGAGCAGCAACCGAGCAGTATTGAGGATGGATCTTCCAGAAAGTAAGAAAAGATTGGCTTCTGGCACTGCCTCAACTCCAGCACAGACCCCACCAGGCAAAAGAGACTTAAATTTTACTTGAGCGCTACGAAAAGAGCAAGGAAGGAGTTCCCCTCTTCCGTGGACACAAGCCACAGACACGAGCGTTTCATTAAGCTGCAGTTACGCCCAAGGCCTGCAGGGGCCGGTGTTTCGCATAAAACGTGCAAACTCCTTAAAGGGATACTTCAAAATTTTGGCAAATTGGCCCATTTTGCGCATTTCCTTAGTCATTTCGAACAGCATACTTACTTTTTTTGTGAGGGCGAGCTATTGTTTATTCAGAGGTGAGTCGGGGAAGGTTTTTGGGACGGACACAATTGAAGTGGATGGTATTTTTAGTTCCCCTCGTCAAACTCATCAAATACAAAATCCAACAACCCCAAAACACTTTGGTGGACATGTTATAATCCGCACATTCACTACGCTGTGAAATATTAATGCAAAATTACGAGATTGAGTAATTGCTAAGACGGAACTACTTACTAAACATGGCGTCTGGGCGTAGTGATTTCAAAAGAAAAAGTAGTTCCCAGTATTTGCTTCAGTGTCGTAACGCTACAATATGATTTGTTGGTGTTCCACAGCGTAGTGAATGTGCGGATTATAACGTGTCCACCAAAGTGTTTTGGGGTTGTTGGATTGTGTATTTGATGAGTTTGATGAGGGGGAACAAAAATACCATCCACTTCCATTGTGTCCGTCCCAAAAACCTTCCCAGACTCACCTCTGAATAAACAATAGCTCACCCTCACAAAAAAGTAAGTGTGCTGTTCGAAATGACTAAGGAATTGCGCTAAATGGGCCAATTTGCCAAAATGTTGAAGTATCCCTTTAATGCACCTTTAAGTCCCTTTAAGGTTAGGCCAAATCACAGGTGGTTTTAAAATAAATCTGAAAATGAATTCAATGTAAGTCATTGTCATGCTTCTTTAGGTCAGTTTTGTTTTATAATTTCTGAAAAAAGAAATAGTGACCTTCAGAGCCTTTTATATTAGTTAGAAATAAAAATACTTTGAGCATACTTTGGCAAAAATAACTCCTTATTCAACATTCTGAACATTGGATGAAGTAAAGCTTTCAAAAGTAATTTTTCTGAGTCTCACACTGATCATTCAGTGTTTTTGTTGTTTGAAGGTCACATAAACACGTTCAAATCACACGCTACACATAAGAGGCTAACTCAGCAAGATATGCATTTTGTAAAATTTTCCACTAAAAGTGCACTAAAAGTATCAACAGTGCTGCAGAATTTTTCATGAATGCAGAATATTTCAGCTTTACGTCTCATGAATCCTGGGGGGAATATCAGCAACATATTAAAGCAAACCATTAGGATGAAAAAGGACTAAACATTAACAATTACGAGGGAGCTATTTATTTCTCATTTGTGATTTGGCTCATAAAACCTTGAGAAGCAATCTTAAAATGTACTTGGCTTATCCACACAGAGTCATGCATGCTCACAGAGACTTGCCGGCGTACGACCATTTTACCTTTAGAAAGGCGCTTAATGCATGACCAGGCATCTAATTACAACACCCTGCCAATAAAGGACTCGGGTGCAGCGTGGATCAATATGCACAGAAACATACATCACACTTGTTTTTTTTTTTTTCTTCTTCTTCTTTGATTGAGCCTTTTGTTCCTCAGACAGGACTCGCACCTCATTGCCAATTCTTTCATAAGCAGATTTACTTTTTTCTTTTGATGAATCTGTTTTTGCTCTTTTTGCGTTTTGTGCTCTGCTTCTGTTTGCATGTGTGTGAAGTCAAACTGTTGTCGCAGATCAGTCCCCAGATAACTGATGAAAGTGGACCTCAGGGGTCAGTATTCAGCTCACTGCTCTTTACTTTGTACTCAGATTAGATCAACCTTCTAATGACGTCCTCTGATGTTGATATTTATTACACTGATTTCATACCTTCTAATCCACTGTAAAAAAAGAAAAAAAGAAGAAAAACAACCAAACAAACAAAAACACAGGGAAATCTCCAGATTACTTCTTTGGAGTTTCTCCACCATATTTTCCTCGCTGGAGAATAAACTAGAGAAAACAACACTGTCTGTCTCAGAGGTATTCAGATATGTATATAATGTCACATCATCTGTTAGTAAATATTCAGCAGTGCAACTTTACTACATATCTTTATTGGTCACTTTATTAATGACCCAACAAGAGTAGCTAAGCATGAGTAAAATACTACAAATGCCAAAACACACGCATCGAAAAAATGAAACATGAATAACAAATAAAAGTATTTGCATTCAAATGTTTAATCAGTTTCTCTTGAAGATGTTGCCAGTCAAAGAGCGGCAATGTCCCAGAAGCACATAGGTTCCCACCGGGCCTGCAGAACAAGCTTTCTGCGCAGCAGTCTGAGTAATGGACAAAAAGGACAGAATGTGGGGGGTTGCTAAGGTTTTCTGTGCCAAAACGTGGAACCATGCACGACTCGGGTATCACCTCGCTGCAGCAGTATCTAAAGACTATACCCTCAGCTTGCTGTAAGCCAATTTCATGGCTGATCTCCTCAGTGTGAGGGAGCACGACAGGTCAATTCCACCCCAGCAGGACAGACTTGGCCTGGCGGGTTCAGAAGACTCTGACAATGGGCTCATTTCCAGCTCTCCCTGTGGCTGTTTACAAGGGTCACACGCAAAAACCTGTAGAGGCATAACTGCGCATTCATACATGGATATCAACACTCATCGGTGTCTCGATTAAATGTTTCTGACATCATTTGTCATGATTCACTGGTTGATCAAATGAGGTGATAACATTTATTTACACATGCGCTGCACTTCCAGGCAAGTGAAAGTGCAGCGACAAACATATGTAAATGATTCTACCTCTGGTCGGTTTGTGCAACTGAGCATAAACAGCAGTGCGTCACTTATGGGGGTCTGTGCTGAGAGCTGCAGAAACTTTATGCAGTTTGGAAGTTTCTGTGTTGCTGCCTAGCTAGTGGTGATAACTTTTTTAGATGAAGAAGATTAGACCCAGCCCAGTGGAAATGGACACCAGTATTTCATTCCATGCTTTCCTCACTGTTGCCTCTTCTTCACATCGTGTTCTTTGCGCGGGGAGAGATTCAGAAAAAGGTGCAAATGGGGAGGATGGGTATTTCACAGAGAAATGAGCAGTTTTTTTCTTCAGATTCATTTGAAGGAACTTGAATTTGTCCTCATGAAAGTGAAAAAAGAGGTGCTCAGCTTTAACAGCTTTCACAGGGCTTTTATTGGTTTGGTGTTCTTGCTGATACAGGCACTGTATAATGCCACCGACCCAAAAAATAATAGGTTCCGTCATTACAGCATCCTTCACAGGGTTGTTTTGCCTTAATGCGCTTTGTTTAGTCCAGTTTTTTTTCTTCCGATTTACAACTACATATTCGTCTGAAAAGGAAATTGGATTCTTTATTGGTGTTATTTGCAGATCAGCTAACCTTTCAATTTCTACTCTGCTCCTGCTGGCAGGATTTGGCATGCAAACCTTTCATAACTCCTACAATCTTCATGGGATCTGCACACATTTCAAAAAAGTACCAGAAACCAGAGAAGTAGAGCTTTGTGCTCATATTGTAATCATCTCTGAGGAGCCTGGGAGGTTAGCAGCACAGCCATCCAGACAAGACTCAGCAGTGTATCACACACTCACAACATGAACAATCAAAATACGTAATGATGTTGAATAACTGCCAGATATTGAGCGTTAAAGTTATTTTGGAAAAAGCACCCACTCATTACACAGTTTATTAAAAAAAAAAGTCAACAGCCAAAACATAAGAATCCTGAATATGAACGTTATAAAAGGGATAAATAAGCAAATTGCTCAAATCTATTTTCTGCAAACTGACGAGTTTTAAGAAGACAGTTAATTTCAAGTCACTTTGTTGTAATATCTCCCTCTCGTCCTCTTAATCAGTCCACCGGTCTCGCTGAGACTGAGTACAGTGAAGAATTAAAGAAACTAAATTGCAGTATAGATTGGAAATGTTTGCTTCTATTTGAAATCAAAACAAGTTTCACTTTCTGTAAAACTGTCTAAATTAAAAAAAGGGGATTAGTTTTGTTGAATTGAACATTTATAAGTATAATGAAATCATTTAGCATCAATTGGTTTTATATCCAGCTAATGGAGTCATTTCAAACCACATCATGAGAAATTTCATCATTTATATTTGCTTAGTGAAAATTCTCTGATCATGAGACCATTTCATGGAATTAAAAGCCAGAAAAAAAAAACACAGAGCATCACACTGACAGACGTGAACTTGGCTTACAGTCAAGTAACTGATTCTCTGTTAATAAGAAATAACTAAATCAAATTACCTTCCCTGCTGTACACTGAAGCATCTGTCGTTTTGGGCCAGTGTGTGTGTGTGTGTGTGTGTGTGTTTTATTTCACGCAGAGAAACAGTGAATAGGGGCTGGAAACATACAGCAGGTGTGTATCTGCACAATACAAGTGATAAAAACAGACTGCATTCATTTAGAACAGTTTTGATGGAGTTGTGCTGATGGAAATGTAGATGAAGGTCAAAACCTTTAGACAGTGTTTGTTCTAGCTTCTCCATGAAGACAGAAATGTTGCGCTAATTATGTTGTGTTCAAGGGAACGTCGGCATGGTCCAACTGAGACAAAACATGAAGAGGGAGAGGGATGAAATGCGGTGCACTGGTTTTATTCATTTAATCACTGAATTTTGTGGTGATGAAGGCATCACAGTGGCTGAAAGTCTGTTTATAAAGTAAAAAAAAAAAAAAGTTGTTTTTTAGACAAGGAGCAACATATTCTCAGCCAGTACAGGTTCTGATGAGACTCAACTCAGGGTCATGAAACTTAATCACCAGAGACAAATATATAAAATTGGAAAATCAGTTGAAAAGGGGAAAAAAAAAAGCAGAAATAAGAACCTTGAGAAGCAGGAAGAGGCGCTGCAGTATTTGGATTTATTAGTAACTAATGGCTTTCTGTGCCATAGCGTAAAAATTGAAAGGACACCTCTCGAGTCCACCCTAATAAGTTTCTGAGAGGCTGTCCTTTAGCTGCCATCCATCCTGCAAAATTTAACAAAATCACAGATTCCCTTTTTCCCCCAATATTAATTTAGCAGCGGAAAATGACAGGCTGTGTGAAATGCTAACTACCGTATGAGTTTGGCAGAGGAAGCAAGGGACAACTTATATGACTAATGGGGTTCAGCGTTTTTCATCCCTGTCATTAGTGGAAATAGGCAGGAGGTCCGCTCTCATATAATCTTTGAAATTCCGCCGCTCTCTGCCTGCCTTTGACATACTCAGGAGGAAACGCTGCGAGTGGACTGTGAGGTGGGAGGATACTAATCAGTGGTGTTAGGATGACCAATTAACAGCTACCCAGCATCTGCTTCAGTTACTGCTGCTAAAAAAAAAAAAAAAAAAAAATCAAGTGTGGCTCGTGGCTTTGTGTGAGACTGAAGTATAACTAATGCGTTAATACAGATTCACTTTATTATTGTTTCTGAAAATGGGAAAAACAGCAACGCAAAAGAAACTTATCAAAACAGCTTAACAAAACCGAAATGAAATTAACCAGGGGACAAACAACAAAATCACAATATCAGTTCCATTATGGAGTACAAACAGTCCTGTGGCTGTTAGAAGAAGATACCACATCTCCTTTTGGAAATGGAGAGCAGAAGAGACGCGCTGTTGTTGGCAGTTGCTTCAGAAATGATAATAGGGGCCCTGGATTGAAAACAGGGGGGGAAGATAAGACACAGCCATGCCCAGTTATATTTAGTAATTGAGAAATGATTTCAGGACCTTGGGATTTTGTGCAAAAGTAATGATCTGTATATCATTAGGCTCATAAATCTCGGTGCTACCAGCCATTAAACCCAGCATCGAAGTTGTGTGAAGCAGTGAAAGTGATTTTTTTTTATGCCGGCATCCTAATGCATGGAAATGCTCCTCTGAAATGGATCGACACAAAGCAGAAGAGTCAGTCTTTCAAGACAAAAGTCAAGAGGAATGCATGAGGAACAGTCGGACATCATGAACGATCTGAATGTTAATTTTGTTCTCAACTACAAGAGTGATGGTTTTAGGATCATACGTTGCGGGATGTTTAAAGTCAGAGATGCTGAGTCAACAGGAATGTTAACATAGTTGCTGCATATGTTTATTCCTGCGATTCCTCTTTTCATTCCAAGTGATAGTTCCTCTGTGTGTGTGTGTGTGTGGAACAAGAGGTAAATAGTGAAGTCAGTTACTGGAGCAGTGCAGAGAAGAGAGCAGTACCGGCTCAGCGGTGGCTCTCATTCCTCAACGGCAATGAAGCAGTCAGCAGGAGACTGTCGGGCCAATAACGAGGATGTGATCCAATATTTCCTATCATGACAGACTAATTACCAGAAAGCCACCCCTTGTTAGCTCAGGAGACATTTTGATGGAAAGGATAAGTGCCATGATTCATTGCAGATGTGTCAATATCATGTCCACACGCTGCTCAGCAGCCTCAGGCGTATCCGCCTCCGCCCCGGTGCTAATATTTGATATTTACTTTCATCATACTTTTACATTCTGACCAATTTTAACAGAGAGTATATACATTTGATGCGATCTACATAAGTAAACTCAGCCGTCATTTGTTCGAGATTGGTAGATGTTGACTGAAAGAGCAATAGTTGTTATCGCCGTTGCTTCTTTCTCATTGGGAATTTGGGCGGACACTTTTCTGTCCCAAATCACTTCAGATTGATAGATACCCGTGCGGCCATCAAAACGTCTCTTTTCCTGTATTTTTTCTGTCGAAAATTGAGACTCTGTGCTGCCTTCGCCGCTCATGTAAATGACTCTCAACCAGCTTGTCTCCAGACAGTGTAAGCATGTCATCTTTCTGCAGGCCACCAAACTAAATACCTTTTTTGTTTTTACTATTTGAAATCACTTTTGACCCTGAACCCAAACTGACAGCTTGACTTTTTTTTTCAGCTTTGCACTTTTCAGCTGTTGTTACTTTAACTTTGCCAGTGTCTCACCATATGATTTAAAAAGGACTGAAGTGTTTCCTAAATACCTGTGTCAGGTCGTAGAATCATGCTAAGATCATAAGTATCTCACGCATGGATCCTTTAGTCTGAAACATGATTACCCTGCTTGGCTTATCAAGATTTGGTGCTGTGAATTTGAACAACAGTAAACAAAACACGATGACATTTTGGAAAAGAACAAAAACAATTATTAAAAAATGCACTGGCTAGAGGAAGCAGCGGCGTTCTCATCATTCAGGCACATTTATGCACATATTTACATACATTATTCAATCAGAAGTTATCACCTTTCATCTGCTTTGCATTAATTAATGAGATTTGGATCCGTTCTAAAGATGTATTCTCTGGAAATGAGGAGTGTTTTGACTGAAAGATGGAAAGTATGTTTATCCTTGATTAAACCTCTCTATGAAAGACTCTATACAAGTACATATACTGTAGCTCACACATACTAACTCAGCATTGTTCCTTTGAGAGACTGCATGCCTAATCTTTTTCAGTTTTTCTCAAAATAGTGTGAAGGTCACAACTATACAGACTTAAAACAATAAGAAAATCAACTTAATTAAATTCTATACAACAAAAATACAATACCATGAAGGTCATGTTGGTCATATTCAGTTTGTTTGCCAGTATTTTTTTTATTTCCTGAGCTAAACTGTATTCACAGACTCTGATGATGTGGGCTCTTGTAATTTATATACCTTACGTGAATTCAATGGCAGATAATACACATTCCTCTTTCTGTATAAACATTGATATTTCAGTACTGGTATTGGATATGTGAATACTATTAGAGGGATTCCATCAAATATATTAAAAGCTTGAATTCGTGAAAGAGCTGAAATGAGAATGTTTGAGACGTTCATTGAAATGCCTGACCTGCAGTTCCTCCGGAGCATTTCCATATTTCTTTTCTGTCCATCTATCTGCTTTTAACTCCTTTGACCACACATATATCTCGACCCACTGGTAATAAAGTGTGGAAATGGAAAAAAAGTATTGCAGCGATCCTTTTCAATCATTCACTTGTGAAGCACAGCCATCGGAGAATGAAGGGTCGATTAATTCAGTGGACTGACATTTAATTTTTTGTGTCTTTTCATCTGTCTCTTTCCTGTAGGGTGATGAGGTCCTGACAGTCATCAAAATGAAAGCGCAGTGGCCGGCCTGGCAGCCACTTAACGTGTAAGTGAAATATTTTAAGTGCCTTAAAGCCTCCTGCACATCCTCCAGGTTTTATCAGAAAATTATTGCAGTTTGCAAATGATCCACATTACCTCTCACAGCCACATAAAGGGCGATCTTTCCTCTCCTTGAGGAGATTTCTTAAGGTAAACAACAGTGAAAAATAATAAAGTACTGAACAAGGCGAGCTTATTTATACCACACTGATCAGATCCAAGGAAATTCACTGTGCTTCACAAAGACAGACAAGAAAGACTGGACATTAAAGCAAGGCGATTAATCTTAAAGGAACAAGATTATGAAACATATTAAAACAAATTCATTAAGAAAGGCATAAAGGAGAGTAAATAAAGAAAAATACTTTCTTACGATTAAGGTTTTACGTAAAATAAGTGAAATCCATTGTTTAATGTATAAAACACATAAAGAAAGAAAATAATCGTCTTTTAAGGGGTGATTTCAAAGAAGCAGTCTCCAGTCCAGGAAGGTTGAGCGGCATCAGGAACTAAGAGCTGCTTCACCTTGTTTCTTCTGACTCTGGGAACATTCAGTAAACGTCTGCCTTCGCACCTCGCAGGTCTGGACGGTTCATCATCTGCAAGTGAATCTGAGATGTGTTCAGGCCAAAGAACATTCTAAACAGGAAGGAGGGGTTTGCAAGGGATACTTTGACACACAGGCAGCCAGAGCAGTGTGTGTGTGCAGCCCAGGTGTAATGTGCTCCACCCCTTTTGTGTTGGTGAATGTTCTGGAAGAGCTGCAGATTTTTTTTTTTTTTTTTTTTTTTTTTTTTGAGACATATATAAGTTAGAATAATCCAGCCTGTGGAAAGTACATGCATGAACGAGTTCCTTTGAATCTCACTTTGATTCTTGCAATATTTTTCAGATGGCAGTGAGTTGATTTTGTTATTGTGTTAATGTGGTGGATGAATTCCAGGTCAGAGTCCATAATTACACCCACATTTCATGCTTAATTTGTTTTCTTGAGAAACATTTAGCCAAGATGAGCGCTGCCTTTTAACCTCTTTTCTCTGTGGCCAAAAGCATTTGCCTCTGTTTCCACTGAGTTGGGTTGCAAAAAGTTCTGACACTTTCACTTGACACAACTGTCTATATGCAACTGAAGCATGAACAGTCGCTGTTTTTTCCCCTTCAGCAATAAAAAGATAACAACAGGAAGTATGGAAAGCATTGTAAATGTGGTTGTTTTCTAAATATGTCATGTTGAAGGATCACATTTCACTACATTAATTAAACATTATGTCATGTCTGGAGGCAATGCAGGGTTAGAGAAAAACAAAGGGAATGTCTTGAGGTGCCGTATAGGACAGAATTCATTTTTAACTCTCACATACACCTCTGAAATCATGCATATACAACTATAATCATTTTCAAATACATATAAACCCAAGTCTCACATACAAACCAGTATAAATTCACACATCCATACTACTAAACCCTTCATGACACCCTGTACACATTTGAATGAGTAATAAAAGCATGCTACGCCAGAGGTTATACATGTGTTTGCCTGAACTCATGGTAGTACGTGCGAGCGGCTGGTATGAGAGGCGGCACTTCAGAGGTGTGGCTGACAGTTAAAAATTAATTCTGACCCATATGGCACCTCCTAGAATATTTAAGTGTCAGTAACATAAAACTTGTCACAGTCAGTAAATGAACAGCATCTGATGGAAATAAAACATTGATAAGGTCATTTTAAGAAACAATATTCATGTCATTACTCAGTGTAAGCAAGTGCCTAAGTGTAAGTCCCTGTCTTTTGTAAAAAAAAAAAAAAAAAAAAAAAAGTGTTGTCACATTCTTTAAAGTTCAATCAACAATCAGTTAATTAGTATAAACACTACAGTGAATTTAAATGTAGACTCACACTGTCTTACCAGTGTACAAAAAGGAGAGCTTTCCAAATAAAAGGACTGGGCCTTTTCCAAGATCTACTTTAGATTCAAGAAAGTGCAAATCTGATCTCAAAAAATTCAGAGCTGAGCTTATTGTTGACCTTTGGTTTGGGAAGAACCCTTCAAAACACGTCCCAAGTGCCGTGTTTTGAGCCACAGAGCTGGTAATGTTGTTCACCGTACTACAACAAATTAAAGGAATCAGTCCCAACAAACAAATGTGCTTTATTAATTTGATGATTAATTTCATGGGAGTAAAGTTACTTATTCGCTTTACAGTTGTAATCGAACAAGCAGAAAATGAGACTTTTATGTTTTCAGTGTCTTTTGTAACTTGGGGACTTGAGATCAGGAAGCCTCGGGGCTCACTGGGAATGAAGCGATAAAGTTAAAAGGTGCTCGGTGTTTTCAACACTATTTTAAATGAAAGTCATTCCGTAAAGATGTCACATTTATTTCACTAACATTTTTAACTCATTGTGAAGGTAGATTGATTCCAGTCCGCTCCCTCCTGTATCGGCTCCTTTCGCTGCTTATTTCAGAGTCGTTTTGAGTCTGAGGTAAATTCCTTAAATCAGGCCGACCTGTAATAATTATTAACAGTGTAGTTCTTGTGATGGCTCAGCAATACACAAGCAGCTCCACTATGATCATTTTTTGATTGCATTTGATGTGATTTGAATTTGAGGACATAAGAAATCGGTCTCTTATATTGTAACTGGTTAAACTGCAGAAGAAAGACACCATTTGGCGTGTTCTTTTGTAGATATGTCAGCTGTGATGGATTGTCTTTCTGAAGTTCTCTGTAACTTGATTTTTAGAACATATTAAAATAGCTGGAAAGCAGCGTGTGCCTGCGGGCAGGAAATCAATCTTACAGCATTGTTGGTTTCTGTACCAGAGCTTACAATGTTTGAAGTTATCATTCCCAAAGTTGGACCCAGAAGCTTGCTGATCGGTGGGAACCCAAATGAAAGAAACCAGCTACACAAGCTTGCAACGAGCACATTAATTCAACTTCTACATTAGTAAATAGAAGCCATTTAATTTCTTATTCATGAGAAAAACAACTGGGATTGTGTAGCAGAACTTCAGCTGCACAGAGGCTTGTGTTGTGTTGTTTCTACATCCACGGGGCCTCAGTGAGGGCTCTGAGATTAGTCTCCAAAGGGAAGAACACAGCCACAAACAGAAGCCATGATCTCCACCAGCGCTAATTAGCTCGCTCGGTGGTGTGTGTGTTTGTGTGTGTGTGTGTGCAGTCGATTAATTGTTCCACACGGTGATTGTGTACAGTACACTCAAGTATACGTCGGATCAATTACAGCGGTTTGGAGCACAGAGAGGAAATTATGTTTTATGTCGGTGACTTTGTAAATGCCATGGATGTATTTTTCTAAAAGAGTTAATTATTACTCAGTTAAAAATGCATCATGTTGATGTTAATAAATGTTAAAACTCATGATTACTTCTTCGTTATCCACAACATGGGATTTCCCCCAAATTAACTAGTGCCATAAAGAAACACAACCATTGTTGTAGAAACAGACAAAGCAACTTATAAGACAAGTTTTCACACATCCTGTTCACAGATGATCGGTTTTGAACCTCATAAGTTCCCACTTTCTATCTGGCTTTACATATTCATCCATCCACTTTATCTTGCTTGAAGTTTCTCGGGGCTACATCCAGTGGTAGCAGACAGTTGGAAAAAGGCAGGACAAATTGTAAATTGACTTTTTAACACTTCTGCTGTCTCAAGGCGCTTTACGCTATCAGTCATGTTCACCTATTAATGCAGACAGATGTTTCCTCACTCACACACCAATGAGCAAGGCATTGGCTCGCTGGGAGCAACATGGCCATCATGAGATACGGTATGGGAGCCTTCAGAGGTCAGTCTTCGACACAATGACAGTTCACGCAGGACTGACACACAATAACACACACGCTCAGTTCACTTTACTATGGTCACTTTAGAGACTCAATCCACTTAAAATAACACAGTGAGAACATGCAAACTCCACATCCAATGGCCCTAAGTGGAAATGTGACCAAAAGGACAGATTGCTGAGCTGAACTCTATGATGATAACCAGCTCTTGATCTGTACTGCAAATAAAGTATGAAAGCGTTTTGAAATCTGAGAAAATGATGTGAAAACATGAAGGGTACAGAAAAGGTGTCAAAGTATGCCTCTTGAGTAAAGTGAATTACTGGTGACTTTTGGTAATTACATGAAGTAAAGAGAGAAATAAAATAACAAACTAAATAAAATTTTCAATATATTTTGATTTTCATATAGTCTCCTTTCATAAACTGTGAAAATACAAATAAATGCAACTTTCTAGAAGCTGTAAACTTTAATTCTTTCACCATAAATGACTTCCTGAGTGGTGACAGCTCAGGTGTTAAATCCATTCTCTGAATCATAAAAGCTTATGTAACTCTCAACAATCAGCGGTTCAGATAATCAACTGAGTATAAAGATTGGAACTGCAATAAAAATATGGAATCCCTACCAGTGAACACTTTCCTCTGAAAATCCTGTACAAAGAGATGCAGAAGGCAACACACTGAATGTGAGAAGTCTTTTGGAGACTGACTAAACCTTTGGATAAAATCACACATCTGGTGCCCGGGAAGGAACATAAAGCCCACAATACGACTGCAAAGAAGCTGATGAAACACTCCACCCTGAGCTGGCGCACACGCTTCACTGTACAGTGCTGATGCACAGAGAGATCAACATGAATGCCACTAAAAGAAAAACTAACTTGCACCTAATGCAAAATCTGAAGTAAGCAGGACGTACATTGGCTCCCAGCACACTTACTCTAAACTCGCCATACTTGCGTAACCCAAAGCTCAATCTTAGTCTGCTCTTGCAGCATGTCTTCACCTGAAAATAGGGACCTGAAGTGATGCAGCCACAATGAAACGAGTCCCCATGGGCATCAGGCTGGCAGTCTGAAAAGCATGAACACATTATTAGAAACTGCTTGGAGGCTGTTTAACAGGCCAGAAAACATGGATCGTATTGTGGGAAGGTTTATTTAAGATACCTTCAACTCCTGGATATGAAAATAAATCTTTCAAGGAGTGGATTTCAATAACTGAGGAGATGTTAAACACTGTACGGCTACACGAAGGAGTGTGAGCCAAAGACTCCTACCTGTCTGCTAAAGGTCTTTTATTGCTCCGTGACATGATGTGTGTGTGTGTGTGTGTGTGTGTGTGTGTGTGTGTGTGTGTGTGTGTGTGTGTGTGTGTGCTTGTGTGCCTGCATGTGTGTGTGAGTTTTCAGAAACTTTCGACTCTGTTATGTATAAGGAAAAAAAACAACAGTGCTTCATGTTGTATTTTGTGAAAAAAAATGGTGCAGTGTTTCAATCGGTCATAAAGGGTAAAATAATTGCTGTAACAAAGGGCAAAAGCAGCGGAAACACAGAAGGAGAAGAGAGGTGGGCGATAAGCGCAGAATGAGGCTGAAGAAATGGAGCCATTATCGCAAACATTACTGCAGTACGTCTTGAGTTTCCCCACAAACCCAGAATATTCAAGGCAAGGAGAGAAACTATTAGATGTGACAATGTGTTTTCTAGAAAAAAGCCACACGACTGAAACTCGTCCACTAATATTGATTGAAGTTGCTGTGATATCATTTCAGAGAGCAAGATAAAACTAAAAAGTGCAGCTTCATAGGCTTTTATATTCAAATAATTACACTATGAACTTTAATGAAAACACATGTAAAACTTTACAGATATAAATGTAAATGTGACTGTCAAGCAGTATTTTACAAACTATTTCTGTGTCTCATTGACTTTTACGTTTATGACTTAATTAAACCAAGCAGAGATCCTATTGTCTGGACACGGGCCCTGAGCTCATATTGTCTATTTAATCTTAATAAATCTACACAAACATTTGAATCTAACAGTTCTGAAGTGAAGATTATGTACATACATACGCAATGCACAGCAGATTGATATCATTTGTAAATGTTCTTCTATACTTTATACCACTATAATACTTTTTCTTGACAATTTTAAAAGATGTAAGCACCAACTATAGTAAAGCTAATTCACATTTAAAAGTCTCAATATTGTGATGATATTGGGAAATATGATTTTTTTTTTTTTTTTTACTTTTTCCTCTGGTTGCATTGAATACAATCAAAAGTGTGCATTGTAAGTGTTATAACTATCCTTTTTTTTTAATGTTGAACATGAAGCAGGAGCTAACATGAAAAAGTTACAGCCAGAACAAAATTTCATTCAAATGTTGCTGAAATTGCGAACACGTGGTGTGAATCCTAATGTGGCACCTGCTGCAGTGATTCACCTTGGCTCAGGTCGCTCTTTCTAAGCAGCTTCTCAACAGGCAAATGTATTAGTGGCCCTCACTTCGTCAGTGAAAGGCTTTTTCTTTTTCTTGCTTTGTCCATCTCTGATAATTGTGTACCTCTCCTTTTAACTCTTTTCCAAAGTCGTCTATAGTGAGGCACACAAAAGAGAAAAGCCGAAACCCCGAATTCAGGATGAGCTGATTTGTAGCAAGTTTTTACACGTGCATTATGAGGTTTTGTGGTTTGCTGACTGTGTGTGTTTGACAATGAACACGCACATACAAGCTTTTAGTTCTGGATGATGCATCTAATGCAGGGATGTGTGTTGAACAGTGTGTGTGTGAGGATAAGACTGCATGTGTTACTGTATTGCTAAATTTTACTGTATTTTTGTTCCTTGTGTTCAGAGTTTTAGTAAATGTGCAATATATTTACCGCAAAATTGTTTTCTAAGCATTGATGAAAGACTGTGGAAAAGGCAGTCATGACCTTGATAAACAGTGTATTGTGAGATTAATTCATTAATGGGCGTATCGGTGTACAAGATGCTTGTTTTTTTTTTTTTTTTTTTAAATTCAAACTGCGTTCGTGTCAAGTTGTCTCAAAGGCACAAAGTTATTCAACATCACTGTCTCTTTAGGTCAGGGACAATTATTTGTCATTATTTTAACATGGTACAACTTTTTTTAAATCAGTGAAACATGCAAAAAAGTAGCAAAAAGCAGACAAGATGTGAAAAGTAATGCGATAATAAGTTGCATATCTAAGTTTTCTTACATTTGAGCTCACTTTGTGACTCCTTTAGAGTCAGACCGGAGCAGTCACCCCACTCCCGGTTTGTTCAGCCTATAATTATGCAGACACAAAGCTGAGATGTTTTAATTGCTTTGTACTGCTGAAGACTTGAGATGAACTAAAGTTGGGTTGTTGATTTCTTCACATAATAAAAACAGAGTGGGTGAAGAAAATGTTTTGAATGCAGCAAAAAAAAAAAAAAAAAAAAGTTCTCATTGCTGAGAAGAGAGACAAATATGACATTTAAATCTAATTGTTAACACTGCCTACACAGGAAGACAATCAGTCTCTCAGTCTGCAGACACTGGAACTTTATCAGTGCTGAAACTTCAGTACATCACTATTTTAGAGAGTTTGGGCGTCTGTGTGGCGTTGCATTTACTCGAGACGCCACTTTGAGTATCAAGACCTTCTGCGCCAAAAATGAAAAACTGTTCACCCATCAAGCTCCCACTGCTTATGAAGCCGCGGTTCCATCGCTCGCTGGGTTTTTCCCCAGAGGACGTCGGACGCTCACATTGATTGTCTGCACATCAGTTGTCTGGAGCAATTTCTCTAACCTTTAAAGACCCGGCGCTATTTGATTTCTGTATATTTACGTCTTTCTCGGGGAATAAAGTTGTAAAGTCGTCCAGATTTGATTGGCGTTTTCAGTTTCTAATCGTGCCTGATGTGTGCTTCACGCCTCCGACAGTTTGATCCTATATCTGCTTCGTTCAGAGCAGAAACTCCACAAAGAAGTGTTAAATGCCCTCAAGTTGCTGGATGAGTCGTCTGACTTATGACTGTCTTTTGCAGGAAGAGAAAAGAACGGACATTTCTGTGGAGAACACTGAAATGACTTTGACTGACAATCATTTTGCACAGAATAACATTTAAACAAACAACAAGCCCGTAGACACAAGCTTTTTTTTTTTCTCTCTCAGTTTAATGGGATCTTTCAGGGAAGAGATCTTCCTGATTTCACTTCGAGCCCGATACGAAGCCACCTCTGACTCGCTTTGTTGCACTGTATCCTCCCACTCACTTCCAAATCACGTTTCTCACTACAGTATCTTCCTCTTTTAGTTTCCTCACCGAACTACTTTTCATTAGTCCACCCCCTCTCTGTGCCACTTTCTCATTTATACTGGATTAAACTGGTTGCCTGACAGCTTCAGTACCTTCATGACACTCAAGCTGGCTTGTTGTTCTCTCTCCACTCCCACTCTCTTGTCAGGCTTCTTCCTAATAACCAGAGGAATACTTTGGCGTTCTGTAAGTTACACTTGATTAGCAGTGAAGAAAAAAGGTATTTGTGGGGAGTATAAAATGGAAAGCTTTTGAAGACAAGGATACAGCTGGTAATGAGCTGCTTTTTACATTTCGGTGTCGATAGAGGTGGTTTATATATTTTTTTTTCTTCTAATAGTTGTGTTCCCCATTTCAAGAATAATATCCAGTCCACTGACTGCCGTGCAGTATTCTTTGAAACTTGGGAATTGGTGTAGGTGTGCGCCGCATCAGAGATACCTTCATTCATCTGCTTTTAATGATGCAGACGTGTCCAGGAGGGAGAGCTGTTCGGCGGTACCCAACAGTGATTCTGACTTTTTTAACTCCTGAAAAATGTCATCTCCATGCATCCGATATTATTCAGACCCATCCGCTGAAACATCAGGCGAGCTCTTATGGGGAACGTCGAGCCGCCGAGACCAAATGAGGTATAATGTCTGGATATAGAATCAGCTAATGGGAGACGACGCAGGTGCATCCCAATCAGGAGCCACAACTACAACCGAACACAGTCGAAATGCTGCTCTATAGCAGGACTTCCTGCACCTTGTTGGGGTGGAAGGGCACAATGTGATCCTGGTGGACTCTCAACTTAACTTTATAAGTAGAGCACTTTAAAAACAACTACAGCTTTATGTGTAAAAGATTCTTAAAATGAACTCTAAAATGCACGGGTAGCCAGTGGAGAGAGGCCAGGATGGAGTGATGTTTTCCCTCTACTGTGCTGCAGTTAGTAGACGAGCTGCAGCGATTTGGATCAGCTGGAGACGTTTGGGGGACGACTGGCCGACTCCAAAATAAAGTGTGTTACAGTAATCCAGCTGAGATTTGATAAAAGATTACTGTCTCAAAGTGCTCACGTGCAAGAACAGGCCTCCCTTCAGCCAACTTTCTTTAGTGGGAGAAGCTGGATTTAACCACTGCGCTTATCTGTGATTCATTTGTTTCATTCATGTGGTTCATTTTAAAACCCAGGTTTACAAACAACATTGACCCTGCAAATCTGCACAATTAAAAAAAAAAGTTCCATTGACAGCCAATAGAGATAAATAAACAGTTTTGTTAGTCTATCAGTGTTTTCTTTTCCCTTCAACTTGCCACTTCTTTGTCATAGATAGCACAGATGCCTCACTATTCAATATTACCATAACCTTGCATTTTTAATTTGGTCTTTTGTTGCAGAGAATTAATTAAACCATTCAAAATCGCCAAAGGTGAACTGAAACCGGGCCTTCATAGATTGTTTTTTTTCTTTTTTTGTTTGTTTATTCCATGACAGAAGACACCAGAGTAAATTCAACTCGAAAACACTATTAGTCACCCACACAAGCGACGCGTGAAGCAGTGAAAGTTAGTCGGGGAATCATTAGTCCTGAATATGTAGCAACACCGTGACACCCACTAAACACTCATATCAACATCCCTCCAAAAATATGCCGGCCCATTTCAAACCAGAGACATTACGAGAGCATTTCACTGAGGTTATCTAGGATGATTAATGCTTTCCTCATTTGCTACCAGCCTTGCTCTGTCTCTTCTTTTCTGTCAATTACACTTTACCTTTTTGTAGAGCCCAGGTGGCTCTCCGAGATAAACCTCTGACTCGCAGCGCACACTAAGCAGGAGCCCCGGAGAGTTGAGTCAAGTTTTGTGTTCCCAGGGGATAAGGGCTGTTTCACAGTGTCAGAGGCCATCATTAGCAGAGTGAACCAGGGCAGGGCTGAGTCGGCTGGAGTCAGAGGGATTTATATGAGCGCGATGACAGGTGAAGAGGAATCGCCGGCTAATTGTCTGTCTTACAACAAGAAGCTTCCCATTCCTAATTAATCTTGTGTTCACTGGGAAAAAATTCCTAATTAGTTTAGCTGTCAATCATTGGTCAATACAAAAGTGTGTGTGCATGTGTGTGGCTTTGTATTCTTTTCTCTGTTGGGCAGCCATAACTGGGAACATGCTACACTCGTGGGGTCCAGGATCCAGGTCTCCAAATAGTTTACATCTATGTAAGGATATGAATTTACAAGTTTCTCATTCAGTGTTTTTTGTAGTGACCAAAATGTGTTTTAAGATTCACGGTATGAAGAGGTTCAGTCCTTGTGGTGATAAAAACAAACCAAATTTACAGCTAGTGAGACGTGTTTTAAAGAGGGTTAGGGTGGAAGGTCACTGCAGAATTTAAACTAACTCTGCAGGAAATGAATGGGACCTATGGAATGTCACAGAACGGTCCGAAAACACATCACATATCTAGTTTAGTCTATGGTTTGTTAATTTGTATGAATTTCATTTTATTTTTCCTCTAAACAAAGTCATGACTTCGTGTAGCAGCTGCTTCATATCGCTCTTAATATAGTTTTGTTTTCCAGTCTGATTTAATTTACGTTTTGACTTCAGATATTCAATGTTATTTGTTGTATATTATAGCTATGCATATGATAGTAGATCAGATACACGTATATCTACAGGTATATCACAAGGAGCTTTATCTGGGAAAATGTGAAGTCAGTTTTTTACTGAATGCTCTTTCATTGGTGCCTTTCAGGAAGCTTGTGATGCACTCTGTAAAACATTTTAGCAACTAATGACTCTTTGAATTTTAATACAAGCATTTGTGCAGAGTGTTGTGTATGCTGCACATTTGAATGAGCCCTGAAATAACCATTCAGTTTTCAGGTATGTCTTATGTTGCTTTGATTGCAGCCATTGCTTCCTATTCCCACTGTGGCGGCTGGGAATGCTAACAGTTCTAACCCTTTGAAACTTTTTGATGAAAAGAAGAATAAAGTGGGTATTTTTAACAAGGTAGAGCTGTTCAAAGTCTTGTTGAGTGTAATTCTGCTCTTCTCAAAGTATGTGATGGTCTTTGTCATTCAGGATAAAGCTTACATTCGCGCTACTGGGAGAGTTTTGACTGTCTTGTGCTCGCTCTCCTCCTCAGGCGGGCTGCTCCCTCGGCTGAATTCTCAGTGGACCGGAGCCGTCATCTCATGTCCTTCCTGACCATGTTAGGCCCGAGTCCGGACTGGAATGTGGGTCTGTCTGCAGAGGACTTGTGTACCAAGGAGTGCGGCTGGGCCCAGAAGGTGGTGCAGGATATGATCCCGTGGGACGCCGGCACCGACAGCGGGGTGACGTACGAGGTGAAGGAAACATCCGCGCATGCAATCATCCAGATGTTAAATACAAAATCAAGCCTCTGTGTCTCTCGATTAGTTTGCCACAAACATCCACAGCACACACAATATATCGAGTCATTTATCATCCCCTGTCACACAATTTGTTTAACTCTTGTTTCATTTGCAGTGTTTTTTAGATATAAGTGCAGTAAGGTCTCCAGGGGAACACATTACTTGGAAATCATTAATATTTTGCAGATGAAATTAATGAATCGTTGCTCTCAAATTGACCAAAAGAAATGGATTTAATTCTGGAAGGAAAGTCTTTATTACCGTGAGCCAACAAAAGCTGCAGTGTCCCCCATGTGGTGACTCAGCTGGAGTTCTGAGCCGGTAGACATCAGGGTGTTTCTGGTCTTTCTTCCACCGTTCTCCGACCTGCACAACCCGTCTGCTTCGCTCTCGTCGCCTGCTGAGGCTTACCCTTGCACTCGCATTTTGACCTTGTCATCGTTTTGACCTCCTCCTCTTCATCTGCCTGTCAGCCCACATTCGCAATCACTTTCTCACTCTCACCTCTTCACATGCTGCCGGGCTGCGGGCGTTCAAGTGCCATCTCCCGTCCAATTCTCCTCTAACAGCCTTGAACAATGTTCCTCCCTCCCGGCCGTCGCTCCGAGGTGCCGTCTGCGGCGTGCTCGGTGCCTCCAGCCAGCGCCGACAGATTAGGCTTTATGTTTGACCAAATTCTGTGACTACATTTGCAAAACCTTTGGCTGATACCTTCACGCTCACAAGATAAACCCACTGAACTGTACTCCCTTGTTTTTTTTGGCCAGCCTCTGAAATAATATTACTTAATCTCCTCCTCCTCCTCCTGTTTTTTCTCACTGTCTTGCATGTGTTTGCTCGCTCAAACTAGGTTACTCAGGATTAAATCTCACGATGTGCGTTTGTAAAACTTTTTTGTAAAAAGAATAATCATGTGCAGCAGTCGTTTCCAAGCTGTCTGCGTATTATAAATGTGTGAGAGAGCCGAGGGAGAAACACGAGGCAGGGCTGCTGCACGTGGTGAAAGGAACAAGCGCTCGGAGAACAGCGGGAAATGAAGTATTAGAGTTTGACCCATTGATTGGCCCACCTGTCAACACAGTCAGCGATAGCATCCGCGGCAGCGGCCGTTCCAAACCACTCATACCGGCTGTTTGGATCACTTAAAGCCCTCGGTGCCTGATGGCCACAATCACCATTAGCAGTCATTCTCCTTCCTTCAATACTTAACTCGCTCACATCTGAACATACAGCCGCGCCTTTTATGATTCCATGTCAATCGAATTTGAAAACGTTATCGCCATTCCTGCAAGAACGATGATAACATAGATGTTTTTATCTCTCGCCTGTGAATCGTCGTATTTTGTTCGATGTACCATAAAAAAACATACAATTTGGGCATGAAGATATATTCTGAGGTGGGATTAAAGATGTTCGAGAAAGTCTGCAGGACGTCAAGGAAGAAAACATTGTTTTTTTCCGCAACTAATAGAAGGATCTTTGAAGACTTCCATATGCATTATTGTGAGTATGTGTGTGTGTGTGTGTGTGTGTGTGTGTGTGTGTGTGTGTGTGTGTGTGTGTGTGTGTGTGTGTGTATGTGTGTGCGTGTGACTTTGGCCCTCTGGCTCTCTGTAGTTCAAGCTGTAAAAAGCACAGCTCTGTAACAAAACAATGATCTCCGTCCTTTATCTCATTAATTTCACTGTACCTTTTAATTAGCGGCTACTCATTACCCTTCCCCTCGTTTTCGTGTCCCTCCTCAAAGTAAAGAGTTTCCCTCCTCGTCTCCGGTTTGTTTTTCGGTGTGGCCTCAGCGGGGGAGCGGTGAAGAATGAGTTGGTCTCCTGCCTCCAGACTGCCTCTGGCTGTGGTGCTTCTATCAGCCTCATGCTGGCAGACCTTTACTGTTGACTAATAAGAGCATCTCCCATAAAAAACTACAATGGTCTTCCACAGCTGCTCTCCGACTTTGAAACTTGTCCTTCGTGGGACTTTTGTGTTGAGTAACTTTGGGTGACTTTGTTCTCTTTGTACTTGTGCACATGTATTTTTCAAAAAAAAAAAAAAAAAAAAACTGAGTGTGTTATTTTTGAAATCCCCAAAACCCACTGCTTTGTGGCTCATGTGTGTGTTCGCTCTCTTTTTGTGTCTTTGTGCTTCTTTTAGTCTCCCAACAAGCCCACAGCACCTCAGGACAAAATCCGTCCCCTGACCAGCCTGGATCATCCACAGAGCCCTTTTTATGATCCTGAGGGGGGCGCTATCACTCCTGTGGCCAGGGTGGTGGTGGAGCGTATTGCCAGAAAGGTCTGACCTTTTTTTTTTTCTCCTATTCTTAATGTTTGTATGTAAATACAGTTCATTGATAGTTCTGGTGAGACAGGAATTAACTCTTGAGTTAATTTTAGTGGACTTGATGAGTATTGAATATGTTAAAGCACAGCGCAGTGTGAAAACTCAATCATTGATCCTATTGACCAAAGCAAACAAAAAGACTCTAACAGTAAAGTTTATATTAAATTTGAACAGAAGGTTAAAAATATTCAAGGAACAACTCACCAGGTTGGCTGAGTACAAAGCCAACTTTATTATTCAAATTATGAAAATACTTTTTCAGTGATCAAAACTGATCCAATGGAATGTCAATGTCAGTCATAAACAGTTTCAAGATGTAGTGTCCTCCAAGTGTGACAACGTGAGACTGCATTATTTATAATAACTTCTTGAATTTCTTTTTAAAAGAAAGAAAAAGAAGCAAGAAAAGCAAGAACCAGTCTCCATGAACTGATGACTAAAATAGCAATATGATCTGTTTCACTTCAGTCATGATTGTATTTCGCAGTACTTCAGCCAAACGTGGGGAAAAAGCATTTTATCTTAAAAGTGTTGAAACACAAATCCTGATGGAATCCATACAAAAATAGATTGTTCCTCCTGATAATGTAATAGTTGATGAACCACACAGAGCTGGAAGGGATCAAGGGGTAGCAGTCCTTCAGTGACACCTAGAGGCAGCTGAGAGCACTTTAAAGGGTTTCTGTGCTTGACTTTTTTTGTGGTTAATTATAATACTCTACTTCGAGATGCAGACCGTGACACACCCAGATTACAAATGCAGAGCATATTCGTTCGGATTAAAGGCTGCGAATTGGAAACCGTCTGAAAGGAAGGCCGGGGGTCTTCTGTTTGTGTGTCCGCAGGGCGAACAGTGTAACATTGTGCCAGACAATGTGGACGACATCGTTGCCGACATCGCCCAGGAGGAGAAGGAGGAAGGTCTGTATTCCATTTTCACTCTCTTTCTCAAACAAAAACACACAAGATTGAAAGCACACAGAGCAGCGTTTTAAAGCGTGCCCCCTTCCCCTCTTCCACCATGCAGACGACACCCCTGAGACGTGCATCTACTCCAACTGGTCTCCGTGGTCGGCCTGCAGCTCGGCCACGTGTGAAAAGGGCAAGCGGATGAGACAGAGGATGCTGAAGGCCCAGCTGGACCTCAGCGTCCCTTGTCCTCACACTCAGGATTTCGAGCCGTGCATGGGGCCTGGCTGCAGCGACGAGGGTGAGTGTGCTTCTGATTAAGGTCAGAGTTCTGGCTTTAAAAACAGAATATATTACGAATGAAAAACAGCAGAAATAATTAATGTTTTCCAAAGATTCAGCAGCCAAGAAGTACTTTAAGACCACTTAAATCTCTGTGATAATGATTGTATCTGTTCATGTTTGGCCGCGCAACAAACCAAAGGCATATCTGCGGCTGCAATTCAGTGAGAGCAGAAAAGGAAGAGGAGTTCTTTGTTTATATGACAGGCTTTTAAATTTTACAGCAAGGTGAGGTAAACTGGAAGAGGTAATTAAATATAAAAGCAAATGATAATTCACTTAGGAAATGTCTGCTCGTCGTTCAAGGTTTTTCTTTTTTTTCTTCAAATCTTTTCATCTCTTCATGATTTTTATTTTCATTCTGCGCACAGCGATTCTTGCCTGAGGGTGCGAGTCCATGCAGCTTAGTCATCCTGTCTCTTAGTGTTCAGCAGTGTGTGCTCATCCAACACATAACAAAACATAATTACTTTGATTAGCAGAAAAAAAACCCCAGTGAGTCAAAATTCCTTTTGACCAACACGTCAATAACAAGCGCGGGTTATTTAATACACTGTAATGTACCGATGATTAGATGAGGTAATGAAGGATCCAGACACCATTTCCCATTCAGGATCATCAATAGGACTACTCTCCATATAGAGCTTAAAAGCCCTCACTTATTCACTTTCAGAACTATATTTACATAACGTTATTCAGTAATATGTTACAAACTGCTGTACAGGGAATACAATAGATTACCTCACTACTCATAAATATGATCAAATAAGGAGAAGAGCAATACAATGAATCGCGATGAACAACAGTAAAACTAGCAAAGTTTTCTAAATTAGTCAGAGTTCTGCCTCTTGAGGAACCAGACCATGAAAAACTTAACAGTTTCAAATAAACTGACTCCAGAGTTTATCTTGATGCCTTCTGGACGCCGGTATTATGCTCCAGCTAGGAAAACTAATCGTTTTTCAAACTCTTTTGTGCCTTCTGCAATCAAATTATTGAATTCCAGCTCCTAAATTGTTTATTGTATTGCTTGTTTTAATATCGTTCAACCTGAGTTCCACTTGTGGTTAAACTGGACTGTCTCATGTTGTATTTACGTGTGAAACGACTCGAGATGTGCTGCAAACAATTTGCCCTTTGGGATTAATAAAGTTTTCTGAATCTGAATCTGAATCTAAAAACCCTCTTTCCTTCGTCACACTCTGCTCTTATTCGTTGAATCCTTTATCGCTAAAGAGACAAAACAATGTATGTCTGTTTAAAATAGGCTGCTTCCTCACCTGTAGGGCAACCAGGTTACATCTTAAACTCAGTTTAATAGAAACACTGTGCTTGAATGAATAACAAACAGTAAACACAAATTTGTACTATTATTGTTATATTGAAACCTCCATCCATCCATCCATCCATCCATCCATTCATCCGTCCATCCATCCATCTTTTGCCATCTCAAGGTAAACAGAAACAGACAGCCACAGACACACATTCACAGCTGAAGACAATTTAACTTCAAAAGCATGTTTTGGGACTGTTGGGGGGGAAACAAGTTTCTCTCATTATGAGGTGACAGTGTTTGTCACTACACCACTGAATTTATTCAACAGAGATTTTTTTTCTTCTTCTGTTTTTTTCCATTTGTTTTTCTTGCTCCTGTTTGACTCTGAGCATCAGAGATTCACACCTAACCTTTGGACGAAGGTGTGTGGTGGGATGAAGAGATTTGAGAGGAATTGGAAGCAGCCGTTCTTCGCTTTTTCTTTTTCTTTAAACCTCATCACAAAAGGATCGGTCACACTGTCAGTGGTCATGAGGCTGATCCGTTGCTTCCATTACTTCACCACTACAGGTGTCCATTGTGTTCTTTGTATTCATTGTGTTATGACATGATTATTTCTCAGCCAACAAAGGCCGCTAGTGGCTGGAACACAGGCTGGATTATTGGAAAGAAATGTGTTTCGGCTAATCTGACCTTTAAGTTAATCGAGCGAGGGTTTTGCAGTTGGAAGGTTGCAGGTTTGATCCTCCCGTCTGGTCAAATGGACGAACCGAGTGCCTTGGATGGCAGCTGCCTCCATTAGTGTGTGAATGGGTGAATGTGATTGACAGTGTAAAGTGTTTTAAGGCTGCTCAAGCTGTTGAAAAGTGCTATGTAAGTTAAATCCATTTACCATTTGTAGTTGCTTTGTTGTGATTTTTTTTTTGAAATAAAGTATGTTTTGTATTTTTTTTTTTTTGTCTTTCTTTGTTATTCAAGTTGTTTTTGAGAGAGATTTTGCACATAATTAGAGAGCCTGGTCACATTTTGGACTCAAAGCAGGGATTGATTGTGTGCCTGAAAAGAAGGAGGAGTTCACCAACTTTTAATCACAGCTGACATTTATATACCAGTCAGCTTCGGAGCTGTTGCTTGGAGACATTTTTGCAGGTTTACTGGGTGCAACATGGATTGTTTTCTCTTTTTCATGTTGTAGTCATTATTTTTCAGAATAGAAACAGCTGTGAGTTGCTGGAGACGTGTTTCTCCTTCTCTGAACAATGGATTGATAATAAATTGTACTTAATGCTCTAAAGTGCTAATAAATGCTGGTATTAAAGCGGCTCACATTTAGACGAAAAATACTGTTGTGTTCGGAATTTAATCACCGGGCAGTTTCATTTGGATTTTTTTCCGTTTGCTTCCAGGGTCGTATTAGATAAATATTGTAACAACTTGAATGAGAAATCCCTCCTCGTGGATACTTTAGATGCTCTTCAACACACTGTAATCTCTTGCTCTCCTGTTCGGGCTTATTTATTGTGGGCTTTATTTAAACCTTGCTGGATTCTTCACAGAGACTTTCATAATTACAATAACAGCTAGAAATAAATTTAAGAAAGTGCTTGCAATTACCCCTCCTAATTAGTTGCTGTCATGAGTTTGGATCGTTCAGTGCAAAGAAACTTCGATTTATATTGTGCAAGACCAATTTGTGCTTGGTGTGAAGCATGTGGTGAATAAACAGTTATGTTCCCAAACTAAATTGTGACGTCTTCATGTTTTTCTCCCGTGAAGACGCGTCCACCTGCATGATGTCGGAGTGGATCACCTGGTCTCCCTGCAGCATGTCCTGTGGGATGGGCACGCGCTCACGAGAGCGCTACGTCAAACAGTTTCCCGACGACGGCTCAATCTGCACGCTGCCCACAGAGGAGACTGAGAACTGCGCGGTCAACGAGGAATGCTGTGAGTTTTAAAGTTTATTCCGTCTCATCTGGACTGCGGTCTCACTGGGCGGCCCATAAAAATTTTAAGAAATCGATTAATTCATGACAGTTTACTTTTCAATCACATTCATTTAGTACTTTGCACATATCTCAAGAATGTAGCGATGAACTATCTGTTGGTCACGAGTCAGATATCACCTGGAGAGCACAAGCATGTTGCACACTGAGCAACAGTTGCGCCACAGTTTTGTAAGGAAATTGAGAACTCCTGACCATAAATGTAGGGTCAGACATCAGATCAGGAAAAACAAAAATCAAGAAGCTGCTGCATGAAGACCAGACCGACCCGCTGAGCTCTCAATTCTCATTTCCTGCAGTTTCGAATTGAAATGATCATCACGATACTAGTTTTCTCTGAAACTTTTGCAATTTTCTGAAAATACAATTGACATGTTTGCAAGGTCCAGCTACGTTTTTATGTCTTATAATCCAAATTCGTAGGTAATGTCAAACAACGCTGTTGAACTGTACTCGGCCGTTCTCTGTTGTTCTCAGCTCCCAGCAGTTGCCTGGTTACAGAGTGGGGTGAATGGGACGTCTGCAGTGCCACTTGTGGTCTTGGCATGAAGAGGAGGGAGCGCATGGTGAAGATGCCTCCTGCAGACGGCTCCATTTGTGGGGCGGAGGTTCTAGAAGTGGAGAAGTGCATGATGCCTGAATGTCGTGAGTAGAAAAAACTAATGTAATAACTATCCTGACCCCTCCTACTCTACAAATCTATTGAAAACTGTTTCTTTATGCAAGTGGGAACAGAAGCCTAAGTGCAAACAAGCAAACCCACATGTGAATTCCCTGTAGTAAATGTCTGAACTTGGATTGAAGAGGACATTTCCTCAGTGAGTTTACAACTATTTGTCCTCCTGTGACAACAATGCCGAGCGGTTGCCACGTCCGTGCCTGCATTTACAATTCTGTTTGAAAAGATGCAATTCTATTGGTATGTAACGCGTATGTGTGTGTATACGCTGTGTGACAATACGCGTCTCATGCAGACACCATTCCCTGCATGCTGACGCCGTGGTCTGACTGGAGTGACTGCAGTGTGACCTGTGGGAAGGGCCTGAGGACGCGGCAGCGCATGCTCAAGTCGCCAGTGGAGCTGGGCGAGTGCACAGAAGAGTTAGAGCAGGTGGAGAAGTGCATGCTGCCAGAGTGCCGTGAGTAGAAGACACCCTTACGCACCTACACAAACACTTAACATCAACATGTACAATTTATGACAATTCACGTAAATACCGTCTTTCTTCTGAACGCTGGGGTCTTGCTGCAAAAAAGAGCGTGAGACAACACACACATTCAGATTTGATCAGTAATATAAACCATCCCAACAGATTAACTACTGCATCAAGTTTCAAGTTTCAGTTGGCTGGATCATCGATCATCTCTATGCTTTGTCCACCTCCACCTCCGGGTCGCGTGGTGTGTAGGAGTAAAGGCAGGATATACGGAGGACAGGTCACCACTGCTAACACACGCATGCACACACACACACCAATTAACCTCAAACTCAAATGGCTGTTTGTGGACCGTGGGAGGAAACAGGAATACCTGGAGAAAATGCATGCTGGGACAGGCACAACATGCTCAAAGGTAAAGGATTATAATTAAAAATTAAGGCTTTGTTTGTATCAAAACGGCCACAAACGTACGTATACGTATTCCACCTACGTGAACGCTGATCGACTAATGAGGTGCCCTGGGGATCGCATCTGAAAGACACACAAAATAACATGCGTATTCAAATTAGCAAATTTCTCTTGGCTGAGAGAGATTAATGATGAATGTGTAATGTTTAAATATATAACATTTGGTTGTTTTCTCCACCAAAATGTCGATTCTCAGCTCCAGGTTCATTCTCTCACCAGAGCGCTATGGCAAGAGAATGAACACAGAACCAGTGTGGTTTCCAGCCAAAACCCTCATTTGAGCCCTCATTTTCACATAATGTCACTGTTTGTGTTATTTTTAGTAAATGAGCTGCAACACGCGCATAAATTGAAAGCACGGCCAGAGCAAACTTTCTGCAGGATCTTATTAAATCAGGTCCTCAGTGTGCCGACATTCTTGCATGGTCAAAACAGCAGCCTGCGTCTAAAGGGAACTCAGACTAAGAGCAGCTCGGAAAAACTGCAGCGTTACGGCCAAAAAAACCTGCAGGAGCACCTAATGAAGGCAGAAACAAAAGCCTGAGTGCAGACTGCAGGGAAAACACAAAACAAGGAAAGGATTACATACCTGGAAAGCTTAGCATTCAAGTAATTAGTGATTTGTGAACAGCGTTGGTGCCTGAGAAGCATATGTCTCATGGAAGAGACGCAAAACCTACATCACCGCTAGAATGGAGGTGGATCCAACCTGCTGTGTTTTGTTTATGGTGGAAACTTGGCTGATATCATGTAATCCTCCCCTCATAGTGAATAAAGCTACTTGACATCACGTCAATAAACATCAGATAAATATCTTCTGGGGCCGCACGGTGGCGCAGTGGTTAGCGCTCTTGCCTCACAGCAAGAAGGTCCTGGGTTCAAATACCGGCCGGGGCTCAGGGCCTTTCTGTGTGGAGTTTGCATGTTCTCCCCGTGTGTGCGTGGGTTCCCTCCGGGTACTCCGGCTTCCTCCCACGGTCCAAAAACATGCATGGTAGGTTAATTGATCACCCTAAATTGCCCCTAGGTATGAATGTGTGAGTGAACGGTTGTTTGTCTATATATGTCAGCCCTGCGACAGACTGGCGAACTGTCCAGGGTGTACCCCGCCTTCGCCCACAGCAGCTGGGATTGGCTCCAGCCACCTGCGACCCCGAAAGGGATAAAGCAGCAGAAAATGAATGAATGAATGAATAAATATCTTCTGAATGTAATCAAAGCGGGCGCGTCACGGCTCACACACTGAGAGTAAAACTAATCCAAAACTCAGCCTCACCAGAAGTTGTCGATTTGTTGGATTTCTAATATATTCCCACTAAAAGATATTGTTGTCAGAGTTTTACCTATAGAAAATAAATTCCATTTCTTGATATGTGCTGGTTTTTGGCTTTAGCTTTAAAAGTGGGAGCTAACGTTTATCTTTGAACATTTATTTTGTCTGAAAGGCATTAATACATTTATTCCATGATTTTCTTTCCTAAAATATTGAGGTCTCAAGCTTTGCGTTTTACTGCCTCCACACTTTTCCTGTCATCCCTTTCTGCTTTCATCGCAAATGGACCCCTCATTGTTAGGATGTCATTTTATGTCAATGTATGAATCGGTTTGAAGTTGATCAGAAATTGCCACTGGAATGTATTTTCATCAAGGTCTCTGCAACTTTTTGTCACATTTTGTAAAGTGTGCGTCACTCTGACTTTCTTTCCGACCGTGCCCGTCTCCACAGCCATCGACTGTGTCATGTCAGAGTGGACCGAGTGGTCCGAGTGCAACAAGTCCTGTGGCAAGGGTCACACGATCCGGACGCGCATGGTGACAATGGAGCCCCAGTTTGGTGGAGATCCCTGTCCTGAAACCATCCAGAGGAAGAAGTGTAAGATCAGGAAGTGCAACCGAGGACAGGGCAACAGCGACGAGAAGAAGCGACGCAAGGAACAGCGTGAGAAGAGGAGGAGCAAACAGGGACGAACCGAGAGCGCCTCCGACCATCCAGGTTAGGGGCCCGTTTCATTCCCGTCAATCAGTCTCACAAAAACACACAGGTGATTAAAAATAGTCCTCTGACGCTCGCTCTCTTTCTTGATGTCTGTCTTTCAGGGTGTAGAATGAGGCCGTGGTCCAGTTGGACAGAGTGCTCTAAGATATGCGCCGGCGGTGTTCAAGAGCGACACATGATCGTGAAGCAGAGGTTCAAAACCGCCCAGCTGTCCAGCTGTAAGGACAGGAAGGAGATCAGGGCCTGCAACGTTCACCCCTGCTAGGAAGGAGGGAGGCAGCGGGGGTGGTGCGGACGGGAGGAGAGGGTGGGGTAGATGACAGTGAGGAGGAGGAGAAGGCGCGCTGTCACATAACAACCCAATGCACTCTGTTTAGGGCTGAAATGATACATTAATGAATCTGTATTGGTTAAATCCAGAGTTTAGTTTTTTTTTTTGTTTTTTTTTCTCAAGAGAAAACAAAAGATCTCCCTGGAAAACCCTGGATTTAAACTCGGCTGATTCTTCTGTGCTTTCAAACTAGCTCTGAAACACATCTGACTTTTGCAACATTACTGTAAACTTGTCGTGGTATAAAATATCTTTGAAATTATAATAATTATGAACAATAAATTGATTTATTAATAAAAAAATAAATAAAGTTATATCTTGTGGTATCCTTAGGTAGTACTTCCAGACTTCAAAGCACAGGTGCCCAGCCATTCCAGTGTTTTATATGCCTTCAAATGTTCAGTTGTTTCTAGAATACAGAACGCCCGTTAACTTTTTACCCAGCTATATTGTTGTACATGTAGATGCACCACAGTTGACATCTATATGATTTTGAACATTGTTAGAAAATGTTGTTATTTTTTTCCAGTGGAATTTTTTGATAAGAATGTGTCCCAAGACCAAAGTCTTGTGTAGGTGTTTTGTAGATGTTCCTCCTTCCTTTTTCTTTATCTCTGTTCCTCTAACATATTAATATTTTGGAATAATATCACCTTTACAATAAAAGTAAATGTGACAACTTGTCACATGGATCTGTCTTTTTCTTCAGGGAAATGAGATGCGGTGCGGTCAGCCCTCAGTTTCCACTAGATGGCGACGGCAAGTCTCAAATGTAAGAAACTGGTCGTTCCTGAGGCTGTCTGTCTGCTCAGCACTGTGAGGAACTGACTTCCCTCTCAACTCTCTGTACTAACACCCTTCAGCCACAAGAGGGCAGTGTGATGTGCAGTGATTGCATTTATGATGACGGTCTGTTCATTTTGTTCGTTTGGTGATTTGATTTGCAAATGACACTGAAAGCTGTCTGAAACTGATTAAGATCATTTGCAGCACATCGCCATTAATGTGGCACCAAGCTCCTCATCGCAGCTGGTTGATCAGGGAAGTCATTTTTGCAAGATCCCTCCTCCCCAGCAAAACAGCATTCACTCTCCCTTCCCACACCAAGGGTTTGTTCTTTGGTGAAGGTTGGAGAGCAGCGAGTTTTCCTGCTCTCTGAGACCTCCGAGGAATCGTGCACCCTCCTCTCTTGTGTAATGGGTGGGGGGAAGGGACGGTGTCAGGCTCTCACTGGAGCTCTGGGGACAGGGGTGAAAAATTCAATACACACATCACAATGCCATTCCTGTTTCCATGCCAACACAACCACACATGGGGGGAAGCCTACACACTTCACAGGCAGTGGGAACATGGAGGGGGAATTATTACAGGCGTGAGTGAGATGTTAAAACGCAAATTGCTATGGAGGCTGTAAGGGAATATGCACGGCTAAATAAACATGGACGTAAGACATTGTTTCATCTTTTATTTGTGATCTGGTCGGGGAAACGTTTTAGACCTTATTCAGTCCAGCGTGATGCCGGAGGCGGGTTTTAGCGCAGCAGCGTCTCCGAGCTCAGACTGGAAATCATGTCAGAGATGCAGTTATGCAAGTAGACCTTTCTTGTATCTGTGAAATTATAATGAGTTCCGTTTGTCTGTGGACACACTAATGGATATTTATGTTGTAGGGGGGCAGGTCACAGTGTCGACTTGAAGGCTGAACCCTTCATCCTCGTCTTCACTTAGTGTTATTTCCTTTCAGTGTGAGGGTGAGAAAAATTCTCCTCGCTGATGTTGAGATGGACTATTAACCATGAGTTAGATTGCATCTCTTATCATCACTCAGAAATATCACTGTGTTTATTTGGCTGCCTGCAAATTTTTTGAGAGGCAAGATCCATGTAAGTTTGTGCAACATCCTGTCCTTATTTCCAAGTGCCTCAGGCAAAACAAAGATGTGAGAACAGTGTACAGTGGGTGTATGCATGAGAGATTTTACAGTAGGACAAAGAACATGGTTGATCAGTCTGAAGTCTACAAATTATTATGTATACTGTGGAAGTTATTTCACATTATTTATACAGTATATCTTTATCCGACATCAACGTCTGGGTGACAAGGCCATAAAGTCACAGCGGGAATTATTCCTTTAATTCCTGTTGTTTATCAGTGCGTAAAGTGCTCTCACACATAGACAGGTAAGTGTTAACGCCAGAGCCATAAATGAGGACCAGGCTTCACTGTGGGAGAGAAAATTGTGCAAGTTGCAAAGGCTTGTTGTGACTGACCCTGGACAAATCGAGCAGACACTCCATCAACATTTTGTCCTGCCGTGCAGTGTAGCAGTGCTCTTCTTTGGCCTTAAACTAAACTCAGAGTTGCTCACAGGAACTGTTCCTCTATGTGGACATACAGACTGTGTTAAATGTGAACAATTGATATATAACATCAAAGCGCAAAATTTAAAGAACCAGTGAAGGATCAGCTAATGCTGCTTTTCCTCTGATGACAGTGGCTCTACTCGCATATCTGTGTGGCATTTCAAAAACATCCCCCGGTACTGAATGGTGACGAAGACACATTGCAGACACTGATTGGTTCAGAGAATCGTCAAGGGGTCATTGTGCCATCAACAGCAGAGCAATCCCCTAAACTGGCATTTCCTCTTTTCTCATTTTCTCTGTCGTCTTCCAAAACAAAATTTTTGCTCTTGCCGTGACGAGCAGCCACATTCCAAGAGTCAAAAATACCAGACGGCGATGCCGCCCAGCGTTTCTGTGCCGGTCTGTGCTCTGTTTGATTTTGGTCACACTGAAAATGACGTCATGGCAATTTTGCCTGGCGTCAAGGAGGGAACATTGTTTTCAGTGTAAACGCTCCTCCAAAAAAGCCCCAGCTCCCAAAATGAGTAAAGTGGAGTTGAGCCAATATCATCATTAGAAATGTGGCATCAGTGTGAGGGTTAAATGAGTGAGGAATACTTCTCTCAGCATGACAGTTTGTGGAAACATAAGCAACATATAAAGCAAAAAAACAAAAAGTTTGCATATTGTTTTAACTGTAATTGCTTTTGACCAGTGGTTTTTAGTGTGGGGTGGGACTATCCTGTAATAAATAGAGTAATACTGTAGATTATTTCATTTCAACATATATTTAGTTTGTTGCACGAATCCGATGAAAACATTACTTGAAAATCATAAATGTAAAAGTTGTGAAATTTGCAAAATATACAAATACCTAAAGTTTTTATCTAGCATTAGAGGAGTGGTGAGTTTCATTCTCTATTCATGTCCGTTATCTTAAAATGTGCAAACATCAAGAAGTCCATCACTGGAAAGCATGAGAGTGGCAAAGTGGCAGACATACAGACTTTGTCTATACATCACATTTCAAAATGTATTATTTTAGCTTTGATAAATCTAATAAACAAAGAATGCAACAGTAATGGCAGCATTATGACACAGAAACACTCCTAATAACGAGACCCATAACCAGGCATCATGTACTTTTAGACATAGTGAAATGTCTGCAGCCAGACAAAGACTATAAATAATATGCAAATAACTTTATACTCCCATCAAATGTGAAAAAAGGCATATTTGAGTATATATCTGTCAGTACAGATGGGTTACTTAGTTTGAAAATAGTTTTTAACAGTTAAAACAAACTTAACAGCTCTGTGATTTGCTGTCTTTCTGCTCTTTACCTACAGCTCAGTGATCTCATGTGTCATCGTACCTTCACATTTACGGAATATACATGTCCAAGGATGGGAATATTTCACTAAAGACACTCTTTTTATATTCAATTTATTTTTCATTATGGCTGAGGGGAGATTTCGACTTTTATATTACAGTTTTGACATCCATTCATCTCACAGCTGCCTTTAAACTGTTCAGATAGAGGAAAGCTGCAGGCAATGACTGTTGGTGAGGGCAGGGTTCACCCTGTGCAGGCCGCCAGTCCTATTTTGACATCTATATATGAACTATCACAGCCAAGCATGCAAACGTGGTTATAGAGGTCGCTTAGAACACTCCCTACTTTATTCAAATATAAAAAAAAATCTGAATTGTGTTCAGAAAATAAAATAATCAATAAAATTTTGCAGAAACAAGCAAATAAATAAATAAAAAAGACTAAAATTGTCATGCACTTCAAATACACCAATTATCCTAGTGTTGAGGAGGTCTCTTGTTTCGGCCTCATAAACAAAAACTGTCATTCACAGCATGTTTGAATCACAGAGTCTTCATTAATCTGTGAAGTAGTTTGAGCTACAGCAGTTCCTCCATCAGACTGGACAACACGAAGCAACCCTCAATCCCAACATGCATCAGTGAGCCTTTCCCATCGAAGACCCTGTCGCTGGTTCACCACATCTCTCTCCTTGACCACCTTTAATAAAAGTTAACCGCAGCAGGCCAGGAACCCCACAAAACAAGCTGCAGCTTTGGACATGCTCTAAACAGTCATCTGCAGTCTGTCCCTGTTTAAACTTATAACAAGCTTAAGGTTTTGCTCTTGAAGGCAAAACATTTACCGTACTCAGCATTGCATGTACCATTTCAGAGAGACAAGCAATGTTTTTCACTTCACCCCACAGCAGTCATAATGTTATTGTGTCTACTTTGATCAAACTGAATAACAACAAAAATGTGCAGTTTTAATTTACATAAAACAAATTAAATTTCATATTATCAATGCATTTTTTTTAAAAGGTTATAATAACTATGATGGCATTTTACTGTTATCTTTGACTGAGTGAAATGTATGACAGACTCATGAGTTTATTTGCACTTATAAACAACTTGGAAACCTAAATCACTTGAAAAAAACATGTTATTTATTTGAAAGGAATGAAAGGCTGCAGCTTCCAATTTATCAATACTGTTGCCCTATAATTATCATAAAACTAATTAAGACTTTAAGCTCTTAATGAAGGTCCATAATTCTCCCAACCATTAATGTAAACAAAACAGTTCTATACATATTAATGAAAGCTATTATCCACACTTTTTTAGCATTTAATGAAATATGTAATGAATAAATCTACATGTAATCAATTCTTCAAAGTATTGAATCCCACACAGGCATGACAGCCTTGATTTTGAAATTATTTTCTGTCTCCTCTGAAAGGATCTTAAAACACAAAGCAGGTCATTTCTGAAAGCTTCAACCAGCTTGAACTTGTTGTTTATTCTATCATTTTAGTTTAATCCATGACAGTTACAATACATGTATTTTTTAGAAATGTTGCAGTTAACATCATCTCACCTATGAAAAGGAAACAGTAGATTGTTTACTGAGCCTGGATGAGGGTCACCAGCATACACCCCTGGAGCCAGGCCTGGTGAGCAGGAGGCCAGTGTGTCTCAGTCAGGCACAGCCCAAACAAGTGATGCGGAAAGGCTACGTGGGCCCACCACCAACAAAATCCAACATGGTGGAGCGGGGCATAGCTAAGGCAGTGCAATAGAGCAGGGGCCACATGCGGGGTGGTTACATGGTGTTTTTAATTCAGAATTAATTTATTCTGGATTAAATAATTCAGAATTGCATTCATAAGGGTAGTGTTTACATGGGAAAAAGAAAATAAAAATAAAATCCTCTCTAATCTGGGGTCTGCGAAGCGTTCTCATTGCACAGGGGACGGTTGGGAAGTACTGACGTCTCCAGGAAGTAAACATCGTCTCTCATAACATTTGGGTTTTTTTCCTCGATTAACTTTGACACTACAGCTTTGAAAATGTCTGCATTGTTAAAGTGGCTGTATCATGCTTTTTCAGCTAGTCCAAACCCTAGAAATGGCATTAACATGTTAATAGTTTATTTTTGGCGCAAAGGAAAAGTCATTTTGTGTGAAATAAAAGATTTTCTGGGGCTAATTCTGAAACCCGGAAGAGAAAACGCTCTGTTTCACTGAAAATCGAGCCTCTCCCCCTGTGGACTTTGACTGACAGCGTACTTCAACCAATCAGCGCTTCAAAACAAATACGTTGGCTAGCTTTAGCTCTTTAGCTCTAGCTTCTCTACATGCAAAGACACGCGAAAACATCTTTTCCTGTTAGAAACTCACCAAGCGCAGACCCTTCAGACTCTTGCTCTTGCTTGATTGTTGCTTTCAGACGATGGTCAAAGTTTATCTCCGTAATCAGAGTTAGAAAAAAGCGGCAACGCTGATTGCCGAGGGCCTGCGGGAGGGGGGCTCAGGGGAGCCATCTTCACCGTGTGACGTGAACTTGGGAAACAGGGCGTTTTCACCGGTGCGGGAGGGGCTGCCTCTCTGAGCAGCAGAAACATGAGGAAAGCTCAAACACACAGGCGTGAAGGGAAAAAAATGCTTTGGGGGTGTTTTTGGTGAGTACATAACTATATAACAAGGTTAAAACATACAAAAAGTGAATTTTGCATAATACAGCCCCTTTAAGCGACCGTTGATCCACTCATCTTGGAAATTTGCGTCATCACGTCGAAGCATGCACACAACGACCAGAATGAAGTTGCACCTAATTAGCATACAATTCCACTTTCAAAGGAGAATAAACCCACCAGTCTATTCGGATTTAAACTTAATTCTGAATAAAGGTTTCAAGCATTTACATGGTCATTTTGAAGTGGAATAAGGCTTTATTTGGATTTATAGAGAAATAAAAAGTCCCAAGTAAATGCACTGATGGTGTTGTGGGCCCCTGTAACAGAACCTGGCTCTTCAACGTGGAATGTCACCTCACTTGGGGGAGGGAGTCAGAGCTGGAGTAGAGGGTTAAGAGGTACTGACGAGATATAGTTGGGTTCACTTACACACACAGCATTGACTCTGGAACCATACACCTTGATAACAGACGGTCTCTTTCTCACTCAGGCATTGCACATGTCAAGATGTGCTCCCTGGGTATGGGGAAACTCACCAGCCCCTGGCTGCTGGCCACACAGTTGGAATTGCTCCCAGTGAACACGAGGGTCACTTCCCTGTGGCTTAAAGGGGCAAGGAGATAACTGTGATTGTTGATTGTGCTTTTGCACCAAACAGTAGCTCAGAAAACCTGGCCTTCTTGTAGTGTACAGGTGAGGTCCTGGAAAGGACATCACCAATGGACACCATGGTCTTACTGGGCAACTTCAGCGGTGACATAGGGGCAGGGAGGCCTTTCCAATCTCAATATGAGTACTGAGTCTCTTAAATATTAACCAGAGGAGACATTAACCCATTCTCAAATGGAATCCACCTTACAGTTCAGGTAAACCATCATTCTGAAAAAAACTGTCCGTCTTGTGACTGATTTCACCAGGCACATGGCCCCCACTTCCCCCACACATGGGCCATGCAGCCAGTTTTGAAACTGCCATCTGGGCAGGCAGGTTCCGCCACGTCTCTGCTCCTCATTGAAATAATCTTGTCGATTACTTTGAGACACCAGTTGATCAAATCCATTCTGAATTTCAAGTTTTCGCCAACCAAGCAGAGTGGAGTGCCAAAAGAGAGTAAGGACAAAGAGTCAAGCAATGAAGAGAAAGATAGAAGAGAGAAAAAGATACAACGGCCTCCTTGAAGAGGTAGAGCAGATAGGGGAATCGTAGAGTGTGTACCAATTGTCAGGGTATCACAGTTCTCAGCCTCCGTGGGAAAGTCTATGTGTGGGTACCAGAAAAGAGCCTCTGACCAATAGTTGAACCTTAGATACAGGAGGAAAAATGCAGATTCCATCCTGGCCATGCAATGACAGACCAGCTCTTCACCCTATCACAGTTTATTGTGGGGGCATGGGGGTTTGCTAATCCAGTCTACGTGTGGTTTGTGGACCTGGAGAAGGTCTAGGATTGTGTCCCCAAAGATGTGTTGTGAGAGGTGTTTAGAGCAGTGGGACTGCTGTTGCAGGCTATGTGGTCTTTGTTTTTCCATTGTCAGACCTCTGCCTGTATACCCATTAAAAGTCCCATATCACACAGCTTTTCAACAATTTCACACACGTGCAATTTGTCCAACAATACTGTATTCAAAATCTATTGCCCCAAATCTCGTCTTTCCCCTCAAATTCAGCCAGTCAAAAAGTCCCTCTTGTCACCCCCATTGACAGTGAACTGTTTCTGTATGTTTGTGAGCTGTCTGTCCACTCCAGAGCGTGGATTAGGCGTAAAGACAACTTCATACCTTTATGTTTATGGTGTGGAGGCTACCGTCAAATTGAATTTTGGCAACACGATCCAGTGCCATGGTTCCTGTGAAATATGGTTTGTCTGAATATGTTACTTAGTTTGGTCGTTTGTGCTGTTGAAGTTAAAACTAAGTAGCTAATGCTAGCTCCTTCTGACATTAAGGGTAAGTCTTACAGTAAAAGGATGGCATGGTCTCTCTATGTAACGGAGGTGGGGGAGTTTAAGTAACTTGAAGTCTAATTCATAACTGATAGGAGGGGGGATCATGAGATTGGACACAGATTTGGAAAGGCCGCTGCAGCAATGCAGTCACCATACCGGACTGTTATGGTGAAGCGAGAGCTGAAGAAAAGCCGGTCGATCTACTTTCCCACCCTCACCCACGATCATGAACTTAGGGTCATGACAGAAAAAATTAAATTTTGGATACAGGCAGCCAAAATGATTTTCCTCTGCTCTGTGTCACTCTTTATGATAGAGTGAGTTCAGTCATCGGGGAGAGACTCTCCTCAGCCCTGTGAGTGGCTAGTTGAGGTGGTTGGGGCATTTGATTTGGGCGCTCCCAGGCCACCTCCTTTTAGTAGTTTACCTGGCACGTCTGAATGTGAGGAGGCCCCGAGGTTGGCCCACAACTTGCTGGAGAGAATATATCTCTGGCTTGGTCTGGAAGTGGCTTGGGATTTACCCAGGAGAACTGGAGAAAGTTGCTGGGGGCATAGATGTTGAGGCTTCTTTGTTCTCTATACTGCCCCAAATGACCGGAGCAGTAAAGAAGATGGATGGATGTATGGATGGATGGATGGAGGGTTGGATAGATGGATAGTTTAAACCTTCACTTTTATCTGTTCAAAATTTCGTATCAGATTTTTTCCCAAAATAATAAAGGAAGAAACAAGAGAGAAAGGCATCCCACTGACGCACAGGTTTTTCCTGCAGCTACATCCCTGTAAGATTTCAGTTGCCCACAGGAGACGTGCACTGCAGCATTAGTGTAGAGCACATGCTCTATGAAGACAGAAATACATTTAATGTAAGTTGACTGTGAGCTTTTATTGAATGGGATGGGGCCATTCATTGACAAAACACACATAAGGGAGTGGAAACACAAAATTAAAAGCAGTCCTATAGATTTTTAAAGAAAGTAGAGATATGGTGTGGGTCCATATTTTATTGGCATCACAAGCTGTTCTTCAGACTGGACAAAGAAAGACAGGAAATATAGGATTTCATAATCTAATAAACTTCAGAGAGAAAATCAATAAGGTTGCAAGCCCTGCAAAGGCTCTTTTCCACAAATTTATAGACTACTGCTAGAATCAATGTCCTGAATTTATAACCTACTTAGACTAGACTGGGACGAATCTGTGAAATGTCAGTGAGCATTACAGCATACTCAGAATTTTTAGTGGAATAAACAATTACAGCCAGAGAAGTAGAGCCAGGGCCTCCTGTGTGAAGTTTACAGTCTTTGCAACTGAAAGTCTACCTCAGGGCACGGCTCACTATTTCCCTCCAAGGCTCTGCATGTTTAGATGTAAAGCTGGATTGACTACTCTACTTACTGCCTTTCTTCTCTATTTCATTGCCGTCATTGCTTTCTGTCAGACTGGCAGAAATGATAGAAGAAAGCCTTCTCTGTGCAATGGATGGGTTTACTGTTATTTTGCTGTTGCTGGGGAAACATATTTTGCTGGAATTCATACAGCAACAATATGAATGTGACTATGAGGCTTCACCATGGAGCCTCTGTTTGTCCCTGACAGTTCTTATAAGTTGGAGTTCTATAAGATGAGAAAAACGATCATGAAAAGCAAATACAGTACCATTATTGTGGACATTGGTTGAGCCACTAAATCAAACATTCTTCTGTACCTTCTTTATCCAACTGGGTCACCAGAGCACGGATCAGAAATGTGGACACTGCAGGTAGTGTAGAGCTACAGTTTAACAGTCTTTAGATTTTGGGAGTACCTGGAGAACTTCCACATATTGACACACTGAAAACCAAAGCTTCACACTAAAAGACCCGAAGATGGAAGTGGGAGTCTCCTCATGTCTGACCACCATGTCACCGGACTTGTTACATGAATCCGTTTACAGACGTCATTCAGCTTGAGGTCACAAAGAGGTTCAGTCAATCATTACTGGCGATGGGCAAGATGCGAGGTACAACTTGAAAACGTCAAAGGAAAAACGCGCCGATGAGCATACAGACAGAATGCAATATAAACTAATAAACATACCACTGGACTGTGTGGAGCTGGAGTAGCCAGAAAAGAACACTCATGCACAGAAAGAAGATGGAAATGAGAAAGAGAGCGCCCCAAACTATGAATCAAACTTCACACTCATCACGTCTCCACTGTATAATATTCACATACCTTGAATTAATGCTGTTATTATTATCATTGTTCTTATTCTATTTAATGAAATCACTGAGAAATGTGTGATCTAGTCCCTACAACAGTATGTGATGTTTTATATTTTACTACAAAGGGCATCGCTATGTTATCATGACGCCCTCAAGCACAATTTTAACAAACTTTTTAAGTAACATTTCTCTATTTTTGCCACTACGAGGCCTTTTTTTTTTAAATGTCATGTTGAAAATTTACTTCCTTTTGAAATTTCAACTGCTATACATATTTAAAAAAAATTGAATTGAATTGAATTGAATTGAAAGTCCTTTATTTGTCCCACGGGGGAAATTGCAGTGTTCCACCAGTACAGAGAAAAGAAATATAAATACAATAGAAATGTGAAAATGTACAAAGCCAGTCATAAATAGAAAAATTAAATATAATTTAAATATAAATTTAGGACAGATATAATTAAATAACAGATATAATCAAACATATATAAATTAAATATAATTTAGATACAAATTTTAGACAGATATTATTAAAAACAGATATACACCAACAGATATAAATTAATATTATTTGAATATAAATCTAAGACAGACACATATGTACAATATAATAGAAAAATGTGAGAGACACAAAAAGATTTATATACAGGACTTTCACAGAGCTGAATGGATGTTGGATGTTTGCACGTTATAATTGAGGTTTTGATTGTCTTGACATTTAGGAGAGTGTGTGTTGTGTGTTTGGATTAGTTGAGGCAATGCTGGTTGTAGAGTCTGATGGCAGCAGGGAGGAAGGACCTGGGGTAACGGTCCTTCACACTCCTGGGGAGACGCAGCCTGTCACTCACACAGCTCTCCAGGGCCCTCAGGGTGTCCTGCATGGGGTGGGAGACCCTGTCCAGTAGGGACACCTTTCTCCCACCACCCCCACTGGGTCCAGGGGACACCCCAGGAGCTTCATCCTGTCAGCAGCTGAGATGCTGCTGCCCCAGCAGACCTCTCCATATGGCTGAGGCCACCACAGAGTCACAGAAAGTCTTCAGGAGTGGCCCCTGCACCCCAAAAGACCTCAGTTATAATGTAAATTACTTTTTATTTATTTGCACTTACGTAAAAGTAAACATCTGAAATTGAACAGTAAGGTTATTGTGCTACCATATTACTGCTTTTGCCCCTTCAAGATAAAATCCGTTTGTGTGTTGGCCCTGGACTAAAACTTTTACACTTCTGTCCTACAGAAGAACCTCTTACAGTATTGCATGGGGGTTTTGTTTTCGACTTAGTAAGTCCAAGTTTTTGGTCAATTACAAGGAGTAGCCATTTGGACGTTACTAATATAAAGTTTTCTATCAATATAATGAATAACACAAGCAGGAATGACCTCAGTACAGGTTCAAGAACAAAACAGTTTTTATGCAAACAGTGAAAAAGGATCCAACCCCCCCCTGGGTGATAAGTTGTTTAAGATTGCATGTCACACAAACAGAGAAAGCCTCCAGCAGTCTGTTTTTCAATGGCATAAGATCAGTGGAATCAAAGGAAATGAATGTCAGGCTTGATGTTAATCAGCGACACCTGACACTTAAGTGACTGCTAAACAGGGTCCCAATGATGCTCTGTCATTATTAACAATTTAGAATTTTTTTACCAAGCCTTAAAACATGTTCACAAACAAAATGTTGGATCTTTGACCGATATTTTATCTATCTATTATCTATTTATTTTTTCCTATCATGAATTCAGTCTCCTCAGCTATGATCATGACAGACCCAGGATCATAGACTAGTGCTATCTTCAATAAAGTGCAATACCAGTGTGTGTTACATCAATAATTAAGTCTGTTGTTTTCTTTAGAGACTATTTCTATAATCCGCCGTGGCGTCTAATTAAACTAACCTCATTTGTTTTGATTTGGCCCTCCGAGCAGCTTCTGAGCAGAGCCTACACTGCTGGCTGCGGGTTGGTTTGTGCACGTGGGTGTGTGTACAGTATGTTTCTGTGGCTGCATCCTCAGAGAATTTATGTGCAGAACTGTTGGATTCATTGCTCCAACCAGACTCGTTGGGTCACAATGAATCAGAAGGAGATGCAGACGAAATCATTATCACACATCCGTCTCCGTTGTTATCAGCCAAAGCTGACGTGAAATCAGATAATCAGAAGGAGAAAAGACCAAGTCTGGAAAAAAAAAAAGAGCTGGAGTTTCTATTTAGCTTGGGCTTCAGAATTAACTTGAACATTTCTGATTCTCTCCTGCTGCAAGTCCTATCTACTTCACAGAAATGTTTACATCGCAGTTCAACCTCCTGGAATGAAACAAGCTGGCTTTACCCAAGATGCAAGAGGGGGCAGACAGCTTGGAACTATAATGTTCCCAGTTATGTAAGAAACTCCCCAACATGTGTGTCCAGTTTCAAAGCTTTTACTTTAGAAATATTTTTTTCTGATTTGTAGGAAACACAGGCCGAGAACCCTAACATTAGCAGAAGACAGTCTAAGACAGTTTAATGAGGCAAAGTCAGAAAGACGAGGCCACGACACGATAGAACCTGAAACTCATGAGGGTTCATTTCCACAACTTGTGAAAATACAGAGGAAAAAGATCACATTTTGTAGTGTAACTTCCATTTTACCAAATGTTTGTGTTCTTTTACTTCCTGTTTGTGGCTTCTCCTATTTCTTGGGTAGCTTTGACTTAACGAATGAGCTTCAGAGTTCTCTAAATAGGTGGCCATTTTGATCTTCAATGAATTCTCTCAGGTTACCTCTCCAGCAGAATGACTTCACTAGCTCGCTTTGACACTTTATAAATGTTTTACATTTACATTTCTTCTTGAATTGCATTTATTTCCTGTATTTTATTCCTTGCATCTTATTGCTTTAACTTCCGTGTATATTTGTGTTCTCATGTTGTGTTTTCTTCAGTGACATAAAGCACCTTGAGCTGGCCTGTATATGAAATGCGCTCTACAAATAACCGTGGCTTGTCTTGCCTATTACTCAAATAATAGATCTGTTGTTTCCTTTGCAATGAAAAACACACCCTGAGGTTTTCTATCTTTGTTTGGATTGATTAGTGAAAACAACAGTTTTGATAGGCTCGGCTAAATGAGCTAATTGTCTTAGTATAGTAATCCCCAATCCAGTTCAGCACCAAAATGGAATCAATTATTCCATCGCCGGAGGACAACAGACTATCAGACACAAAACATGACCTCCTCGGCAGAGTTAATTATTTTTTTGGATGCCTGTGATTGATATTAAAGGATTTTGTGAAGCTGTAAGGTTGACTGTGGTTGAATTGCTTCCTCGGTTTCTGGGACTTCATTCACTGCCAGCGAAAAGCTTGGAGACCTCAAGGTTGTGACAAATCCTTGTTCCAAAGTTGGCACATGTCATGTCCTGCTCTCATACTGTCTCTCAGTACGACTACAGTTTCTCACTGAGCTCAAATTCCCCGAACGCGTCGCACAGTTATCTCCAGCTGGAGATGACGCGTCGTTTCATGAAGTTAAAAAAAGCTTTTCTCACTCAAAAAACAGCTTCAAACACTGTGAACTAAAATCATTTCCACTTTGTTTCTTAAAGTTCAGCACATGTATTGGTACATTCAGTGGTTTGAATTTGGCACTGGTGGAAAATATGTTGAATTGATAGCGTTTTAATAAAATCACAGTAAGATTTCCACAAGTAAAACAGTTTCTGAAAAATTTTGCATGTACGTGGCTGAATTTCAGCAGGATATGCATATGTGATTATTGCTGTTATGGGGTTTGTCCTTAAATTTATACAATATCCCACTGAAAAAAAAATTCTAAAGAAATGATAGAAAACTATTTTTCCACAAAAAAACAAAAAGAAAAAGAAACCAATCACCAAAACCCTCAGAGTGCCATTAAATTTCCCCTGTATTGCACTGAATCCTGATCATATGAATTAAAAAATGCAGAATACACAGCTTTTAAAATCCTTTTCTTGAGCTGTTATCTTTAAATAACAAACATCATTCAGCTGGATTTTATCCACAGAATGCACTCGTGACTACTTCCTGTCAGGCTCCAATCCAATTAGTCGACGCAGACAGTCAGCCATGATTTTTTTCTCTGTGCTAAACACATAGAAACTTACTTCTGATGTACCGCAGCTCCGTTTGCTTCAAAGAGACCTCTGTGAAATTGTACTTCAGTAGAACTTTGATACAGATACCGTGCACTCGTTTTCACCTTTTTACAACAAAATCCACATCAATTGTTTCACTCACCGACAAAGAGCAACCGCGTTTGTATGAAAAATCCAGTCAGTTTCTAACCAGAAGATCCATCTGCTTCCTAAACCTGCTGCATCAAAGTTAAGCTTAAAAGCTGATGCCAGATCCCCTTTTTTTTTTCTTTTTTTTTTTTTGGAAAAAGCCATCTTTTTCTGCACACCCTGGTCTCATGTATCAGTGCATCGTCACATCATTCTCTCATGTTTCATTCTGCCCGGGGGGGGGGGGGGGGGGCTCGTGGTCTTAGATTAAATGTCCCACAGTCAACAAGGAGTCGCCAACAGGCTTGTAATAACTGTTCGTTTGGTCTCTACAGATTTGTATGAGATAGATGGATAAAAGCACGGCTCCCGGCAGATTACGTCCCTGTTATCATGGCTGGTTGCGCAGAGGCAGCGCACACCTGTGAGGTGTGCAGCAACACGGTACGGTTCGCCGCAGATGTGATGGAACAACAGGAGCTTGTGCTATACATCAAGATTCGTGATAGGAACGTAATTTTTAATACACGAAGCATGGATGCATCCTCAGGAAACATGCTCGGAAGTACTAAACTATTTGATGGACCTCTCAGGTCAGCCAGAACATTTTTGGCAGCTCCAGTATTAAACTGCAGAGCTGAGCAGGCCGCGCTCGGTTACTGCTGGTGGGAGGAGCCAGGAAAGATTATCTGTGAATCAATGAGTAGAGCTCAGTAGAGGAATGACCTGTTTACACAAGCTAATGGCTCCCAGAGCAGTGCCAGAGCATGTAATGGTTCCCTCTAATGTTTTCCCACATCATTAAAATCCTCCCTCTCCCTCTCTTAGTGTCTCTGACTCTCTATCATCTTGTGCGCCCCCAAAGGAATTCTTCATCACGTGCAGTATAACTCCTGCTCCTTGAAATCCTGTTTATTTCCCTGAAATGACTACAGTGTTATTGGCTTTTTGACCAAAAGGCCGCCAGCTGCTTTTACTTTGTGATTTATTGGGTCACAACGCAAGCTAACACGGCAAATGAAAAGTTCATGTAGAAAGTAAAGAGGCAGAGGTGAAACATGCGCGTGTGTTTACAGTTTACCAATCGACTGTGACAAATATATAAAATGAAACTGACTGCAAATTCACTCACTTGGATCATCAGATATATCGATTATAATCCAAGAATTGTCACAGAGTCTGAATTCATGAAGCCTTTCAACATGTTATTATCGACAAAGTGATGATTTGACTTGTTCAACCAAATTTTGTGGTGGAAACAATCACACACGATCGGACTGGAAGCACGTCTCCTGTCTTTACAGACTGTAAAGGCACAATCCATAGATGTACAGGCAGAACAATGAAAAGTGACAACCTGATTAGATTTTGCTCTCACTCCAGCACTAACTAATAGGTCCCAGTAGAGAAATTATGCCAGATAATTACTCAGTCTGGATTATTAAATTTTTCAGATGCAGGCATGTTTCCTTTGCTTCCTGTTTTCTTCAACGATTGGATGTTTGAGCTCTACTGTGCACAGCGATGTCAGAGTAAGGTCAGAAACTGGAAATCAGCTGAATGAAGAAAGACACTGTGCACCCACTAAAAATAGTCATTTTTAAAAATTGGTCCAACAATTGTAATTTGTGGTGGCACAAGTAGTCTGAAAGCCAGTCTTGAAGCAAATTGGCAAAAGTTTCATGAGGAAACTTTAAATTTCCTCTACTTGAGGAATGTTGTCTCTGATAAGAATCCCTAACAGTCACTGTATTTTTCCATGAAATGGACTCCTCTGAGCCATTGTTTCAGTTCTGTTTCTTTGAGCTGAAGGCAGAAAAAAACATGTAATGATACAAACTGTGTCTAATGATCTTTGTAATGACTGAGCAGAATGTCACTCTGTGTGCAGCGAAGCAAAGTCAAATAGAAAGCAGCATGGCGACTGTACCGAGCAGACAGAAGTCTGTACATCTGGCTCAAAAGCACATTAATCTACACAACATATTCAATAAAACTGAGCACTGCATGAAATGTCAAGAGCATGACGCAGGTAAATGCTGTTTTTACTTATTGTTGTTACTATTGGAGAAACAGTGAAGCTAAACACACGTGTGCAAACGCAGACACAAACGATTAGTTTTGAGATAATTGTGTATTTCTTCCATCTTCTATACATCAATCTGCCAGTCCATCAGAGAACATTCACAAAGAGAAGCACACACACACACACACACACACACACACACACACACGCACAGTCTTGTATTTCTATCCTTGTGGGGACCGTCCATTGACTCCCATTCATGTCTAGCCCCTAACCCTTACCCTAACCCTAACCCACACCACAACAAAGCCTAACCCTAAAGAAATGTTTTTGCACTTTTACTTTTTTCAGTAACAACAACATGGTCAAGAAAACACTGTTTCTCCTACTTAGGACCGGAAAAAGGTCCCCACAAGGCACGTCGTTCCACGTTTTGCTATCCTTGTGGGGACATTTGGCCCCGACAAGGATAGAAATACAAGAACGCACACACACACACACACACACACACACACACACACACACACATTCTTATGCCTATGAGCCAGAAATCCAATATAACTGTATATTTTTGCGCCCACACGAACACAAAGAACACAGAACATTCCTGAGCCTGACATTGAACCACTGCACAACATATATATATATATATATATATATATATATATATATATATATATATGACATAAATATTTTTTTCTAATTATTATAATTTTAATCATTCTTGAGATGTAATTAAAACACAATAAGAAACTGATTTAGAGACTGACTGAGTTGACTGTCAGATTTTGCATTTTGTGAGAAAACTTTTTGTTGCTCCTGTTTTTTCCGAGCGTAAACAGAAGCAGCCAGTGGGCTTTGACAATCCTGATATATGGAAGCCACGCTTCCACGAGATAGTTACCAAATACTTCTGTGCAGCAGCAGGAGGTGAAGGATTCAGTGAAATAATGTTGCAGTGACCGGACATAATGCAACCACAGAAGGTTATTAATAAAGCTCAGTGATCCTCACATGAAGCCATATGTCAACGTGATATATTGTTGCAGGTCTCCTTCCCTTGTGGAGACACACGGCTGTGCTGATTGTCACAGGTATTTGCATTTTAACAGGTTCCACCACCCTTGTGTCTAACACTGTTATCACATGATAACATTGCGCTACACAGCAGTAACAGAAACATGCAGTTTTAATTAGCTTAAGCAATTTGTAGCAAAGAAATTCAGATTTTATCAGCTGACGAAGTAAACAAGTCAGTTTATCTAGAAATATTTCATCTCATGCAGCTTTTGTGAGAAAAGAGCTTTTCCACCAACACGTTACAATACTGCGGCAGTACGGAAAGCATCCTACCTTCGAGTTGCACTAATGCAGTTTGTAACTGCTTATCTTTAATCCACTGCTGAATGAGAATGTAGAATATTGCACAGTATTGATAGCAATCAGAAACGGGTTAGTTAGATCTGTTGGAAGGATGGATTGGATTTTACTCTGAGGCAGGATCAGTGGCTTCACAGGTTTTCCCTCTCACATGATTTGTTGACTCAAAATGGGTCGCCAGTCTCAGGCCAGTCCATTTCCAGCTGTTCTGCACCAGAGCGACCCTGATCCAACACTTGGTGAGGAGAATTGTGATCAATCCCCTCACCTAAGAATGGAAAAGGATAGCCATAACCAGAGATATAAGAGCTATAGAGGTACTTGCTGCACTGTTACCATGGCAACAGGCAGTGTGTGTGTGTGTGTGTGTGTGTGTGTGTGTGTGTGTGTGTGTGTGTGTGTGTGTGTGTGTGTGTGTGTGTGTGTGTGTGTGTGTTGGGGGTATCATCAGCAGAGATTGGCTGTTGGTGGTTTGGTGCAATGGTTCAGCTTAGTTGGTTCTTCTCTCTGAGCGCCGCAGAAAGTGGTTCACTGGTTTTCAATCTACCTTGATCTGATGGAAACTTGCTGGATTTATGACGTAAAAATGAGAAAGACCGCAAATGCGACACAACAAAGCCTGGGATTATCAGACGGAGCCTTAAACGTTGAACATCGACTTACATTGTAACGTGAGAATTTACTCCTAAAAGTCCTTCCCTTCATTTTACCTATTATTTCACATGCTTCTCCGTGTCACCAGTTAATCTATATTTAGTGAACCTGTTTTGGGTTTTTTTAAATTTCACATATATATATGAAATCATGAAAAAAAAATCAAGTAAGGAAACTGCAGCTCAAAACAATGTCATTGTTATTTTGTTTGCATTATTGCACACACAAACACATGCACGCACACGCCTGCACACACACTCAACAATCTTGTTGTCTTTCTAGTTGCACTGCTGCATTGGTGTCAAGTCTGGTGCAGTTACTGAAGCTTGTTGTGCAGGCCTGAACATAGTGAACCCAGGAGACATGTGTGTAATATACACATCCAGCATCGCAGATTGTATCTGCTAAATTATTACTGACATGGTAATACTGTCACAAACACTGCTCACTGTCCCTAAGCACCCATGTATGTTCAATATCTTGCCTCAAAAAACATCCATTATACAGCGTACGCAAGTAGGCACATTAACACAAACACGGAAACGTTTCCACACAGACAGAGGCAGCGCTGCGAACCTTCGCCCTGCCCTCCTCCCCTGGGTCTACTTACGGAGCTCTCTCGCGGAGACGCAGCGGAGCTGCTGATGTTCAGGAAGTGTGTCAGACTAACAGAGAGGATGTTACGTCGCTCGGAGAGCCCCTCAAGTTAGAGAAATCGCTCTCACACGATCAATTGTAGGCTGCACAACAGAAAACATATCAATATTACCGTGTGGCTCATGACTCTGGCTCCATAATGACACGACAGAAGCACCATAGTGAAACATCCATTTTTATACAGTGCTTCTAGTTTTAATCATTCGTTTAATTAGATATTAACAGGATTAAGGCCAGCTGTCTCTGAGAAATGAATAGAAGCTTGTAGTCACCTCTCGGCTTAGTGTCTTTTTTTCGTTTGTTTAATAAAACTGATAAAAAATAGATCTATTGTTTCCTCGTGTTTGTTCAAATTATTCATTTGTAATTTCTATAATGCACCATGTCCACACTAAGAACATCTGGAAGTCCTCCTACCGGATGCGACCAGCAGCAATTTTGTGATTTCTGTGTGATTGAAATTGGAATAATGATTAGCAAGGCTGCAGTGCTCCCTCGTGCCTCATGGGCAAATGAAGCCAGCTTAATGGCCCCATCTCTTTCAAATGGAAATTCAATTTAGTGTGTACAAATGAAGGAATTCTATTTCACAGGTCTAGTGATGTGGAGAAGCATCAATATAGATATGTGTTTCATTCTCTGTGTTTCATACAATGCTAATATAAATGCAGCAACTCAGGTTCAGAGTCTTGAATCAACAGATGCTTGGGATCAGAGTTTAGACTTTATAGGCATCCCAGAGAATCAATTATACGCTTAAAGGTCAAAAGATCTGTGAAAAGAGCCAGTTACTCTGGCGTTACTTCAGCCTGATGTTTTATGTCTCTCACAGCGGTGACTTTTGCTTTAGGGTTTAGCTTTGACATGTTGGATATAGAGGAGCGACGGACGGACCAAATGAAAATAAGAGATCCGTAGCTGCGTGTTGGATTCACAGTAATGCCAGAGTAAATGTCTGTATAGCTACAGCTGTTCCAGATTTAATTTTCAGAGTTTGCTCAGGGTTACGATGATAGGAGGAACAGACAGAGTGAACCTTTTGGAAAGGAGTGTAGGTCAACACAGCGTGCCTGAAAGAATTAGAATAACTTTAAGGTTATAACTATTGTTAAATCTGAAATAGATATTTGTAAAATTTACAGCAGCTCTAGCTGACATTGCAAAATGAAGAAATAAGAAATAGGAAAAAAAGTATTAGTGCACATCAAGCTTGTGTAGAGGCTGTCTCTCTGTGTGATGGGTGTGTGTGTGTGTGTGTGTGTGTGTGTGTGTGTGTGTGTGTGTGTGTGTGTGTGTGTGTGTCCTTTTTATAGGCGCATCCTCCCACAGGCCTCAGCAGGTTGAGCAGGTGTTAGCCTCTCTCTGGGCGGATCCCTCCTGAGGCAACACACTGCCTTGCAAAGCAACACATCTCATTCCCTCAGCTGCTTACAGTCTAACACTCACGCAGGTGGAGATGACGGGCAAACAGGGTTCTCCTGTCTTACTCAACGCCTGAGAATATTTAGTCAGTCAGATCTTTTATTTGTTCCTGAAATTGTAAATTTCTAATTTTGGTTGTAAGACTTTATTCCCCTTACAGATTAATGACACAAAGCTTGTGTTAAGGTTTTCGGCCATGCTCTTTTTCAATTTCTATGTGAACTGTGAAGAACTCTGTATGTTAGGAACTCACACACTGCTTCTCTGTATTACATTTCTGTTGATCTGCCTTTTTTTGTACACAGTATATTTGTACTTTCTCTATAACTGAGGGACATGGTGTTCTGGAGGTAAACTAAGGAGATATTTAGAACGGGATCATGCATGAAGGAATAAAGAAGACTTCAAAATTACAGCAATGTGACATGAATCGGTGGGAATGCTGGAACTTCACTGCATGTGTGAGCATGCAAGCTTATCAAAAGTGTATTTCAGCTTCAGCAGTGGGCCTGTTATGGAAGCTTCCCACAATGTGAGAAGTATGGCAACAATGTTCAAAATGTTAGAAGGAGATTGTTATATAGTCACTTCAAGAGTCTTCCTGGCAAATAGTTCATGCGTTTGTTCCTTCATGCAAGGGAAAAGTTGCAATATTTGCTATGGGAACGAGAGAGCGAGCAATAAAGGCTCAACGCATGAAAAAAAAAAAGCGGCCATGATGCCGCTGCAGAGACTTGATGAGGTCTGTAATTTGTGTGTGTGTGTGTGTGTGTGTGTGTGTGTGTGTGTGTGTGTGTGTGCGTTCTCGTATTTCTATCCTTGTTGGGGCCAAATGTCCCCACAAGGATAGCAAAACGTGGAACGACGTGCCTTGTGGGGACCTTTTTCCGGTCCTAAGTAGGAGAAACAGTGTTTTCTTGACCATGTTGTTGTTACTGAAAAAAGTAAAAGTGCAAAAACATTTCTTTAGGGTTAGGCTTTGTTGTGGTGTGGGTTAGGGTTAGGGTAAGGGTCAGGGTTAGGGGCTAGACATGAATGGGAGTCAATGGAAGGTCCCCACAAGGATAGAAATACAAGACTGCGCGTGTGTGTGTGTGTGTGTGTGTGTGTGTGTGTGTTTGTGTGTGTGTGTGTGTGTGTGTGTGTGTGTGTGTGTGTGTGTGTGTGTGTGTGCGTGCACATGCCCTGTCCAGCATCAAAGCAAGAATGAAGTGCTCTGGCTGGTGTAATGTGCCAGACAGATTTGCTCTTCCAAGCAGAGCTTATAGGTATATGGCTCTTGATGGTACATGTATTGCTGGACCTGACAAGAGGACAAAAAAACAGGAAGAGAGAGAGAGAGAGAGTTAAATAGAGATTAAGAAAGACAAAAACAAAACAAAAGTGTGGAGAGAAGAAAAAAAATTGCAAAGGTAAGACGATCCTTCGATTGGAACTGACACTCCAGACGACCGGCTGCTACTCCTGCACAGAGAAACAACTTAGAATATCCTACGGACTTTTGATAGGAAACATAAAGTAGATGGTGATTATCCAGGAAGCGCAAGCTGAGGATCCCTACAGCAAATTAGAAACCAGAGCAGCAGGAGAGACCTGACACAGCCAGCCATTAGTCTAATACCCCACAAGACAACATGGTGTCTGAGGCCACAAGCAGAATATGAAGAGTGCAGCGTGATTAACGATCAACATGATCATGCAAATGTGACTGTGATCATGCAAATATGACTTATGACCTCTGAGACGATCAGAAGCAGGCCAGGGAGGCCCTCAAGATCCAGACGATCGGCAGCAATCCCAGAGCCCAGCCACCAAACAAGGAAGACGTCCAGACCGGCCCAGAAGTGGACCGAGGAAGGAGGCTCCAGCTGGGACCCCTGGCAGCCTCGGGGCAGTGGGCCCTTGGGAACCAGGAGATGTCCCCCTCTCACTGAGGCAGAGGGCTGTGACCGTACCCTGCCGGGCACTGGATGCCCCCCCCCCCCCCGCCCAGAGCCAGGGTATCACCACGCTCTTCCCCACAGCCCACCAAGCGCATCAGAGTGACAGACCTCATCCAACCAGAGCCGAGGCTAGTCATGCTGCATCTCTGATAACATTTTTCTTCTTCGTCTTCTTTTTAAGAATTTCTTTCAAGTTTCTTCTGTTTTGATACAGTCAAAAAGCACAATGTCCTTAGAGGCTTACATCAATGCAGAAAAACCCCAAGAGATTTCACTGCAATGTCGTTTCAAACCTATACACTTCTCACAAACACACAGAAATCAGAAAACATAAGTTGCATGAGTCAAATCTACAATTTCAATCTGTTATGACTATCTGAAAGCTCCAGGACACAATTCCATGGGCACACAGATTTTGTGCAGCTCTTGTAGTTAATAGATTTCAAAAAGCAAGATGTGGAGAGAACAAAATGTAATATATAACTCAGCCTATTCTAACTCTCTCGTTTTCCTGGATATCATGTGAGACTGGCTATTTTTAGCCTCATTCACACATTATTTTGCACTGAGGCACACAGCGCGGTCCCCGGCCAGGGTTACATTCAGGCAATGATGAACTTGTTTTTCACTGTTTTAATGATTGACAAACCAACACCTGTTTATATTAATATATGTTTTGTTTTCCTCCATCAATCTGCACCATGAATAATCTGACTGCATTACAAAATAATGAAGAAGTCGCACACTTGAGGTTGTGGTGGTCCGTCTGTTGTGCACGTAATGACCCTGAGCTGTGGAAGTGGTTCACGACGATTCAGTTGTGAGCTGCTGCTTCACCGAGGCTGTATTTCCCCAGCACCATTAGAGCACAGTTTCCTGTGAAAGTGTATCCTCCAGCTGCATCATTACTGAACATGGATGAGTCCTGTACAACACTCTGCATCCAATCTGTCTACTATCGCCAATAAAGTGACAGAAATCTATATTTTCTAAACAAGAGACAACATGTTTTGCTCGTTATTGAAGATTGGCCATTGACGGCATTTGTGAGCTTCTTTGAAAAGAAGTGTCATTACACATAGAAATATAAAAGGAACTTGTAATATGATTTAGAGTTACCTGTAAATGGCTCCCTCTATTCCGCCTGTCCATGCATATGTATGAATTAGTCGATTCACTCAATATGTTCCTGGAGCTGGTGCTGAATCTGTTAGGTAGATGAAGGTTAACTGTAAGGTGGACTCTCCAGAAATAACTAGTTTCGTGAACTAACGACATCGAGAAGACGCAGAGACAGTCCAGCAGAGAAAAAGTGCAAACATGCAGACAGCAGCAGACGTTTCTCCACAGGCAGGCGAACATTTCTGCTGAATCATGAAGCTGCTGTTAAAACAGGTTAATGTCAACGTTAATTACAGTCTGACATCTTTACGGGAGACAATAGCTGGAATGCTGATGCTCAGAGAGCAGAGCGAAGACAGACAGAAGCTCCGTGGCGCACACTACCAAGGGAAGCCGTGGGGTTAAAGTTCAAGGGTCTTGCTCAGGGAAACACTGTGGTGACCTACGGCCAGTGGATGAAGTAAACTGAATGTCGTTCATTAGGACTGTGAGTTCTTAAGGCTTCTTTGTGTTCGATGTACAACTAAACTTGATCACTGACGGCTAACAGTAGGGGAGCTGTTCAAAGCAGCTGAGCTCAGCTGAAAGTTTCTGCAGGCAAACTAAACCACAAGAGAAACGCCGACTTTTAAGTTGTAGCTCAGTAACAAAGCAAAGACATGGGCTAAGTGCTGAATTTATCATATGGCATAAAAGCAGACAATAGTTGACTCGTCTATTCTAACCCTGATCAAAACTCAAATCCTGGCTGAGCTCACTAGGTAAGTTTCATCAAAACTTCCAAACAACTGAATCATGTTTGTTCAGTGTGGCTCCCATAAAAAGGCTGAAATAATGAATGTGTTCCTGATTAATTTTCACTCTGATAAAATAAGACCTGTGAAGCCAAATCAAAAGCAGTTACATTGTATTTTTCTTCTCACATGTGATTAATTGCCCCCTTTTTTCAGTTGCGGTCATTGAAATGGGTAAATCACTTATTTCATCAGTGAAATAAAACAATTTGTTTGTCAAGAAAAAAAAACTGCCTTGAAAGACTTGTGTCAGCTAAAGTTCTCGGTTTCTGCATAACAAGTCCAACCTGCATAAAAAGAAACAAAAATATGTGCAAAGAGCTTGTGTGAGCAAGTAATGTTTTGTCTCTGATCTAGTTTTTCCCCATTTAATTGGAAAGCCCTGCTGTCCTAATTATAAAGCATCATCAAATTGTAAGGGGAAATGCATTCATTATTTATTAAGACTATTTTCCCTGAAATAAACTTTATATCCAGCCATAGTCACTGTTTCCAATTTAAGGTCATGAGTCTGTTTGAGTCGATTCCAGCTTAGACTAAGTGAGAAGTCGGTCATCCCTCAACAGGCCACGAGTCATAGAACAAATACAGAGAGACAACCATACAACACATTCATAAATATAAACAGGCAGTTCAGAGACACATTCACCCTATTTGCATATTTTGGTCTGCTTAAGAAAACCATGTAACCGGGAGAACATGCAAACCGTTCACAGACGAGTCCCTGAGGGATTTTCTCACTGAGGCACAGCACAGCTGAACGTTGTGTGCTTCTTTGTCTTTTTGTGTTCACAACAGCTGATTTCAAAGTAAATGTTCCTTTTTGTAAAAAAAAAAATAAAAAAAAATCTTGTAAATATTGCAGAGTGATCTTCATTCAAACACGAAGGACAAATTTAACTGACAAGACTTTCTAACTAGGCGTGGTATAGCTCAGTATATAGTGTACTGTAAATATTTCTCAGGGTTTCATCATTGTCAGGTGTTTTTTTTTTCTCTTGTGTGTATTTTTTGTTTGTAGCATACCTGCCCATCTGACCCCTTTGGCAAGTTTGTGCTTCTGCACCTGCTCCTCATCAGCTGATCCCCCCCGTGACCCACTAGACCCGCTCCGTCGTCCCTCACCAGCTCATTATGTCACCACTATCATGCAACTCTTTCCAAAGGGACTCGTCACATCATCTAAGCTGCCTTTGCATTCAGGCTTTACTAATTGGCTTGAATCTCACATGCTTATGAGACCGCCTGTCATCTTTGTTCTATTTTTTGCAAAAAAAAATTCCCAAAACTGACAAGATAATGGAGGTGTGTGTTCCATGATGCTACATTCACTATAAAACTGACTTTTACTTGAGTTGAGTGATGCTAAAGCAAAACAATGAAAGCAAGTTAAACAATGGGCTGAATGTTGACAACAACAGCCTGCAATGATTTGATGTTCTTAGAAACTTGGATTCTACTCACTCCAGATCACTGACATTACTTTTGCAAATGACTGAATTTCATTTTAATTTAGACTTTAAACAGGACAGAGAAAAAGAAATGCTGCGCAGCACCGTGGTGTCGGGTTAGCCCTCCTGTCTCGCATTAAGTCATTGTGTGTGGAAGTCTTTCCCCGTCCATCTGTTGAACAGTCAAAAAATATTTCAAGCTAAGATAAGTGGGGATTTTAATTCTCCCCTAGGTGTGAATGACTGTGTGTGCCTGTCTGTCTTTTGGTGTTTGCTGTTGTCTGCAGTCTCCCGGGCTCGGCTCCAGCACCATGTAACCCTGACTCAGATAAACCCACATAAGATGTAGACACGGACTGAAGAAGCCATTGAAGATTTTATTTTTCATTTATAAATTTAAATGTGTAAATTTGCTTCATGAACCCTTAAGAAGATAAAGACAAAAAAAGAATACAGCTTTCATAAGATGATACATGCATGCTGTTCTGTCTGTTTGCAGAGATGGTTCCCAGCACAAATGTGCAGCTCAGTGAAGCATGGCGCTGGCTGTGCTTTCACCACAAAGGGAGGAGAGGAAATGTAATGCGCTATTACCACTGTCCGGATGTTTCCACGAGAGGAGCAGAGATCTTACTCTCTAGTCTGTCCCAGTTTTTTTTTCCTTTTGATAAAAAAGAATGAATGGACTCACAGTTAACAAATGACATTTGAAGGATGATGGATGATGGCAAAGAGCTACCTGTAAAATACCAACACATCGCTAATTCTGAAAGGGACTGCATCAAAGGGAAAGCTCTGTAAACTGAATCAAATACTTTAATGCACACACACACACACACACACACACACACACACACACACACACACACACAGAGCATGATCTCACTCATGCACATTCTCAAATATCTTGAACACTTTACTTTACGTCTTTATTTATTTTTTACAGACCTGCTGCTCAAATCCTTAAGAGAGAACGAGCAATTGAGATAGGAAAGAATTTCCACCTCCTCCTCCTCCTCCTCTTCATTCTCCTCCTCCTCTCCCTCCTCTCTACACAGACTCTCTATGGACCACACTTTGTTTAATTTGAAGCTTACTGAGACACCTGGGCAACATGTGTGACATTTAGTGGAAAATGGCCGGTAATGATTCTCTTGCTTCTTCTCGTGGTGTATGGAGAGTTCTGTCTCATCTCTGACTGAAGAGTCCATGTCTCAAAGCGGTGCTTCACACTTTCTATTTTAGGTCTCCGTGTGAAAAAAGAACTTGGAGTTAATACGAGTAAAATAACTAGCAGCACAAACGTTGGCTTTGTGTTTTAAACTTAATTCTTTTTACACCCTCTGTGTGATTATTATGTAATTGGGATATTTCATGGTTTCTGCTAGAGAGCGATCCTCTTTGTGTTGAACATAACTCAGTCTAGTCATAATACACAAGAGAAGGAGATCAGAACCACCAGGGCACCAGCGATCCGAAATGAATGAACTAAATCCTACAGCAGCGACACGCTACAGCATTTTTGAATTATAATCTGGTTCAGCATTTCAAAGCCCGAGGCAAAAACTCCTACAATCTCTGTGGCCACAGGAAACACAGATTAAAAAAGGAAAGAGAGCCATAAAGCAATAAATGCATCTCAATGCATTCAACCCCTCCCCCGAAAAACACCTCCAGCCATTAGTTGCTTCTGATGAGTGATGTGGAACAGAAGTCCCTGTGCAGCTTCATCACTGGTGTCTTGTGGAATTCGGTCATGCATCCTTCCTCTTCTCCCTATGCACTAATTATCTCGGTTATGCAATCATGTCACATGGTTTCCAAATGATCCATAAGACGTATAAGACACCCAATTGGTCTGTTATTTGAAACTGCGGTGCTCCTATGTTTATTTCAGGCGAATGCTGATTACTGAATGGCAGCGCACCATTTATAACCTCATGGAACCAAACCACCCACTCCAGTGAAGGGTCAATTTTATCAATCACTTCCAGGATAGAAACAAGTGGCCTTGTTTTCTGGACTCAAATAGATGCACCTATTGGTTAACTGAGGAAGAAAAATTGCTTAAAAAAGGAACTGTGTCTGTTTTGAATGAAATCTTGATTTTTCTCAACCCATCTCAAGTAATTGGTGAACCGCAGTGAGACTAGAGCTGTGCCACCCATCAACATACGGTACAATCAGGATGGTAAAAGTATCAGAATTCTTATGTATCATTTGTCCATGTCTGATCTACCAAAGCTTATTAGTGGCTGGTACAGCCAATAATTTGCATTATTCATTAGAAATACTGGAGGAGGAAGAACAGAAGAAACCTGAAAAAGGAGCCGTGCTGCTAAATTCAAAGGTTTTTTTTTTCCCTTCAATTTTGCAACAAACATCACCCAAAAGGCAACAAGAATATGAAAGGTGGTGAGAAACAGAGCGTTAATGGAGGATGTGGAGGAGAGAGGCTTGCAGGGAGAGAGAATGAGAGCTGAAGTGAAGAAGAAGTGAAGAGTGCCTTCTGTCTTTTACAGTTGCCATGGACACCAAGAAAGCGGACTTGCTGCTGTGTGAGCAGCTTTTTTGAATGGAGAACACACAAAGCAATAACCACACATTATTACCGTCATAAGCACCATCACCTACTCGTCTCTCCACTTACGAAACTCCCACCTCCTTCACTTGTCTGGGAAGAGTGTGCTTTAGCAGCATGCTTGCAGCATTTGCATGTTCGTATGTGTGAAGAGAAGGTCTTGGTGAGGTTTACTGGGTTCTCATTAACACAAAACGGAAACACCATGTGATGACAGGTCCGTGCAGATAATAACACAAATCTGCCTGAAGGGGCTTCACAGTGTGAACAACATATACCAACAGTTTTTCCTCTGGCCCACAGTTCAGATAAGGGGGAAAAATGTCACAAAGTAGCGCCCCAACATAAACCTTTTTAGACAAATGGACAACAAACCATTTATACACAGCAATGCAGGGAGACAAATATACAGCTCAGCTGTGCTTTTCTTTGATGAGGAATTACTGTTGTGCTTGAAAGGCATGGACTTTACCAACACAGGCCTATCTATCTAATAACCCAAACCTCACACCATCTTCTTTCCTTTTCTCCTGTCTTTTCTCACAAATTAAAGTGCTGCTATGTGATAAATGTTGAAGATTTACTGGATGGGAAAAGGTTCCCTGTTTTAATGAGACATCCTCCTTGCATTCACTTATTTGAATGTGTTGACAAAAACGACACAGAAAATGCAACACAACTATCTTTAATTCAACAGAGCTTTGCCTGCAGTGTATGTTTGCTCATTTCAGGGTGTGGTAGACACACTCAGGCCATTCCTCTTCAACTCATGTGCAACACCATGTGCCCTTTGACCATATCAAATCTCTGCTGTTATTACTGGGCTTGTCAATCACAGACGTGGACTCAGTGGTGGTGGAACTGGCTGTGTATTACCTGAAAGAATACAAATAGTCAGCTTTGCAAATGCATATGGAGTGACAGCTGAACAATGCAATAATAGAAACATTTATATTGACTGCAGTGAGAGAGGGCGGGTGTTAATCATAAACGTGCTGGAGGCTCTAAAACACAACTAAAAATACAATAAAGAGGAAGTCGGTGTGGATATAACAGACACCTGTGAGTAATAGTTTGCTTGTAATGCCTGAAAGGATAAAGAGATTTCAAAAAAAGAGAGAGAAAAGAGGAGAGCTTCTGATTGGCTGCGTGCAGGCACGTAAAACCACACCAGGCTCGCTGGAGCAGAGAGTAAAATATGTGGGATCGCTACAGGTTGTGGGGGAACTGTCTGCCGGCAAATGCGGATTATTCCGCCCTCACGGTAAAGTGCTGCTCAACTTTCCCCGAGATCGTCAACGCTTGAAAGCGTAAAAGATCGGAGATCGGATAGCGGAGCGCCCTGCGGTGCGGAGATAGCGGGAGTCTGCGCGCACATTTCAGCACATTGGACAGCGCGCGCCGCGCCGCAGAGGCGGTGCGTGAATTCAACCGGTGGCTTTCCAGCACCGAAAGCAGAGTGAGGGGACCGGCTCACCGAGGGCTACAGAAAACACCAGTCCCGATCCACGTGTGGGATTCCTCTTGTTTCCTGCTCCGTGGATAACTCGGACTTGTGCTTTTTTTTTCTTTCTTTTTTTTTTTCTGACACAAAGCGTCTCCGTCGCGTGAGGAAGGCGTGCCGCCGGACGAGCGGCGGACCCCGGCGCGGAGCGGCGCGGAAGAGGAGACTGTCAGGCGGCCGTGAGTGGCGTGGTGCTGCCGAAGAGACTCCCCATTTATGAGGATGCTGGTGGGAAATGCCTGGAGACAGAGATGACGAGATTTGTCAAAAGGCACTTGAACTCCTGTCAGATCTTTGCTCCAAAGGGGAAGTGCAGAACGAGAACTGTCTGGATTTTATCTACTATTTCCGAGATCTCGCCAGGCCACGCTACTCAGATTCAGGTGAGTGATCGTTTGACTGAACGACTGCAGTGAATTGAACTCTTGTGCATGTGACTTCTTTCATCGAACATCCAGTGCCCGAAACACAATGGGTGGCCCGAGCCTTGTGAGAGCGGTGCACGACCAGCGCAGTCCCGGACCAGTCTTCCTTTCTGTCTTTATCTCGACAATTTCTCAGTGGAGTTATGTAATATTTTCAGGGACGTGAATCTTTGTCACTTTAGGCTGAAATTCCTGAAGACTCAAAAGTAATATTGGCACAATTACACGTCTCTTCAATGGTTACTCCAACAGCTACTGTCACGCTGCACACAGTGGATTATACACTTCCTTTGAAGTTTATCTCATTTTTGTGAAATTCTGCGTTTCACGCTGTGTCCTGAATGCTACATGATACATTAGTTTTTTTTTGGGAAACCCCATCGCGAACACACGATAGAGTCTGGTTTAATCAGGACCAGCGCCGTGGTTAGGCAGCCTAACAGGAATGACACGCACAAACGAGCGTGTGAGCGCTGCTGTGTGCAGAGCTCAGAGCTCAGGGGGGAAAAAGGAAGAAAAAACAGCGAATTAGAGGCGGTGAGAAAGTGCAGTCCCTGCAGTTCTCCACATACCTGTTCTAATCTTTCATTATTTTGCATGATTAGCTATTAATGAATGCTCGCCACATGGAAGCTCCGCGCGAACCCTCTCTCCCTTTGCCTCGTTGTCACTCTCTGCGCTCCACTTCCACACAGTTCCTCCTTTATTTTCTAGACTCGCAAATGTTCCAACTCTGTCCTCTTTTCCACAGTGATCTGAAAATGCTATGCTCTCTTATCTTTTCGGTTGTAAAGGCGATTTAAAAGTTGCACAGGCGTGGTAAGACATGCACGGTGGTTTAATGTCAGACTTTACTGGTTTGTATCATCACCCAGCATGCAGCAGCAGCCATAATGGGAAGTCAATAAAGGAGAAAGGGCAGGTCATCCTTTGACCCAGAGCTCAGGCTAAAAATCTGTCATTTTCCTAAAGATGCAACAAACAACAGTAATGAGGTTTTACTGCCACATCAAATATACAGCCTGCTAAATGGGTTATTTTTAAAATAATGATATACTCCTGTCTATTCCGTCAGCATACCAGATCACAGAGATCAATGACCAAGAAATGAATGAGCAGAGATTGACCTTCTCCCTATATTCATAAAATCAATGCAACATATATTTATCATCCCATTATGACCTGGAACAAAAATAGAACAAAGCCCTTTAAACACAAACACAATTTGATTTTTTTTAATGGTTGAGAACTCTATGGAAAACATGGTGTTCTGCAGAAAGATTTATAGAAGACTGAAATCACAAAGTCATTAACCTCTAAAGGGAGGAGCCTAACACCGGAATCATTAAAGGAATCAAGAAAGTAGATATCAATGGATTAAAGCAAAGCATGTTTATTTGTATATCATCATTTGTACATTAGGCAATTTAAGGTGCTTCACAAAGACAAGGAAACACATTAAATTTAATTAAAACCACAGAAATAAAACAAGACATCAGAAAACAAAGTAACATTTAATAGTCAAAAGGCAACTGAAATAGGACAATAAATAGTAAAGAAATTAAAATGAAGCTATTAAAAATGCATTTATTGCTTAGTGTACTTTTGGTATTTTGGTGCAACAAATCACCCACAAATATTACGTCCTCTCTTCACAGAACCCCACATGCCACGCTGCTCCAGGCACCTTTGCAAACAAGAGACTCATTCTGTCCAACATAGATATAATACAGTTCTACATTAGTAGAGGAAGCGCTTCACTGCATCACTTCAGAAAGTCAATTAATTAATCAATTGAAATTAATACACTATTAATCTCAAGGAGCACTTTTCAACTCAATCACTGCTCCAAATATGAGTTAAACAGATTAAAAACAGATTAACTATACTTAGCAAAATGATATAATAAAATGTGTCACGTTAACATAATAATAAGATTAGTATTATTATGCGTTCATATTTGGTTGTTTTGCTGAATGTTAGATCAGAGGAATCAAATAAGAGGAGTAGAGCTCATTCAGTTTGATCCCAGCAAGAAAGTGAACTGGCACATAAGACAAGGCAACTAATGGCTCGGGTGTTACAGTACTTCCATATGTCGATGTGTCCTTGAGCAAGACATTCAATCCAAAACTTCTCCCAGTGGTGGATGAGCGGCTTGAGATAACACAGTTACACTCCAATGCCCTGCTGCCAATGTGCAGTTGTGTGTGTGAATGGGTGAAAGTGATTCATCATGCAAAGCTCGGTGAAGTCCTTTTTCCATTTACATTTCCAACACAGCTTAGCTACCCTTTAAACCTGTGGCTCCCAACCTTTTCCCTGGGAGTCCCTCAGATTGCCTCTAAGAGAGGTTGTGGACCCTCCCTTCAATCTGACTCACTGAAGCATGACAACAAGGCCCAGAACTAGTGGATACAGCCATTCCCACGACATACATAAGTAGGAGTGTGAAAGATAAAAGCAACGTCTCCCAGATCTCCTCTAGATCTTTATAGTTTTTTTTTTTTTCTGTGTGCAAATTTGACAACCTCGGCAAAGCCTCACCTCCCTGCAATCTCCTGCATCCCACCAGCAGGCGATGGACACCAAGTTGAGAAACATTCCTTATGAAGCCCAGCAATATTTATTTGGGGTTGTCCACACTAGCCCCCAAGCTGTTGTTGTTATTAATTGCAACGATATAATTCCAACCGTTTTCCAGGGAGAACAATAACCAGCATGATGAACTGACTGAGTCAGACCAAGTGAGTCAGTCGGTCTGACTGTGAATAAGCAGCCACATCAACTTGCATGTCAAACGTGGCATGCGCTGTCAGGGAATTGAAACATCAACATCATTAAAGTTATTTAAATAAACTGTATTTCTTTCTTTCTTTCTTTTCTTTTTTTTTCTAAAGAAAAGCCCATCTCAGAGTTAGTGGCATATATTGCTTTTTCAGCACTTGCTTGCCTCCTACACTATTGCACCTTTAGAGATCCTGCGCTCTAAAATGGGTCCAAAGCTCTTTGTTGTGATACAGTCTCTGAATCCCTCCAGATGTCTATAGATTCTTATCGACCAGGCAGTGCTTGGGCAACCTGCCAAACTGGCTTTGGGCTCAGTGTCCTCGGATGGCAAGTTTCTCAATTTCTCCACATTATTCTTCAAGATCACAGCAGATCGCACATACTCTGGTATTCACAGAGTCTCCCATCGTGGAGAGGACAGTTGGTCTGAGTTCCTGTGTAAGGTCTTATGACAGCGCCCACACACACGGAGCCAGTCCTGTATCAGCCTGTGCTGCAGAATTTGGAGGATTCGTGGCTTTACCTTCAGTTTGCTACAAGAAATAGTTCTTTAAAGTAAACTGTTCAGATTTCTATTCTTACATAACAGATCCATCAACAGCTGCTCAATCGAAATTCACTCAGTTTTAAGGACCAATTACAGTATATTTATGTCTTCTAAGAGGAAACCCAGCAGGCCCACATGAGCAAGCACAGGTGACAGTGAAGGTGAAGAGGAGGAAGAGTTGCCCTGGGAGCTGCAATGTTACATTCAAATATTAAGAAATGTAGTTTCACCATGGAGCTATGAACTTTACCAACAAGCTCCCCCAAAATGCACTCTGTTGGTATAACAGTTACAGTCACTCAGCCATTACACTGCAGCTCATGAGATCTGGAGGATTACACTGTCTAAGTTTAGTTAAATAGTGAAAGTGGGAAGTTTGCAAATCTTTGCAAAATATAGGACTGGAGGCTCATCGTGATCATTAGTTTTCTGTTAACTATGTCAGCATGCGTTCCATTTGATTCCCAGGAGGTGTTTTGACTAATAAAGCAACACATTTTGCTTCACAATGATGGGGTGTTCATTTTGAAGACAATCACTGCTATCTCTAAAAACTGAAATAGTATGATTTTAGTCATTGGTATGAAGTACTGTTAATACACTCCTGACTTCTTCCCCAATTTTATTACCGTATTAAATCATACAAACTTCATTGACACAAACGAAGGACAGAAGATTTTTATTACTATAGTTGACTAATAGCCTGTTGCACAGTCAGCACAAAGAGCTGAGAATAATTCTGCATCGCTGCCCTCGCACAGAACGAGGCACGGCCAAAAATAGCATTGGTCATGTGGGTACAGCAGACTGAAGCTAAGAAAAAGTCCCTGTGCAAGACTCTGTGCTGTTCAGAAAGCAGGCATCGTTTTGACATCATTACAATGCAAAAAATGAAAAGAAATGTCAGAGCAACAGGGGTGGATGTTAATCACCTTGGCATTATGCAAAGAAGCATATGCAGACGCTTCCTGTGGACCAAAAAAAAGGGGAAAACGGGGAGCAGGTTAGCAGGTGGAGTCATGGGTGACGTGGCTCTGATCAAAGCGTTAGGGGAAGCAGGCGAGAAGGGTGGCCGGGACTCAGGGGACTGCTGGGGTAAAGAAGCTCAGTGGCCTGAATATTTGAGAGTGTCAGAGCAGAACAAGTCAGGCTGGCCGACCGAGGACCGCACATGGGAGGAAGCAGGAGGCTGTGTGTGTCAGGCCACAATGAAAGAGGCCATCCAGGAGGACTGAGCGCTGTAGATCAACCGGACAGAAGACTTCAAATGTGCAGCTGGGGAGGAAAACGCCTCCACCTGGCGGTGCCAACAGGGGGAACTGAAGATAATTATGTAAAGTTTTAGGAGTATGACTAGAAGACCAAGCAGATGGAGTTGGCAATTGGGATGATCAGGAGGGAAGGCGCTTTGGCAGAACTGATCAACCTGTATTCAGGTGACACTGGCAGAACCTGAGGAGGGCCGCCAAGCCGGGGGCAGAGTGTGAAAGACCGCTTTGAAGAGAAGCTGAGAGACATTCTTTGAGTTTAGATGCATGAGCGGAGCAGCCGGAAGAGTATAAAACTGTTATCTTCAGAGAAGGCCAGACAGATGAATGGTGCTTGGAAGATGGAGGAGTCCTCAGTGGGGACTGGGCAGGTGGCTTTTGGTGATGAGAAAACACATTGCTGGAGACCGGCGCAGAAAACCGAGGTGCATGTCTGGTGCCCGGAGAGCAGCACTGTATACAGTGACAGCTGGCTGGAGGACGTCCTGCAAACCAACGGTTGCACTGTGGCCGTCAGCAGAGAACCACAAGGAACTGCGGTGGTGCAGCGCTTCAGCAGAGGAGGCTGACTGATAATGTGGCTGAATGTTGGCAGACCATTAAAAATCAATTACTATGGGATAAAGAAAAACCCTCACAGCTTAGTGAGAAAACAGGTGGAGCAGAGTAAAGGTGGATTAAAGTAGCTACAGTCAAGAAACATGCATGTGTTTGATATGAATAATGACAATTACAGTAAATTAATAACATGTGTGCATCATATTGTGGCTGAAGGGAAATTGGAATGGAATCACCTTTTTGATGACATTGCATGATGGTTCACTATCTAGATGTATATTAAAAAAAAAAGAAAGAAATCTTTCTAAGAGGTTTTGTGACTCGAAGGTTTTCCACTGTGGGTTTCTTTAAAACACTGGTAAATTCTAACACTTATGAACATTTTGTTTATGAAGAGACCACAGTGCAATAACATTCTTCTGTTATCATCGAGCAGTTACATCTGAAACCTTCTTTGTTGCTGGTAGTAAATTGGAGTCTGCATGGGAATTATCTAAATAGAGAACATTCAGAACACGTGCACCTTTCTTACTTTCTTGGAAACTGACTCATGTTGGTGTAGAAGTTAACACCTTTCTGTTTGGATCCTGGGTTCGGAGGGGTTTTCGGGGGAGGTTGTAAGTTGCCCGTTGGTGAGCTTACTCCAGTTTCCCTCCACAGTACAAACACATGTGTGTTCAGGAAATGGTGACTCAAAATTGAAGTGTGAAGTGTGTAAAAGAGTGTGTTTACTCTGTGATGGCAGTCCATTTGTCCAGAGTGTAACCAGCTCTTCTCGCTTGGTCAGCTCCAATTAGCTCCAGAACCTCATGACCATAAATTGGACAAACCAGTGTAGAAGGTAGATAGATGGGTAATCTAACCGTTATAAACAGTTTCACATAAATTATGTTGTTCTTAATGTGACCAACTAAACAGAAACGTCTGATATAGTGGTTTAGTTCAAACCCAGAACAGGTTTATTTAAATTTTAGAGGTGTTTCGACTGAATCAAGGAGGGCAGAATAAGGTATTGCGTATTTTGGAGTCTAATTAATCTGTTATTCAACCAACATCGCCTCTTTTTCATTTTACTTCAGGGGAACTGGTATCACTTCAGAGAATTTTACTCTGGTTGCATTAAAGTCATGAAGAAAAACATAAAGGGGAATTTACTCCCGTCTTTTACTTCTACATGTGGTTTGTGGCACCTCAGACAATCTAAACAAAACACTAAAGGAACATTTTAATAAGAATGTAACAAAAAACTTTTAGAATAGCTTTATAATTGTATCAAATCACTATAGCCATTGTTGGACTGAAGCAATGGCAGCAGATTCTATTATTTTTCATTTAAAAAAAAAAAGGCTGAGACAAGTCACCCACTTCCTGAGAGGAGAGATGATTCACAAAGACCTCGATGACTCTGTTGGTTCACACCTCGTCTCCCTTTTCCATGGTGACTCTCACACCCAGTGACATTGCTTTGAAACTATAAATTCTTATTTGACAGAGTGAAGCCTGTTGTAAAATGTTTGCAAAATGTATTTCTCCCTCGCACAGCCATTGCTTTTACTGTTGCACATGTGTGCATGAGTTACATTTTTGATGCGCATATATATCGAAGGATATTGCTTTTCTATACACGATAAATTATTATTTAAAAAAACCTGTTCATTTTCAGTTTCCTGGTATTTCATGCAACAACCGATTGGATAGAGAAATCAGAAGCTTTTACTCTAAACAAGTTGCTAAAGAGAAAGAAATGAAAAACCCTGAGAATGTTGAGATTTGGCGCCTTTCTCTATACTGAACTAGCAACTGCACATGCATGTTAATCACATTCCAAGTTTCCTTTGAAAGAAACAGAAAAAATAGCTTGGTTTTCGAAAGAATGAATGATGGAAAATTCTTCATAATATTTTTTTTTTCAATCGGAAATAATGACAGAGTCCAACAGGGCCTGTTGACAATTGACATGCTGGGCTTGTTGAACAGGCCCAGCATGTCACTCCTCCAGTGGAACATAATCTGCTTTATATATCACTCGTTTGTAAATTTCCTATAGGGACAGTCTGAGGGTTTCTATTATTGCAGATATGATACCGTTAAAATTGACGAGAAAGAGGTACATTAATAGCTTTACAACAATGTGGAAAACCAAGACATGAGTTCCCTGATTCCCCTTCTCTGCTGTTCCCCTCTCAGATATATCAGTGAGTTTGCTGTCGCTGGTGGTGACCGCCTGTGGCTTGGCTCTATTTGGAGTCTCCCTCTTCGTCTCCTGGAAGCTCTGCTGGATACCATGGAGGGAACGCGGGATTTCCCCCACCACCAAGGAGGCTCATGGGCTCCTCAACCCCACCATGAGCCCGCTGCCGTCACAGCCGGCACCCAGACAGCCGGTCTACACGGCCGTGGACCCCCCGCTGCACAACCGCCGTGAGTCGTCACAAGGCTCCATGGCCAGGGAGCCGACTCCCGTCGCATCGGTTGTATCGGTGGAGGTCCCCGGGACTCCGGTGTCACCCCCACCCGTGGTCATGGCCACGCCAGAGGCAGCTATGAAGATCAGCCACACGTCTCCAGACATACCTCTAGATGCCCAGAGTAAAAGTCGGGAAAATGGCGTTCACACCACTCCGCGTATGCAGAGACAGACCACCGAACCCCCTCCCTCTGGGCGTTCAATGTCTGAAATGGGGTCAGTATAAGCTATTTGTGGATTTTGGTTGATCTTATTTTTGCACAGGAAACCTAAAGCGCTGTTTATGTATTTGTTGCTCGACCTGCTCTTGGTTCACCTCGTCTTTCACAACACTGCAGTGCAAGATGCAAACTTTTAACAGCGTATGTGTCTGTATGTGGCAATAAATTAAACTTTTTGAAAGACTGTAATTATGGCATTTAGATAATTGTGAGCTTGCAATTCCAGTTAGACTGCTTATCTTTACGGTTACAAACTAGTTAAATGTGGTGGTGGGAGGGGGTGAAGTGTGTGTGTGGGTTGGGACGATCTTTAAAGACACTTGAAATGGGACTGAACATGTAGCCAAGGTCAAAAAAGACCTGCGATAAAAGGATTATCAAATTGAGTTCATGACGACTGTACATTTATACCAAAGTTCACAACAGTGACATTATGCATTTTGTAGTGCTTTAACCGTCACAGTTAAATGTCTGGTCTGACTTTAATCCAAACGTCCTTTAATTAAATGCAGCTGTTCAGTCTTACAGACATGTGAACTCATATGAAATCCCACAAAGAGAGAAATACAACAGTCCTATAAACTCTGAATCCCTGTGGTCTGTGAATACTGTTAGACTGCAGGTGCAGCCAGTCATCTGCATCCCTCTGTGGCACTGAATTAGTAAAGGTTTAGTCTTTTGAGGAAATATAAACATCACCCAGCAGTTCGCAGCATGGCTGGTACATCACAAAATCCATATTGTATATATAGTACAATATTGAAATGATGGATAAACTTTGAATGGGCTCAGCTGAGAAATGAGACCTTCATAGATCACAGTCAGATACAATGTAAATAGAAACCATATTCCATAATTTCTTGAAGTCTGCTTTATTCACACTTGCCATGGTCTGTCTGGTGAAAATGAACCCTGGGGTTCAGTAAACAATTGGATGAAGTCCTTGAGAAAACCAGGCTGTGATTTGTTTCAATTAAACTTTGACTGAAGTCTGAATACAGCAAGAACAGCTGAAAGAGGACCAAAGACTGGATGTGACAGACTTTATAAGCTCCATAACCTCCAGTTTTACTGTGTTTTGTGTGCATAATGCATGAATTCCTCTTGCTGCTTTAATTACATCTCATGTTATATGAGCTGTAAAGTTATTTGATGATAAAAATCAAACTCAGATCATCTGAAATGCCTGTTGTTGCATCAAGTCCTGCAGCAGCTGTCTACAGTTTTTTGGTCCAATATTAAAATATTGTGCGAGCATCGATTTTCCTATTTCAATTTTGTAATCACCAGCCAGCAATGTAACAACCTCTTCAATTATTGTTACAAATGTCTTTAGGTTATTAGTAAAAATGTTTTGTTATACTATTTACAAGTTGTTGGCTTTACTCCATTTGAAAGAGTTAAATGTATTCAGTGGTAGACAGGTAACACATCACTGGCTTTTATTTCATTATTGGCTGCAACAATTGTGTACACTTTTCTGTTTTCTTTAAACGTGGATGTGGGGCACAACACTGTAGATCAGTGGCAGATTAACTAAACACTATTCTTGGATCATCTTCAAAAACTGTAGAAGCTGTCTTTGTACCTGACTGCTGTAAAGATACCCTCCCTAAAGTAATGTTAGCATGAACATCACTACAGAAACATACAGCGTAATACCCCTGTCCCACTGAAACTAGCAGGTTGACGCCAGCCGATTAAAACCTGGGTCGCTTGCATGGTCAGTCGGCCCAGGTCAAAATGCCGACTAAACCTTTTTCCACTGCGATGAGGAGCCGATTATCAGCGGGTTTAAACGGGTTTTTTGGCCAGTGGGAAAGGGGTATGAGTTTCTCTGTTTTCTCCCGTTGTGTTAATACCGCACTGCTTTCCACTTTCCACAGACAGGGCACCATTCGCAGACATATGAACCTTTCTAACCCAGACTTCAATGTGGCCCAGTTCCAGAGGCAGGACTCGCTCACAGGAATGGGCCTGGGCCTGGGACGCCTGAAGCCTGAGCTCTACAAACAGCGCTCCCTGGAGGGGGACGAAGGCAGCCGGAGAGGCGGAGGCTGCGGGCGCCTCCACTTCATCCTTAAGTTTGACTGCGACCTGGAACAGTTAATAGTTAAGATTCACAAAGCAGAGGACCTTCCCGCTAAGGATTTTTCTGGCACCTCTGACCCTTACGTTAAGATATACCTGCTGCCTGATCGCAAGACCAAGCACCAGACCAAGGTGCACCGCAAGACGCTGAACCCTGTGTTTGACGAGGTCTTCCTGTTTCCTGTGGCGTACTCTGAGCTTCCCACACGTAAGCTGCACTTCAGCGTCTACGACTTCGACCGCTTTTCACGCCACGACATTATTGGTCAAGTGGTGGTGGACAACTTCCTGGATCTGGCAGATTTCCCCAGGGAGACCAAGCTCTGCCGGGACATCCAGTATGTCTCCTCGGTAAGTTGCCACTAAGAGATGAATGCGTTATTAACTTTGCTTCCTAACTTTCAAATTTTTTTTTTCCCCTAAACGCACAAGACATTTCAAGCCTGACAGGTCTTTTGAAATGGATTACAGAGTTATTCATTTGTTCCTTCATTTTAGTGCCAAGAGTCTCATATTGACAGTACAAGGTGCAAAATGAAAAAAGCTGTCTTTCAAACACACCGAGCTGGCGGCTCTGAATAAACCAGTGAAAAATTAGTTGGTAGGTAAGGTGAAAAGGTGTCACTTTGAAACAGATGCCGTTAGTGTGTGTCTCTCTGCCCGGGAGATTGGAAAGGAAAGGAGCTCAACGCCGACACACTGAATGCCTCTCAATATTTTAACGACTAGTCAGTACAAAGCGCATCGTGAAAACATACACTGCTCATATCACAACTGGATTTAATTTTCTTTATTACTACTTCTTTCTTTTATCAGCATTTTTGAAATATGTCTGTTTGTTTAGCACACCCTATGAAATGATGCACCGGGTGAAGCCATCAAGGTTTTTTGTGTAACTACCAGAAACCAATATGTTCTACCTGGCAAGTCAAATTTGACTTTTTGCTAAGAAAAACAGGGAAACCGGAGTCAAACACTGAATGAAAATGAGTAAATTTGAGAGAGTGAATGGAGGATTGAAGGAGGGAACAAAGGTTCGGAGATTTCTGTTTATAGAGTTACTGCGATTGGTTGGTTACCAGCTAACTAATGTAGCAAAGAGACACACTGCAGGATATGTTATCGCCGTCTTGTGTACCAGAACAAACAAAGAAGCAAGTTGTGCTTTAAAATACTGAAGAAACCGTCTCTTTTCATGTCACCTCATTGACTGTGTGCAAAGAATGTGACGGGAGAGAGATGTGTGAAGTTTGAGAATGTGTGACCGATACATTTTGACAATGATATTTATATTTATGCGATGTCTATGTGTTTGCAGTGATTTTTTTCTGTTGAAAGAACCCTTGGTGTGCGTGCCTAACAAGCAACAATACATGCCATGACATGTTTGATTGTCATCAATCAGAGTCCTTGTCCCTGATTGCTTAAACAAGTCAATTAACACATGCACACTGCAAAACTCAGGAAGATTGCATGTAATCTCACAGATTAAAAAGACGTAAAGCTTTTAACTGCAGGCAACAACATGTGCTGTATATTGCCGTAACAGCAATCCCTCAGTTTCCACATTTCAGACACATCACATCTCTGTAAAAGAATTAACTTCCAGGCTGTTTCATGCACATTGATCCATCTCTTTAAATCTGATTTTCAGCGAGCACAAGGAAACTTTCCCACTTCAGGAGATAAACGAGGGCTGTAGCTTTCACCTCCCCTCATAGATCATTCTGCACCACAGAGCTTAAGCACTCAACCTTCGCACTGACATAAGGGTTTTTGTGCTGTTTTTTTAGTGGTGATTGTCCTAAAACATGCTAAATATTCATGGCTTCCTTCCCTTGTTATTTTTGCTACGTTCACATTTGGCTGATTGAAATTACTGCTAAGAATCTGGTTGAAATGTGAATAGACGTAAATCAATAGACAGAAGGACCGGTAATCTCTGATTAATGTGTGCAATGGTCAGTCTTTCAAATTAAGTTAACCAAGATGTGGACTTACGGTATGTCTTTGGTAACATTGCTTCTTGAATCCTGACATTTCATTGTGTCTGAACTCCACCTGTCTGTTGAAAATACAGGTCAGTTGTGCAGTACAGAGAGTCACCAGGGAATATATGACTGGCGCCTGCGCTTGTGCTGACTACACAGTCTGTGCATCCGTCTCTTGTGTGTCTAATAAGCAAAGCCGTAGCTTCTGCCTTTGTTGTCCAGGCTGACCTCCTGAAGCTCTTTTCCTTACAGCATTTGCAAAATGTCACCACCACAGCCTTTAATGTATCGTGTTAGTTAGCTGAACTTGTGAAACACACCTGTCAAAGCAGATTAAATATAGCTACTGTGGAGACGTGAAGGAGTGTGATGGCTATATCAAAGGGGGGGAAAAACAGATAAGAAGATAACTATTTGTGAACACATCTTTCTGGTTTGATCTCTCGTGTTAGAAAGCCAACTCATTTTAATCATATATAAATAAAGCACGTTTACATTAAGATATGACAACTGAGTTATTGATAACCAGATGGTCATCATCATCGTTTACAAGAGCTAAAAGGCGTCTGCTGTATGAGTTCTATTGTGACATGCTATTGTCTGCAAGTACTCTAAAATAAGACTGACAAGTTAATGCTTCTGTCTAGATGAATATCACCCCAGCATGTATTATTTATGAAAGAAATCAAATCAAACAGCATATTAAAGTTTTTATATTATGAAACATTAGCTCCAATCAGTATGTGAATCAGCCATGCTGTAACGACAGAAATGTTTCTATGTGCATAAAGATGTTCAGGAATGAGACAAGTACTGCTTTATATCTTACTATTTTAATTATGTCTTCTATTTTTTTTGGAAATACCTTAATATACTCATTAAAAAAAGAGAGAGAGTTTTGGTGTTGGAGTTGTAAGTAATAAAAGCTTGACCTGATCAGAAATCCATTTTCTGCATACATTTTGAAAAGAACTATCTAAAAAAAAAAACAACAACAACAAAAAAAAAAAACAGCTTGAAATCAGTCTAAGGCCAATAAAATGTGAGTTAGACAACGTGGGTAAACACTGGTCATCTTCTGTTATCAGATCTATTCACAGCACATCCACAGGCCACAGAAATCTTTAGAAGATGGTTATCAACTCTGTCATTCACCTTATTCAATCTACCTCTGTGCATGCAGATAAAATCAGCAGGGTTTATCTTACCATGTACAGACATGTAGAAATCTGGAGGAGTTGCATACTTCACCACAGAAAAATTACATTCACAAACAAAATGTCACTGAGTTTGTCATATTATTTACAATATTAATTTCCAATCACGGCAGCACAAGTAGATCTATTTTTTTAAGTAGTATGAGTTAAATACATTTATCTGCTTAGTTGTTTTTTTTTGTTTTGTTTTTTACATATTTCAGATATCATCTCAGTAAAGCAAAAACAACTTGGGAGAAAAATTTTCAGTCATTGAAACATTTCCACATGGTCTCTGGTCTAAAGCGGACAGGTCACTTTTAGAGGTCAGTAAGCAATGTTTTACACCTGCTGAGGTCCTATCCTGAACCCATACGCCTCCAGGGCAGGCAAGGTGTTTGGTATGAGTTACCATGGTAACATGTCTTGATAAAAGGTGAGCCACCATTGCGGTGAACCTGAAAACCCTGACATTGCGTTCCTCCTCAGCAGAGGCTTTAGATGTATGTTATTGTTTTCTTTTAGGAAGAAAAGCTGCTACCATGAGGCAGGACTCTTCTATCAACTCCATAATAACCTCGTATTATTGCCCTCAAGAAGAGGTTGCAGTATACTGCAGTCAAAAAGCAATGTTTCTGTTTTTTTTTTGTTTTTTTTTAAGTCTCAAATACTCTCAGGGTAAACAAGAAGAGCAAGATTCAGAAGATGAAAGTATGCCAGGGCTACAGAAGCCTGGTGTGATGTGGATCTACAGGGTTCACCTTTGAAATGTTGGAGTCGATCAGCTGCGTTCGGTTTGGCTATGTGGTTTAGTATGAGTGTGGTTTTTCTTGGGTTGTGCATTTTGAGCAGTTTTTTTGTGATAAAACTCAGCAAAACATGCTATAAATATGCAGTTGGTTTGCGAATAATACTCATTCACCCCTCATTTCTGTCCAGTCTTCATTTAACATCATATGTTTTAAGTTGAAAAGTGATACACATTTAAAGAATAAGACATCATCTGTTTTATTTCTGTTGCATCAGATTTTCTCAGAGGAGTGATTACTTACTGGTATAGTTGTAAGCCTGTTATTGACTTCTTACTTCACTGATCTGATTAGTCTGATTTAAAAAGCTTTTCCTCTTGTGTGATAGGGATAAAGAGACTCATTATACTTAGAAATCTGTCCCAGCATCTCCAGGCCACGGAGCTAAAGGCTGGGAATTGCGGCCTGGAGGTTTTTCTGCCATTATAAGCTAAATCTGGATTTTGTCTTTTCTTTCCTGCTGCAAATTTACGTAGCGCCTCCAAGCAGACTTGAACAGTCTCCATCATGCTGTCACCAGTTGGTGGTTTGTCTCTCCTCAGCCTGCAGCCGGTATGAGGCCACGGTCACCTCAGAAGCTTTGGCATTTTCAGAGATGCTTCGATTGGTCACACTGCTCCTGCTAAAGTGACTCAGCGCTTTACACTTGCCCGTTTCTGCTGCATCACTTAGTGCTTAAAATACCCCAGACTTTGACACTGTTATCAGCATGAGTCGGTTTTATCAGTGTGTAGTCACAATGTTTGATTTACTGTTGTAAAAGTGTTGTTACAATGGAAGCCTTCAGTTTAAATGAAGCAATATTAACAGTGGAGTATTATATTATGTACATGGCATGCATTACTTTAAAAATCACATCTTAGGGCTTTTATCAGTAGAATCCCTTTTAAATAAATGGTAATCACCTTTCCTTCAAACTGGGCTTTCACTTGAGGTGTAAATCTTATTGATATTTAAACGGTTTATGCTTTCAATTGTTGCAGTTTTTCACTTCATGCGACTCAAATTTGTAGCATTGCGTGAATATCCTTCTAATTTGCAGGCAGGTCAAACCAGCCAGTAGTTGAGCAAAAAGTCCCACGGCTTCCTCCTTGTGGCCGAAAAATACTGACAGCCTGATTCTACCTGCTCCCGACCCTTCTCCCTGTTTCTGCCTGACAAGCGTCCACATGCCGACTGCAGTCCCTCAGAAAGTCTCAACATTGACAGCATTTTCCATGTGAGTTGGTAAACCACACCAAGCCTGGATATTTATATGGTGGACAGCATACACAAAACAAAAAAAAAAAAAACAAACAAAACAAGCAAAAAAAATCTTAAGCAGCTGTCTCCCACTTTCAAAACACAAATTCTGAGTAGTTTTTGACTAATAAATGGCAGAATTCAGCAGCATGGTTGAAAATGGTAATATGTCAGTATTGATTCTGGGTTGATCGCAGGCCCTCAGTTTTTTTGTTTTTAACATATAGGTAGTGGAATCACAACAGAAATGTAATCAAACTCTGATTGCTTTGCGAAGATTATAAAAGCACACTGTTAAATCTTTGACCTGTAAACATTCAAAACTCACTTTTAGTCAAGTTTAATGTAGCATCAAGTTCCTCAAATTCCCTATGATGAATATGCTGTGATGCAGCAGCAGCTTCATTGAGAATTGGGCGGCTGTGGTTCAGTGGGGAGAGCAGTCATCTTGCACTCGGGAGGTTGTCAGTTTGATTCCTGTCTCCCCCTGTCTGCATATTGAACTGTCCTTGGGCAAGACACTGAACCCTAAACTGCCCCCGGTGGATGGACTGAGCGCCTTGCATGGCGGCCACCTCCACTGGTGTGTGAATGTGAGTGTGAATGGGTGAATGTGATACTGCAGTGTAAAGTGCTTTGGGGTCTGTTAATGCAGAGGAAAAGCGCTATATAAGTGTAGACCATTTACCATTTCAGTCAGATTAAGAGAGAAATCAAAGTAACATAAAAACAGTAAAATTCATTGTTGTCTGTGAGGCTCATTGAATTGGAAAGGTTCACATGCTAAGAAATAATTTTGGATGGATGGATTAATGATGGATGGATGGATGGATGGATTTGAGTTAATGGATGAATGCATTTAGATGGCTTTCGATGGATGGAGGATGAATTTCGGTAGATGGATGGATATGGGTTGATGGATGAATAGATATGGTTGGATTTAGATGGATGGATGGATTTGGGTGGATTGACACAAGCCGTCCACATTCATACATTTCATGTTGTCATATATGAAAACATATTTTTCATGTTGTCTGTGAGTTTTTGAACGGAGAGAACACAAACTTAGACGCGGTGAAACAAGCTGAAGCACTCAGGCGAGACCAGGCCTCACGATAAATATTATTTGTAATAACATATGTCAGTGAAGGAATGACAGCTTTCAATATTATTGCTTTTTATCATCATTACGCAAGAGTGTTGATGTGGTACATATGTATGTTTGCATGTTTGTTGGTGTATTTGTTGCTGCTCGGTCTGTTGAGAGCAGCTGGAAAGCCATAAAATGTCCGAGTTTGTCAATACACATATGGTCAAATCTGGAGTCTTGAATACAGTCAGCTAATAAATCTGTTCTTCTCTCTAATGGTTTCCGTGGCTCAGGATTGATTCAGAAGTAATAGCATCACCCAAATATAACTGTTAGGGGAAGGAAATATTGTTTGATTAGCAAGGGAAAGCTGTTTCAAGTTTAAAACACACTGTATAAACAAACGCAAACTAAGCAAGAGGGAGATGCTGGAAAAATGGCGTGAAGATATTTGTTCTCTCAACAAGCCAGATAGAGACATTCAGGAAATATTGGCAGAAGTATCTTTGTGTAACCTCTCCACATATGGTTGTTTGTTAAGTCACTGCTGAGACTTGCACACTGGATTATTGATTGGTAATCAATATTACAGAGTTAGACCAGAATGGCATGACAGGTGGTTGATGGAAACCAGTGATTCACAGAATCTGGGCTGCTCCATTCTCACACTGTCTATTTTTTTTTTTCAGTTTCACACTAATCAGTTCTTGCAGATACAAACGAACACACACATGTACACGGAAATTTACACTTGCGGGCGCACACACACACACACACACACACACACACACACACACACACACACAGAGACACTTACACTTGCACAAATGCCTGTTCCCAGACATTTGCGCACATCAACCCTCATGAACGAGCTAATTATTTGGAGAGCCTGCACAGAGGTAGGACATTCTGTAACCAGAGCAGCAAAGCCTATTAGTCAGAACCAGAATACAGAATCACTGATTTCATTTATAAGAGCTGGCTTGCTTATCATCGAGTCTTGATTGGCAGTAGAATCGCCCATATTGGGAGTTTTATCGCCACATCCAGCTTCTTGAAGCGCTGTATTGAAGCAGATTGTGGATTAATTTAACAGTGTTTTATTTTTATCACGTTCACGTTGATAAATAAAAATAAAAGCACTGCTCAAAGAAGCACTTGCTTCAGTTTTTTTTTTTTGTTTTGTTTTATTTATCAGTTTAATGGTTTTGGCATTTAAACACAAACAGGCACAGTATGTCGAAATGGTGAAATGTGCGATTCAGCTTCAATATCAGAAACTTTCCATGTGACAGGCAGCCTGGAGGTATTAGATGCTATATGTTGTCTAAGAGGGATTCGGGAGCGCATGAAACACAGCTCTAATCTTTCTCTTCCCACCTGTACCTCAGGCAGGCACAAAAAGACATCAGAGCATGAAGCATGTAAAGCCCACAGGATCCCTCTTGGATGAAAAAAGCATTTTCTAGAGGTAGTTGTCAGTTAATCCATCATGCAAATTAAACCGCCTTTAACCACAGCCTTTTTGAATACTTGATTTTTTTTTATTGTAACAAAAGCCCCCACTATTGAAATATAAGATAATTTAGTCTCGAGAGGGAAATTCTGAACGGCTTTTTTTCCTCCCTGGCCTTGATTTTTTTTTTTTTTTTTTTCACACTCACACTTGCACAATCACAGACTTTAGATCACACATAAAAACAAGTGTGATTTCACAGAGTATATATATCTTAACCAAGACAAACAAAATACTGATGGAGAGTGTGAGACAATTATCTAAAAGTTGCAAAAGTTAAATTTCATTTGCCTTTTTTTAATTTAATCTCTTTTGCCAGCAGATGGTGAGATAAAGCTGTGTCCCTTTGAATGAGGGTACATTTTCTGTCGTGTTCTACCTTATTAAAGATGCATAGACTAAGGGATTAATTCAACTTTTTTTCTGACACGCTTGGAGGGGGATTTCACACCAGGATAGTCCGGGGATTTGGTTCAGTTGAGCTCAGAATGGGAAAAAAAAAAAAAAAAAAAAAACCATTGACACTTTCATTTTGTTTGGTTCACTTTCCCACCAAACCACTGAGACAAGGTCACACAGTTTAGAGAGCTCTGAAAACAAAAACCGACGAGCAACGAAGCGCAATGAAAGAAGCAATCCAGCTCATTGATTGGCCATGACTGAAGTGTAGGAGTAGACGACCCTCAGGCCGCTCGGGAGTGACTGACTAACTGTGCTAAAGAAGCAGATGTTGGAGAGCACAAAGTAACCACGGGAAATAAAATACAAATAAAACAAATAAAGAATTAATGCAATCAGGCATTCCTAATTTTTTTGCTGTCTCAGACAGAAGACCATCGACTGTGATGATATCTTTAATCTTGGTTTAAAATCTGTGGTGTGATTTCAGAAACCGAGATGATTTTTTTTTGCAGGCGGCTGTCGTCTCGGTCGTGTGATTACAGACAGCCCAGGATTATTTTCTAACAGTGCCAGATATTTCACAACCGCTGCCTCACAGCATCACGCAGTGTGACTGCTGATACGGCCCACACCAATGAAAATACTGCAGAAAATGTCTTGATGATCGAACAACTACAGCAAAACAATGGCTTGCACACTTCCAAGCAGTTAGACTGAAGGGCCGTGTTGACATTTTCTGTCTATTTTCGTACCGAACGATTTCTCAAAATCTGAAAGAAAAACTGCTGCATTTTCTCTAATCGACATTTATCTCGTGATGGCACCAACGGAAGCTTGCCACCTCCGATTAAGACGATAGACTCGCTGTTCAGTCAAACACACTTTGAAACACAACCTTCTCTAATCCACTTTGGAAGTAATGAACCTTCGAGACTGCTAAATTCAACTTTCAAGCTTTATTAGATTCCTGGACTCTGCAATCCACCGAGGATGCCAACATCAGGATTAAAGATATCTACAAAAGTTTAAGAAAAGTTAAAGAATAAAGAAAGGAAGGTGCAACTTTTAAAAACTATCAGGCAAAGTTCAAATTTTTAAAGTAAAGGTTTATGTACAAATGAGCCAGGAGCACTCAGAGCAGCAGGGATCAGTTGTATCTACTGTTCTGTTTGTGAGGTAGTGTGAATTCATAGAGTCTGTACGAGCCTTTTCGTCAACAAAAGCAAATGGTGATCTAAATCTACAGAAAAATGAAGACTTTAATTCCATCATGCAGTCAAACGTCAGCAGCAACCTGCATTTTAATCACTTTTGGACGGCCATCCCAAAGGTTAACTCCTGGTCGCCCCCTGAAATTTGCTTTTATCTCAATCAGTTAATAAAGCAGCTGTGCAAGCGTGCCCGTCTGTCTCAGCTCTTCTGCGCACGGACTGCACTGCTCTGCTCACATGATGACAGTGGAAGTTGAAAGCAGACGATGCTTTATTCCAAATACCAACGCAGTTTTCCCCTCAACATGCCAAGAGATCAGCGAGCGATTCTGCTGTAGGAGTGGCTGTTGTCTTCAACACACACGTTTTCTGTGCTTTCCTGCTTCTCACTTCTTCAGTGGAGTTATTTTCGGCGCATGTGATAAAGCGAGCTGCAGCTGAACAGAAGTCTCCCTGTCAGCTCAGATATGGAAGGCTTTTATTACAGCGACGTGAATGAAAGTGTAACCTTTTTTTTTTTAAATGAAATGAGTGTAATCACGCAGCAGAATGAGACTGGTTCTTTTAATATTAATAGAGAGATGGCTGGATGACCAAAACGTAAAATGTAATGACATTTCAGCTGATTTTAAAATGAATTTGTTTTGTCCTTCAGGATAACGTGGACCTCGGAGATCTCATGTTTTCACTCTGTTACTTGCCGACTGCGGGCAGACTGACCATTACCATGATAAAGGCTCGCAATCTCAAGGCTATGGATATCACTGGTGCATCTGGTAATTAAAACCTGATACTATCTATAACCACACCGTCCTGCTGGCTCGCAATACATTTTTCCTCCGTTTCCTCTTTCTTCTTCTTCTTAGATCCCTACGTGAAGGTTTCCCTTATGTGTGACGGTCGCAGACTGAAGAAGAGGAAGACGTCGACGAAGAGGAACACTTTAAATCCAGTCTATAACGAGGCCATTGTCTTTGATGTTCCTCCAGAAAACATAGAGCAGATCAGCCTTTTGATTGCAGTGATGGATTATGACCGGTTAGGAACTTCTCATGAATATAGACACAAAGCATACAATATATAGATTGTGCAATGTCTTCTACCTTTTCTACATGACTCATTAATTGCTGAAGGAGATGATATTTGAATAATTTCATCAACACTGTTTCTGTAACACGGTTACGTGCTTTTCATTCTTAATACGTAATCCATCATTTTTCTGACAGCGAGTCATCCTGTGATCATGCCTCCTCTCTCTGTCTCTCCGTCCTACACCAACAGTGTAGGCCATAATGAAGTCATCGGTGTGTGTCGGGTTGGCAACGACGCCGACAGCCTGGGCCGGGATCACTGGAGTGAAATGCTCACATATCCGCGGAAACCTGTCGCCCACTGGCATCCTCTCGTCGAGGTGAGCCCAATTTACCGCGATGGCCGCGACTGATGTGCTCCCGTGCACGGACGACTGACCCTGGTTTTAAACATGAGCACATTTGTTGTGTGTGTGTGTGTGTGTGTGTGTGTGTGTGTGTGTGTGTGTGTGTGTGTGTCCAAACTGAAATTGACAACTAATGGTGTCAAAGCTTCAGACTGCCGCCATGTTTGACACCTGCAGGTTTCAGTCCGAAATGATTGCATCCAAAAATTCAGTCAACCTCTAAAATCTGCTGCTATTCCAGCTGTAAGAACTCTGAATGTTTTACACAATGAGTCACTGTTGGCAGGGAAAACTTCAGAGTAGTGATTTTTTTTAAATATTTTATTCAGAATTAAAGACAAACAGCTATAATTTTGAAAAGAAAATAATTAAAAGAGCCTAAAATGAATGTTTTGCTTCTAATCATATGCCCACACATCTTCCGCTAAGCCGATTCCTGGTCATTAAACTTTCATGAAAAATAATACTATGAGCAGTATGAAAGATTAAAAGAGAGAACACAAAAGCTCTGCTGATTTGTTCAGACTGGAGGGGACTGCTGGACGCAAGGAGAAACTGTAGCGAGAACAATAAGTGAGTAAGAGATTAGACCTCTCATTGTCTAGTTATGAAGGCAGAGCGAGCTCATTAGTATGCACTGATACAGTACTGTGTTGTTGCAATAAGGCTGTGAAAGGATTTTTGGTCAGCGGTAATGTGAATATGTAGGCAAGCTGGCAAAGCAAGTATCAAAGTTTTAAAAGAAGAATTAAGATGTGCGCTTAGATGACAAAAACTTTTACCATCTGACCTGCAAAGAATAATATAGATCTATTTTAATGATATTTAGAGAAAAGAAAATGTGTTTTTGTTTTGTTTAGTCTCAAAGTTCACATCTGAAGGTGATGGCTGACATATAGCCTGTTCTGGACCGGAGCAAAACCTGCTGCACATTTAGAAAAACACATCAAGTTTTGAGCATTCAGTCATCTGAATAAGTTAGTGAGACTGATTCTTATAGGTTTACGTTGTTCCCTTTCTGGGAGGATAAAGTAAATTTAAAACCATAGATAAAGGAGAAACATAGTGTCAAACTTGTTTTAGTTCAAAATCCATGTCAAGCACAGTTTCTCTCATTTAGGCCAGTAAATGAACGACATGAGAATCAATACATGCTTAAAAACTCCCAAATTTATGAAATAGGTAAAGTTAGGGGTTTCAGATTTGAAGTTTCAAACAAAACTTGAAAAACCTCAGATTAAAAGATTTTGATTTAGTAACTTAGGAAAAGGTTAATGATTCTTTTCTCAGTGGCCAGGGCCGTTAACTGACCAAATGGTCTTACTGGTTTTATTACCTGCAACTTTTTTTTTTTTTTTTCTAGGAGCTTCTTGAACACAGTGACACAGTGACAAAACACAGACAGGCAGAAAGAAAAACAACATACAACGCTGCTCAACCTCTCCGATAAGAAAGAAAAAACACGCAAAGGGCAAAATTAATCATATTAATCAATCTAAACTTACTCTTAGTAGTTAGTACTGTTAGCAGTTACTGTTACTGTTAGTGGATGAAATAAAACCAAAACTCGAAGTTTTTCCTGCTGTGTTTGACTTTGAACTGTTTGTTGGTCTGTTTTACACACAACGATATCATCATGCTCTTTGAGTTTTCTTTTTCTTTTTTTTTTAAATGTAATATAAGACAAAAGAAAATAATTTGAGCATTGACAGCTATGTCTGTAGGTTGCCGTATATTTCAGATCATGTGAAGTGAATAATACTTTTTTTAAGTTGAACAGAAAAGTATTTTCTTGAAATAAACTTTATTATAACTTCAGAATTCCTGGCAAAACGTGCAATTTCCTCACAAATATAAAAATGAAAATGCCATTACATTTTTTCTCTCTTTTTTTTTAAGGAAATTGGCCATAAAATCAAGGTTGTTTGCCCACAAATACTATAAACAATACAGAGCCGTCAGTTGTCCAGTTGGACTGCGGGAGGAAACAGTGTCTAGAGAAAACCTGCTCACATATAGGAAGAACGTGCAAATTTAACACAACGAGGCCACAAACTCAAACCTGGACTCCATTTCCTTTACAGTAAACGGTATTGACTTATATTGCGTTTCAGCTGAATAACAGCCTTCAAAGTGTTTGTCACGTTCCTTTTATAACATACACACTCATGTATCAGTGGAGGCAGCTGCCATGCAGGAGCTCAGTCTGTGTGGCAGGAGTTCTATAAGATTTGTACTTTTTGTGCATATCAGACTTGCTATTAAAAAAAAAAAAAATCGTTGCTAAATTCGAAGACAAAAAAACAGACAAGTCATCCCAATTTGAGAGATCGTTTTTGAGTAATCATTCTGCCTTTTGGTCATTGATTCAAAGCCCGTCTCCTCCCACCACCCACTTTCATGGCAGCCATGTGGAAACATTTGGATTTCCCGGTTAAAATCAAGAGCGATGGAACTTGTGATCGATCCATACGCACAGTTTGTGATCTGTGTTTTGTGAAAATTTCTGTAGGGACTGGCAAAAATAAAATTCATGTTCCTTTCACAGCAATTAAAGCTGCTTCACAGTCTGACCAGACAACACACAACAAATAATTACAGTTTTAGGTCCAAGTGAGGCAGCAGCGCCAACTCTCACATAAATCACTAAGAATCCACTCCACATTTAAACCCAAGCACATTTCAACTAATTTCACTTTGACGTGAACAGTTGTTAAAGCAAGAAAAGCCTCTTTAGATGCTTGTTAGAAAACCCATTTAAACTCACTATAAATGTTCTTACCATGTGATTTGCTCTTCACTTGGTTTACGTCACATTCAAATCTAGAATGTGTTCCTTTTAAAAAAAATCCTGTTTAAAACTTAATTTTTTAAACCAAGTTAACAACAAAACTATGACTCAAATACCAAACATTTAACCAAACTTTACAACTCTACTTGCAGTGCAACGTAACACAAGTACAGTCTGAAAATGCTCACATTTCCTGCCTTTTTAAAGAATACCTCATATGTATGAGGATAATACCACATAACGAGAAAACTGCGGCTTCATATCCTCACCAGGTCATTCTAGTTTACATGTTGTTGCCGCTGGTGGGTTTCCTCCCACAGTCAAAAAAAAAAGATACACGTGAGCTTAAATAGTGATCCTAACCTGCCTATAGAGTGAGTGTGAGTGTGTGTAGTTGTCACAGTCAGCTGGAATCAGCTCCAGTGCTCTGTGACCCCAGAACGCAGCGCTCTGCATCCTTTTCTATGCATGTTTTCAGAAATCCACCCTGATGGTATGGCTTTGATGCTAATGCTCCCTCAAAGCTTTTACTGCTGCATTACTGATCATTCATCTCTGAGACTGGATGCCATCTGCTGTCCCTGAAGCGCGCAGTCTCAGTTACAGTATGTTACACAGATTGGATATTCTTGCATGTCGTTTTTGCTGGATGGGTGACGTTTGATCCCCCTGATGTCGAAGAAAACCACGGGTCACGGAGAGCCAGTTATGTTGCTGTTATGTGACAATATAATAAATGTAGTCATGTAAATCATTCTCCTGAAATTTCGATTTAGTGGAATTGCTGGGAATAGAGTGGATGGATCTTGACTCTGTAAAAGACTTATATTCAGACTGAAGGGAAATGGAGAAAAAAAAAACATTGAAGGCCAGTTTCTCTGACCTGTGCTTTGAGCCAAGAAGAATGGCTTCATTGTGCGGTTTATGTGCACATCAACGGTCTCTGCTTGCTACATTCAAAGAGACAGCGAGTGTCAGAGAAAACCTAATCTGAAGTCGCAATGTTTCTTTTCAGGCTAATAGTTTTAGTACACAGTGCTTAGAAATGTTCACCAGAGCCTTCAGAAACCACAGAATTTCTCCTCAAGTGATTTCAGTCAATGTTTTTTTTTCCGTCTTTACAGGCAGTTCATCCTCAGTTAACTCACAAACCAGCAAACCACTTCCCCCCTGAGCTGATAACTTTCAGTTTGCAGATCTATTTTTTTTTTTTTTTTGCTTTTGAATGCCAAAAAAGCCTTTTTATCTGCAAAAGTTTTCATCCCTGTTTTGCACTTGGCAAGGCAGTCACAGCTTTGCAATGCAGTCCAAAACAAAACTGAGGGAACAGCCTACATAGATAAACTCACCTCCCAATAAACACAGTATAAATTGACACTCATATTCTTTGTAACCAACCAATTAAAAAAGCCAGTAGGAGGTGAATATTTTCCTTTAAAGCTGTGGTTTGATTCCCTTCCATCCACCTTCTATCCAGCTTCTATCCAACTCAGTGTTGGAAGAACTCGATGCAGATCCCCAGTTCTTCGCGGTGGCAGACGCAGAGAATCAGCCACACATGCAACTATACAGTATCCGACATTACCTCTCCTGGACATCAGGTCAGAGAAGCTTCACAGATTCTAAACATGCTCTCTAGCAAAGTTTAAGGCTTTGCTCTGGGACGAGGGCGCATTTTAGTCTGGGTCCACCTGAAGCAAAAATTTTAAGGACAAAAATCCTTATTTGAGCAATTTTGAGCCCATGTTTGAATTAGACATGGTTTTCCACATGAAAAATGCTCTGCTTCATACAGGATGTGTTTCTTACCAACCACACCAATATGACATCTGATTATTACAGTGACAATATTTAAAACAAACGTGCAAGGAAGTACCTTAGGGCCTTAACCAAGGACCTTTGCGATATGAGAGACTAATTTGTTGTAACAGTTGTTGCTTTTGCATATTGAAGGTATTATGACATGCTTTGTGCTTGACTCTCGTTTCAGTACCAGGGGACCACAGGTAGTAGCCAAGGAGGATCCTGTAATTCTCTGAAGACGCCTCCTTCTCCGTAGCCTTGAGCAAACCGTCCACACAACAGAATGAAATGACCTTGAACCTGCGCCACCCGTCTGGACAGTGATGCTACCACCTGTCGCTCCAATAAAGGTACCAACAGACAAACGCAGACATCCATGAACAACCGATGGGAAAAGAGAGAGAAAAACTGTCTTGAGCTCTGCTGAGTTGGATCAGTTGCATGTTGAATGACCGCAAAGATGGATGTTTTCTTTTCTATGATGTTCCGTGAGAAAAAAAAAACAGCAGGCGTATGCAGACATTTTAGGTCTGTGCTACTCCTGGGTTTTTAAAGTCATCAGTTTTTTTTTACATAGTCTTGTTACTTGTTTTAATGAGATGAGTCTGTATTTGCACAACGTACTAACAACCAGTCAAACTGCCATACTGTTCCTTCATTTGGTGGTGAATCGGTGCATGAGGTCATGGTTTGGTGGGAAAACTTCTCCTCAGTTGTTTGTTTCTGTTTCTACTTTGGGAATACGGCGTGTTGTTCTGTCTGTTGACGTGCAGTGACAGTTCATTTCTAGAAGAAATCTGTGTAAGTAAGAGATGTTAAATGTGAGAAATAAATATTATTCCATAAAAAAAGGCTTGTGCTTGTGTTTTTTGGGGTTAATTCATTTGTCTATTTGGGTTGTGATTAGTAAATATGTTAATAAAGTTGTAGAACTATTCAAGATGGGAAACACTTGAACACTGTACACGTCATTTTAGATTTAGTATTTAAGTCTTAAATAGTTACAAAATTACATTACATGACCCTAATCAATAATGTCAACATGTTCATTTTACTGCCCTTTAAGTGTCTTGAGCTGGAAAAATGCAGATAGATTATCTTCAGTTGTTTCGGATTGATTTTTTTCTATCAGGATGTCTGAAACAGGCTGGAGCGACAGGTTGAGTAAGCAGATTACGAATATCAAACACAACTGTGAAATGAAAAACTGCCCAAAAATTTCCCAACCACTGTGGAGCAGTTGAGGGAAAAGAAAATACGCCGTCACCAAACATATTCGGTGTTGTCCCTCTTTGCTTTTGAGTATTTGATTTAATTTTAGAATACGCACCAGATTGGAAGTGCTTGGCGGTGTTGCTCATAATTTGCTAACTTGTTGGCACGCTGCAAAACCGCAGTCGGCCGCATCCAGGAAGTTATCTTGACTCAACCGAGTGAGGAGAAACTTGGAACTGAACTGGGACTTAATTACCTCTTTTCAGTCCACTCCTCCTTCCTCATTTAATTTGCTTAAATGGCTCACAGCCAAAACCTCTCTTTACTGTGCCTGTGATGTTACATTTAGGCTTCGGCTGTTTCATTTACTTGGTGCGCTGGTTAAGAGGCACCGGGTGCAAGTTGCAATAAAAATGTTCCCACTGCAGAAATGTATTTTATTTATTATTACATGCACAGACCATATCCTCCAGGCTACATGCTGTAAAATTGAAGGCATTTTATAATGGAGGAGCTGCGCTAAGCATAATCCTCAAAGCAATTTGATTTTCAAAACAGCCAGAAGGAGGAAACATTAAAATGCTGTAAACCTCTCGCTACTTCCACTGCCTTTTTTATCAAAACGTTACAGCCAGATAAATGGATGACTTTTATGTCTTTAAATTGAAGTAGACACCTTGTGTAACAGATTAATGTCAGTTTAAGATACAGTTGTTACATAATGATGCATTTTTCATTCAATCAATAAAAGGATCTAAAAATAGTAAGTGTTTCTAGTATTTTCCTGAAAGTGCGGGAACTTTTATCTGAGGTCAAATGTATGTAGGAGAGGTTTTGTGAGATAAAAAGTGGAACAAAACAGACATGCGTGGGTCATTTATGCCATGTTTCTACTGACAGTATCAGAGTCGGTACTTTTTTGGAGGAATAGCTCCACCGCAAAAAAAAAACACCACGTCAAACTGATGTGACATTTTCATCACCAGACCGAAGAAGAGCACAGACCAGCACAGAATCAATGAAAGACATCGACGGACTGCTATTTTTGACTCTTGGAAAGTGTCTGCTCATCACAGCACCAACAAAAAGAGGAGTTTGAAAAGAAGAAGAAAGAAAGCAAAGAAGACAAACGGCTGGCTGTTTCAAATTGCCGGGTAGGGGATTACACTGCTGTTATTTACTCCGTGCGTGGCTTCAGTTGAGGATGCAATAATGCTGGGAGCAATCTCTGGACCAATCAGTGCCTGCAATGTGTCTACGTACCTTTTAGTACCGGGCTGCTTTTATGGAACGCAGAGGGAGCACAGACTAAAAAAAGCAGCACCAGGAACGAGGTGCTTTTTCTCACACAGAACTGCGAGTAGAGCAGAGCAGAGTAGAGTAGAGTAGAGTAGAGTAGAGTAGAGTAGAGCTGATGCCCTCAGTGGAAACACAGCATCAAAGTCTGTTTTAGCCAAACCACACCACCCAGGATCTGAGGGTTCTCCAAGCCAGAGCCTTTGTAATTTTCACTTTTTTTTTTTCAATTCATCACTCAAGTCATTAGCAGAGTCCCAAACGCCGCTCTGTCTGTTGGCACTCACTTTGTAGGTAGAGGATTTTATGCAGCTGGCACCGGGGGGAACAGTTCCTCCTTATCCCTGCAATTTACCCTGGATTCATAAAAGCGTCGCAGCTTATAAGAGATTAGAAATGATACAAAATAAAGCCACAGCACAGATTGGTAGACTATGAAGTTGTGCCTGACAGGAAAGGAAAGTGGATGTGGAAACAGGTGTGGTTTCTTCTCTTGGCATCTGTTGAAAGCGGAGCAGCACAAACACACAGCGAGTCAGTGCCAGAGCGGCAGAATAGATACGAGTGGAGCTCAAACACTGAGAAATGGAAGCATGTGTATTCCCAGGTTCCTGGTTTGTTCATTTGAATATATGAAACAAAATGTAAAATCTGAGTTAAAATTAAAGGTAGACCAGATGAGTAATGTTCAGTTTGCTGCTGGAGGTGTAGAAACACAAGAGTGTCCGTACAATTTAATTTGCATAAGAGGCAGAATGAACACAGTGAAGGTGATGAACAGTCATACGTAATGCTGTTTTTTTTTTTCGCTATGGAGTAACAACCAAGGTTATCAAATGCTTCACCATGTTTAATATACTGAATCTGTGCATTAACAGAATGCAACACAGCATCTAACGCTCACATAATTAAGACCTTTGAAATAATTGAGTCACTTCAAAGAGTCTGCAGACGCACAAATGGTTCACTGTAGTTCACCTCGTGTAATGAGCTATGAATTAAGCATATGTCTTCATTATATATCACATTCCCTTGCTCCTCTTTTAATTTGCAAGCAATAATAATTTAAAAAAAATGCTGCTATCTTTGTGCTACATTTTACAGTTACAAGAGCTGCATAGTTTTGATATTTACTGAAGGCACAGATCAATGGTTTTCTTCAGATTGAAACCTTTAATCACATAAAATCTGTCAACACATGAAGCAATACAGTTAGAGTTTGAAGATATTCTCTCAGAAACTAAATGGTGGTACACCGATAAAGTGTCGTCCAGTCTCAAATGTCTCTGATTTAGATAAATGACATTAAGACAGTAGACGATAGACAGACTGTTGTTGCTTTCCTGATGCACTGTATATTAATTTCCTTGAGTTCAAATGTCTATCTGGCCTCCCACCTATTCAGTCCAATCCCCACACAGATACAATATGACACCCAGATTCCCATGGAGATATCGATTGATAAACAGACAGATGTTGCGGTGCTCTAAATGAATAATTCAGGAGCGCTTCTCGCCAGTGTCAAGGGTTTCGCTCCTCCGCGACAGCTAACCTTCAGCCACTTCCATCAAGGTAATAACTGTGACCGTGTCCCCTTCAGTGACCCCTGCTCACAACTCATCTTCTGTGCCGCACGATGGAATATAAGGTAAAAGACGGAAAAAGAGAGGGTAGGTGTGAGTTGTCATTGCAGAAACAGAGGTGTGTGGGCTGCTTGTTAAGGTCTTGTAAGTGGGAGCTGTGTATGACACATTTCTGGTAGGCTGTACAACCGTGATCCAGCCGGGTTGATGGCAGCGAGGAAAAGGGAGAGTGCTCTTTTTGTAGTCTTACCTGCTGAAATAATTATCTATCTGGTATTTTCTTTACATGGCAAAAGGCTCTCACAACTGTACGCCTGCGTGGCTTCCTAACCTTGCATTTTTCGCTGAATGATAATGACTCACAGGTTCTCTGAAGCGCTCTCACAGAGTCGACGTGAAGGACTGACTGTCTGAAATCTTTCCACAGCTGAAGTCCTGGAAAGAAGATCCTTATTCAATCTGTAATTGAACACGAGGAATTTAAATCATCTGTGTCAGGCTTGGTCTCCGTTTTAAATATCACACAAGCATAATGCGATGAGTCTTGTTCTGACAACATGGATTCAGTCTTTGTCAAGTGTTATGTTGGACGGAGGTAGAAATACACCAGCAAGGATCAAATACATAGAGTAAAACTGGTAAGAGGGAACATTATGTCACAAAATGTGTTATCGATCGCAAATGGAGGCTAGGACACATTTCCTTGTGGAGTGGATTAGGTAGGATCAAACATATTTTTTGAGTACACGCTCCTTTTCTTTATTCATAGAGTACACAAACATCCCTGATTTGAAGGATTAACTTTACCCAATCTCCTTGTGCTCTCTTTCTATCAGTATTGTGGATTATCTTTGGGGATATCAGAGGAAACAAATGAACCTTTCCCAAGAGCAACATGGCGCATGCAGTGTTTATCTAACCGAAGCCCAGCTTTGGCTAAATAAACAATTTCTTCGGACTGATTTGTTTGCCGTGTCAATCAAGATGTGCTTATTGAATGAAATTGAATGAAAACAAATTGCTTAAGAAAAAAAAAAAGGCCACATAGCAAGACGTGTAATGTTTAGTTCAGGGTCCAGGACACAGAGAAGAAGTTTCCCAAGGGAGGGATGTGTGTATTTGTGCTTTAAATCTATGCATAAAAATACAGCGAACTACAGCTTTATGGTACAGATGAAGGTGTGCCTCACTCGTCTGCTGCAGGACTCCAGGTTCATATTAAACACCACTGAGTAGAGAAGCTCCTGTGACAACGGTTTCAGCTGAATAGAGTGAATACATTACACAGTCAGCTCAAACAACCAGGGCTTTGAAAAACTGTGAGGAGGGTAGAGGTTTCAAGTCAGTTTTTCTGACTGATGTGATGACAAATAAATGGAATTTTAATTTTCAATGGAAGAGAAACCATACATACACATGTTCACTAATAATCATTTTCATCTTGACATAAAAGTGTGGTGTTTTATTTTTTGACATTTTAATAGTTATTAAAATTACGGAAGCATATTATGCCTTTTTAGGAACAATATCGAGCCGAGCTTACTTACATTCGACAGCTTAATACTTTGAAAATGTCCATCAGATAGATAATATACTGTAGCATGTGCTGCTGATAAGTAATTTTGTCTTATTGTCATTCTGATTTGACATTTTGAAAAATGAATAAACTCCATCCATCCATCCATCCATCCATCCATTGTCTACCGCCTGTCCTTCTCAGGGTCGCAGGTGTCTGGAGCCAATCAGCAGCTGTGGGCGAGGGCAGGGTACACCCTGGACAGGTCGCCAGTCTGTCGCAGGGAAAAATGAATAAAAATGAATAATGTAGGCTGATATTTTCATTTGTGGTTTAAATCTCTTGTCATCCAAGGATGTTTATTTCAGTATCCTACAGGCAGGTTGATCGTTTTACTGTCATGTTAGTATCACTGCAGCAAAGACAGAAGTAACCGGAGTTAATCTGGTTTTTACTTTTTATGAATGCAGCCATGGTTGATTTTATACTTACATACAGAGTAATAAATTAATGAAGAGTTAATTAACATTGCAACATTCATTTTACCATGACAAAGTGTGAATGTTGCTAAAAAGCAGCAAAAGTAAGTCTGTGCTGTGACAGAAAGACAAGGCCCATGTTGGAAACAAGTTTTTGCTGAATCCCTGTGTGTTGCCAACTAAAAACCAGCATCACTTTTGATTCTCATTACATGAAAAGAGATGACTAAAGCACTTAAGGAGGTTCAGCATTTGACTTCTGTATTTCTTTTGTCTCGGTCAATACACTCATTCTGTTCAGTCCAGGTTATCAGTATCTAAAAACCACAATTAAAAGTACATCAGCGTCTTATCGCAGTTTGTGACCCCAATCTTCGACGGTCTCCAGTCACGGCTGCACTGCGGCTGAGTAATTAACTTATTGGAACAGAAGAAACAAGGGGACAGCGAAGAAGGATGAGAACAAAAGAACTGAGCGAGATAATTCAGCGAGTCAGACAGAAGGTGTTGTTTCTTCCTCAGGAAAAGCTGTTGATCTCCCATTTTTACAGTTTTACTGTGATTTTGCGAGTCTGACAGATAAACAGGACCCCACTGTTCTTGTGCATCCCGCCTCACCCTCGCAGCGATGGTTGCTCTCAGTGTGCTGCTGAAACCAAGGTCAGCGTCTCTGCGTTATAAAGAGAGTTGACAAAAACACTTTCACCACGGCGTCTTCGCTGCACCTTACGTAATTGATCCAGTAATGACAACAATGGCAATCTTATTTCAAAAGGCATGTTATTAGATAGAAATCCTGCTTTCAGCTAATGATCTGTGTGGCACCACACAAAGGTTTCCTGTGAAGTGATTTATAAATAAAATGGAATGTGTTGATGATTGCAAAATCTGACTGGATTAAAATCCCTGTAGAGAAATTCACCCGTCCTTCCATTAGTTCATAGTATGTGCTACAGAGAACGTTGGAAGATAACAAGATTAAACTGTAAGGAACTTTTATTTTGTTGTATTTTTGGAGAATTTCCTCATTATTTCAAAATCAAGCTTTTCATTATTTGACAAGATCTCAAAATCCATCAAAACCATGAAACGATAAGCTCTCGGGTGATAATAGCTTCTTCAGAAATGTCTGTTCAAAAACTCCAGAGGGACAGAGAGAACATGGTCGATGTTTGGTCTGAATGACTGCAGGTTTAATCTATTCTGTTGACAGTCCATGGTTTTAACCCGGATGCATGACGATGTGTATTTTAACTTTACAAGCTGAGAGGTCAAACTCTGACCCTGAAACATCCGGTTTCTGTGTTTGTTCTGGAAATTCAGTGACTCTTCAGTGTTAGTGATGGAACTAATAAAACTGTTAGGATGGATTTTTTTTTTCATCAATAAAGTCAAACTGTTCAGTGAAAAATAAAGTACTTTTCCATTATTGTTATCAGGTTAAAGATGAAAAGAAAATGTTTCAGTGTGAAGTCTTCATAAAAGGTTCATGAAGGTCAGAATTTCATTTGGAGAATTACTCTTTGGTGTGGAGTCCCCTTAACTGGCATGGACTGACAGATTTGTGCAACACCTGATCAATGTTATATCCCCGTGTGCTTTTGTTGGACAGAGCTGCTTGTGAAGTGAGGAATGCTTAGCTCAGTCCTTCACTGGCCCCATAAATGTTCAATGGGGTTGAGGTCGGGTGACCAGGGAGGAGAGTCCACAGGAGTCAGCACTCCTCGGACTGCTTTGGTCTTCATAGTTTTCTGGCAAAGCTTTGAAGTGTGTTTGGGCTCATTATCCTGCTGCATTATGGATCCTACCGCAGAAAGATGCAGACTGTGAGCGGAGAGACGCCTCTGCTACTGAACGTCATCAAAAGAAAGGGATTTAGCGAAAAGACGCAACTCTGGAAAACTTAATATTCTTGTACAAATTATCTCATTTATTCATTAATTGACAAATGGAGCCGAATGTTAACTTTCTTAAATCACTAGAAGTAAACTGTGTAACACAGAGATGAAACCTGGTAGTAATCAGTTATTTCCAAAACTTAGTTTTAAAAGTTATATATTAAGTAACCATGTTTATTTATTTATTTATTTATTTATTTATTTATTTATTTATTTATTTGTTAAATCTTAGTTGCATAGTTTTGCCAGGATACATTCAGGAAAAGTTGCTGTACAAAGATGCGTTACCATTATTGTCTAGTGATGCCCCCTGTTGGCAATTCTGTGTATAGCATCCCTCTCTCAATGAACTACTGAAGCAAAAAGTGAATATGAAGTGATTTTACTCAGACTCAACAGCCCCAAACATGTCAGGTTATTCACATTCACACACACGCATTCACATACCTACACAGGCAAGATGCCCAGTATAATATCCAGTATAATTTCTCATGAAGATGGCACATAACACACAGATGCACTGACAGATTCACATACTATCTACAGTTAAAAAAAAGACAAAAGGAATAAGTCAACAAACTGCTTGTTGGTGTAACCTTCAATCAGCCTTGACAAATGTTAATAATTGAGATTATGTGTGTGTGTGTGTGTGTGTGTGTGTGTGTGTTATATTGTTCCTTTTGCAACACAGTATCAATTAACCTTGTAACACAATATTCCAACAGTCATTTCATATCAGTCCATTCCTGTGACTTCAGGTGTCCTTGGGAGCAAAAAGACTCTTCTCCTAGCTACAAATAAAGACAGAGCACTGTTCAGCTTCTATCAGCACAGAATGATATTCACTCCACGTGAAGGAGATCTTCCTCCTGAAATACTCTTTCCCTGCCGTCTTTTCCTGCTGTTGTTAGAATAGAGTGATGATAAAACATCTAACAAACAGACAGAACATCCTAAGCATGTCAGAATAGCTTCATGATGCTCAGTGGTACTGTGGTGATATAGATTCTGAGCTAGAATGTCCCTGGTTGGAGTCCATGTTGGCTCAGCTGAGCGCCTGTGCAGAGCACGCTCCCCAGATACTCCAGTTTCCTCCCACCGTCCAAAACCATGCTTCTGAGGCTAATTGATGTCTCTAAAGTGCTCATATACTGTGTGTGTGTGTGTGTGTGTGTGTGTGTGTTCTTGTATTTCTATCCTTGTCGGGGCCAAATGTCCCCACAAGGATAGCAAAACGTGAAACGACGTGCCTTGTGGGGACCTTTTTCCGGTCCTAAGTAGGAGAAACAGTGTTTTCTTGACCATGTTGTTGTTACTGAAAAAAGTAAAAGTGCAAAAACATTTCTTTAGGGTTAGGCTTTGTTGTGGTGTGGGTTAGGGTTAGGGTAAGGGTCAGGGTTAGGGGCTAGACATGAATGGGAGTCAATGGACGGTCCCCACAAGGATAGAAATACAAGACTGAGCGTGTGTGTGTGTGTGTGTGTGTGTGTGTGTGTGTGTGTGTGTGTGTGTGTGTGTGTGTGTGTGTGTGTGTGTGTGCGCGCGCTTGTCATGCACCTCAATGCAGATTACAGGCCTGCGAGACTTAAATATCATTTTAATTAATCTGCTCAATTGAATTTAATGAGACATGTCCAAGGGGCTGTATGCTCCTGTGAATATGTCGCATGCACATGTGTGTCCAGATATGAATGTAATGATGGTGTGTGTGCCCTGCTTGTGCCTGCTAACTAATGAACTTCACTGTAGCACTTCAAGGTCTCCTTCATTTGGTCTTTCAAATTTTCAATATATCATCGATGTCTTATCTAGAAAGACGAGACGGGGAGACTTTGCGTCGCCTTCCAGAGCGTACCCTGCTGGGATCGGCTCCGGCACCCTGCGACCCTGGACTGGATTAAGCAGAATATTAGATGGATATTAGATGGATTAATCTAAGTCAAAGTATTTGCTCTAATATCAAATCAATAAGTGAAATATCACTAAAGCCCCCCAGCTTACTCAACAGCTGCCTTCCTCCAGTTTCATGTTGCCTCCAGTGTTGTCAGTCATCAGTGTCAGTGAAACTCTGCTCACTGTGGTTAAACATGCTGATGTGATCCTCTCTCTCTCTTTCTCGACATACATATAAATAACACAAACGCTTTGGTCGCATGTGGTTAACAGCACTGACAACAAGTGGCTCTGATCACAGAATGAGAGGAGACTTTAAAGCCAAAAGCCACACACACTGAGGGACTTATTTACATGAAGGTCCTTCAGATGTCGGGATAACTGTTTGTAACTTCTGGTGTAAAAGAGTTTAAGTGTGAGAAGGAGGAGTGAGTGATCTGCAACAATCTTTCCCTTGCTAAGAATTTCTCACTGTCAGTGTTTCCACCGGATAAAACTTTTCTCCCTCTGAGTGAATGAGGGTCAACTAACGCTGCAGTTTCTGTGTTGACATGGAGTCAAACGCCCGTCACATGTTGGAGGCCGCCTTGGAACACATGGACAACATTATAGCTGGTAAGAATTTTATGTTTCATTATCAGAGTCTCATAGAATGCCCACTTGCAATTGTAGTCTTGCATAAACCTGCACAAGACACATGTTCAAAATGTGAAGTTTGTTTTATCTTAAATGATGTACACAGTATCAAAAAAACTGACAAAACATGGATTTCAATACCTGAACTCCTTCCACACTATTAGGTTGATAGCTTAACTTAATTAAATCTTATTTGCTTACAATTGCCACTATGCAGGAAACATGTGAACCCCAACTCACTTTCAAAAACTTGTCCCCAATGTTATTTCTAGCAGAGGTGACACATTTTAGCAGCTGCCCTTTGTCGAGACCACCGAGGTGTTGTTGGCCAGGGTCAGAAGACAAAGATCTATTATTAGAAGTGTCAGCCTCACTATTAACATACCTCAGAGGGGAACACAAGCCAGAAACAACAACTAATAACCACGTCCTGTCAGTGCAGACATGTGACGTGAAGATCGGATATACAACTTCACAGTGCGCCATGAATACATTTCTATGGCTCTGACTTAACTTTATAAAATGAGAAGAACTTTCTGCTGCCTGGACGCGGTGATTATAGTAACTCTTACAACATGGCGAACCTGTAATTTGTGGATTTCAAAGCCCATGGCCAAAATATGATGCTATTTATGTCCAGCAAGGCCCGTTTTGACATGACAGCGCCCTCATGAGGTCAACACTGCTTTTTGGCCTCGTTATTGAGCAATCGCTTCTTTCAGCTGCAATAAAGATGGTCAAGAAACTGCAAACAAGTCTTTGTTGTTTGATGTTTGAAAAAAAATACACTGAGTAACTTCTTAGTTTCTAATAACTGATATACTAGCGTCTTGCAGTAATCTTGATTGTTTGTACTCTTCCCAAGGCAAAATGGCTGAAGGGCTCTTAAGTGCTCCCATGCAGTTAGGCGGCCAGGATACTCTACAGCTGACCTTCCCTCCCTCTGCAGGCCCCGATGTCAAGACCCTTCAGCTGACTGAGGCCCTCAGAGCTGCGTTAGAGGTCCAGAGCAGCCAGGAAGAAAAGGACAGTCTCAGAAAACAAGTCTCCGCTGACACAGCCGGTGTTACACTGAAATGGCTCCAAAGAGATGAGGTGAGAGAAAGGATTGTGGACAGTATTACATAACGACGATAGCCAGGAAATCAAGGTTTTATAAATACAAGTGGCCCGCCACAGCGTGCTTCCACAGAGGCCATGGGGTTTTATTAGCGGCGTGATATGGCGCTCTTTGATCCTGGTCATCAACATCTGGAGGGCCTTTTCCTGTCTGCCAGGGAGCAGAGCGCTGGAAGCAGGATCTGCTGTGAACGTCACCAGTAATGAGATCCAGAGCTCCTGTTTTCCGTATGTGCCGTTACACAACCCAATCACTGCTGTGGCCGCACTTATTTTCTTTACTGCAATATTTGTTTATTTGATTTGTCCAGGTTAACCCACCACGAGCGCTGTTTACCCTTTTCCTCAACGTCTTCGATTTCACACAGCCAACTTTACACTCATGTTTCCTTTTGGTCTCCTGGACTAACACCCCCACCCCTCCACCCTCTCCTCTGCACTGCCTTTGCCGACTTCTTGCTCTCCACCACATCTGACAAGCATGTGCTGCTGCAGAAACTTTCCTCTGCCCTGCTCCCCTTTAGGAAGCCCCACAAAATTATCCTGACTGAGGGGCACTTCAGACAGTGCGAGAAAGGGAGCTGCAGAGACAGAGCGAGGTGCAGGACGACAAAGAAGGGGAGGACAAGACAAGTTGGGAGACCGTGCTTTGAGGGGCAGCAAGAATGCAGGGATAAGGACGACACTGAAGCAGTCAGAGCATGTATGAAAAAGAAACGGGAGAAAGCAAGAGGAAGTAAAGGAAGAGAGTGCAGCCAGCTGGCATAGTTTGACTTGTATAGCTCTGCTTCTAAAGTCCCAGGCAGCCCAGACTACAAACCACAAGGACCGAGATCCTCTCTGCACACTCTGCAGTATGAGTGGTCTGTAAAAGGAACGGGAGAGAGTGCAGTCCAGCTATAAAATAATAGTTTTACTTCTTTTTTGTGGATTTTCCGTGTCCCTCCTCTTGAGATCGTTCAAGCAAAAGCCGAGTTCTGGTAGTAATTCACTTTAAAAGTACAATGGGCCTGCAAAATGGAGTATGACATTGATTTCTACAAGCATTTTACTTGGCTCAGAAAGGTAAGACATTCCTCATTCGCGTGTCCGCGCTTCACGCCGTCAGATTGCAGCGCAAGTGCACTGTGGGTTTTGTTGACATTGTGGCGTTTCCTGTGTAAATACAGTTGCCATGACAGATAGTCAGATAGTTTTGTTTTGTTTTTTTTTTTGTTTTGGATATGTTTGGTTGGTATGTTGTTGAACTGTGATGCAGAAAAGGAACCTTTTTGCTTAAAAGTGGAAAGTAAAATAATTTAACTTTACAGCATTTCAGGCATGTATCTAGAGTACTCTGCCATTTGGCTGCAGACATGCTGTTCAGTTTTCTTTTGTTTTTTTTGAATGGGAGGGAACAGGGAACCTAAACTACCCTATGCTTAAGTAGTTTATGTCTGTACTGATCTTTTCCTGCTGCTTTAATTTATCAAGAGGCATCAGACAGCATCTTGTTGCTATTAGAAGCTATTCAATTCATTTCATCAGGTCTTAGTTCTTACTGTCTGTTATATCAATGTAGAACATACATTTTAATGGACACTCTTGTTGACTACTTGCCAACTAGTTTTCTAAACTTGTAAACTGAAGACAAGTGATTTGGAAATTATCACTATTGTCAAATAGAGTGAAACAGAAACAATATCTAAATACCAAAAATGCAATTTCCAAGTAAAATATCCATGGTCAAGTATGTTCAATTAAAAAATACAAAATTATAGAAAAGGCTGTTTGTTCTGTGCTGTGGATCTGTGTTTTTCTAACCATGAAAGCCACTTTGTAAGTCTTGAAGGTCAGTTTCAGTGCTGCGCATTAAACTCTAAGCTTCTCTGAAGATTAGCTGCATTGTTATGAGTCACATAATATTTAGTGTTCCCACGACGTTAAATGTTTTCCCCTTGATGTTTGATTTTACACGCTTGTGTATAAGAGGAATAATTAGCTTGATTGATCTGGGTTTTGGAAAATTTGCTAAAAATAATTGGCCAAACAACAAGGACAGAGTCAAGATGTACCGTTTCACTGCCAAAACAGAAGGACATGAAAAACAAGAGGTCCTGGGATCACCTCAAAAGCAGAATATGAACAGAAATGTCTGTAATCATGCATATACTGGGCTGCATCCTATCAAGTATTACACTGCTGAAACATGAACTGAGGGATGCCTTGAAGTTTCATACTGGGAGAATTTAAAAGGATTAGTAGTATTAAAAAAAATACCGAAAACCACTTTAGTGGGTCGATCATAATTAGGGCAGCCGAGCTACGTAATATTTCAATCGTTGTGGCTGAAATGTGGGATCTCTGAGAAACTGGAGCACACTTGGTTGCGTTTCACTTCCTTCGCACATTGGTGGCTAATAACTCAACCCAGAAGACAGCCCGAAACTCGGGCTGCCGCCAATGCTTCATTCCCCCTAATCTTCTAGTATAAAATGTTGTACACAACTTTTAATGCTGGATTACGACCTGCAAATCTCCTCCAGACTCTCCACTCAAACAAACGAGTGTTTACAGATTCGGAATCTGGTTGTGTGTGGTCTCGTATTTCTCTTTGTGTGGGGTCAGAAACCTGGGGGGTGGGGATGCAAAGTTATTCAGACACTTGTGAAGGTCTGGTTTACTGTGAAGGTTCATTCACATAATGGGAAGGTTCCACAAGGATAGCGACAAAAATCTGAGTGTGTATGTGTTGTTTCATGTTTCTCTTTATTTGGCCTCAAAAACGGGGGATACACTACAACTATGGGGTCCAGAATGCAGGAACCCAAACTGATTGTACATGTTTTTAGGTCTATGTGGCTTTATGTTACAATTGGGTGATTAGGGTTATGATCAGCACCCCCTTGTGGTATATGGATGCAAGTTCTAATTTCTTAAAACTGAAATCGAAAACAGTCAAAAAGTAATTGTAAGTATACAAATCATGACAATCATATTTGAGTTTGATGTATTTCATGGAAACAATGAGGCACTGTAACTAGTTGTAGTCAGTTTAAGTTCCTTTTTTAATGCTTTTATTTTGTTTTTCAACGTGGCTGATTAAAAACGATTGATAAATAATCCACACATGAGAGTAAATTTATATCATTATTAATCTAATCTATATATGTCAGCCCTGCAACAGACTGGCGAACTGTCCAGGGCGAACCCCGCCTTCGCCCACAGCAGCTGGGATTGGCTCCAGCCACCCGCGACCCCGAAAGGGAAAAAGCGGCAGAAAATGAATGAATGAATGAATAATCTAATCCTGTTTCTGTGTGTTCAGGTCATAGAGGTGGTACTTAGAGTGTTCAACATTTTCTCTGATGGTATGAAGCTTGTGAGAACTTTCCTATTAGAAGTTTGAGAACCACTGAGAATGTCCCACAGATATCGTACCTCAGGTTTTCCTGTGTCATTCAGTTTGATATTGACAGCTTATCTAATGAGTTTAACCTCACCGACCTCTTTTCTGCAGGTAAACCTCCATTCAAACACCAACAGTGAGTCGTACCAAGACCGGTTATCCCGTCTGGAGGGAGACAAAGAGTCACTAATTCTACAGGTGAGATCAGCCACTCCTTGGTGATCTTTATCTTGCTGAATACAGCATTATCTGTGTTACCTCCGTCTACTGTAAAGATACATGATAGCGTCAGAAAGGCTGCTACACCACCAGTGCTCTTATCCGAGCATACCTGAGCGTCTGTTTGCAAATGAATCAGTTTCAATGCGCATCTTTGATCCTGCTCAAACAAAAGAGCGCATGTGACACCACCTTGTTAGTGGGAGCTGATTTCAAACCGAGTCCAGATCACATGTCGGCGTCAGAGGAGGGAGGTGAGAAAAGGCCCGTCAGAGGACAAAGGTGGATCAGGGTGTTGTGCAGTTGTTGCGTAACTGTGTTTCTGCACCGCTGCACAGGTGGAGCAACAGTTATAAAGTGGATTTAGTGAAGTTACAACACTAGAACATCTTGCTTTGCGTCATACGTTTGTCTGTGTGTAGGTGTGTGTGTGTGTGTGTGTGTAGTCTTCAAACAGGTCGAGGCTAGCAGGAGAGAGAGACAGAGAGAAAAGAGAGAGGGAGAGAGAGAGAGAGAACAGGTGCCCTGTTTGGCTGTTTAGGTCTTTCTAAAAAAAAAAAAAAAAAAAAAAAACACGCTGTTCCAGAGTAAATCTGTTCCAGTTGGCTGGTCCGCCCTGCCTTTTAGCAAGCGATTAGCCATTATGTGGCCTTAATAGATTTGCATTTAACCTGCATTCTGCTGACACTGCTGCAGTCACTGAAGTGTTGCAACCCCCTACTGAAGCACAAAGGATCATTCATGTTGTGTCAAAGGGAATTTCTGCAGTGTGTCATCTGGCACTGGCATGTATGTAGAAATCTCAACAAAATGAGCAAAATCTTCATGAAAATGGTTAATTTCAAAGAATAGTTTACTGTGAGAAAATACAACTAGAGGAAAGCTGTAAGTTTACAGAATCTAGCTCCATGCAGTTTGTCATCATGAGATAAGGCTTTGAATTAAATGTCAGTTAAAACATCTTTACTTTGCAGTTTTGGTATAAAAAACAGGGGAAAAAAACATCCTCTTTGCTTGCAGGTGAGTGTGCTGACAGACCAGGTGGAGGCCCAGGGGGTGAAGATCAGTGATTTGCAGACGTCGTTGGTGGAGCATCAGCTGAAACTCAGCTCCACAGAGGAGATGCTTCAGCAGGTACTCACTCTACGCTGACCTCAGATCACAATGGATTGCATCAGAACATCTTGCTTTAAAGCCTCCTGCATACCAAAGACTCTCAGGAGTTTGAGTGAAACAAAGTCAGAAAAGCCCACTTTCCACCAGCGGGCATCCAGAATTATTAAATCAATAATGTTCTCCCTCCTAATGAAACGTGACACGGCCTCAGACAGTTCATTAATCTTTTAAATATGCCTCTTCCACAGATCAGACTCCTCATAGCTCAGTGTAACTCGGGATGAGTTCTGCTTCCTGGAGAAAAAATTCCTTTCACAAATTCCAGCGGATCTGGCCGCACAGTACCTTGACAACCAAAATATTTAGGACGCCGAGGCTCATTCCTGGCCCGTGTCTCAGAGAGTATGTCTGGTTTGTGCAGGACTCGAATAGTCTGTCTGGGCAGGTGATTCCAGCCCCACCTCCAACAAGTAAACACAAGGTCTGCTCACACTCAGGCCTCCACAGAAAGAGGGAGGGAGAGGGCAACAGAAAGAGGAAGACAGTGAGGAAATCAGGAAGGGAGGACACATTTGAAAAGGTGGAGAGATGGGAGGGAAATAAAGGAAAAAAGGGGGTGGAGCTCCCTGAACTGTTAGAAGTGTATGTCAACTTTCTGTTGTGTGCTTTAGACTCCACTTCTGCACCAGAGACTTTAAAAACAACTCAAAGACAGCTGAATGGATACATCAAACTATTAACAACTGAAACTACAGCTCTTTTGCGACTGCTGCATCCATGAAGAGCAGACGTTTAAATTTCAATATGCTGCAGGCAGACACTGGAAGATGAATCAGGTATTAAATCTCATTCTTATAACCCTCTTGCTGTAAAAAAAAAAGAATTAAATTAGACGCTTTCAGCCTGTTCTGACAGAAATATGAATGTGCTATCTATCTGTCGAGCTGTGAACTTAATCCACAGCTTGTACTTCTCTGTGTAATGCTGTATGTATTTGGAGTATCAAAGGGCAGCCACGGCTGGTTTCTCGGAGACGTGGTCATTATGAGGCTTTGGACCTGAGCCGTAAATCTCTTTCCGGTGACAAAGCTCTAATATTTTCCATGCGCACTCCAGAAGAAGCCAGATATTTTTCCAAAGCCGGAGTTTTAAATGGACGTACCTATACGCACAGTTTGTCTCGCCTCAGATGCTCATTTCTGGACTTTAAGTGATTTAGCACCTGACATCAGCTAAATTAGTATTGCATCTGCCTGCATAGCCTGGATTCACTCTGAGGGCTGACAGCCATTCAGCACAAACAGCCACAGCACCGTTTAGCCACATCGTCCCTCTGCTCCAGGTTTGACCGGCAGCCATTCACACACTGCGGACAGGAAAATGCACCTGTCAGAGTTATTTTGATGCTCTATTTACGAATGTTTTACATGCTTTTGCAACCCCTCGCTCTCTCTCTCTCGCTCCCCTCCTCTCCCTCTCTCTCCCACCCTCTTCTGTGTACTTTGAGTGAGCTGTGAAAAAGGCATTATAAATAGTGGTCATGGGTTGTGTATATTTAGCCACTCAAACAGCTTCTGAAACCAGTGTGGTTTGTCTGCCGGGACAGTCATTACAGAGCTGCGAGCTCGCTCTACCTCATACTTCATGCCGCTGTTGTTCAGTAAGTGTTGTGCCGGGCGCGTCACCGAAGGGATAGCGTACACACGCTTGTTTGTTTGTGCTGCTTCACACTCTCGCTGCTGCGTGTTGTCAATGACAGGAGCTCCTGCATAGGACGTCACTGGAGAGCCAGAAGCTGGGGCTTATGGGGGAAGTGTCCTACCTGAAACTGAAGCTGGCAGACATGGAGGGAAAACAGGGCCACGGGGCCGAAAGGCAGCACAAAGCAGAGGTAAGACACGGCGTGGAGCTGAAACACTTCACTCTTTTTATTTTGATTTCCAGCAAACTGCTTAAGATATTCCTCATTAGTTATTTAAAGTTTTTATTTCTTTTTAATGGTAATACAAAAGTTGTATAATTTGATTTAAGTGCTTTTTTTAATTACTTGCACAGTTTGCCTGCTGTTTATTTCTCACCATATATCTGCACTTACATGACAGATTCTGAATAAGCCAACCTGAAAATAATGTGTATATATATTAAAAAAAAAAAAAAAAAAACTTTTCACTGGCGAATATTTGCAAGAAGAAAATTAGTTTAGCTGAAAAAAACTAGGAGACTCTACTTTGCTCGATCCCTTGGAAATTTCAACATAACATTGGCAAGAATGATGAGAGAACACACAAAAATCTGAATTGTGTTTTGACGAATCCAACCTTGAAGTGAGCTGCTGATTTTATGGAAGACCATAAACACTTTCTGGACGGACGGAGGGGAACATTCACCCAGAGCTTGGCTCTGTTAATCCTGCACATTCAAGAGGAAAAAGTCTCTCCGGGTTTAATGTTTTTGTCGGTCTAAACTGAACCATGTATTTGCTTAGGCCTTGTGTGTTGAGTTACCAGCAGACTTCCTGGGCATTCGAACGCCATATAAATTTCAGAAAGGGAAAGCTGAAGTGTTACTAGACAGGATACTATAATGTATAAGTTACTGTCAAAACAGTGCTGGTCAAAGACTCTTTGTGTCCCCAGGTTAAAAGAGTTCAGGCGCAGCAGAGCTGGCATGATGGATGACAGGCAAAATATGAGTGTGTGTAGGCTGCAACCCAGAGAATTTAGTTCTTCATGGAGGGGAAAAAGGTTGAGGGGGTCATTCTGGAAAAATGATCCACTTCCTAACTCAAGACATATTTAGGAAAGCTTTTTTCTTTCTACACATTTTCATTTGGATATGTTTTGATTTAATGCTGATTTTTATGCCCAAGCAGAAAGAAAAGCCATCAGGTTTGTTTTCAGATTCTCAAATCTGCTTTCACAATGTGTAAAGATTACTTTCCCCTTAGCAGCTGTGTGGGCTTAAGAAAAGCAGGAGAAAAAAAAAAAAAAACAGCTTTAAAATGCTTTCCTGGCGTCCCACGTGCCGCTTCTACTACACAAACATGTCCACACATGAGCACGCACGCACACACACACACACACACACACACACACACACACACACACACACACACAAAATGTGTGGAAGCCTCTTTGCTGTGGAGCCAGCATGCTCATAGTTAAATTTAGAAGTAGAGGCACTCCATATCGTCTGTCATATCCGCTGTACGGACCCCAAGTGAGACTTCCTCTGTCCACAGTCCGAGCATAGCTCGGCTGCTGTTTATACTCTTTCTGAGGGAACATGGGCAAGGTTCACCTCCAAAACATGGTAAGAGAAAACACATCCTCATTCTTGCAACAGCTGAAATTTATCAGTCGAAACCACCAGAGAAGTAAACACATTTTGGTTCTGAAAATCATTTTTGTCAGTTGTGTTCAGAATATTTTTGCTACAAAATGATGTGTGTTTGACTTTTTCCAACAGAAGTGGCTGGCCCAACGAGTCTGAATGAGATAAGCCAAAGATTTGTGCTGTTTAATACAGGGTGATAAGTATTCAGACTCATAAAAAAAAAAAAACTTTTTCAGGATAGAAAATTCAAGAACATTTAAGCATAGCTTGGAAGAAACAAACACAGACATGTAGCTTCAATTTAGTTTTTTTTTCCCCCTATCTTTCTGAACACTTCTCTCAATTCTTTCTCCCTCATTTTCCAGACCGTTGTGAATTTTATTAGCGAGCTGCAGGAGCAGATGTGTCAGTTTCAAAAAGAGATTAATAGCAAAATCCAGGAGAAAAAGGCCCTGGAGAGCCCGCTTGACAGCAAGTCTCCAGCGAACTGTCCCACTGAGTCTGCAGACAGCCAGGACTCAAACCCGGGGGTGTCCTGTGACAGGACCTCAGGGGGGACGCACAAACTAGAAGAGGCTGCAGACGGGTGTGACGGGGACACACACAGCCTGGAAGAGAGTAGCTCAGATGAAGAGCCTCAGGATCACCATGGAGGAGATGTAGGCGCAGCCTGCCTGCATGGCTTCTGATGTTGTGTACAGCATGGGTTGTCCCACTGTGGTGTGTTTGTGCCACTGTCAAAGTCAGTCCTTTTGCTTTGAAAAGTAGGAAACTTCATAAGCATTTGCAGGCCAGTGTGTGACAACAGATATGCATGTTGTGCAGTGTGATACTTTGCGTGGTTTAAAAGAAGACAGGTGGATAATTGTGTATGCATTGTGTTTTTGTTAGGGCTTACTGAAAGAGCTTCGTATTCTTAAGGACAAAGTGGAACACCTGGAGGATCAGAAGTTGGAGTATGAGAAGAAACTCAAAGCAACAAAGGTAATGGAAAGGTTGTGAATATCTGCATGGTGTGTACTCCGCCGCGCTGCATCAGCACCACGCAACTTTCCAAAATGCTGTCCAATCACGAGCTGCAGCCAGTTCACTGAGTCATTCTCTTTTGCACGTGTTCGCTTATTCACACACATAAGAAGCCTAAGAACTGTTAGACGCTGTTTTGATGCACAGCACACACACATTTAATAATCCTTTAGAGATGAACTGCTTCTGCACTTTGGTGGCGTAAACTCCCTGGACTTACACAACCTCCATATCAGTCCTCTTTCATCATAATAAGTTATGAAATCTTTTATTTCTCTTCCAACTTTTTCTTCTGTGTCTTATTAGCAGTATTAAAAAGGGTGCTACTGTTCTATTACTTACTTCATTATTAATTACCCAACATAATTTTGCTTTTTAAGCCATGTCTGGAAGAGATGAACAGGCTAATTGGAACTTATCTGTAAAGAATTAAAGCGGCCTGTGTCGGTCTTGAATTGTAGGATTTTTCTGAAAAAAAAACCCAGTTAAAAATGAAGGACATCCTGTACCTGCATCTCTAAAGCCCTCGTGTTTTTTTTCTTCCAACTTGACTGCTGATGTTTGCTGTGTCACTTTGAACATTCACAACAAATGATTAACAAACTGCTGGCAAATTAACGAAACAGTCACAACACTGTTGGTTCGTGTGTCAAATGAGGATGAGATTTTAAGATGTGTGTGGCAATTTACCAAAAAGAACTAGAACTGAGGGATTTCAACATGTTTCTTTATCTATGATGAGCAGTTAAAAAAAATACCTATACACATGAGGGGGGGTACATATTTGTATTCTCGGTTAGTCCACAATGATAATCAATACTTTTAAAATCCATCTCCTCTCCATCTCCACGGAGAGCAAAGGAACCCGGATATCTATCTCTGTCACCTGTACCTTACTCTAGCTCTTCTGGGAGGAATCAGAACCTCTCCCAAGTCAAACAAGGGACATAATCTCTCCAGTTTCTGCTGGGTCAATATTCTGGCCTTTTCCAGTTCCAGCCTGATCAAACCCAAAGGGGGTTATCCTAACCTGAATCACCTCAACTGGCTCTTCTTCATGTAGATGTGGTTTTACTTTGAGTCACTCCTGGATTGTCAAACTACTCAGCATCACAGTTACAGAGGCCCACCGTTGTAGGAAGCTGTTGTGCATTTCATGAACATCGGTGATGGTGGGGATGTGGACAGACGTATTACAGCACAGCTCAATCCTATCCTCAAATATCTCCTTCTACCCCTGTACCTGAAGAAGATATGCCTCCTTTATCCGTGAGAAGCTCAAACATAGAGATGCTGATCTGCAGTCCTGCTACTTTACACCCAGCAGGGAACCATTCCAGAGCATGTTGGAGGCCCTGATGCAACAAAACCAAAAGGGCAACGTCATCTGCAAAGTGCAAAGAAACAAGCCTCAGTTTTCCTCACAGAATACCCATCTGACCTCAGCTGTGCCTCAAGACTGTTCATGAAAACCAATAATGGAAGAGTAAAGAATGCACAGCCAGGAGGGGTCAACACGAGACTGAATAGAAACTATACAGCCACAGTTCTCACACTACAGAGATAAGACAATCTTCAGCTATAGCTTTGGTTCACCATTCTTCTATGCACACTATAGAGTCAATCTCCAGTGCTTCCTCAATATTCTGCAAAAGAAAATACTCATACGCACAAATAATTGTCCACAGTGTTCATAGCCTGTATGAGCAAAATTTGTTATTAGAGGAAGTTAGTGGAAAGCAGTGTTTTGATAGAGTATCAAAGACCATGATATCTGAGAAAAAAAGCTTTATTTACTGTGTTTGATTTTCTTCACTGGAAAAACAGATCAGTTTGAACTCAACTTTATTGCCATCTGTGTGTGTTCCATCTTACTTCAAAACAAACTATAAACTTCAGACCCCAGACTTTTGGTACTTGGTACAGCTTTGTTCTGGTGAATCACATGTGAGCACTGATGGGAAAAAAAGTGTTTTGTATGATTTAGTTCTCAAGCAAGGGCATGTGCAGACACTTGTAATTAAAATACAGGTACTCACTTTATTCTGTGTAATCGTCTTTAAGGTGTGACCACTTTAAAAAGACGTGTGTTGGCACATACAGTGCTTTTCCTCTGAAATTCCTGAGTGTATTTTTTACCCACAGGCAGAGATCAGCAGCCTTCAGCAGCTCCTGCTCACTAAGAATGCAGAAATTGAGAGTTTGCACACTCAGCTGATGGCCAGACCGTCTCTTCCCACTGAGAGCATAGAGAGAGGTAAGAAAAGAGCCAAACATCCAGCCCTGAGTCGACCTGTCATCTGCATCTCTGACATGCCCAAGCTGAGGGGTGGTACTGTTAGTGTAATGTGTGAATGTTGGCAGGCTTCATTAAGTTTCAACAACCGTGGGAAAAGTCTGCCGTGACCCTTTAAAAACTGTTTCATCTCGAGTCTCTGTGTGTCTCTTTCTCTCAGAGATGTACAGGAGGAGGCTAAACACCAAATGTAAGCCTAAGCAGAGCTTGATGAAAATCACTTCAAATCAATTGGCTCCTGACTGCCGATCTCTCATATAATTTCTTTTCATTTTATCCTAATCTTTAGTTTTATAGGCAGCTTTGACAATCACCAACAAATGTCTAAATTTACTTTATCTCTGTACTCTGAGCTTCTTTGTGGATTATGATTGAAGGAATATCTAGTATGTTCATAACTGTATTCATCATAAACCATGAACCATTTTCAGGGATTGTTGCTTTGTCTAATCATTGTCACTCACCAGCAAATGTAGCCTGGATGTCTGCAATTGTCACTTCGTGTCTCTGGACCATGAGCCCAAATATAGAAATGCTGACATGACCTAAAGATATGATTGGCAGATAAAAATGGCTTGGTTGGATCTAGAAATACAGGCTTTATATATCACTCTGGTGGGGAATAAATATGTAACAAGCTTGCCTCGACTTTTCACTTTCTCCTTTTTCTATACGAATGCATCCAATTAATATATTTCTATTTTTGATTCTTCTTTCAGATCTGGAACTACAGAAGCTCAAAAGTGGAATGAAATCACTAATAGCTGCCAACGATGAAAAGGTATGTCAGCAGTGATCTGGAAGCCCTTCCCTCCACTTCCCATTCGAAACAGCTGTCTGTGATTATGAGTCCAGATCAAAGTGAGCGGTATCCTAATTTTAGTAGAATGTAAAGCTACTCGCTGGCCTGTATGTGGACGCGCTGCCACCACTGCTGGTAAAATGGTTTGGAAGTAAATTTTTTTTTTGAAGTTGTCATTTCTCAGAGGCTCCACCCTCCAACCATTTATAGCACAGAGGGGCTTTTGTACTCTCTCAGCCAGTCCATCTCCAACTTTAAAGACTTACAGACACAGGCCTACATGTGGCACTCAAGTGAAGACACACACACACGCACGCACACACACACACACACACACACACACACCCAAGGCAAGCCATTTCAGGCAAAGCCACACATAAGTAGGCCTCATTCTGCCAAGCCTAATTTTGGAGTGAGCTACATTAAGAGAACCATGGAGAAACCAGGCATGGGCACCACATCAAAACACACACACTCCGCACAGCTGGTTAGCACGGCTGAGATTTCCAGCTCGGCCTGTCAGTCCCCTCCCTGTCCGATACTTTCATGTAAAGCCCATATGGTGGCGGGGAAACGTTGGTGCCGCATATCGGTCAGTAACAGAGAAAGTGGAGCAGTCGGTACATGTGTGCCTCAACCTTAGAGAAACATCTTAATTGTTTGGTCTTCACCGTCTCTGCTCTCTGCAGGACCGACGTATCGAGGAGCTCACCCTGCTCCTAAATCAGTGCAGGCAGTTCAGAGACGTCCCTCACGTCACAAGGCAAGGTAACCAGCTTGTTACCGATCATCATCAAACCTCCTTTCCCGATGTGTACCACCACCCTCCAGCTGAACGCTGCACTGCTTCTCTTTGTTGCTGCAGCTCCACCTGCTGTTCGGTCATTGTCGAACGGCAGGAGTCTGTCCAGCAGCAGTGAGGAAGAAGAGCAGGGTATGATGAAGAGTGCTGACTCAGCCAGCACTAAGTCTGAGGATGTGAAATCTGAGGTGGGAACAAATAAAGTTCAACTCTGACGGTCTCTCCAAAAGTTATCCTCAGGGTTTTTACAAGGAACATGTGTGTTTTTTTTAACTCTATTTTTCTATTTTTCCCCCACAGGTTTCAACTAACAGTTCTTCCTCACAACAAGCATCTCTTCTATCAGTCCAGAAAGACAGCGACCCCAGGTAGTGAATCTGCTTTTATGTGCAGATGATATTGATTTTCCTTCAATGTTTTTTTACTGAATTAATTGTTCCTTTATCTCCCAGAATGGATCCACAGACTTTATCAAGTAGCATGAATGACATAACTAATGGACATCAGCAAAAGGTATGATTATTAATTTCTTAATTTATAGTATTTTCAAACACCTCATTAATCCGAAGTGTCTTGTCTGCTTCTTGATTTGTTCCACAGTTTGAAGCATTTTCGTTGAGGGGATGTGTCTCTGTAGTCTGTCAGCATAGTAAACTACAAATAACGACAACTCAACATTTGTCCTCATCAGTAGAAGTACAAATACAAGAGCAGTCACAAATCCTATCTGCCGCAAAGTTTCCTTTCACACCAATAAAGGCAAAATACTGTTGTCACTGACAACATACAACTTCTGCCCCGATGATTACGCAAACATTCACTAATTTACCACTCATCGTGTGAGGGTTACGGTACCTTTAAATTCCTAAACAGATCACACCAGGATGGACCGATGCTTACATAATACATTATGTAATATGTAGTAAACCTCAAGTATACTCCAGGTTTACTTTAAGTAAACTTTAACTAAAGTTGCCCTCTAATTTGAATGAACTCAATGCATGACTCATATTGATAAAAAATAAAAATAAATAAAAGAGCAGTTATCTAACAACGTCACACCTCCTTGTGGTTACTATTTCAAAAGGTTTCTCATCATGCTTCATAATTATTCTCTTCAGCTGCTAAAATAACTTAAAAGTCTCTTTATAATAACAATGACAGAAATTGAGTCTCTTCTGTATATGAAGTCAAGATTTAACAAAAAAAATATGAGCTCTTTTTTAAAATCTTACTGGAAAAAAGATTAAATTAAATGAAGTTCTGAATCGATCTTCTGTTTCAGACTAGCTTTACCAAAATATATCTCATTGATTTTTCAACATGATATTTAAGCTATGAAGCAGTAGTTTAGTAAAGACACTGGTTTAACAAAAAAAAAATTCTCAGGCAAATTCGAAGTAATGCTGCTCCTGAGCAGCCTTTCAGAGGTTAGATCACACACAGCAAAGTACCAAGGTATTCTGTGCAAAGAACCAGTCATCTTAAATACAAGCTCAACACAAGGGTTTATGAATTCATGAGAGCTCTCAAACGCTCCTGACAGGATGTGAAAAGTGAACAACGTGTCTGGTCAAAAGAGTGCACCATGTTACCCACATGGTAAAGTATTAATTCTGAAGCTATTTCCCTGTCAATTAGTGACCCAGCTTTCTCTGAAGCATCACTGCTGCCACCTGCTGTTCATTTCTGGCTCTCAGCCTTACACTGTATCCTCTGCTCTCACTCAGACAGGAGGTACAATAGAAACTACAGGCGTTTGAATACAAACATCACATTTAATGTCTCTGATATTCTGAAATTTTGTAAGGTCACCCTGCTTACGTAATTACACTCTGTTGTGGGTTTATTTTCTGCTCTGCCGGTCTGAAAGTCTCTTTAAAGACATTTGAGAATCACAGTTTATTAAATAAACATGATGGTTTTCTGAGATGTAACTGGATGGAACTGTAACCTTTGATTTGTAACTGTTGATCCAGAGCGGTCTGGGTGACACCAGGAGTCAGACGCTGCCGACCAGCTCCTCCCTGATGGAGCAAAATGGGACTGACGACAGCAACAGTGAAAACCAAAGGTCTCCAAATGGAAGTGAAGACGGAGACTCCGGCCAAAGTAAAGCCAGATATATTCATTTACATCTTCACAGCTGAATGGTTATTTGTGATGTGTGCGTTGTGTGTTTTCGCTTCAGTAAGCCTTGGTATAGTGGAAGACCAGCCACCCTCTTTTGTGGAAAAGGCTATAGCCTTGTAATTTCCAGTATTCATATTTGGACTGAACCGCTCCCCTTTGACCATGAGGCCTTGCAGGCTGCGTTTGATCACAGCTAATTGCAGAGGTTCCTGACGGAGCAGATGGGTCCTGGGATCTCTCACTGGACACACCCTCTCAACTCCTCTGAATCTATCAGCTCCACCCTTCCTCAGCCCGACTGACCAAATTTAACTTTGACTTCGCTTTAATTTCTTCCTGCTGTGCTCTGCCGAGGAGCGGTGACTCACTGCAGTCTGTATCATAAAGATCACACCTTGTAACATGCAGCCAAGATTCTTTTCTTCTTCATGGGGCATTAACTGTTGAATTATTTGCTGAACTTAATGATCTGTAACCTGTGTGCCTCCAATGAATAGAGCACTGTGAGCAGGCAGACCACCACATGTGCTTCTCTGCTTCTAATGTTACTTTTGGTGGCGTGAATAAAGGCGGGGAGGTTTTTTTTATGGCGTTCTACTCCGTCGCCATGATCACGCAGACCCAATCTTTAACATACCCAAGTACAGGAAATAGTCAAATCTTTTCATAGGTGCCATTTATTAAATATGTTTGCTTTGGGAGGGCTACAGTGGTCCTTTGTCTGCCTAAAATTCTCTGAGTGAACTGTGATGTTTAGCCGAGTGCATCTAAAATGCTGTATGTAATAAGCGCCCCATTGGGGACACGGATACCATTTGAATCATTTTGTACTCTGTAATATTATACTGACGGGGTGTTTGCAACTGTCATACAGAAAAACTGGAGAAAGCTGATGACAGCACGTCAAGTGATAATTCCCCGGTTCATTCGGGGGCCGGCACGCAGCCAGGCCAGCGGGCCGTTGGCTCGCCAGAATACATGAAGAACAACAGGAGCTTCAAGAGGCTCTGGGGAAAGTGAGTGTGGGAAAACGCACCAACATTTTCAAATCAATCTCCACCAAGTAGACAAAGGAACAGTACATCCTTACAATTACGAAGTCTCAGCCTTTTACCACAACTGTATGTTTACTTCCATCCTGAATATATCACTGTTAGAGTTAACAGATGTCCTCCATAGTGGTGATGTGTTTGAAGCCCCTTAACAGATGCAGCCTTTATGATGTTAGTTTATATCTTATATTTTTTTGCCGCTACTCCTCTTCGTCACTCATTACGTTATGAAACGTTCTGCATACTGCGGAAAACTGTACGCCTCTTGTGTGCAGAAGAACACTTGTGTGCACCAAACCACTGATTTAACATCAGCTTCATCTGACAGAGTGAATCAGTTATGAGACTGAGCACCAAGATAATCGGTCACAGCAACGCAGAAAGCACAATATAAAGAAAAGAAGAAAACCTTCACTTTAACAATGTATTTTGTTTTGATGAACAGTCACTTTCTTGTCCTAATAAAGGACTTATTAAAGTAAAACCACAGTTACTTGCAGCTAAGTACAAATGTTAATAACTTGCTCAATAAGTAGTGTTTAAATGTACACGTACACATCACATACATAAAACATACATTAAATCATAGATGATGTATAACGTGATTATTTAAGTGCATGTAAAATTCATTGATTTTTTGTAAAGAGTTTTGGCTAAATAAACAAGTGTGTTTATGTTATTATGAATCGATCTCATCCAGACTTCGAAGGACCCAGTCTGGCGGCCTCCAGGCAGCAGATCCAGATGGTGGTCCGTTCAGAAGAGGAGGACTTCGTGCAACAGCAGGACCTCGACTGACCCGGACCCCTGAATCACATGACAATGCACGGTAAACCTGACCCAGTTTAATATTTACCCACTTTTATTACAAATTCTACCATCGTAGTTAACTTCTTTAGAACATTTAAAAACAATTGGTTTAATCTGCTTGTCGCTTCTCCACCTTTCATAAAATAGCCTACATATGGTAATCATTTCCTTTCTTTTGTGCTTTCTTTGTGGTGGCCAGTGATCTTAATATTCCATTCAGCCAGTGGAGCAAAGAGCAGGTTTGTGGCTGGCTGGACGATTACGGACTGAGTCAGTACGTCAGTCTCTCCAGACAGTGGATTGAAAATGGACAGACTCTTCTTGCTGCTACACCTCAGGACTTTGAAAAGGTCAGACAAAGACATCCATTTAGATTAAACACACAAAACCATTTCTGAACTAAAATCTAGTTGTTTATATTTTTATAGCTACACTGTCAATTGAAATTTTTTTGTGGTGAAAGAAATTGTATATAATCAATCAGTAGTTAAAGAAGTGTTTTCCTTGTGCCCTCAGGAGATGGGCATGAAGAATCCACTGCACAGGAAGAAGATGCAGCTTGCTTTGAAGGCTTTCACCACTAAAGTTTTTGAGAAATCATCAGAGTTGGATCACATCTGGGTCACCCGTAAGTCCCTTCGACATGAAGATATTTTGAGGTCGTCAGGCGATCAAATTCATAGAAACAATTTTTTTTTTCATTTCATGAAGACTGCAACTTTATGCATGTTGGGTAATTTAGCTTTTTTCTTCATGTTTGTAACTTGTTTTTTATGCCTCTTTCTTGTTTCTAGTAAGGTTTTGTTGATCATATTATATGTTTTTGTTCGTCTTTGTTTTTTTGTTTTCATTGCTGACTCTTATTTCAAATTACATCTATGGGAGGTTCTATTCTTCTCCTCTTAACATGTTTTTTTTTGTTTGTTTTGTTTGTTTGTTCGTGTGTGTGTTGTTTGACTCACTGTACACCAAACTTCCCTACAGGTACAACTAAATTAACCTGTAGATTATCTAAACGAGAGTTTAAATTGGCCACACTTGGTCACTCGACTGCTGCTGATGTTTGTGACAAGTTGAGTGATTGAATGTCAGATTTTATTTATTTATTTTTTGCTTTTACCCCTTCAGGCTGGCTGGATGATATCGGTTTGCCTCAGTATAAAGATCAGTTTCACGAAGCTCGGGTCGACGGTCGAATGATCCAATATCTCACAGTGGTAAGAAGACGCCTGTACCTTTCAGCAGCAAAGCCTGTGAACAACACAGTTCAGTGCATTTTGCTGGTGACTAGGATTCCTTCATATAAAAGTGTTTGTTTTCTTCTCTTTCTTCAGAACGACCTGTTGACTCTGAAGGTCACCAGCCAGCTGCATCATCTCAGTATTAAATGTGCCATTCATGTCCTTCACGCCAATAAGTTTAACCCAAACTGTCTCCGTCGTCGGCCGGGAGAGGAGGTGAGCCCAAAGGGTCACACAGGACAGAGTGACCTGTGTGAAAATGTGTACTGCTGGTGAATATTATACAGTGTTCTGTGAGAACATCACACACTGAGAGCTGCGTTGCTGACAAGGAGACACATGTTTCAGGAACGAGTTTTACTGTGTTGAGTAATGGTTCACCACAAGATGGAGGCAGAGAGAGAGTGAATGTCTTCAAATGCAATTTGTTCGCTTCGAAAATAATTCAAGAGTATTTATTTATTGACTTATTATTCATTTATTTCGAAGAATAATCAAACAAGTGCGATATAAAACCGTGTGATTAGATTTGATGTGTTTGGTCGTTGGTCTCCAGAACCAGCCATCTCCCTCGGAGGTGGTGCAGTGGTCAAACCATCGAGTGATGGAGTGGCTGAGAGCAGTGGATCTGGCCGAGTACGCTCCCAATTTACGGGGCAGTGGTGTTCATGGCGGTTTGATTGTAAGTAGCAGAAATCTTCCATGTCACGCAGACATTTGACGGCTGGTGACCTAAATGTCTTTCTCTGGTACGAACTGCTGTAGATCTTGGAACCTCGCTTCAGCTCAGAGACGCTGGCTCTGCTCCTGAACATCCCGCCACAGAAGACGCTGCTCCGGCGGCACCTGGCCACCGCCTTCTCGGCCCTGGTGGGGTCGCAGGCCACGCAGGAGAAAAGAGAGTACGGCAATGCCACGGGACATGTGCCCCTCACCACCACCGCTAAAGTAAAGGTGAGAGGACTTCTCATTATGCTCATGTCAGCTTGAAACATTTTTAAAATTCTTGTCAAAAAAGACTGAAAAGGCGTTTACTTTACAGTAACTTTTGAATTCATTTTGTCGCCAAACTTTTTCAAGTAACATAATATTCTAAGGGTGCAGTGGACAGGTGATTAGAGCTGTTCATGTCTCCCGGTTTGAGTCTGAGTTTCACTTTCTGTAAATGAAATTTCCCAAATGTTTTGTAAATTTTGAAATATAAATTCATTATTGAGGCATAAAGTCATACTTCAAAAAACAATAAATAAATAAAAATAATGACTTTTCTCTAACATCAACTGCAGAATGAGTCCTTCAATGGCAAACTTTAAAGAGTTATCTAGATTTATTGAAAGAAATGTAAGTTTCAGTTATATTTTATTTCAAAGACGTCCAACAAGCTGAAGAATTCTGACGTTTATTTTAGTGCAATTTCAAAACCGTCTCATTAGAGAGAGAAAATCTGTAGTTTGAGTCCACCCTTTGGGATCTTTGTGATTCCGGGACACTTTAAAGTTTGCATGTTCTCCCTGCATGTGCATGGATTTTCTTCATTTACCTTTAAAAATTGTAAATGATTGTTGACTTTAAATTCTCAGATGGTTCCCAGAATCAGCTGAGATCTAGTGAAGCGCTTTGTGACCCTGAGTTGGAAACACTATGACAGATATATTATTTTGATATTAATATACAGTCCAATTAAATAGTGTGTGTGTGTTTTCGCAGCCAAAGAAACTGGGTTTTACCCAGTTCAGTCACCTGAGGAAGCGGAAACCTGACGAATCAGACTACATCTGCCCCATAGACAGTGCAGCACTAACAGCCAATGGAGTTTCTCGCTTCCCCTCGTCGACACACAGAGGCCTGAGCCCCAGTCTGGACAGGCCGGCTGAGAGGAAGGAACAGGTGGGAATCCAGGTTCAAAGCAACGGTGCCAAACAATAACTCAACAAACAGGACAGCTTCTTCACCTCACTCCATTCTCACCAAGTGACTCCAGATGTTTCTCCAGGATCTGCCGGATGGACCCGCCGCAAACATACTTTATTCAGCAGGTTGTGATCATGCTGTTATCATTTTAATCAGGTATTACTGAAACAACATGCATCTTAAAACAGTGATTGTATAAGTGGCCTTGTGTGACTGGTTTTATGAAAGCTGCTCTCTGCATTCCTTATCAAGTTGGATTCCGAAGCTTCTATTTTTGCTTTTAAAACAATGTTACTGACCATTTTATACTGGAATTGAGTAGTTTGGTAAATTTAGTGAAGGTGTTTTATTTTGCTTTTTTTTCCCTTTGTTTGTACAGTTTAATGGATCGATTACCTTAACAGTAAATGTTCCTCGCTTCATTTATCAATGATTTCTTTTTTTGCACCTTACACAAGGCTTATTGGTAAATTGAATCTGAGATCAGTGTGCTTTAACCACAGTGTTGAATGTTTTTGTTGTTGTTGTTTGAAACAAGCCTACTTAAACACAGTATTTATCATTGCTACAGTATGTTCCTTAAAAAATAAATGGAACTTTGCATTACACAGAGGATCAGATCATTACAGGATGACATTGAGTCCCTCTGATGAAACAGCTGTTTTTAATTTAAGACTGCCCACTACTGGTCAAAGACTAGAAATACACCCAGTGAACTTTAAATCTTTTTTTTTTTTTTTTTTTCTTTTCATTAGTTCAGTTTTTATTGACAGGAAACTGGCCTGGACTCTGATTTGATTTGTTGAATTAATAAAAATAAAATTACATACTATTGATATTTTTTTGCAGACATCATCATATTACTTTTGAACTGTTCTGAATTATTAAATGCCTTCATGTTGAAGAATATATATGATGTATTCCAAATGTCACCTGAAATTATACAATTATATAATCTGATTAAGTTACATTAACATTACAAGTTAAATTAAAAATCTGTGATTACAAGAAGTCATAATTCAATGATTGTTGATCCCTGACAAGTATTTCAATATGATCATGAAAATAAACTATGAAGTTTCTATTCAGTGTATTTGTGATCTTTTCAAAAAGCAACTAATTCAGCCAAGCACGAGCACAAAGGACAGGTGACTCGTCAGTGATGTGAAGTTAATATGAATAAACCAGATCACTTCATGTAAATGGAAATGTACAGATGTCCAAGAAAATTTAAAGATACTTTCTCAACAAAACACACGGGTCATGATGAGAAACAAACCGTAGGAGTTCAAAGGCCAAACACAGTGCTTTAATATCTTCAATACCAAAATGTTACAGATGAGCAACAAGGACAAAGAGGCTGAAATTGTCACAGTTGAATTTATGCTGAGTAAGAGAGAAAGCGTCAGTATTGCTCACAATGTTTGATTTTTCACACATCAAGTGCCGTAATGAAACTATGGGTCTCAAACAAAACGACTTCCTGTCAAAATGTTTGCATCAATCGTCGTGACTCTGGTTAAGTACGTGGCAGAAGTCAGTTGATTCATTAACCCACAGGTAGAAGAACGCAGCCTCAATTAGACCAAACACAACAATTAGGGGATCTCTTTCCTTTGAGTCCTGATCAATGATTACAAATGACAGCTTCATAAATAAATTAGTCCCATTGACAGGTGTGCTACAACACTGAATTGATCTGTGTTGAATGGAGATTAGAGCAAAGCAGGAGAGAGAAGTGATGCCACAAAAGTCTAAAACATAAAAGAGACTATTCTAACCCTTTCCCCCCTTGATGGCTCCAGTTAGCAGAGGTTTGGCAGGTTGGTTCTTTACTTTCAAGCATCTATACTGATTTTAAAAGGCTGTAGTTTCTGCTGTTTATATTCTAAAAATATTCAATATTTGTTTGGAACTCTCTGCGACACGACTTGATGGAAACTACTTAACAAGTCAAGTCCATTGAGGGTAAAGTGGCAATTTGGAAGCAGTTTTATCATCTGTGGTCATAAAAAGTGTTTTACTGTGAGTTTTTGTAAGTCTGTAAATTCTATTCAGGAGTTTCACTGATCATACTTAAAGTTGTTTTTTCGTAATCTTTCACACAATAATTGGTCCTCACTACATTTATTATTTAATTTCTTTACTTAAAGCTCTCAGTTACAAAATGTGTTACAATTCACAAATAATTTATCGATCTCTTATAATTCAAAACTAATTTCATTCCCAATAATCTTACATTGGTAAATGATTGATATCAGTACTGTTACTTTGTCCAGTGTTCAGGACTCTCAATCCGAGACGATCTATAGTTAAGTCTGGTCTTGGGGATCTTTCAGCGTTAATCTTACAGAAGCTCCCTGTGCCTGAGTGACTTTATTTATATACTCACGAAATTTATAAACATGATTGTTTTTAAGATCACAATGACAAAAACAACCAGCTAAACTGCAAAATGAGCTAGGTGAATTACTTCCACTTTTACCTGGATATTTTATTGTTGTTTTTATATTTCTATTTCAGTAGAGAATGTGAGTAATTTTTCCATCTCTGAATGTGACAATGATGCTATAAAATAGTTTTAAACCAGCAGATGTCAGTGTTGCCTGTGAATACGAACCATGTTTTAAAGCGTGTCAGCGCTGAACAGCCACAGTGAAACTCCACCAAGTACTCAGTAAAAAGAAAAGACTCTTTGGTTTTCATTTCTTCTGCATTACTGTGTGGTTTTAATTTTAGTACAGAGTGATTTCCCTCAAATGAAACTACCACTCTGGCCCCAGTGACCTCAGTTTCAGTGACAATATGAACCCGTGTGGGCGACTGGACTCTCCTACAACATTTGTATTCACAGAGCAAAGATGATACGATGCTGTTACATGAGAAGAATCAGACTTATGTACTTCTAGATGTGAGTTTGTGAGAATAAAGTTTGTGTAGGATGGGTGGTGGATTAAATGTTTATATGATCATCATGTCAAATTAATCCAAGTATGACATTAAAGCATCTTCAAGCTACAAAAAGCAACAAAAAACAGTGAATGTGCCCTTAATGTGACAGTACAATTTATATTTTGACATGTGTTCATTTATTTTTTTTATTTTTTTCCTCTATTTCGTGAAGCCTTCCTTGTTGTTTTTTTTCTCACACACAGGCTATGGGAGTTTATGAGTGTGTATGCATGTGCAAAGAGAGGATGGCATTGTTTATAATAGTGCATCTTAGGCTAATTCCAGTAATGTGATCCAGCCTGCACAGGCTGACAGTTTAATAGCTATTATTTGTGTCGCCCCCCTCTCATAACGCGTTCGCAGTAAATTGCTGTGCGCAGGAGACTTTGGTATGACTGACATCTTACCTTGCAATATGATACCTATTGTTTTAATTAAGCGAAAGTGTTTGTGACATTTATCGGCATCCAAGTAACACGTTAATGGTTGCATGAGGAAAAAAAAAAAGCGTAAGTAAATTATCATGGTTTACATTACGTAAATAATTTGCAGGCCCTTTACTAATGATTACACATTATTCTCCCACTGTGCCTCTCAATTCATTTGAATACATCACAAATAAAAACACTGCAGCGGTGATGCAATGTGAAGCCCCTCTTGGCAATACCTGACTACTCCCTCGTTTTTATTTTTCCAGTTTCGGCTTCTTTCTTTGTGTTTTGTGTGTGTGTGCGTGTGTACTGTTTATTTATTCTGTGCAACTTTGGAGCTTACATATTTCGCTTAAATTATAGGGGGGAAAGTTTGATCCTTGTAGCAAGGCTCCCGTTTAAAGTAGTGCCAGCATGCAGTGTGTTAGTGCTTTAAGTCATCACCCTGTCCGTTTGATCTATGGGCTCGCTCAGACGTCTTTAGTGGAGCATAATCATGTTTTTATGTGATGTCACTGGTCGTTCCTGTCATTAACTTGCCACCAGCTTGCCAGTTTGGGGAACATATTCCATGTTAGGGCGGCGTATGTGTTGCATACTCTCCATCCAGCCACTGAAGCTGTATCTGTCTCCGGCACACCAGTTTGTTCTGACAGGCCTGCCACAATGATGACTGCATCACCCAGATGTGGCGGAGCAGCTTGCGAGCCAACCCTGACACGCCGTCAAAAGGAGCAGCCAGCCGTCTGCGCCAGGCTTCTTCTGCCCCGTCAAACCCTGCAGCCCATCTCACTGCCGCACAGCCAGCCGGGATCACCCGGGCTGTTTGTCTCTGTTGGCGTCCCGTGCTGGGCGCATCCGACGCGACGTCGCTGCGCGGCTTCAGTTTTGTCTCAAAACAATAACTCCTGAGATTCAAGGGCTTTAAAGCTCTTTGAAGTATCTGGAGACAATCTGAAGAAGAAACTCTGACAGTGTGGAAAGGAAAGCAGGTAAAGATGGAAGCTGATTTGGGAAGCTCAGATGGAGGAACTCGGGTATGACACCAAGACGTTTCTTTTAATTATTTATTTATTTATTTATTTATTTATTTATTTAGTTGGCAGACATCTCCCAGTCATATGAGGCATACAGGCCTACTCATTAACTACTCAAGCAAAGATTGACTAATGCTTTACTGGTTGGACCATTCAATAAACATGACATTTGGTCATTGCTTTACTGAATAAGAAAGACTAAGAAATTCCTTGCTATAAAATATTCATTTGTAGAAACATGATGTTTTCATTCTACTCAACGATTTTAACGTGATACAAAAATAATTCACAATAATTTCTCTTTGTATATTCAATTTAATTCAATTTTATTTTTATTGTAATAAATACAAAACAGTGATATCGAAACTAGAATGTTCCATAAACGGAATAAAAACCCACTGTAGTGCTATGAAGCTGTTAAGCTTTTAAAATGGTTCTCCTGATGTCATTGTACTTGTAATTGTCACAACGGAACACACGGTGAACTTATAAAGAAGTCCAATAAAGCCATAATGTCAATATGATGTGAACGTGACGATTAACCTCAGGGGTGAAGTGACACATTGCAGGATATAACAAAAGAGCAATTTACAGGTTAACGGTCAGTCACCCACACGGAGGACGGACGGGAAAAACACTTTCCCTTGCCGTCAAACAAAAAGTCTCTAGAAATCTGCAGCCTGAGGACCTGATACTGTCCACCTCAGTGTCTGAAAGCTTGTTCCGACTGACAAAACTATCATAAAAGTGCTGAAACTCAAAACAGTTCCCATGTCAGAGGAGTGGAAGCAGTTTCCTCACCTCAGGCCATCATCATGGGTGATCAAGACTGACATGCATCACCAGAGGCTTTCGTGTCCAATGAGAACACCTGTCCGACTCTGTGGGTGAAGCCGGACGGAGGAATGCCATCGCAAATAACACTTCATATGTGCTGCGTTGCTCCAGACAACTTGATAATCCTGCGAACCGATTCAGGAGCAGAAACACAAAATCTAGTTCTGAAGGTGCAAGATGATAAAATGAGACTGATGAGCAACTCGACATTTAATTTATACTAATTTGCTTATTAGATTACAATAAATTATTAGATTCTATAACACCAAGATTAAATAATGTCTTTGCAACAGAGAAAAAGAACCTTAAAATAACATACATGAGTGGGATAACCAGCCTTCGTTGTTCTATCAGTGTTCTTGAACTTGCACTGATCATGACACACAATGTACTGCTGCGTGAGAGAAAGAAGCTCTGATAATACATGCTTCACATGAATATCTATGTTCTGATTGATCTGCACTGCGCTGGAAATGGTATCAAAATGATTAAAAACAAGTCCTGCGAAACGATCTCAGAGAGCTACGTGATTCTCTATGTCTACATATTTCCAGGAGAAGTACTCAAAGGACTCAGTTCAATCCGATTCCGTTTATAGAGCAACAATAACAACACAGTCATTTCAAAAACTTTTACAGGGAAAAACCCGCCTCCGACGACAGCGTGTGCTCCAGACTGGAATGACATTTTCAGCAGCCAGTCGGATTTGATGCGTGTAACTCAAGCCTGCCAGTTAAAAGCATTATCTGGAGTTGCAGTTGATAAGGAGGACACACACGTGAAGCTGCAAATATTCACATTAAATGAAGAATTAATTAAAGCCATTGTGACGTGTTTACTTAAAGAAATCATGATTGATAGGGGAATTGTTTTTTCAGTTATCAGAAACTGATCAAGACATATCTGATCAATAACCCCATATTGTGTTTTAATGTCACGAGACTTTTAACTTGAGATAGTTAACAATTTGAACCCTGCATGATTAAAGACAGCAGGGCAGCTTGAGAGAAAATAATTTTACCTATTCAAGGTGACCAATGATTAAATACGTCTAGTTAAAAAAGGATATTGTCTAAAGCTCAGTTACCATTAGCCGTTTTACAAATGTAACATGATACAAATTCAATTGTTTGTGACACAAAATAAACCTTTCAACAAGTCTTTAGGTCCAGACATGGCTTCAAATCAATGTTTAGATGCTCTGACAGTGATCACACAAGGGGAGCCTCATGGGGGGGTCCTCATGAACTCTGCTGAGGTTTTCATGCCTGTTCTGCTCTTACGTTGAGGTGGGATTTGGGATCATGCGCTCATGCGTACCGAGTGCCCCTTGGACATGTTGCTCTTTTTCTCCATCTTTCATTTCACTGATAAGATGTTCTGCTCTGTGAAGGAGGGTTCTGCACACACACACACACACACACACACACACACACACACACACACACACACACACACACACACACACACACACACACACACACACACACTTATCTTTCACTCTGTGAAGTTGTCTGAGTCACAATGAAGATATTGCTGTATGTTTTTGTACACACCTTCACTATGCTCTCAAACTTCACACCAACAACAAGGCAGAGCAGCTCGATGGTATTTGCCTCTTCATTGGTGGAAACACAAATGGCATTAGCCATTTGTGTTTTGGAGGAAGCTGATGATCGCGGAGCAGTGCAGTTTGTTCAAAGTGCCACTCACATACACACTTCATGGCAGCGAAGGGGGAAGGGCAAAGTGTAACCCACTGTCAACATAAAGATGATCCATGTGCACGCCGGCCATTACGTTACACACATACGACCCTTAATAACGCATAAAGCATCTACTTGACAACTGAGCAACCTCACTTGCATCAGAAAGCCATTAAAAAGTTTAGAAACACAAAGTAACAGGTCAGAAAGAGGACATGCCTGACTTGGTAATTAGTGAGCCTGAGACACGCTGGGAAGAGGCTGTGGGTTCGTTGGTTCAGCAGATCACAATGCAATAGCTAAGTTGACAATTTGATCCCTGTTCATGTGGCTAAGTGTCTCTCTGTAAGACACTGAACCCCAAGTTCAGCTGGGTTTGGTGAAGTGACTTGAATAATGTGGGATTGATGGATGGATGGATGGATGGATGGTATTGCATGAGTGTTTTCATTTGTTTCTCAGTAAGAGAGCACCTCCCTAAATGTCAGACTTCAGTCATACTGGAACAAAACACTGAGACTCATCTCTTCATTCATCTATGAGCTCTGGTTTCGGATTGCATTGGTCGAGTGTTGGAAGGCCCTCGCAAAACATCCTGCCATGAGGTACATGACTGCACTGCAAAGAGATATATTTGAATTCTTTGTGCTCATCCAATAATTAAGTATGCACTGTGGTTTATGGGCCTCTTGTATAAATTCAATCACTGCATGAGAGCTGGGCTGCATTACACTGGATCTGCCACACATCCTGTTTACAAACTTGAAAAACATACAGCAAAGGGGCTGTTAGACGAAATGAGAGAGCCTCATTTGGGCAATATTGTATAAAGAAATATGCAAGAAAAAACAAACCCCAACAGCAGTGCTTGATGAAATTACAGACAAAAAATGGTCTCTGATGAATTGGCACTTAATTACTGCTTGATTAGCATAATTATGCATGTTAATAGCATCTCAAATGAATTGCAGTTGTCAGGAGGGAGGAAGCATCTGTAGTGGTGGCAGCCTGATACATATTCTTTCCTATCCAACAGCGTTGTCTAACTCTTCCCCTTAAGTGTTCACCATTAATCACTACACACTCCTCTTCCTTTGGAGTGAAATTTGGCATTTTGGGATAATTGGGCTATTATGGCGTGCTTGTCACATCTGTAATAGTAGGCTAACGAGGCCCCTCGTGTGCTCGAATTCAGGGATGATGGCGGAGTATGGGCACTGAGTGGCATGGCAGGTACAGATATGGCCCAGGCACACTGTGACATATGATCATATTATTTCAACTATTGCTGTACATCACCACTTTAACAGCCCAAATTAAGGCAATATGCATAGGCTACTACTCCGATGCACGCTGTCACTGATGGATGTCTTGGCGTTTCGTTACTCTTCTTGCATATGACAATGATTCAATAATGCATAAAATATAAGATGCTGCGTAAAAATAATTTAAGGACAATTGCTGTTTCCTTGGTAAGTGTTCAGTTTCAGCATATAAACGGTAAATGCATTTCAACACATACATTAAGGCTTCTACTGGCAACCGCTTTCGTCTATGTCTCCAACACCTAAAGCGTCAGCTACAAACTCCAGCCGTGTCCATGATGAAATGTTCAATCAATTGCTAATGATGTGGAATTATATACGTATTAAGTATGTTCAGCTCACACTTTTATTTTGTATTTTGTCTGGATGCCATCACAGCATGTAAAGTATGAAGGAAAGGGAACGCTGAGCGCTAAATGCCTACAAACAGCAGATTGCTGTAAGCTGGCGGCCTTTTCTTGTCTAAATAACCTTTAGGCTGTGAGTGTGAATCCTTTATCTTGCAGGAATCAATTGTGTGATGGATTACATTGATAGGCCTTTCTGTGGCTTGCATCACAGATTCTGGAGATGACACTTCTAATTTCATGGTAAACATTTCCTCCCAATGCCACTTCATCCGGCTGCTTATTATTGGCAGACATGGAGAAGTGTGGAGGGAGACGAGGGACTCTCAAGGTTGCAGGTGGCAGCCAGGAACACTTATGGATTGAGGCAAAGGGCACGGTCTGACATGAGCTCTGCCTGCTTTATTGGGAATTCTCCTCGGGAGTGTATCGCATTTGTAATCATCTCTAATCGCTTTTTATTTGAAGCAATGTCACAGACAACAGCAACCCCAGCTGATATGGAAGAGCTAAACAACTTGGCAGAGCTAAAGTCACACTTTGGGAACTGTTTAATGTATTAATACAGAAAGGATTGTAAACTGTGAGTACGGGAGCAGTCATTAGTTTTCCCGAAAAATGGCTACACATTAGGTAGGTGTAATTTGAGTGTACAATCAGCCTATTCACTGGCCTGTGTGGCAGTGAGTGCTGTATTGGATATTAACTCACTGACGCCCGGTGGTCTGTCATTCCCACAGACAGCCTCTTAATGCCCTAACGGCTCATTTACATTATTGATGAGCCAACCCTGCGTCACCTCAAACACAGACTATTTAAAGGAAATAATTTTATGCAAACTACATATTGATGTACTAATGATCAATTGGCCCTTGTTCTGTGTGTTAATAATATGCAACTGTTGCAGGGTGATGTACATCTTCAATTAGAGAGTTACCGTGAGTGCCGGCTGACTCAAACAAGTGGTGTGGCTGCATCATTTGTTCTGCTGACTGGTTGCAGAACTAAATACTCCTTGTGGGTACAGATGGAAGAAGAAAAAAAAAACCTAATTCTGTGAGTGGGGAAACTGGAAAGTGTCAGCCTTCCCTCTATGCATCCATCCCTCCATCAATCCATCCATCTATCCAGCTGGTGCAGTATTTAAGGATTCCCCTTCACTTATTATTCAGCTTTTTTTTCTTTTCTTTTTAAATTTATGGTCAGTCACTTATGGTTTAATTGGAAGACCGGACTTCTACTGTCAGCCAAGAGTTCAGAGTCCACAGTGCTTTCCTCTGTTACAGCTCGACAATGTTGGGAGAAATAAAATCTAATTACGATTCATAAATGTTTATTAGTAACCAGTTTCCTTGGTGGTTTAGGGCTTGTTTGATAAGATACAGGTCATATCACATACTGTGATGGAGATGTTATGATACTGAAAGGACCGCTTGTGAGTTTTTTAAAAACAGAATGTGTATTTTTGTTTTTGCATCGGTTATTTTACCACAAAACTACAAGGTATGTATTTATTTTTATTCTTAGTTCTTGCCCAGAAACGTTTGGAAAGGTCAAAGAAGTCAAATTCAAGAGTCTTATTATTCAACTGTATCAAATACTCTCTGGGGACATCTCTTTTCTCAAAATAAAATAATCAATATTGCAATCAATTACATTTGTTGTTCACACAGTGATGCAAATGGGGTCTGCCAGGCCTGTTATTGTGTCCCTGACAAATTGGGGACATTGTTTGCATGCAGGGAGATTGCCTGTCTCTCATAGAATAGCGCACGGCTCAGAGTGACACGGAGGATTTGTCTTTCTGATTGATTGGTGTCATGCTTAAATGCTCATCAATCTCATGATTTCTAAGAGCCATTCCTGAAAGAATCAGCCCCTCGTGGACCGACCGGAGCAACAAGGTAGTTCTGTTAACTTCAGCAACGGCTACTTTTCCAGTGAGTCTGTGACAGAGAGATTGATTATTTCCCCCTGTGTGAAGAGACACGGGGGCAGGCTTGTCAGTGTATCATCATTTATATCCGTGACCTACAAGGTGCATGGATGTCACCACTTTCAGTTCAATCAAAGACAGATGACTAACATAATTGGATTTAATTTAAGACTGTGAATACACCTACCTGGCTCTCGGTTCTACCTGACTAGTACCAGGTTACTTCCTTTAGTCAAGTAAGTTCTAGTGTGTACATTAAGTGCATTTTTGCTCCTCATTTCCCCAAAGATATAGACGCAGACACACAGAGCCAGCTGAAATTGTCCAATTTGTGTTTAATTAATGACTCCCTTAGAGGTCAGCCTCAAGTACCCTTTTGCCCCCTTTCCTTCACTGACGAGGCGTCTACAGCAGCGCCTGCCTCTCTAAATTAAGAATCCCATAAAACAGCTCCATTTTCAGGGTCTCAATCACAGAGTGAGGACCCATCACCACCCCTCAGGGGCCCTCATAGCCCAGCGAGCCCCTTTTAAAATGAATTACCACCATCTCCACTAGTGCTCACACTTCCTGGTCAGATTGATGGCAAGAATAAAATGTCCCTCTTCACGTTTGGCCTTTCCACATATATCAGCCAGGAGGCCCATCGTTTATCAGGCCCAATACCACTATTAAGTATGCTGACTGCTACCATTATGATAACATATAATAATGTAAAAGGGTTTAAGGGGGGGTTGAAGGGGGTCTATGGGTCTCCCTGCCAGCTGTTGGGGGACTGCATTGACTCCTGCTTGAAAGGGAATTTGTCACTGATTTCATTAAAATTTTCTCCAAAATCTATTTCCTGTTGGCAGTACACATGACGGTGCCTGTATTAAGTTATCTAAGAATTACTCATATATTCACATGTGCATGAATGAATGTGGGGCCTCATACCAAACTATAAGGAGCAGTTTGAGATTCAGTGTTTAATGAATCATCCCTTACAGAGCATGAATGTAAAGCAGAAACAATGTGACCCCTCTCTGGTTTTTCTCAGCATTAGACAGTGTACAATTATTGGTGGCAATTTTAAGGTTTTAAATATTTAACTGATGATTAAAAGAAATAAATAATTCAAGAGTTACAGACATTGAGAAAAAAAAAACCCAAATTCTGCATTACATGAAATGAAAATCAGTGACATGCACCTTTCAAAATGTGAAAGACTGGCAGGCAGTAGGAGAAAGTATTCCTCTTTTCATCGTAGTAACCTCTCCGATGCCTGTCTGCCAATCAAACAGGCTTTTCTTAGACATGAGACGGCTGGTGTCACAACAGAAGACCTGTCATCACGCACTGGTTGTCTCTCAGAAAGGCTTCTTCTACCAAAATAATGTCTAACCCAACATTTGCTTTTTGAGAATAGTGTTTTACACTTTTTGAAATGTTAGTCAGAAAAAAATAAAATAAAATGTGAAGCAAAGTGAAATTTACAGGTTTTGGGGAAGAAGTCTTGAAACAAGACCATCAGATGGCAAGATCATTAAAAATATGAATGAATTTAGGGAGTCACAGAGGTGGAGTCTAACGAGAGTGAGAGTTAAAGCTCGTGTCCGGAGTTTCCGTTCGTTTCCAACGTATGTATCATTTTTCAACAGAGCTAAAATGTGTCAGTCTGGTTCGATACTACAATATAATATTAGCATAAAGAAATATAAAAATTTATTTATGAGCTCCGCCTTCGTCTCATAGACCCCCATGTTATCCGAAAAAGCGCCGGTCAGCGTCAGCCAACAGAGTTCGAGCTTCCGCATTCTCGTGTTGTCAATCAAAGTGTGCGCGCAGCCAGAGAGCACGGCCGCTCGCCCAGGCAGAGGAGAGTGAAATGGGCTAAGGGGTGAAATGGGATTCAGCCTTAGCTAGCAGCAGCCGCCCCGCTTACCTCGGATATATCCACTGTCTGCTGAACATCCACCGTAAACAGCTAAACATGGAGGATGCTGTAGGACTCGGAGGCTCTCATTTTCACCCGACAGATAATTCGCGTGCACAATTAAAGGGGCGTGGCTTGGTTGCTCATGAAAGCAGAGGGAGGGTGGAACCTGAGACATTGGATTAAAAAAAAAAACATCTCTCTTTCAAAACTCCGGACACGAGCTTTAAGGTCAAGTCCTCACTTAGTACTACGGCTGAAAAACAGGAATTTCTCTTTGTCAAGCCTCTCGGAGAGAAAACCACAAGAATTTACAGAAGCACGTTGAAACAGACCCTTATTGTTCTCATTACAACTTTCTTGATATGAGCTGTGCAGATTGAATTATTTTCTAATATTTTATATAGGTGTAAGGAATTTGCCCTGATTTTCAAAACTGTCCTGATTTGCTTTTAACAGATTGTCCCCTTCGATCGAATTTGGATTTTAAGCGATTGAAGAACAATGCTGTCTCCTTTCCTACCTCACCATGACACCTGTGAGGAAGAAAAGACATTTCAGACAGGAGACAATAGAGTCTATCGTGTTTTATTATGCAAAGAGATGGTGTAGATATTCTGATCGCTGATGAAAACAGTGGTTTGACTGGCTGACCGATGGCAGCTGAGAAGAGGGACCTCATATAAATGGGAAATTAGCGGGGAGCGTCGTCAAAAGTAATTAACTCTCCTCCTTACCACTGTCCATTAGCCCTGACATAATGACACAGGAGGAGGAAACATTCATGTCAACTCTGGCAGCCGCCTGCACGGTTCAGATAAACATTTTTTTGTTTTGTTTTGACGCCTGATTACAAAATGATTAGCCAGCGTGCCTGTCTCCTCCTTACCCTTCACCTCCCCTGTGGCTTGATTGACAGATGAGGTGATATGCTGTTGGGTATGTGTAAGCTGTCTACCACCCTTTCTGCCACCCGCACACATGCACACGGACGCGCGCGCGCACACACACAACACTCGCAATTATGTCTACTGCAAAAAACAAAAAAAATATATATATAGGACAAAAGTGCGACAGCTGGTGGTACAAAAGCTGATTATTCACTTTCACCCTGTTGCAACCAACCATGTAAACAGCTAATAAAGCAATAACTTTCCAATAATGTCATAACAAAAACATATCTATAACCAAAAGAATGAATATGACGGCTATGCCATCCAGTATATACTCTATAGGTTTTCTGTACAAAAACTGCTGAACAAACATCTGGCAATATTTTATTTCCAGAAAATGCAGCTCTAAATATGTAATATAGTTAATACTTTTTTAAATCATTTTAATACTACTCAATTAATGTTGTTGCCATTAATGCAATAACTTATTGAATTGAATTATTGGCAATTATTGATGGTATGATTGTGGCTCAAACTTTTTATTCCATTACTACTATATATTGCCACACACACACACACACACACACACACACACACACACACACACACACACACACACACACACACACACACACACACACACACACACACACACACACACAGGCGCCTGCCGCTCTGCACACTGCTACTTGGAGCACAGTATTTCTCCCAACAACACACAACCTCGTGAATGGAAGACGACCTGCTCCACCAACTTGGCCACCCACAGTCAGTATACTGGATAAACTAAATCAGGTGCACACGGTTTGTTAAACAAAAACAAAAAGAAAAAAGAAAAAAAGAAAAAAAAAAACAATGTTCTTTTCTAAATAAACTGTCATGAACCTGGACTTAATCAGTATGTGCTTAAGGAATATGATAGGAAACCTTTTCCTCCCTGTTCTTTGAATGATACAGTGTAATCAGTGTGGTTGATCATTTACCAGCATCTCCTATGTAGCTTTAGACTCAGATAAGACAGTTTCATTGTAGCAACTCTAACAGTGTCATGTAGTAAAATGTCACTGTGACATAATGCAGGTGAATGGTATAATAAAATAAATGTAACTCTTGAATAAATCAAAAATATTTATCTTAATTAAGGTGGCAATTACTGGTTTTGGAAAAGCACCACTATCTGATTGCTTGAGAAATTAGACTGTTTGATAGAAAATACCTAATTTTTGTGGCTGATGAATAATGGTTGATGAGCATGTGATTCCTTGTTAAGATAACAGGACAGAGTACAGGACGCCCTTGGTGTTTGTTTCAGTAGCAGAAGGAATGCTCATTGATCACCCATGAGGCTATAGGAGCTCATATTTTGATAAGGATGAGATAAAACCATGATAAGAACAGTATCTTAAATCTGTGGCTTTATTGATTTACTGCTGATGTGTCACCAAATGGCAGACCACCATCTCCCACCTTTCTGAGCAATTCTTTGGATACTATGAAAGAACAATAAATCTCACATCGGATTTATTTACAGAGTCACGTCAGTGCAATTTAATCTAGCACTTAATTTAATATATTTTTACAGTCCTCCTGAAATTCCACCTTGTCGTGGTGGGGGAGTCTGAGCGCCCGGATGATCGCAAGAGCTATGTTGTCTGGGGCTTTATGCCCTTGGTAGGGGCAAAAACTGGTCGGGGCTTGATGCCCCCTGTCCTGGGTGACAAACCAGACGAAGAACAGTTAAGAAGCCCTTATGGTTGAAGATAAATCAAAGACCATGACGTCGCCCAGTATGGCACAACCAGGGGGGCTCATATGCAAGTGCCTCATGGCTGGGCTTGACCTGAATGGACGGAGTGGGACCGACCTCCAGTGGACTCACAACTGGTCAAGGGACCTGCAATGGTCGGATGCAGTGTGGATTAGGTGGCAGTTAATGGCATGGTGCCTGGGAAATCCCCAGACACAAAGACTGGCTCTTGGGACATATAAGTCACCTCGTTGGGGGAAAAGGAACCTGAACTTGTGAGGGAGGTTGAGAGGTACCGTCTAGATATTGTCGGGCTCATCTCCACACACAGCTCTGGAACACAACTCCTTAAGAGGGGCTGGGCTCTTCTCTGGCAGTGCCCACGGTGAGAGACGGGGGGCTGCTGTGGGTTTGCTTATAGTCCCACAGTTCAGCCGCCATATTCTGGAGTTCACCCCAGTGAACAACAGGGTCACGTCCCTGCACCTTCCGGTTGGGGACAGAGGCCTCACTGTTGTCTCAGCCTACGGGCTGAACAGCAGTGCAGAGTATCCAGCCTTCTTGGAGTCCCTGGGAGGGCTGCTGGACAGTGCTCTGACAAAGGAATTGTATTGTTCTACCGGGGGGCTTCAATGGCCATGTTGGCAGTGAAAGTGAGACCTGGAGGGGGGCGACATCAGGTAACAGAACATTAGCTGAAGCATTGTTCCGTTATTGGCTATCTAGCCACAGTTTGTCCACAACAAACACCATGTTCAAGTATAGGGGTGTCCAGAAGAGAACTTGGCTCTAGGACACCCCAGGTTGGAGGATGATGATTGATTTTGTTGTTGAACTGTAAACCAAGTGAGTTGGGTCCGCTGGTGGAGGAGGAATCCAGACAGATTTGACAGGCCCAAACGTGTTGTGAGGGTCTGTTGGGAATGTCTGATGGAGCTCTCTTTTAGCACGGTTTTCAACTCCCACCTCCCAGCCTTTTCCCCAGAAGGTTGGGTGCATGGAGTCCAAGTGGACCACGTTTTCCACCTCCATTGTTGAAGCATCTGCTTGAAACTGTGGTCACAAGGTGACTGGTGCCTGCCGTGGCAGTAAACCCAGTGGTGGAAACCTGAAGCAAGGAATGTCGTCAAGCTGAACAAGGAGCCCTATTGGGTCTTGTTGGCTGGCAGGGAGACTTTTTCATTGAACAGTCGCAAAGCAATACAGGTGCATTTTGACATTTTTTTATAGTTTGCATCCATGCATGGCCTAAGCTTGAGCATTAACTTCTTTTCACAAATAAAGTTAAACATTCTTTTTTGTTAAAGTGCAAACAATACGTAAATGCAAAGCCATAATCAAAGTACTAATGCAGAGTGTATCATGCTCGAGTTAGCAGCGGTGTACACTTCTATTTTCTTACAGCGCTTACATATTGTCCGTACCTTGTCTGGCACTTGGTTGCCGTTCATTATATCTACTGGGGATCCAAAATAATTTCACGCAAACAATTTAAATGCAGCGGGGGTATCTTCAATACTAATTATTTGAAGCTGTAATGCCATTTTGGCATTGCTTGATGGGCAGCGGTGTCCGCTGCTGCCACTGCTGCTCTCCAGCCTGATGGGCTCCTGCCCTGTGTCTTCGAGATAGCTTTTCACTTAAACAAGCAAAGTTGTCACAATTTAATCTCACAAGATCTCCTAGCATGAGATCTTGTCACTCCCCTATCTTCCACACCAAGTTTACATAAAGATGTGTTTAAAGCACATTGTTTCCATGCCAGTTCAAAATATTTGATAACATATGTTAGTTGGTCGATGCATTATGGGCCTTGCCCTAAGCATATGTCCTGGTTAGGTTTAAAGTTGCTCTGTAACTTTTGTCTCATGTGAAGAAGAGATCTTTTGCTGAACGTTAAACTTTCAACCAAGACAACTGAGGGTATTCACTCAAAATACAGTGTCTGTATTATTTTAGATTTCCATGTTCAACTATGCTATTGTTATGTGTTTTGGAATTCTCATAATTATTTTACATGATAAGTTATAAAACAAATAATGTATTCAATAAAACAAAATTTCATTTTAGAAATTTCTGTACCATGATGTTCTTGAAATACAACATCAACTACACCACCAAACTGGATGGGTCAAACAAATGTCAACATTTTTTTCTCTTTCAGTTCTTTGTAAATAATTAATAATAAAAAAATACATATTATATATATATATATATATATATATATATATATATATATATATATATATATACCTCAAAAGAACTGACCCTAACAGTGAAACAATCATTAGACTGATTTACACTGTGGATGATCAGCTAATGTGTCACAGCAAAACAGTGCAGTAAAGTACAAAAATGTGAGAACAAAAATTAGCATTTCAACCCTCTCATTTGTTAGTACTGTTATTTCAAATTTGTCAGAAACCAATGACGGCAATTTTTGCTTCATTTAACGTCATAAGAATCAACAATTATGATATGTATATATATATATATATATATATATATATATATATATATATATATATATATATATATATATATATATATATAAAGTTAGTATCATTCTGTGTGTGATTTTTGTAGTTTACAGCATGATGAAATCCATCATTTACAAAGCTGAAATCCTGAAAAATAAATATAAACATATTATCTTCATTTGCAATAAATCATTCCTATAATTCTAAGGTTCTTGAAACAAACGTCAAATGAGTATTAGTTTTTTCTTATTTTTCTTTTGGTGACTCTGACTGTCTCTTGGTTTAAACAGAACAAACGGTTAAACTATCAACCGTTAAGTGATAAACAAATGTTTTGACTTTGGACCTCATTCACAGACGGTGTCCTCCGGGACTGCTGCCAGGATTAAAGACTAGATACCATTATGGCGCCATAATAGTAACTGATTGTTGTGATAATATTTTTATGAAGAGTGAAGAACCGCTCACCACGTCAGTAGGACTGCTTTGAATATGCATGCCGAATATTCACGAATGAATTGGAGCTGAACGTCAACGAAACATGGAGCTGACACGTGACAGAGAGTAAACGTTAAGCAGATGTTATTTGAATTAAAAACCTGAAAATGTTGTCAGATTTTTCTTGTCTTTTTTTTTTTTAAATACGATTGAAGAGAGACGAATGCCTCTGTTGCCCAGAAACAAAATAAGGGACTTTGGTTTATTTTCCGAAAACACCACTTAACCATCATTAGTGGAGACTGTTATGCAATAAGGCTGATGTTTATGATCTTTACAGCCTTACCTGCAACACAATCACAGCACAATCATGTGCTGAAGCACATGCTGCTGTGCCTTGGCCTTTGATCGCTGGGTGGCTCTGGAACAACAGTCACACATCTTAAAGCATGCACTGCTCCAGCAAAGAAAATGATTAACCACTCCACTGCAGAGGGGCAAAAACATGGAGCCAAATGGAACCAGTTTCTTTCTTTCTTCCCCCCAAATTCATTTTTTTTTTCACATTTATTTTAGTGTAATTAAATTTTATTTTGCCCTTTTTTAACAATATAAACTAAAACTTAGTTTCACTTCATTTTAATGGGAAACACATTCTGCAGGGTTTCTTTTCTTATTCAAGGTGGTTTGTTCGCCACAGGTTGACTTTCTGTTTTTCTAAGCATCATTTTCTTCTCATCTATCTAGTGCATCAAGACATGTTTACTGAGCCAAATACTTGCACTGATTAGGGCAGACTTGGCAATGGAGGACATCTTCCTGTTATAAATATTATGGCTGCTGCAAGTGTATTTTACATTATCTGAACAATCATAATTGATGAAAAAGCTTGTAGGTTCAAAAATGCCCACAAAACACCTGCATATTTGCACAATTTCATGATTCTTCGCAAATACCATTTACATGCTTTGGATAGATGAGGTATTCCTGAATATCAGGCCTTCCATCATATTGAGGCATGAAAGCAAACAGTGAACAAAGTGAAGTCGTGCTTACTGATGAAACTAAAATGTTCCATTCTTTAAAATAATCTAAGGAGATTTAATTGTACATGAATTTAATTGTCTTACGGAAAATATAGTACTGCCCGTTTAAGTATCTATGAACTTCACAGAAAGTCAGTACTTAACAGTTGAGGTTCAAACAAACAGAAAAACAGAAACATAACAGTAACAGAGAGTGGTACATATCATTTTGACACAATCCTTTCCTAAATTCATGAGGGTTCTCCTTCAGACACTGAGTGAAATCTCCAACATTCATGCTGAAACGTGACGAAATCATAGTTTGGTTCAAGACCTTCCATTATGCTACAACAGAGACTGGACGCTTGGCTGATTACAAATCACCTTGGAAACACATGGTGATGCAAAATCCATAATGTGAACATCATGCTTAGGACCATATTTAAGCATTCAGGAGCACTGCTACAATTGCCTGTTAGCATGCATTTTGCATTTATTTACCAATTAAAAATGCATTTGGTATGGATTTGAAAGTACTATGCAAAGCTGCAGTGCTCCTGTAAACAGATTATGGTCCTGGGGGACAGTGTGGTATTGAATGACTAAATAGGCCTACTATGATTTATGATAATGCATCAGAAAAAACAGGGCACCTACCCCTTAGTTCCATGACTTCAGCGAGGGATTGGATTATTTGCACATTTCCAGTTCTACTACTACTACATTTATTCATTTCAGAGTTACTGGTAGTATCTTTTTTTTATTGGAAAGGCCTTCAATCATGTGGAAGTTAGTTTTAATACAACCCTTTGTGGTATAACGTGAACGTGTACACGTGTTTCTTGTACCTCGCGCACAATTTAAAGTTTTTATTTCCTTTAAAGAGAAATAAGGATTCACCCTGCACCTCAATGGACTCTGATCCCTGTGTGTGTGTGTGTGTGTGTGTGTGTGTGTGTGTGTGTGTGTGTGTGTGTGTGTGTGTGTGTGTGTGTGTGTGTGTGTGTGTGTGTGTGTGTGCGCGCGCGTGCACACACCCTATCAGCAGCGAGCGCTGCATGGCCCATGTTAAACAGTGAGTGGATGTGAGCGCTCCATGAGTGGGAGAAGTGTTCGTTAAGGCCTCTTTCATTCCAGCTGACGGCTTGAATGCTCCTCAGAGTGAGGGGAGATTTGGGGCTTCACTTTATGTGACAGAAGAGATTACAGAGGTAATCCCGGCTGCTCGCCAGGGAATCATCTAGTCTTCAACTTGCTCTTATTAACTGGTTCACATTCGCAGTCGGTGTAATTAAGAAATCTCTTAATTTACACCTATTTGATTTAGTTTCTGTATTCAGCAGAGCAATTGGACTAAATATCTTTTATTCCATGGCTCAGCTTTGTTTTACTCTAAGGCTGAGCTATTATCCTTTTAGCTGTAGGTTTTTCCAGACTTTGGAATAAGTAGTCGTGTAGTTTTGTATTACAATGGGCCTATCCAGCGGTACAGCTAATTACACTTGTTCCTGGCTAAGTCAAAGATGTTTTCGCCCCATGCACACATCAGGCAGAGTTTGAGTTAAAATCCAAGTCAAATTGTTCAAATCAAACATTTCTATGCTGCATTTCATTCAATCATATTTATTTTCTTGACTGCTTACTTTCTATTTCAGCTTTTAATGCAAAACAACAACAACAACAAAAACAACGAAGCATATGGGTTTTAGCCATTACAATAATCAAAACAGGCCAATCATGTTATCCAAATGAAAATCTGAATGCAGTCAATGAATGAGTGAAATAATCCTATATGTTTTTCTGACAAATGCAGTAGAAACATCTGTCCGTCCCATGCAGGGAGACGGCAGCACACAGCCGTGTTGTGGCTGTTTAAAGGGTGTTTCCTCCTGCTCGACCCGCTTTATGAACCTTTGAATTGTAATTAGATTTTATCAGTCAGTAAAAGCAGGAAAAAAAAAACGTCTTGTCCGGGTCAACCGTGTGTATCATGTGATTACAGCACTCCGCAGCGCTGATAACGGGCCTTTAAGTATGAATGAACATGTGGCATTTGGCCTTGTATTGTTCTTTTATTATGAGCGTTCCTTTGATTGGTAGACATTTGTTGGCTTTTAAAAGCTAAAGTTTCTTCAGTGGTTTAACCACCAAAGTTTATGTTTGACTGAACGATATCCCACCTCATTAAAGACATTACGTAAATTTAACCCCTTAAAACTTAAAATTGGGTCCTAGATTGCTGACCTGGGTTCATTTCTGTATTGAACTGCTTATTTGCAGGTAGAACTTGGGATTGCAAAGTTGTGTAGTAGATAACAGAATCCCTCAGAGTGAAAAAGTTTCTGATTTGAGTCTGAATTTGGGTCGTCGGTCACGTCACTGTAGAGTTTGCATGTTCTCCCTGTGAGCGCATGCGACAGCACATTTATATGCAAGTGAATAATTGTTTGATTAATGCTAATTTTTGCGCGCGCGCACACACACACACACACACACACACACACACACACACACACACACACACACACACACACACACACACACACACACACACACACACACACACACACACACGTACATTAACAGAAAACAAGGGCCACAGTGTAGAGAAAGTGTGGATCGGGGGTCGTGTGCTGACAGGAGCTATATTCATCTGCAGCAGCCCTGCTGTCATTTTGTGACTGGATTAGAGCTGGTCCACTTGAGTTGGTTTGCCAGCTCCAGAAAAGCCCCAGGAGTTTCCTGTTGCTTGATCTTTCAGGCTTTTGATAGTTTACCCAAGTTCAAAATTGCACCGTGGTGGTGGCGCCATTTAAGAATGAAGGAAGATTTACAGTTTTGTGCAATGTTTGGTATGAAACTGCCACGTAAAACCATTAAAATATGAATACGTCTGAATATATCTATAAAAAACATAACATGAGAGCAGATTTAAACAAATTATTGTCAGTTTTCCTGTTTGTGAACATAGCTCACCCATAATAGACTAAAACACTTTTCTATTGGGATATTGTGAGATTAATAACATTCCAATTATCCTGTAAGTGATATTGATTACCTACAGAGAAATGAATGTTTTCCAGTAAAGTGAATATAAATTGGAGATGAAATTGGTTACTAGTTCTGAATTCAGTCTCCCTCATACAGAGAGGTGACTGGATGAAGACTTAAAGGTTTTTATGTTGCAGTAACCATATTTACTGAAATCAATAGCACAGAAGAAGAGGCAATAATGCAGACTAACAGAGGGGGATGAAATCAGACACTGCAGGAGAGGACAGAGGTAAATAAGGAGATTTGTATTGAAGAGTGGGCTTTTCATTAAACCAGGACCTTCTGAGTGTTCGCCTGTAAGATTCAATTTTGGAACACTTTTGGTTTTTTTTTTTAAATGAAGTGATGAAATAATTATTCTGGCCCATTTCTCCATGAATTGTATTTTAATAATCAGAATAGGTAATCTCTAAATAATTTAGATCTGGATATCTTATTTCACAACTGACATTTCCAAGTTTGTTAAAAAAATAAATAAATAAATAAAAAAAAATACACCACTGCTTTAATTTCTTGACTCTGTTCATCACCCTAAATTGCACCCCGTTCAGATCTTAATTAAAGCATGCTACCCCACCCCACTTTCCATCCTGTTCCGAGACCCCTGTGCGGCGGGATTATGGGATTACACCGGTAGGGTCCAGGCCTGTGAAAGCCCTCTGCGGTAAACCGGTGTGCGGCCCGGAGTCCTGTGTCATAAAGGAATTCTGGGTGGAATTCGTCAGGAGGACTAACAGAGCCGCGGCCTTTTGTAAAGCGGCGCGGCGGGTCTCCGACAGCATGTTTCCATACCGCTCCGATCGCGAGAACTACAGCAAAAGAGTGCAAAAATGATTATCCATGTAATCAGTGAATTTGAATTCCATTAAGCTGGAATGCCGAAATTGCCCCTGAGGAGGTGTGTGTGTGTGTGTTAGGGGGGGGTATAGCTGCTGTTTGCCCCCTTAAGTGTGGCAGAATTAATAAGACTATTACCTCAACAATTACCGCTCTGTGCAGCACTGAGGATTCATTCCTGTGGAAATTCGATGCTACTAATTAAAACTGTTGCCATCGCTCTAGCATGAGAGTGATTGTCTCAGAAGATACATTCCCCACCGAATTACAAAGGCAATTTTATGAGTTGGAAAACTGAGAGCAATTATTTTAACAAGCATAAAGCATTTTCTATCGAGCAGCAGTCCTGGCTGATCTAATATTAGTGCTCGCACTATAAGCAGAAAAATAAAGAGTGAAGCCAATGAAGCCAACACAGGAGAGAAAATGAGGCTCCCTCCTCAGAAAGCTGTAAACCAGGGAGGTGTTGACCTCCTGCTGCTGCTCTCTGTGTGGCCACAGACTGTCTGGCCAAGGCCAGCGCTGCAACCACTTTTACAGGATGCACACACACGCACACACACACTTTTATAGGTACACGATATATCATGCGTGGCATACCCACGACCAAAAGACGCTGCCTGCACGTGCGCCTATTCCTTTAAAATCCCTTTTCTAGTCACAGAAACAGCAGTTGATAGTTGTTATTGATAGAATCATGATGATTCACTCGCAGAAAGCATAAAATCCAAACATTCTTAAGCCCTTAAAAAGCTTTTTTATTCCACAAATGTCACTTTGATCAAGTCTGTTAGAGGGGGTTTGTCTGCCCATTGCAAAGAATTCATTTTCAATGAAAATGACACACTTCATATCTAATTAGCTGCCTTTGTTGTTTAGTAATGTAAATTTGCTCAAAGCAAACTTTTATATTTTTCGTGTTTAAGTTTTTTTACTGCTTCGGCATTTTCATGGCACGCCATACCTGAAACCTTCAGTTCTATTCACTCTTCAAACACGTGACAGTTGTCATGCAAGATGATTGCCCACCAGTGGTAGCAAGCTATGGCCTGACTGACTAAAGACTGGTGCAAACTTGACACTGTGTGCACACACACTGATCACAAGATGCACTGAAGATCAGAGCAAAATATCACGAATCATTGAGCAGGCTGGCCCTCATGATTATAGAACATCAGGTTTCTGTGCAGATGGCAAAAAAAATACTGTTAAGACTTCATTCTGACTATGCGTAGGATGATTTATGCAACAAATGTTTGTAATTTCATCAGTTTTAATGTGTTTGGTGAAGTAATGAAAATGAAATCAGCTTTCTGCAGAACCACTGCTGTTATTGTGGTTCCTCAGCTCCCCATGACTTGTACTTGCAGATGCTATTAAAAAAAAACATTTCGTTGTTCCCTTTTTAGGAATTAAAATCTTTCTAAATATCTTCAGGCGGGGGGGGGGGGGGGGGGGGGGGGGGGGGGGGGGGGGGGGGGGATTCACATGTTATCATGCTATCACATGTAGTTTTGTTCTTGTCAGATCTCAGTGCTGTAATCGCTCTGTGGCGAATGCAAGACAAAAATGCATCGAAAACATTCTTCTCAACCATTTCAACTGCTGCTACAACCTATTGCTACTCCCGACTTCTAACTGATAAAAGCTTAGCAGTAAATGTCATCATGATCACCAGAGCTTTACCAGCGGATTGTTTCTTGTCTGTTTTCTGATGGTGCTGGTAACATACACAGTGCGTAAAGGATGACATCGTTATACTTGCATATTGAAGTGTATTGAACCTTCAGCATGTTATGTTCGGTAAAACACTTGCAGCATTAATAAACATACATTTTCTGAAAATACACAGTCTATACAAGCTTTTATCCACAGCTACATCTGTGAAAAGTCAATGTTTTCCAAAAGTGTTCGGTCACAGATGTGAATTATTGCCTGGTTGATTTAGTAGTTGCAAATTGTTTAACGCAACCAATAGTCATCAGTGGCTCAACAAAGGGCATATTAGAGTATACACTATATCACAAATGTTCCTAACTGGTGTACACACACACACACACCAGAATGTACTGCCAACTGAAATATAGCGGTGAGCCTTATAAATGGAGTGGACACTTTTTAAGGCTTTTACAGCTCAGTTATGAGTAAACACTGGAGTCTCAAGTTGTGTTTACTTTCTTCGTCATAGCAGCCCAAGTGCCAGAACATGGAGGCTAAGCCACTGGAAACTCTCCCTGCTGCTGCTGCTTCAAATAACCGTGTGGAGACCGGACAAAAGACTGCACGGGTTTCCTTTCCCGGCTGCGCCTGGCTCTGACCTCTACGCTTCAAACATTCTGCACAAGAGTTTGTAGAAAAGATGCTTTAAGTGTTAAACAGTAACAGATTTGAGGATTTGTTGGAAGCATTCATCCCTGAACAGTTGCAGGCCTGAGTCGGACCCAACAAACACTGAGGTAATGGGAAAGTGTTTGTGTTTGTTTTCACAAATAAGGAACTTTTATTGTTCACTTAAAAGTCAACTTTGATCTGCAGTTGGATTTTTCATCAAAATACTCTGGAAAAAGTCAGCCCACGGCAGCACTTTTCATTTTCCCAAACACAAATTAATATTTACAACAACAATGGTTTAATTATTCTTATTCTCTGCATTTTCCAAAGCCAAAATCTTCGCCCACCATTTTACAATTCGTTATATCAAAGTCACTTCACCTTGCAGGTCCTCTGATGAGTAACGCTCCTCCTCCAGATCCACGCCTCACCCTGCAGCTGGTAACAGAGCCGCTCCACATTTTCCATCAGCGATCAGGGATATCTCTGTGTCATCTCTGCCAGGATGTCAACAATCATCTCATCTCTTTATCTCAATCAATTCCTTTTAATGTCGCCTCTCATGGCTACTATCCAATCTAATCTATACAATTTTCTTTTTGCTATTTCAACAAATAATTAGATTTCCATTTCTCCAAATCGTTTCATCTGTTTGAAGTACAGTCGTATCTAAGCGTCAGACTCCAAAAAAACAAAACCAAGAACAGATTTACCTCATATCGACAACAGGCTGTGATTGTTTAGACATCAAATTTGAAGATACTTAAAAAAAATATTCCAACAATCAATCCAAGAATTTTGCATTTCATTTCATACAGTTCATTTTCCAACCCCAGTGAAATAATATAGAGCTGCACAATCTGCACAAACCCCTGCTACAGGTTTGGCCTGGGGGCCTTTCTATGTGGAGTTTGCATGTCCTCCCTGTGCCTGCATGCATACTCGGTGCTAAAGTTTTCTCCACATCTCCAAAAACATGCGTTTGAGGTTTCTCAGTCCCTCCAGCCGGCGCGCAGGGTGATCTCTCTGAGTTTGCCGTGTGATGCAGGGCGTCTCCTGCATTTGCTCACTGATCAGATCCAGTCCGCTGCAACACAGTCTGAAGATGAAGCAGCACAGAAGTTGGATGGATGAATCAACCACGAGGGCCAAACATCTGTTTTTTGATGCTTTCGCGTGTATCATACGATCTGAGGGTGTTTCTGGTTACAGCGTTTATGAAACCTTCACCACAGCTACTCCAGAAAGTGATGGATTTCATGCTTCCATATCAAGCAGTTCTAGAAGTTGATGACATATGTTTTCTTACTGTTTTGCCATTTGAAACCCAACAAATCAATCATTGGTATATTTTTCTTAATATGACAAGTTATTTGTCTTTAAAAGTAATGTTCTATACAATACAGATTTCCATATTATTATATTTAATGTGCCTAATGACTTCCTGTATGTGTGAGAGTATTTATTTCAGTGTTCCACGCTCGTGTGTGTTTGTTGTTAACATTAACAGCAGCTACTATAAATTCCAATTGCAATTAAATATGTTTTGACACAATGTATCTCCCTTAACTTATCATTACTGATGTGCAAATTACACATATATCTCCAACATGTGCCCCCAATTAGTCACTTTGTACTTTTAATTAAGCGACATTAATCTTGTGTGTGTGAAGAAGCTGTGAGCAGAAACTGGCAGCACCACGGGGTGGACGGAAATGAAACGGAGGCGGGGTGGCGGGCTACAATACGAGTCTGCTGTAGGTCACGCCTCAGTACACACTGATGTGATTAGAGATACCTTCCACAATACAGACACATGTAATTATCTCATTGAATATGAATTAAGTTACAGACTGCTACTGAAAAAAAATGATGTAAAGCAGCGTATTGGAATTGTTTTTCCATCAACACACTGTTCTGCTGTATAAATAGAGAGTCTACGCTATAATCGGTCATGACCTACAGAGCTGTACCCTGACCTCCTCCTTCCAGCTGAAAGAGTGTGACTTTTCACACGGGGACGGAACAGTGTGCCGTCCCCGCTTGCCAAAACACATGAGAGATTCCACGACATACCCAGTCCGTCCACATTTCATCAGGCCTCCCACCTAGACCAGCAGCGTTCCTTCATCCTCCATTATATCGCCAATTAGGGTAGATTTTCAGGATTTAACATCATTTCCCCTGCTACGTCCCACGGTTTACACTGCCAGTGTCTCTATGGGTGTCACTGTGAATTTTTCAGGCCTGGGAAGCTTGGACCATTAGTGGAAGGTGAGCGCACTGTCACATATACAGTAATAGAGCCTCTCTGCTAATATGACACAGGGTGGTGCGCTAGTGTTGGGAAAAGTCTGTGTTTTCCTGTTGAAATGTGGCCAGCGTGTTCCTGATTCCAACACATGCAGGGAGCTGCATATTATTTAATCGTTTTGTATAAAATAACAGTTGTTTAAGATTGCTATGACTCAGATATCATGTCAAAAAAAAAATACAAGTGGAAAATTTAGATTTCAAAATCCTAATTTTAGAATTAGGCGGCACATATTTTGCTTGAACCAAAGAAAATTCACTGTAGCAAAAAGGATAACCGAGTACAACAGAATCCATGGCAAAGAAATTTGTAACAAGCTGTTTATCTGGCGTTATCCTCAGTCTCCTGCACATCTGGCCTCTAAATTACAGCTGCTGAAAATGAGGAGAAATTTACAGTGATCCTGACAGGGTTTCAGACTGGGCACGGAGCCCAGTCCCCCGGCCTCACACCGCCTTGGAGCCCTCAACACACATGGGGGCCATTATTTGTAAAGTAGCTGCGGTGGCACCAGGGAATGATTTGAAAGAGGTGCGTGTGTGGTGTGTGGTGTGTGTGTGTGTGTGCGTGTGGGTGTGTGTGTGCTACAATATGTAGCCGGAGTATGTTTACTCTCTGTTATCACGTCCACACATCTCCAGTAAGTGGCAGGGAGAAAGTGTGCCGTGTCGAGGAGGAGATATGGGGAGATTATTGTGCAGTTTAAGCCCTAAACTCTCCTGCCCACTCCCCTATCCTTGAAAATGGATTATCTTTTCAAGTATTGTAAAGCACTTGAGTGAAATGTTCGCGCACACATTTATCTGGCTCGCCATTTGGCAGTGAAACTCTGCCACATGTGTTTATTATAGCGGTGGATAAAGCACAAGAGTGAGTCTGTGTGGCCAGCAAAGAGATCTGGAAGCTAATAGTGATGCTAAAAAAAAATACAGAACATTAAATAACACATTAACCTGAAAAACAAAATTAAAGAAATGAAGGAAAAGAAAAAGTGAAGAGCGGAATAATGTCCCTGGCGTGTCGCCCCGCAGTAAAGCCACTGGTTGGTCATGGCTCTGGGCTGTAGACGGACCGTCTCCTCGCTGTGCTGGGTGAATTAGGCTGCGGTTCCTCAGCAAACCTCAGCCAGCCTCAGCAATGTGCTAAACCCAGACGTGACTTACGGCTACCCACTAGGGATTGGGCCTTTGGACCCAAGGACTTCCACCGCAGAGCGGAAAGGCAAAAGAAGTTTCATCACCAGTAAGAACACAAGGGGGCTGGAGTATCTTGCGCGCTGCGATGGCAGTCCTCACATAACCATTTAAAGTCCTGTCTTCAACACACAGGGAGTAGGGAAAGTTAGCCAAAAAGCTGTGTTCATACTCGTGGTCTCCTGGTCAGAACAAAGCCACAGGACAGAGATGTTCTCAAGACCACAGCGCCCAGGGACACTCCCAAGTAGGGCAGCTTCGACTACCAGTGGTTAAAAACTGGTTCAAATACATGAGCTCTCTTAAAATTCCCCAAGAAAAGGATTTAGTTTCACCAAATTCTTGAAATGGGAAATTATGCGTATATGGAGGATGAAAAATGGATTACATTCAGGCCATCTCACCTCATTAATATGCCAAAAAGAGAGACTGTTCTCTGTGTGTATTTAATATGCATTACCGGAGATATATAACTTAAAAAAAACCCTCTTTTTGCTTTCTTTCCAGTCACAATTAAGTCATTACATAACAAACAAAACCACAATGTCAGTGCTGTCTCCAGCCTCCCCCTCCGGCCTGCGACTGTAATGTCATCTCCTGGTTCAGACATGAGACGAGAGTTTAATACACAGCTTCATAAGCAACCTGATCCTGGACTCTGTTCTCACTGAAACTCACATCACAGAGGTTAAAACTTGTTCAATCGGACTCGGTGTCGTGCTTCTTTGCTTGTCATGCAATCTGTTTGTCATGCGTCGGCTAACAGACGCCATGCCTCGTTATCATGCTGAAGCATTGGGTGACTCCCCGTGTGTCTGCCAGACCCCGTCCAGTAAGGCAATTCAACACAAACTTGTGGCCTTTTAACTCATCTGTAAACAACCGTTTTATTCAGAAATCAGCCTTTTACTTATGTTTTAGTCTTCACTTATGCATAGAGATATGAAGATATAGATATATTTCCAGAAGCATCAAACACTTTTAATAGACTTTGTTTCTGACATGAGAATTCTTCACCATCACTGATGAGATTCGCAGGTTAATTTGCAGCACAGTCATTTATTGATCGGCGAAAGCTTATTAGTGATCCTTCCACATGCACTCTCGACAGCATCGCTGTCATTCTTCATAAGCAGCGGGTTCTTTTGAGAAATCTATGGATCTGTCACTTACACTGCAGGAAGTTAAAGGATGTCCCTCCGTAACACACCACTGTTTCATGCATACAGTATACATATTGACACTTGCAGCTTCAGTGTATATGCATTCTGTGTTTTGGACAAAAGGCATCCTTTACCTTAATTGCTGTAGATAATTTCTAAGCTACACTTCCCAAAACAAATAGCAGCAGAAAAAGTCAATGTCATTAAGCTGTATAATGGTTCAGCAGCCGGGCAACCAAACCTTTTGTTAAACTTTTCGATTGCTGGAGAGAAAATGCTACTTATCCTCATCTCGGTGATCATTTTAAATAGTTGTAGTTCGTGAAAATCAGGCACTGAAAAAGAAAAAAAAAAAACAAGTGAATAGCGTTCGCCATCACGGGAGAGGTTTTTGATGTTTATTTAAGTGTTTCACCTTATCACTGTATTGTTAAAATAAAATTTTGTCCTTTAACTTGCTTGTGCCCATCTTTGTATTAACTGTACTTCTGTTCAATTGCTTTCTTGAAATTATTTTGTTTTGACACCAATATCAGTTGTGAGAGTAACACTGTGTAACATAAATAATCCTACATAACAATTTTTAAAATACAATGATAGAAAAAATAAATTAAATAAACGCACAAGCTAAGGTACGCCATCCTCAGACAAATTAAAAGCTCAAATGAGTGTGATATCAGTACAACCTGGAGAACTTGTTGATTACAGCCTGATTTTGCTAAAATATGAAACTGATATCCGGCCTCTTTCTGGGCTGATTCAGCATCCAGAGGTTCACCTGATATACATGCGAGACAGGTAATGTCAGTGGCTTTTCAGGCCTCATCCTTGCCGCATGTTTGAATTTCAAAACACCCATTTATCCCAGATCATTTATACTGTTTCGCTCCAACACTTTTATTGGCTGTCATCAGTCTTGCTTAAAGCAACCATGCATTAGAGATGGGGTTGCTGGGGGGGAAATTGCCCTAGTTTGATAATGAGGCCTGCAAGAGGTAGGCTGATGGCGGTGGGTGGGCTTGGGAAAGAGACTTAGTAATTAAAGTGTACAGGTGATTCATTCACAGAGAAAGCAGTGTGGGAGAATGTGACAACGTAGCAGTGAAGATGAAGTTTAATTGCTAATGTTGGCTGTAGCTGGAATGAAGCATTCTTACTGGGGCGTCTGTCTCAGCAGAGGCCGTGCTGCGACGACCAGTTTATCCATGAGAGCCTTTACCCCCGTTACTTTGTTTGTGTTAGTGTGTAAATATTAAATATACCAACGGGAGTTTCAGGATGAGCCACTGAATTCATACATTACAGTGATTCACTTCATGTTCATCAGATTGGTTTACTGACTGAATTTGATAAAGTAAAGAAAAAAAAAGTAATGGATTCCATTTTTCCAGTAAATTATACTGTAGCACACCTTTATTAATGTTTATACCAATTAGTTAAAATACTATGAAGTTAGTCAAAAATTCCCTTCTGAACTGTGCTCCATAAAAATGACGTTCACAGTGAAGAATGTTTCCTTGAGTTCCACATGAATACTCCCTAAACCTGCACAATTCAAAGCATATTGAAGTGCAATCTTAATACCTTAATATCATTACCTTGGCCACTCCATGTGTTTACAACCTGAGAGCCACTATGTGACCAGTGGTTGGGAGATGGCATTTTCTATTCATGAACAAGCAATAATTTCTGTCGCTTCAAAAAAAAAAAAAAAAAAAAAAGAAAGAAAGAAAAAAAAAACAGCGTGGAGAGCAATTTGAAAATTTAGCCCCCCCTCAATAAAAAAAAAAAAAAAAAAAAAAAAGAGAGTAGGATGAAGAAAACTGCTCTAAATTGCAGAGCATAATTCAAACACGGAGACCCATATGAAGTAACGGATTTACTGAGTTTAATCCTTTATCAAACAGACTATACAATGAAGCCAGGCTCTAATCTCAGGGAATTCAGTCCATTTCTAATGTTTGGGAGAGTGGATCCACAGGGGTGCCTCGGCCTATTGCTATTTTAACCTTGAGTAAGAATCCAACTATATCATCCACAATAATTGCTCCTATTACTTAGACATGAATCTGCTCTACACTTATTTCATGGTCAAGTGAAGACGTCCTTTCCATGAATATGTAGAATGAATAAAAACTGTTAATTTTTTTTTAGAAGCAAATAGAGAAACATATTAGAGTCATGCAGTGTAACATTTTCCCAAAACTTCACGCACTGGGGATTAGGTAAACTGTCCTAAAGTGTTAATGTCACACAGGTGTGGGGGGATTTCAGAGTTTTGGAGGATGAGCAGCAACCTCAAACATGCTTGGTCTCACAAGAAGCACGACTCTTCCTGTGCTCATATAATCTTAACTGTATACTTGGAATTTGGAGTGACAGGATTTGTCTTTTTGTTCATGTATTTGCTTTGTCATAGTGATTCATCTTTGCTACACTCAATGTTCTATAAATGTGTTTTATGGTGAATTTGTGTATTATTTCAGCCATGATTTATTCCCAATAAAAGGACCCCCCTGATATCTGCAGCTGCTGCGCTCTCCAGCCCCCCATGGGAGGCCCACCCTGCTCTGAAAATCACTGAGATGTGCATTTATAGTTGGATGTGTGTATACTTTAATGTTGCTTCCTCAGCTTTGCTGCCTATCCCACAAATGCATGTTCTTTACAAATATGGCAGCATTGAAAAGATAAACAGATATGCTTCTTGACTGGATTTGATACATTGGCAGAAAATTCCAGACTATTTATACTTGAATTGGTTTCTTTGACAATCATCTGAGGGACAAAAATGTACATTAAAAAAAAAAATAAAATAAAAAAATAAAATTCAAGCAGAAAAGATTTTGCCTTCAGAACACAAGGAAGGTGTTTGAATCTGTTTTGGACACAGAGGTAAGTGCTGCTAATACGTTTCTGACAGAGACCTCCTTTGCTTTTTAGTCAGTGAATAATTAATTCAAGAGGCTGAAAAAAAAACTTAGCGATTCATGACCTTGATAGTGGGCACATTAAAGAGGGAGCGTTTGCTAAACGTGAAATTATATGCGACTAGAAAGGCATAGCTACATCACTGGAGTCACCCCAGAGTAAACAAATGAGTTCAGCAAGCAGAGGGGGGATTACCATATCTCCACTTAACTTATTTTATCCTGTGAGAATCATCAATATTAAAGGGTAAGGAGAGGGAGAGAAACTGCTGAGGTGGGCTTTTAGCAGCAGGGTGAACCACTGTGTTTAAGGAGAGAGATAAATGTGAGATCTCCGCGGAATCTACAAGGAGAGTAAACATCTTTTTTTTTTTTCTTTTAATGTACAAGCTTTCTTCACTTTGAAGAGGTTTTATAATACTTTGATGTAACAGCCATCCCTGTTAACATCCTCTCACATCTCCTCTCATAATTCATTTAGATTTGCACTCTTTTGTGTTTTTTGTATTTTTTTGGACACACAACATTGAGGAGACAGTTTGTACATATTCGCAGTCATGCTAATGTTTGCTTCACTTCAATCATGGCTGAATTATGCAACTCATTGCAGTTTTGACACTTAAGCGGGGTAATTGTTCATGAGGGGTGACCTGTGTTTGTGTGCCTTTGGGCTAAACGCTTGTGAATATGCTGTGCTTGCCTGCCATGCCAGTGTGGAGAATACCTTATGGAGGTAGACGCTGCCTCGGGGCTGTCAGACTCAGCACGGCGTCTTTGTCAGAAATAAGTGACCCTGTGGGGCAAAGTGGTAGACTGCTGATCTACGGACTTTACTTCTGTTTACCTTACCTGCCAGTCAAAAGCCTCTGACGTTACACAGCGTCGAACAAGAAAGAACTCCAACAAAACAAGCTTGTATTACATGCCGTACAATGCCATTATTCACTGTCTCCTCTCTGTGAAGCAGGATATTAGGAACCTGAACACATCTGCACACCTTCAAGCGGCTGGACGCGTGCCAGTTAGGGCGTGCACGGCCCAGAGGGGGGCCTCCCGCTACCTGCCAAGAAACCAGCCCGGCTTCCAGCTGATATTAGTTATCGATATTTTACTGGTTGTCATTAAAACTTTAAAGAGGCTGCGATTAGATGCAAAAACAAAGGGGATCCTTGATGGAGGGAGGTCACGTGAGGCTGTAAAAGACGACTTTAAAAGCCTTTTAAGTAATTATATTAAATTTATCCCGGTGTGTGAAGCAGTGGGGTTGGACATGTGTGAGGAAGGAGCTCCTGTGCTGCGGTCGTCTCCCTGCGCCGATGGCTTCAGGCGTCGTGATTTACAGCATGGGTGAGCAGTGCTCACACACGAATGCAGCCCTGAGAGCCTCCATCAGAGTTTGAAACCTTATCCTAAATACAGTACATGGCAATAGCATATCACACCAGTAATCACTACATGTCAAATCAAGCTCACAATTTATTATGTAAAAGAAAAAAAAAAGAACATCTATTTCCATTTATCTTCTTTTTTGAGATTTTATCACCAGGCAGCCAACGGTAGAAGAGGTATAATGTTTCACCAGGGTTGTGGATTTTGCCTAGAGCCAGGTAGGCTTTTACAGGAACTCATTGTTCTTGTACGCTTTCTTGCTTCATATTACTCTGCAATGTGCTTAAAGCACATTTCTATCTCTCCTTTACATGTAAATTTGACAGCTTAAGTGTTTTTTTTTTTTTTTTTCAAGTTGTGTTTTCTAAAATCTCTTTACGTTTTGCATCATTTTAAAGGTAAAAGGTGCGGTTTGGGCCACAGAGCGTTGTGGTGGTCCGGACTAGTTTCACAGCAAAGTAGGAGTCGGACGTTTCATTCTGGAGTTTGAGTGAAACTGTCAGAGTTTTTTTCTGCATGTGAGGTTTTCTTGTGTCTCTGCACTGCCCACAGCCATAGCTGCCAGTGTGTGTGATTGTCTGTTTCTGCGTGTTTGCCCTGTGAAGGACAGGTGACCCCTCTAGAGTTTACCCGCTACCGCCCAAAGCTAGCTGGGATCAGCTCCGGTGCCCTATGACCCTGAACTGGATAAAGAGTTATAGAAAACAGATGGATGGCTTAAGATGTGGTCTTAGCTAGGCTGGAACATGCACTTTATCCTCATACTGTGCATGCCACCAAATGTGTTTAATGGCAAGCACATACTTTTGTAGTCTAAATATTTTTTCTAACACATTAATGTCAAATTTCACTGTAAATGAGCATTATGCTGTTGACTCAGTAGTTCTTTTACACAGTTCATTCTGATAATGCACCACAACAAAAACCTGACTTTTTCATTTTGTATGAATGTAAAGAGAGACAGTTAAAACCAGCACAGCATCTGAATTTCCAAAACCAAACTGCAACACATTAGTTTGCTCACCGGCCCCCTGATAAAGCGCAGCAGTTTGATGAAGTGAAGTTTGCATGGTTTTGTGATGATGGTGAATATCTAAGAAACTGACTGTGGTTATTTCTATGTGCATGCTAATGTATGCTAGAGTGCTATAGTGTTGCTCGAAGTGCGTGGGCCCAAGCTGGCACGGACACAGTGGGGTAGGAGGTCTTGTCTAACATCATTCCCATGTCCTCTGACCGCTATCATGACGAGGAAGCCACAATGACGAGGGATTTTAGCATTGCGGCTACAGTAACAAGAGCAGGCCACAAACAACGCCCCTCAGTCTCCATTCCTCACCATCCAACTCTCCTCATTGTTTTTCTCATTATATGTCCTCTTACTCAGTTAATAGTCTTTCCTTCCGCCGTCTCCCTTGTCGTTTGGCGTCTCCTAATTCTGAAACACCCACCGAAGCCCTTGAGGCTCAGGGTAGTCTGAACATTATCATCAGAGGCCATGTGAGGTTGAGGTGAAAGACGAGCCGTACACAAAACAAGAATGACAAAGCTGTCTGTGATTGTAGCTTGGAAACAATGGCCGTGTGCAAGCCTCTGCAGTTACACCAGCATTAAATCCTAAGTATCAGTAGAAAGAACCATATGTTTCTTTATTTCTTTTCTTTGAAAAGCAGGTCAGCTCCCCCTAGATAACCTCGGTGTAAGCACTGATTCTATCAAAGTGAACAAAAAATATCCCCAAGTAGGTTAAAATAAGGTTTGTGTGTATGCTTGTGTGTCTGTGTGTTAAGTATCAGCTTACTTGTGTAATCTATAAGTGCACACACAACTGCACGCACGCAATACACTTTCAAACACGACACAGTGTAGATTAAAAAAACTTATATATCATCAGTTCAACATGCTCACCAGTGCCTCATGAATTTCTCTGAAGATGATTTACTACCATGCCTTTAATAGGTTCAGTGCATATAAAGTGTATAATAGAAACAGGAATATCACAGTGAAGGCGTGAGTCAAACTAAGTTATCAGGTTCTGTGATATGAAAACCCGAACATCTCAAATTGTAAATCTTCATTGGAGCAAAATTTCAAGCGTCACTGCTGATTGAACAACCAGTTTGACAGATCATGCAAGATAGTTATATAGTTCATGTGGTGTTCACACACTTATACAATCTGTTGATAGCATATTCAACATTTGAGAGCTTTAAATTTTAGAGGCTGTTTGTGATTTAAGGTTGTTCCTTGAAAGTCAATTTTTACATGAAATGAAACGATGAAACCTCTTCATAACCCAAACTGGTAAAATGGTGTCAGGCTGTCAGCATATAACCAAAAACAGGAATTGATCGAAGCAACTAATATTTATTTTGTTGAACAGCAAAAGCTCACAGTTTCAAATGTTTACCAACTGTGTCCTTTGTAGGGGTTGAATCAAATTTTTGTGTAATTCTCTTAAAGCTTCCAGTCAGGGAATCCTCATGCAACAAAAAATATCTATCATGAATATACCTTAAAAGTCCTGAAGTTGCATATTTTTTCAACTTATCCATTAATCCAGGATGGCTAAAAATGAGGAATGTGAGACTGAGGCCTTGTTTAAACATTTCAAGTGAAAAAAAGTAATTTTGTAATTTTGGTTAAAAGCCTTTGTGTTTAGAACGGCAACATTTAAACAGTGTCTTTTTGAGGATGTAGTTATCATGTAGGGCCACAGTTGGCGCTGTTGGTTGTTTTTGTAATGAAACCACACACGTGTTGAAAACAATATGCTATAAACACCAAAATGCAGGAAGTTGTCTGTCCCTTGACCAGTTGGGGTTGAACTACCTGAGCTCCCCACCATTTAGCTGGACTGGCCAGTATATAGTCCAGAGAACAGCATAAACTGATGAAGTCTGTTGGGTAAGATAAGGGTCAAAACTTCTCCCATATAACCCAGTCCAGTTGACCTAATTCAATTCCTTCGAGACCGCCTCCTGCTGCTGCGGCTAGCCCTGCTAGCTAGCCCCATTCAGGTCAATCCGACAGTCTTTATCTGGATGAGATCTTCCACTGCTCGGCATGAGAAGATGCAGCTTTTGATGAAAGTGACCTATATGCTGCAGGCTTCCACTTAACTTTGTTGAAAGTAAGAGCTTGAGAAGGTTAATAAAAAGAATCAAACCTGTACACACAGTGAAGTTATTCAAAATAATAACTTTGGGTACACTGCAAGCTTTCTTTACACTTTATCAGCATATGGAATTGAAATTGTTTTGAATAGTGACTGAACACTTCAAATAGCTCTGAGTAAACACACATTTATGGGACAATGTTTAAAATATGACGGGCTGCAGACCGGGCAGTGCCACCTTCTCACCGTCCAGATCTTTACACAACTGCCTGATAAAACAGAGGAAACACACCAACCTGCTGGTGACAAAGGGCCATCAGGGCTTCTGACAGAGAAGTTGATGAACAGAGTCTTCAGCTTTTGGAAGGACCTTTGGAAGCTACCTGCACCTTCCATCTGTTCATTTGAACTGTTTTCATAGAGCCTGTTCCACAGGGATCACAGGCATGTGACAAGCTTACAATTTGTCAAAGCGAGAGAAGGGATACGTTATTAGAGTAAAAGATCACATAAGGGTGTGGCTACGCTTGTGTAGATTGATTCTATAAAACCAAATCTTTGTGCAGCTCTTTTGTGGAAGTAAGAACTTTGCGTTCTGAACCAAGTGGATACCAAATGAGCTGAGTGAGAGTGTCTTCACTCCTGTGACCAGTTTGTGTATTTGGGCCAAAACAAAATGTGCATTTAAAACACTGTAGTTAGTGCGGGCCACAGTTATACTTTTTTCTTTTCCTCCACTCTGGTACACACAGCACAACAACTGGTGGAGCATCACATTTCCACGACTGCTGGGCTTCACGAACTGGGCACACTTTCCTTCCATGGCAGTACTCTGACTTTCACCTGAAGAGGTATAGATCTGCTTTGATAAAAACTCTGAAAGTTGATGAGGATTACAAAAAAAAAAAAAAAAAAAGCAGGCTAAAGATAACTGTATGGTCTAAAGGCTGGGTGTAAATTGGAAGATGCTATTCTGCTGTCTTCTCTTTACATTTTCATGGAGGATGGACTCTTAGCTCACACAGCATTTTCATGGAAATTATAAAAAAAATCTAGGAAATGGCAGGAAAGCATCTTCGTAAAAGTTTTGGTGTGATGCGGAAAAAGCCAGAAGTAACAAAGCGAATTGGGAAATATCTAGATTTTCCATCTCTTTTTGTATTTGGTTCAGACCACAGAAGTGTATAAAAGTGTGACTACAGACTGAGATGCCATTTATACTGGGCCAGGACTTTTGTGCTATACGCCACTTTTTATGAACTCTATGCCTCGGTACTTTATGAACTTCATGATGTGGAAGTTTTTTCTTCATTGCCAACCCACATTTTACATAACATCACTTTTTCATCATCAATCTGTAAATGAAGCTTTCTTTGAAATAGCCTTTTTTGTGTGTTTTAAGACTTAAATGGGTTTAAAAAAAGTTATGAATAAGTATTGTAGTTATTACTAAAATGCATTTCTAATGTTTGAAGATATGGCATCTTGACAAAGCCAGTGGCTCCAAGCATGAGGCTGAAACCTGGCTTCAAAACCAGACACTGAGCTGGCTTTCAGACAGCAACTATTCTACTCCCCTTCATTTCCTCCCTCTGTCTTTGTCGCTCCCTGTCTCTTCTTCATTTTGTCCATTTTCTTCTTCCTTTCGGTCTTCCCTCACCTCCACACTTCCTTATATTAATTGCATGGTTTTGTGCGCTTACCGCTCCGGAGGGAGGTTCCACCATGAATAGCCAGCCTTGGAGGCTGGCCCTTTGGCCCAGCATCATGTCCCATTTGGCCCAGCTCTGGTGGAAAAGCCGAGTGGCGACCACATAATGACCAGTGTCTGAGGGCTCGGCTAATTTTTCATGTTCAAACAGGCGGCTGACTCCAAGGCCCAGACGAGGGCTAATGTAAGGTTTGTAAGTGCCCTCCAGGGGTCATAAAACATGGCAATCTGAGCCCTTGATCTCTTTTACGCAATCTACACTAACATATCCATGACAGCCTTTAGTCGTGGTAGTGACAGATTTACCAAAAAAATATACATATATATCTTTACGCAGTATATATAAAAAAGTTGGACACATGTTACAAAAAGGTTTTGACAGGCAGCATTACGAGCCTGAAATCCCCTTCAGACAGCTAAAATATAATTTTATATTTGCATTCGTAATATGAAAAGTTTCCACTCCATGTATTTTGTTGTCTTTGCCAAGTGGTAGAAAGCAAGTTTGTTTGACATATCTTGAAAAGTAATTATTTGTACATCCAGGGGAAATACATTATTTGCCCCCCTTCAGCTCACCTTGGTCCATGTAGACTGACACTAGTTCAGCAATTGGTGTTTATTAGTTCTGTAATGGATGTTTGTTAACGTTTTCTTCTGACCTGCGCGCCCTGCAGAGCGTCTGTTCTCAACTCCGTATGACTGTTGCCTGAGTTCTTCACTCCCTACAACCTTTTGACGTTACCGCTGGCCCGGTCTGCTGCGGTTTAGCTCCAACAAGCTGCACACAAATCATGCTTCCAACAGGCAGAAAGACAAACATCCTAAATGTATTAGCAACAACATTCTCCCTGTTATATGGCAAAGAAAGAAAAAAAAAACGGGGTTTTTTGGAGAGCAGTGTATCCTAATTGTTAAACGCAGAGTTGGCTACACACTGTGTGGGTGACTTCAGACTTTAAATAGGTTAGTGGGAAGAGCGCAGCTAACACAAATGTGTTGTGCTGTCTAGATACACTAATTATTTGCAGGTATAAAAAGAATAAGGCTCACAGATGAGCTGGAGTAAGAAAAATAGACCACCTCTGTGGTGACCCACATAATCCATTATGTAGATGGAGGCAATATTCACTGCATGTGTTGCATGAGTTGCTGGAAAGTTCACAACCAATGTCTACATTCATTTGCTCTGTATGTGCGTGCAAATGCGACTGTCCCTTTGCATTCTCAGAGGTGCGGTATGTTGGGAAAACAAGACAGGATTCGATATCATTCCAAACAAAAGGATCTCCACTCCACTACCAGGAATAATCCATACAATATCTGGTTTGTCAAGAAATTATTATTCCATATTATTTTGATGACAATCAGGGATCAGCTTTGTGATTTTCTCCTGTATACTTCACAGATTTGAGTTGGCCAGATGGTGATTAATTGCCTTTTATTTATTTCCAGCAGATTTACCCAAACTCCACTTCTTAACTAACCATACCGCACTACTTAACCGATCCAATACTTAACTGGCGCCAGCTCTCGCTCAACCACTACCCCCCTCCAATGAGGTTTTCATGTCCCTTAAAATAAGACCAGTCTTCAGAATACAAGGAAAAACAAAAATAAGCCCCTTCATTGTGACAAAGACACACAACATTTAGGCCGTTTGACATGAGCAGCTACAAATTAGCCCACTCTTAATGGCAAGCCACAAGCTGACTATTTCTTCTGCAACTCTCAAACAAGAAAAGAACAAAAGCATGAAGAAAGAACAGGATACGGGACGAATACCGAAAGCTTTGGTTTGTCGGCTGGTCAGAAGATGTTCAGTTCTTTCTTTCTCATCAGCCTATCAGATGTTGTGGTAAGGAACAATCTAAACAGACTTCACACTCCCACCCTCCTTTATCAGTGATGCCTTCCTTTCTTTCCACACAAACACACACACACACACACACACACACACACACACACACACACACACACACACACACACACACACACACACACACACACACACACACACACTCTTTCAGAGTGTGAACTCACCCACCAGCCTGACACTAAAGCGCAGAAATCACCATGAAATAAGTGAACATTTTCATTTAACTTCACAGAATTTGGATTTGATGTGTGTGTGTGTGTGTGTGTGTGTGTGTGTGTGTGTGTGTGTGTGTGTGTGTGTGTGAATGCTGTTTAGATACACTTCAGAAAGTAAACACAGAAGCATATGAACATTTATCAGCAAAATAATAGTTAAAAAAAAAAGTGACACTTTATCGTATACATGTTTTTCAAAAGCATCTGATTGTAAAGAAGACTAAAGACTGTAAATGTCTGCACTAAACAGCAACATCTTCTAGAAATGCCCCGTTGTGGATTTCCTGTGAGAGAAAAGAAGAGCATTTCCTTCTTGATGAACTTGGAATTTTTTTCTTGAGGTCTTCCAGAGAAGAACTGCTGTTACTGCTCGACAGGAAGTAGACTTCTGTTGTCTCCCCGTACAACTTTTTCACGACCTCAGCGAAGCAATGCTGTGGCTTTGTGGACTTCCCACGAAGAAAAAGTTTTAACAAGAACCAAGACAATCTTCATATTTGTGCCGTTCCCCATTTAATAGCTTGAGGAAATGTCTTTATTCTTTGTGCTGAGTTCTCAAGAGAGCAGAAGGGGCAAGTAAGTTTTTCTTACAGCTCGTCATTTGTTTTTTTTGTTGGGGTTTTTTTTTTTTAAGTTCAAGTTCACACTGCACTAAACCTTCTTTGTCACCTGTTTAAGTTACCAGGCTGTGGTGAATGAAATGGGTTGAACATGGTAATACAATCACACCAAGACTAATATTGTACTTTTTATGTGCTAAATGAATACCGCATTTAATATAAAGACAGTCAAACTTAGTTCAGCTGTCTGGTTTAACAGAAGTGTTGAAAATATACATATTATAGATGTAGGCACATGGTTTTATCTTTGGTCTCGCTGGCACGGAATCGTCAAGTGATGGAGCTGTGTTTACGCCGGCGGCTGGAAATCCAACGCAAACGTGACGCAAAAATCGGACAACCTAAAGAGGAGGTTGGAAAAAGAAAAGCAAACCTATACTGCTTCTGGCTTTGTGGCTATACAGTAACTGCCAAAGCTGAGGCAAACCTATTCACCCAAATCCCAGCCTGTTAACTCACGGTATCTATAAAATACTAATGCAACACGTACAAGTGGTTGAGAGAAATGATAATGCAAGCAACTATCAGGATTGAAAAGTATAACAGAATTAAAAAAGAAAAAAAAAATCTGCCAAAAAAATGGTGGTGATTACTCAGAAAACATATTTACCCACTGACAAAAGCCTCTCAATACTATTACAGGCCATTCAGTCTGGAAAAACACAGACGCTTTCATAACTTTACACTTCTTGACATGTTAGTCAAGGATTTACAGCACAGCATGCTCTCGACTGGTCATCTATCAATAAACAGTCATTCTACATATTAATGTGAGACTTAAACATTTGAAACACATGTAAATGAGATTAAAAAAACATGTATTAAACAAAAACAAAATGTTTCAATGACTTTTGTTAAGAGGAGCTTGACAGAGTAAGACGTTGGCCCATCATCATTCGCAGGTGGCGGGTTTATTGTTTATCTACTTTCTTTCTGTGCTAACTCATGCCATTGTTCAGCAGCACTGTACAGCGCACCAGCAATATCAGGGTTTTCTGAGACTGGCCCCGAAGTGCATATCATCGTGTTACAATAAAAAAGTCGTTCTTCATAAACATAGGGAGTAATAACTTCAAAAAAATGTAAATATTCCACAAATTTCTTGGCTTGGGAAAACCAAAAACAACAGGCGGAGGAAGGAAGGAAAGAAAAAAACCCAATTTGAATCATTATAAAGCTTAAGGAAGTGGCCACAGAGGAGAAGATACAATAGACAAAACTGTGTACTTAATGTGATCAAAGGTCATAAGAGACAGCTCAGATCATTTCCTTCTATTTATAAAATATATTGATCAAGATTTATTTGTGCATACCATATTTTGATCTTTTCCACAGATGGTGGTAATGCATATGGTAGTCAGCATAACCATCAATCTAACAATTTTCCTATGTATCTGAGCCCATGGAAAGAAATGGCTTTAGGTCTGCTGTTTTCCCCATACTTTCAGCATTTTCCTTTTAGATTAATGATTATCTGGATCTGTGTTGAATAGGTTAGAAAACAGATATCCAATATTGTCACTAAACAGGGCTGGACGAGGGGGGATCCAGAGGCAGGTCCCAAACACGAGCAGATTTAAAAACACGAGATGTTCATGTAAGTCAGACTGCAGGAAGTCAAGATACAAGACAACACAATTTGAGAAAGACACATTGAGGAGAAGGGATCACAGCGCGTACACTGGAAGGAGGAGGAGGAGGAGGAGGAGGAGGAGGAGGAGGAGGAGGAGGAGGAGGAGGAGGACACAGAAGCAACACATCAACTCAATCAGTCACACAGAGGGACAGTAAACAGGAACAACAAGTGAGACATGACGGAGACAAACTGATGAGTAAAAAATAAAACAGGAAGAACCAAAACAGTGAAGACACACGAACATGACCACGACACAGGAGATGATACAGAAATCTGTACAGCTGGGATCAGACCTGCATCCAAACACTCATACTGCTCCTTACTCAAAATACAAGCACCCTGAAATATCTTTAGATTTTAAGAGATGGCTTTCCATTAGTTGGCCCTCAGCGTTGAGTTTCTTATATTATTAAACACAATTACCACAGACATAGAGAACAAAGAAAGCTTTAGCGGGAGACTGGCAGAAACACAGACAAAGAAACCTCTCACTCTAAAGGACGCGCGCATTTCTTTACGTCTGCATGTGTGTATATTTTTCTGAATGTGGGAGGAGGAGCTGTCAATGGCTCGTCTCATCTGCTGGCAGGCCCGCCATCCGTCAGGGCTTAAGTAGTTTTCCAACAGTACATTGACCTTGAGTGCCTGGTATCGATTTCCTGTGGTGCCGTACTGAGAGGGGTCGTTACCACACGGCCCCCGCTGTGGGGTGTGATCAGGAACAGATTCCTGAAATCCCGATGCGATGGTGATGGATCGCCAGCCTCTGCAGGCCATCAATCCTCACCTACCACAACCGGGGTGACACCTGCACTGAATTTATCATCATAAAAGCCACAGACGTGGCAAAGAGGAGAATTCCGTGTTACGCGGTGAAATAACTTTCACACAGGTATAAACAAATAGACACTCAGTCATATGTGCTATATTTGACCTGAGGAGAGCGCCATATCAAGAGTCTGCTTCCCCCGACTCATCCCCGACAGTCCCTCTGCTATAAACTGTGGATTGCGATGAGAGAGTGTGAAAAATTTAGATTTCTGGTGTGACAAGATGATGTATTGAAGAGAACATTGCGCACACATATATTTCTTCGTTATAGTTGTTGCGTGAATAGAGATGTGAACAGTAGAATTTCTCAAGCATCCATACGTGTTTGTTTTTCCAATTTACCTGAGTACTTTTTCACCAAAACCTGAAAAAAAAGTTGGCATAAGTGGAGCTCAAAACTGAAATTTATTAAAGGCTTTCAACACCAAAACTTTAAATTAAAAGGAAAGAATTAATATATTTGATCCATGGACGTTGGCAGCCTTACTTTATTTGTACTGAATGTGTTTTGTCTAGTTTGGAAAGTAAATTTAATCATTCTGTGACAGATATTATCTCCCCTTCACAGCAAAAATAATTGAGAAGGGACACATCAACCAAAGGGTTGATCATCCTCCCCATCGCTAGCGGCAGATCACACCCTGAAGACAAATCCCGAGTAAAGATTAACTATTTCAAAGTTAGAATTAAACCCATTTATCACCATTTATTCTTCTGCATAAAATGTTTCCCACAGATTTTCAAATTTTTTTCATAAGTTGTAGTGTACTTGTGAGTGGGATTCCATGTTTTCTGGTTAAACAGAGACTCAAGCTGTGCATTGTTGGAAAAATAAACACTGCCTTAAAGACAGCAATCTCACTATTCATCTCTGCTCGCCTCCGTCGTTACTCCGTTCTTTTGTATCATTTCTGTATCGCATTTTTCCTGGGTCCCTCGTGGTGTTTCTGGGCAACAAGCGTGGCTATTACCGGCCTGGTCTCAGAGGACGCAGTCTCCGGTGCCATCCAGACCACAGCTCAGAGCCTCCGCTGCAGACCCCATGTGGAGGAGAGCAGCTTACAGGCTTTACCCACCAGGAGAATACTCCCTCAACACAATGCTCCTTTTCACTCAGTTCCTCCAAAGGCGTCACACACACAACCCGCTGAGAGACTGAGCCAGAGGTTTTAACACGCATACGTGAATGCATACGCGCACGCGCGCACACACACACAAATACGCAGTGCGCGCGGAAGATCCCGCATGCGTCTACCTCCCTATTTCATTAACTCTGACAGCTAAAGAGATTAATGCAATGCATCAGTAAAAGCAAAAAGCAGCACCTAGAGCCCTCAACGTCTCCATATGCAAATGCTTTACTCCCAACATCTTCACAGTAAGACGTGGATTAGGCCGCATCAAAGGAAGAAGGTTGTAATCAATCGATTTTTTTTTTTAAATCTTTTTCCTTCTAACAAAAGGAAAAGTTCAAACTGTTCCTACCAACTCTTTAAAAAAAGTTGGACAATTTTTACAACATGTCTTACTACTTAATGTCTTATTTATGAATATCATAATTGTCTCAAAATGAAAAAAAAAACCAACAACACAGTGTTATTAATGAAAATACAGTAGCATATTAAAAAAGTTTGCTTCATGACCTGATGCTAGCTGTCAGTCAAATAAAGCATCTTGCAGTGATCATTGTACAAAACAAATTCCCTTTCATATGGTAATTCACACTTTTTATAATTGTTCCCCCTTTGATCTGCTCCGCTTGACAGTGGACGAGGCCCCGTCTCAGCAGTTTGATTGAGAGCTGGAAAAGACAGGACTAATCTATTCACACGTGGAGGCTGGCCCGGGCCACGCTCCTGAGCAACGCACTTTGATAAGGGATGGCTTTGAGTGATTCCTTAAACTATTGATTGGCTCCGAGATGACATTTGGCAGGAGAAGAAAAAAGACTTAAGAGGAAGATAAAATCAAGGGATTACTACTTCTAATGCTGGTTATAACACCACTTTAAAGAGAAACTTAGTAGATGCAAATATCTGAGGGGGTTCTTCTGTCTTGCAATATGAAACATTTAGCCACATCTGAATAGTTGGTTTTATTGCATTTATTTGCATGGCTCCAGAGTCTTTTGGTTGTAGAAAAAAATATCCCAGATTCAAGTCCAGGATGATTCTGAGGCCTTTGTGTGTGGAGCTTGTATGGTCTTGAGGTGCATGCTCTCCTCCCACAGTCTAAGTCTAAAAACATGGAAGAGTTGTCTAAATCACTCATAAGTGCCACACTGACCTGTTCTGTTTGTCCCCAGCTGGATAAAATGATACAGAAGATGGATTTATTTGGCACAATCGAATATAGAATGCATAAAAGGACATATTCCACTAAATCCCAGAAAATTTCCAAATTAGATACAGAATTTAAAAAAAAAATAGTCAAAACAAAAGGAGACTGAACAAAATCAAAACAGCACAACACTAATGATGATGGAAGGCACTTAAAAATAAACCTATAGTGGCATCAGTTTGCATAGTTTCCTTCATAGCTGCGGTTTTAGCATGGTACAGTAAATACATAAATAAAGACATGGGGTTGGAGGGGTTGCGGTGGTTCCTCCTGTTTCCACTTGTGGTGTCCTTGTCCGTGGTCTGCTTCTGGCTGCGCTGCTTGCTGTAGGGACAGCCTCCACGTAACAATCATTCACTCCGCATGCCACATAATTCAGCCTGGGAGGTACGCATCGAGCCCTCCAGCGAACCAGTGACAAGGTACTGCTCACTTCTTCCACCGCTCGTCTGTCTTTGCGTCGTTCGTCGCAGAAGGGGTCGGGGTCAGGAAGTTCTGGTTGTGAAAGTGAGGCCTTGAAAGATTCTCTCTTAAAGAAAGCAGAATAATTTTAACTGAAAAGGTATTCTCAAGAACTCCATAAACCTTTGCTCATATCTCTGTGCCCTTCTTACCCCCGAGCTCGATTTCTCTGGCTCCCTCTCTCCCCCTCTCAACATAGACAACAGCGTAATTTGAACTGCTTTTCCCAGGGGCCTAATCGTTTACTTCCTGCTTGCAGAATATGCAGCAATTGATTAGTTATCAGACCCTAATTGGGGTGCAATCTCTCCCACCCTCAGATGTTCAAATCTATGACGGAAATGGCAGAAAGCAAATAAGCTAATAATACTTGTAAATAGTTCTGGCAACTTGCCTCGTCACTGATAACAGGGCTAATTTATATTCCTTATCAGAAGATAAGAACAGTGAATATCTAATAAGAGCCGCCAACAGTTATGATGCTGAATGAGTGAATATCCCAATCAAAAAATAAACAGATGAACATTAACTGGATTTATAAAGGTTCATGCTAATCTTTGAATCCTCCACTTGTTTCTCTGCACATTGAGGACTGACTTACATGCTAATGGCCACGTTTACGTGACTTTTAATTCCGCTTTAAAACGACCATGTAAATGCAGAATTCTGAATGAAATGTTTATGTCGAATTAAAGTTCATTCTGAATAAAGTGGCTGTTTGGCAGCCCGGAGCAAACATACAAATCAAAGAGAGGCGATTTGTTTGGCGGAAGCATAAAAATGTTTACTTTTACAAAGCTGTAAAAACACAGGAACCAGCGGTTGCTCACTTCCTGTAGACGTAAGTACGTCACTTCCGTCTGCAGTCCAATCAGAAACCTTCCCAAACCCCGGTGTTAAAGTGGAATCAAACAGAGGAAAATAAACGTGTTTCCCATGTAAACACGAAGGACAATACTTTAATTCTGAATGACTTAATTCGGAAAAAAGGAATTCCAAACGCCATGTAGAGAGGGTCAATGAGCACGCACAGCTTTCTACACTCCTGCCTACACTGCGTCACTCGGCTCGGCTCGGCCCCCGCCGGAGTACTGTGGGCGGCTCCGGCCACAACTCCCACTGTGCCGGAGCACGGCGCAGAGTGCGGCTGGAATGGGAATAGACAGTTAATGGGCACTTAGAGGATGGTGAAAACATTTTCCTCTGGAGACGCAGTGGTTTGGAGATTTCTCAGTGGGATCCAGCCGAGCCAGCCGGTCCCTCTGCCTCCGTCTGTCTCTATTTTCCAGCTCGCTCACCCACTTTGTCTTCATTTGTTTATTTTTTTTTGATAGCCAGTGTCATACTAAGCTTTTGTCAGCATAGGTATTAGCTTCCTTCTTATTCTTTAAGGTAAATGATGGACTAAGTCTGGGCACACCTGTAGGCTAAGTTTCATGAAAAGCCGAGATGTGATTCTGACTCCACTGCAGTGCAGCCGTTCTATGGCTCTCCCTTTATTAAACAGGTTTGGCAGACACCAGAACCTTCTTATGGTTGTCTGTGAGACTTTGGGCTTCAGAATGGATTCTTTAGCTGCATGCCCAGCAGCAGTAGTGTCTACTGATGGGCTCTGGCTGAGTCCCAAGCCTCACGTCCAGTCCAGACATATGAGAATGCCATCGAGTCTGGTGTCACATCAGGATAAGCTGGAGTCAGCTGCACATTTTCCAAACCTTTCGTTCCACTTTCAACAACACTGAAACTTTGCTGTCTTGTTTCGGTTCAGTGAACACCTCGTATAAGCCTAGACCCTCAAATTTTATTTTCCCAATGTTTATTTTTATTTTTTGATTAAATATACAGTAGGTTGTACTTTTAGTCTGAAACATCGATCATATCATATACTGCCTCGTCGACAGTTTTCTCTTGGAAAAAAAAAAAAAAGTTTTAGTTAAACTAAGATGACTCTAAAAGTGTTAGATGAGATTTTTGGTAATTACTGTAACTGGTTGAAGTCAAACTATAATCCAGAGAGAGAGAGAAGACGGAGAAGGCACTGAGAGATGTAACATTTTTGCATACTTTGTTTTCACTCTTTTCAAAGACTTTTGTAAGACAAAACATATTTCACACTTTTCAAAAAGAACCACACATTTGCATATAACACCTGATGTTCTTGTATGTCAGCAGATTCTTCATCTTTCATGATGGTACCAGGCTCCAAGTAGCTTCAGGATGGCTGTATAATGAAATTGCACTTGCTCAGATAAACAGTACACATGTCAAAACCTCCTAATGACTCCTGACTTCCCCGTTGTGTACATCAAGTGTTTTCTGCCACAGTAGAGAATGTGCCACAGAGGATTGTTGAGGTGTAGGTGCTTATTCTCCAAGAGTAAAGGATATGTGTGCCTGTGGGAGGGATGAAATCTGCAATGGGAGGCAGAAGTGTCCAAATGTGACCCCCTCAGCAGAAGCATCCAACTTTAAAGGCTATCTAATTGACTGGCTGGTGCTCTGCTCCCTTCCCCTATCCTCCCTCCAGTCCCTGTGGATAGCTATCAGATGGATTGTGTGAACTTGCCCCTAATCAAGACCCATTCAGGACTAATGAGAGTGCAGTTAATGACCAAATAATGTGCGTCTGCATTAGGTCAGTGTGTCGGTGTGGCTGGACATGCATAAAGCCTGAGATGATCACAAGGCTTGAGATATTTAGACAAACTGATTTAAGTCATCCAACAGGTTGAAATGCAATGTTGTTTAGGTGAAACTATGAAGAAGCATTATTTACTGCTGCATCGACAGATGAGGCTTTGCTAGCTTTGTTCCTCCACGACTGAATGAGATGGAGTGAATAGTGATGCGATGAAAGATATGAATGAAGATATTAATAACTTAATGAACAAATACATAAGCTGTGGTTTCTGTGTGGGATGCCTGTTCAGAAAGTGATTGCTATAGAAAGTGATTAATTCTCTAATTACTAAAAAGGGAACAATATTCAGAAATTAATCAGAGGTAGGAACGCTGGCTACCAAGAAGTTAGAGAAATGATCTTGCGACTGCAAGTTGAATGATCCACCAACATTGCAAGGACCTTAACCCATGACTTCTTATCAAATTACCAAACAACCAGCCACTGGAGGGGTGATTATTGCATACTTCTTGTTCCAGTTGTAAGAAAAAAATGAGACGTTTCAATGAAGAGAAATAATGTTGAATGTGAAACCACAAGTGCACAGAACAATGCGCTATAAAAGATAACCATCGAGAGTACCCAACATTTGTATCGACGGAGGACGACTTGGATGCTATTACTAGTGAATCTTTAATCTCAACAGCAATAAGGACTATGAAAACAGAATATGGACGAGGATTCATACCAATCTGAAGGCCACCATGTCTGTTTCTCATGAATGAGCAGAAGAACCATTCGCCATGGCAGCGGTGCCGATGTGCCGCACGTCTCTCAGAGCATCTTAGAAAGTTTCACCTTGAAGGCTTGATTCAAAAAATGATGGCTTCTGTCACTCCAATCACTGTTGTCTTGTAAACGGACACCCAAGACGAGACAGACGTTTCACATTTTCACTCGTTCTCATTGTAAAATACACAAATGGGTTCGAAGGCCTTCTAACTACTAAAATAATTTTTGAAACATCATTCTAAATGTTTCACACAGGGGTTAAAATCTGGTTTCCAAGTCAAAACTCTACTGCTATTAAGAATGAAACATGAACTGAAAGAGTTTAGTGCATGAGGAGGAGAGTAAAGTAAAGAGCAGATGACCCAGACCTCAGTCTCTATCACTCGTCAGTCCAGTCAATCTCACATAATCTCTTTAGATCTGTTAAAAAACTGAAGAACATGGAAGTTGATCTTTGACCACAACTTAAATAGACCCCCCCCCCCAATCAACTCCCTCCTGCTCTTCGGTGAGCTGGGACTCCCCAGGAGAGGTCAACACCAGACAACCATTAAAAAGACCCTGGATGACCATTTGCCAGTGTCCAACACCCCTTTAGGAGAACAGGATAGTGCATTAAACGGGCCTTTTTTGGGCTGATTGTGTGTCATCTTTGGAGCAGATTAGACATCAGGCGGCAGGGTCTTCGGTGGATCAGCATGCTCCCCTCTGCCACTGGAGAGACGACTGTGAGGAGTCATCCATCACTGCTTTCGTGGAGTCCTTTACCAAGGGAATGAGCAACTAATGACTGCTTTGCTGGGGTTGGAGATGAAGCACAGGGGTATATCAGGTCCTTCTTTTCTGAGATTTGGGGACTGGACAGAACTGGACTGACTGTGTGATTCTGTCTAGAAAGAAATACATAGTATTTTTGCGAGGGCATAAAGGATTCAAGTTTTAGTGGTTTTGTCTTTCAGCAGCACACTATAGGGTTAATCAGAGAGCTGCTCCGGCTGGATTGTATTCTCTTCCTCCACACTGCGCGGGGCCAGGGAGGGGGAAGGGAAACAGGAGATTTATGTCCTTCTGTGACACATGCTGCTCTAGGTCTCATGTTAATGGAAAATGAGATGTTTAAGAGTCTGGCAGAGAAATACAGCCCTCTTTAAATCCTCCGCTTGTCAGCCAGTATAACAGCATTATAACTACAGTCCGGCATGATAATGCTGTTAATGACAGTAATATGTCAGGTATTCAGCAGACTTTCAGGCTTCTTTTACTCTGTGTCCAAGTGCATTTTTAACCTGATCTGAACGTAGCACACATGGCACTGCTTTCTCTACATCAAAGAATGCGATATAGCTTGAGGGAGCTAAAGAAACGAAAGAAGCGGTTTTTGTGATTGCAAAGTGATTATTATTCATATCATTTCATTCACAACGGACAGTCTATCGACATGCATTCCCACTCCTGTGCAACAGAAAGGTCTGTCAGTTGAATAGCCTCACAATACTTCACCTAAGGTCTATGGGAAAATAACTTGGGTCATAACTTTGTAATCTTTTCCAAACAAGGAGGGACAATTCCATACTTTTCACCCACCACAGTTAGCCTTTGTCTATCCAATCTCACATTCCCATAAGGCCCACGTGTTTCAGATTCCATCTCCTTCCTTGTTTCTTCAATTCTGTGTCTGTTTACTTTCTAAAGGCCTTTTCTGCCCTCTGTTCTCAGCCCAGTTGCCCACATCTCTGTAGGAGAGGAATGGAGACTGCAATAGCAGTCAGACTTATCAATGATACTGTGGTCATTAAATGTGGCGTCAGATATCAACTTATGACCACCTTTGTACCGGGTTATATGTGTTGTGTTTTGTGTGTGTGTGTGTGTGTGTGTGTGTATTCCTTTCAATAGAGTCGATGCAATATTTAGGTTAAGAAAACACAGAAAAACCTGAGTTCTACAAGCAGATGGTAGAATTATAGATTAGGGAGCACAAATCTCCAGGTCTTGTAGATGACCACAACATATTTCCATGATTAGAAAGCTTCATGACCAGAGGTGCAAAAGACCCAAACATCTGCTGCTAATGGCTGCTAACAGAATTAATGTGCTTACTTTTTTATGGTTTTGCTGCTAATGGACGCAAGAAAATAAAAAGAAGCCTTTTCTGTGCTCGGTTTTCATCAAAATATCCATTAAAATTTATCGGATGGCATTTCACTCAACAGGACAACAACCGGAATGTAAAGACAAAACAACCAAATAGCTTTTAAGAGAAACGAGGACGTCTGCGTTTTAAGCACAGCAGACTCTGCTGCGGTCGATGAACGACCCAATATGTAAAACCTACATTTACCTCACAGACGGCTCAACTAAATGTTAACGGATTAAACATTTTACGCACACATGATTAAAAAAAAACCTAAAAGTATCTGACATTAAAATGTACATTTTCATAGCGCTTGAGCCTCTTTCTGCTCTCTCATCTTTTACCTGGCACAACCTTCGTCTCACAACAGGTAAGAACTTTAAGTTGAATGTTGGACTTTCTCATGATGTTCCTGTTATAAATTATTGTTTATTGCTTTGATTCAAAATCAATAAAAAACCATAAGTCATTCTTGAAAGGACAGATGAGACTTTATAGTCTATGACTGTTGTGTCTGAGGCTCATGTTTTTACACAAAATGTCATATGACAATTTTAAATCATCTCTGTTCCATTTACAAGAAAATGTACTTTCATAAAATCTTAAAACAAGAAAGAAAAAAAATTATGCTTAAATAATTTCTTCATTTTTTTTTTTTCTCGAACATTTAAGGAAAAGGGGAAAAAAAGTAGGGCAGATATTTACTGCTGTTGCTCTGTACTGCTTGTCAAGTTGTACTGTTCACATTGAAATGCTTCTTATTTCAAAATCCGTTACTTCTGTCATTACTGGAAATGCAGATGAGAACCCCGGGCAGCTTATACAAGCCATGCATTCTCTACTGAACCATGAAAGACATGTTATCTCATCTATAATGGCCTCAGTACCGTCATCAAGCTTGCAATATACTGCCTGGAGATGTTATCGCTGCCGGACATCCCTCTTCAACACTTCAATCCCTGCTCGCCCTCATCAACCCACCAATCCCTAAAACAACAATAGGGGAGATAAAAACAGCGCTGTGTAAACCACAGCAGCTTCTCTTCCTCACGAGCACAAAACCTAGGGCCGCTGCTTCCTGTGTCAGAGATTGCAGCAGGATTTCATCCAGGAAAGGATGAGTATTCTCTTAGCTAATCCTTGTTCTGTGGTTGTTGTGGGATGAGCTTGACTGCTGCAAAAAAACACCAAGGGACTGTCATGAGAAGAACTCTAATGAAGAACAGCTGAAATGACAGTATGAATACCCTTTAGTTTATATTGGTATTTTCTTTAATAGTGTTTATCATAAGTATATTTATGCACACAATTATAAGCAATCTTGGGGGAAATAATTACTTGAAGACAGAGGGCAAAAAAAAAGTTCTTCATATGGCTTTAAGTAAGTGATTTGTAACATTATAGCCTCCAGACTGCGCTGTTTGTATATCACACAAGGACACCCTATTAAATCTCATCAAATATAACAGCCCATATCATGTCTTCTCTGCCTGGCACTCCTTGGAGATACACACTGCCTCGTTTATCTGGTCTGGACCGGGTCCAAAATCTTAGAGCAAAACCTAAATTTGTGTAACAAGATCTGGACTTTGAGACGCACGCCTGCCACAACAAATTGGCTTCATGTAGAGGGAAAGAAAGAGGGGCGGTAGGGGGAGGACTGCAAAGCCAGTGAAGATGTAAGCTAGCAGAGGGAGGTAATCTTAGAGCCTCCATGGCCTGCAGGAGCAGGCCCCCTGATGCTCCACGTTTGGCTCGGGCCCAAATCGTGAGGACAAACATCGTGTCTTCTTCAATTAGACACATCTCTGTCTGCGAAGGCAAAACACGCGAAAAGACGAGAGGTTTCTCCAAAAAACAAGGTTTATTCAACTTTAACTGTGGTTTCATTTTAATTATTTTATCAGTGAATCATTTTGTGAAATGTGCCAATCAGCAGAGCTTAATATCCAGAGAAAAAGTCCCTATCCTTTATATAAAGATAACGAGATTTATTTTCTATGGATTACTAAAAGTAGAACCTTCACGAAAGACATTTCAAAATATCCACACCAGTTGGGCCAAATCCAAGCTCCACTTAGTATTGGTTGTGCTTCATTTCTGTTGCATCGAATCTGAAAGTGTTGCAGTTGCAAATCTCAGAGATCTGTTCAACAGCAGCCTCTCTCTCTTATCTGTGGTTCCAGTTTTTAACATTGATGAACAAAACGCAAAACTTTCCATTTCTGCTTGATAACCTCCTGAGTCTCAAATCCAGTTGGAATTAGTTGGAAAGAAAAAAAAATAACCTGAAGCTTCACCAATTAAGTCTGGAATTGTTGAGGAGGAAATGAAAGCGGGTTAATGATCAGCAGGTTGTGAAGCCAGCTATAGTAACAGTAAACTGCTCTGCATGTCGTGTCACCAACACTGAGTGTACAACACAAAAGAGAACATAGCCTCACCACAAATGGGCAAACAACTTATGTACAGCCGTGAAGTTTCAAACAGCCTGTTTGAATCCTTTTCTGTGCAATAATTCTGTCCTCCTCCTCCTCGTTGCTGTTTTCCTGTTTCTGCCTGGCAGCGGATGTAGGTGTGAGATGGATGAGTCCCTGTGGTGTGCAGCACGGCTGGTTGCAAATTTAATGCATATCCTTGTAAATCAGAACTTTCTCTTGTCTAAGGTCCAATTCAAATCACTGACTTTGTGTAACATTTTCATTTCCCACACCAATGTTTTTCTTGCAGTGAAGGTGCAAATGAAATCACTCGTTCACCAGCCAGAAGAATTATGATTTCATGCTCAGCGATGCAGTGCTGGTTTTTAAAACTCACAGACTTCACATTTTGTGTTTTTGTTTTATTATAAATTAGCTCCATAATTACGTAGTGTTGATTGTTACCAGCTTCCACTCTTAGAAAAGCATTTACTTGAAAAACTTTCCAAGATGTGTAGAGATCAGACTCCAGAGTCAATAAATGCCCCACAGCGTCCCACCACAAGGAAAATTGTTTAAAATAAGGACTGAAGGACTTTTGGCCAATTTGGAGAGGGAAGTAGACATCCAATAGATCATCAGCCTCTGTGACTGTTACTGTTCCATCCTCAGTTAAAACACAGTCACACAGTCAAAACTGCAGTCATCAATTCATATAATAAGCATGTTTATGAAATGTTCACACAAGTAAAAGTAGCTGAGATTAACACACTCCACACCGCAAGGCCCCGATGACCTCCAGGTCCATGCTCAGCACCTTCTTAGTGTGAGACGACATTAACCATCACCTTCACGAGGCCATCAGGTCAGAAAAACCTGCTCTTCCAGTGCTACTTGTACCTAAGTTTTCCTCTTGTGAAGAAACTACATGCTGTCAGGACTACGTGCTGCAAGATCAGATCATTTGGCAGAAGAGCAACTGCAGATCGTCAGTGATTATCCAAGTACGTTGCTAGGAATTATAATCTGTTCAACGATTTCCATCATCATGGGAAGCAGTGGAGCTGATTTAGACTTTCATTTGAGTTCTGGTAGGCAATATAGTTTTACTCATTTTGCTAGTCCATAGAAGCAGAAGGAAAGCTTTCAGGTCTAATCCGTCACACATCCCGCAGAGAGTGTAGAGAACCAGAAGCAATTCCACTCTCGTCAATTTGGAAATTAAAAAAAAAAAAAAAAGAATAAAAATGAAAACATTTGTGGTGGATGCCACTTGAGATTTTCAGGAAAGCGTTGGACAAGTATTTAGTGGCAAATCGTGGCTCAGTAGCAGAACATGCATTTTAGTGTCTTTGTACTGAAAGCTTTCTGGTGGACAACTAAGGTGCTTGCACTGCTAATTTACAACAACAAAAAAACCTTGCCTTAAAGCGATACATCAACATTTTGGAAAGTTGGCCCATTTAGCCCAATTCCTTATTCATTTCGAACAGCATACTTACTTTTTTTGTGAGGGCGAGCTGTTGTTTATTCAGAGGTGAGTCGGGGAAGGTTTTCTGGACGGACACAATGGAAGTGGGCGGTATTTTTGCTTCCCCTCATCAAACTCATCAAATACACAATCCAACAACCCCAAAACACTTTGATGGACACGTTATAATCCTCACATTCACTACGCTGTGAAATATTAATGCAAAATTACGAGATTGAGTTGATTTTGCGAAGATTGCTAAAACGGAATTACTTACTAAATATGGCGTCTGGGCGTAGTGATCTCAAAAGAAAAAGTAGTTCCCAGTATTTGCTTCAATGTCGTAACGCTACAATATTACTTGTTGGTGTTCCACAGCGTAGTGAATGTGCGGATTACAACGTGTCCACCAGAGTGTTTTGGCGTTGTTGGATTGTGTATTTGATGAGTTTGACGAGGGGGAACAAAAATACCATCCACTTCCACTGTGTCCGTCCAGAAAACCTTCCCCGACTCACCTCTGGATAAACAACAGCTCGCCCTCACAAAAAAGCAAGTATGCTGTTCGAAATGACTAAGGAATTGCGCTAAATGGGCCAATTTGCCAAAATGTTGAAGTATCCTTTTAATTACATGTAACGCACAACTACTTAATAGTGCGTTCATTTTGAGACCTGTCTTGCAGCTTTTCGCTTCACCGTGGTCAATAGAACAGAATGGTGTATATCTCAGGGTTTAAAAATGTGAGCAAGTGCTGTGAAAACAACGTGTGTGCAAAGAAAACACTGCTGCCAGGTGTCATGCTACATTTGCAATGCTACTTTTAGTAAAATAAATAAATAAATAAACAGGTCACCAGCATTTCCCGCCAATCATATTCAGTGTGTATTTTTATATGCAACATGGGGAAAGGGTCTCATTGTCATTTCAAGAGTGAGACCAGGATCATGCTACCAGCTGCAAAGAGCAAGAACATATCAGTCCAACCAATGCTGTAGATACTGTCAAATTAACCCTCAGGTCCCCAAATGTAAAAAAAAGAAAACCCTTCCTCCCGAAGAGTCATTATTTATCCCTCCCATTTAAGTCCATTCTGAACAGAATGGGTTAACACCGAGACTTCCTGTCCTGGCAGCAGTCCCAGGCGTGGACGTGCCTCTGCACATCGAGGTGCAAACTGTGAAACATCTGTGGAGCAGAACTGTGACACACACACAATATATATACACATTTTTACAATACTGTGGGTGGAAAAAACACCTCTGCACATATTCTGTTTTCCTTTTTCTCATATATCAAGCTAGATAACTGCCACTGTGTGACTCATCAGTTTTCACCATTTTGGCGTAAAAACACTCAACCTCTCATACTGCAAACTGTTAACTCAAGTGAAATTAGAGACTGAAGAGGGTATTTCTATATCAAGTAATACGAAAATTTGATGCTGGGGCACTGTTTCCTTTCTTTTATATATTGGGGTGGCCAAAATAAATGCTTGTTTGCAATTCGGCATATTTTTCACTTCTCTTCCACTTTAAAGTCCAAAACATGCTTTTTTTCTTTCTATAAAGAAACACTTATCCCAACTCAGCATTTTTGCTTTATTAAGTCTTTATTTCCACGTTAGCAGCCACAGGTGAAGACTAAAAGGGTTTTAAGGCTTTAGGAGTTATTTGCAAGCATTGCTAAGCTGGATCGTTAAATACAGCATGATTAAGGAAAGCCTTCATTCAGAAGTAACTACCTTTCAAATTATTCAAAGGAAATCTAAACTAAATTATGAATTTCATCTTCATCAAAAAAAGGTAAGTCTTTTTGTTCAACTTACTATCTCCTTCCCCTCATAGTGTTGTGTTTCATGAACATTCATCCATTCTATGATACCACTTTGTCCAGCTGGGTCTCATGAGGGCTGGAGCTGAGCTGATGGGTAAAGAGCCGGGGACGCTCTGAACAGGTCACCAGTCCGTCTCAGAGCAAACACGGTGAGACATGCAACCCGTCCACACTAGAACGTGCATAAAATGTCAGTTTACACTCGTTCACTTCAAACTTTTGGAATGAGATTGGGCACATGTGCACAAAGAAAGAAGAGGGAAACACACTTCACCCTGAGAGGATCCAAGCCAGGAATCAAACCAGGAATATTCTTGTTTTCTTGTTTTGAGGGGGAAGTGTTAACGCTCCACTGTGTGGCCATGACCATATCAAACCACCCAAGCTTACAGTCTAATGGAGCATGGTAAATGTAATGCCATTACTGAGTTTAATTAATACTTCACACTCATTGTTACGGAAAAAAGGTTTGCATTACTGTTACAATGCTTTCTGTTGGATCTAAAAGTAGGGGGGCATCATTCAAACAAATTACTCTGTGTGATGCTGAAATGTCATGCAACAGACTCTCACTAGACTGTGTGTTATTACACATAAAATACTCTAACAATACTGTCTTAATGTGACTCCACTCACAAGTGAATCGTGACTTCCAGTCATCCTCTGACATTGCCGACACGATAACTTTCCTCACCTCCTCACAATGCGCTGCACGATGTACAGAAGGGGTCTTTTGTTTATTTAAGGCTCACCATGCCAGACATGTGGTATGCCACACTCGAGGTGCGGTGCCCTGAAGCAGTCGAGTAAATGAAAATCACAACACTTGAAAGCAGCAGAGAGGAACAGCTGTTGAGCAAACGCTTTGCTGGAGTGAAACCGAGAAAACTGCACAGAGCCGGTTGTTTGAACTACATCACTGTATCATTATAAGATGGACCAGGATGAGTTAAAGCACACCAAGGCTGCTGCCCACTTTATCCCAAAAAACTTCACTGTATCTCTCAGTTGTTTCTGCAGAGGCGACTGTCGTTTGTTTTCGCCGACAGGGCGGAGAGTACAGGTGGAATTACTACCCTGACCATGCCACTTGACTAGCTCATCTCTTTCTACAGGTGTGTTTTCTGAATCGGATGTCTGAGGGAGTCAGTTCTCTCTTTGTTCCCCTCCCCATTATTTTGTCTCTTCCAGGAAAGTAACGCCTCGCAATGCCAGTAAAGCATCATGCACAAAAGTCACACCCCCATTCATCAGCCCCGTCTCCTGTCACTCCTTAGGGCGAGGTGATGGGTTCACTGAGCGGCAAAAACCTCCCCACAATGACAGATCAGGTGAAAAAAAAACAAAAAAAAACAAAAACAAAGTGAAATATGAAAATGTGTTAATTTATTTGGTAACATTTCTCCGAATGTTTCTCTTTGCAACTGAGCTCTCACTCCCAGAAGAGCTGCATTTTGCTGGCACGAGCTTTAACGATTTGTTTAAGATGTCTTCAGAAGCAAAAGTGCTGGTTAATTTACCAAGTTTGTTTCCCACAGATGGCTGCTTTACACAGTAACAGCAGCAGCACAGGAAACAGTCACACACACGGTTTGGCGTGTGTGAAAGAGAGGAGTGGGGTTCCCCAAGAAGACAGGATGCTACCGATGAACATGCAGCATCACATCCTGCCTTCCTCTCACTGCCTCACCACATCACATCAAGAAATGCATATGTGCATGCATGCACGCACGCACGCACGCATGCACACACACACACACACACACACACACACACACACACACACACACACACACACACACACACACACCCTTCAGTCATAAGATTAAGTAGTTTCTAGTTTCTTGTGGTGTTTCAGTTTTGTTTTCTCTGCTACTGTACTTCACCTACTTTCTAGGCTTTCCGTTTGCAGCTAAACCTCTTTAGTCTCCTTCTGATCTTCTAGAGTATTCTATAATGTGAATAATAGAGCACTTGACCTTGATAGGGGGACTGAATTAAGAAAAAAAGGGTCAAGACTGCTTAAAAAGTAAGCACAAAATTCAGCGAGGGAAAAGAAATTCAAAAGAATGTCAAAGAAATGTCTTTTTTGCTGTTTCTTGCTCAATGCCCAGTGTGCAATACTGACAGAGGTAAAGCACACAGCAGCGATCAGTGGGGTAAGCGCTTAGACCTTCCGTACACTTCTCTTCACCCTAATTGACGAGTGTAATTTGATGGCACTCGTAACAGAGTTAGAAAGCAATTAGCGTCATGGCCCATCGGCACAAACGGCGCAGAGAGGCCACCTGTGGGTCACTTTTTAATTTGGTGAAGTGCTTAGTGCTTAGTGCTGGAGTCTGTCTTTGATATACTCAGTAGATGGTAAATCCTGTTAGCGCTAACTCTAAAAACTACCCCACCGACCAATATCCATCTAATCCACTGGTTAGGGGCTCACCAAGCCACACAACAAATTATTAGGGTGTCATCTGGCCTGGGATTAAAATCCAGGCTCCGCTTCGCATAAAAAGAGAGAAGAAAAAGTAAGGATAAAAGGCAGGGGAGGCCAGAGGAGGGCGGAGGGACAAGGCAATGATGGGGGAGGGTGTTTAATTAAAGCGACTGATCCGTGCTGTTTGTTGAAGGACTAATTGTCTTTCCCCCTGAGGAGGCGGTTTTCTCAAGAAACCTCTCCAAATTACACTCCAGACAGTAAATCCTTGTTGGTGGTAAATGAGACCGCACTAACTGGAAAGAAAAAAAAGAAGAAGAAGAAGAAGAATTTCAGGAAATAAGTTTTTTAAAAAACAATAACAATGCGAAATGAGACGTTCCTTCATTTGTTCCTGAGAAATATGGACGGTCTCTGGCGTCTTTGTTCTAATTAGGCCAAAGATGTTGATCGTGTCAGACACTGCTGTCCCTCCTCTTCCCTGGGGACGGTGTTTAACATGTCGTCTCCTTGCAGGGTACTTGACCCAGAATGACCTTTAACCTCTCATTAAAACAAACTTGGGTTTCCTTTTCTGTGGTCCAAATTTCAGACCCTACTGCCTCTGCACCAAACTCCTCATGGCTTCACATGGCACGACAGAAACGATACACACACACACACACACACACACACACACACACACACACACACACACACACACACACACACACACCACATAGTGTGATGTTGTCCTCACGAGGGGTCGTATCGTCCCATAATTTAGGGTGATCATGTTACACTGCTGTGAACCAAGATCAGAAAGCCTTCATCTTCATTAGGGCAAGGAATTGTCTTTATTGTCAGTAACTAATATGAAGCAAAACATTTAAGAAGGGGTCCTGTTGTGTTGGTTGATTTGTTCACATTTTGACAGCACACAGTGATCTGGACAGATTACTGCGACTATTTCCTCTATCAGACTGAGGCCAGAAGGTGTGAACTGCGACGAAAAAAACTACGTGTTTTCCAACTGATTTTGACGACAGTGGTGAGGCATCGTGTGAGTAAATATTATTACTTTTTTCTCAATTTAAGCAGATGTCGCTCAGGTTTTGTGTTCCCTATTAAAGCTTAAATCTGTGAATACATCCAGTCTAAACATGAAGCAGACACCCAAGCTCTCCCTTCAACATCCTTAACTCACAATTCTCCACTAATGTCAAGCTGAAACTGTCCGTGTATTTAAATTAGGGTGTAAGACACCAGTGTTTACTGCTGCAGCAGATATGTCTTATTTTGGGATAATGTGTAGCTACTGTTTTCGTGTTTGTTTACTGTGGGTTTTGCTCCATGCTTGGTTTAAAAAACATTTTTTTTGAGCTTTTGTGTGAACGATTCATTGTGCTGCTTTCAGATTTAGTTTTTGGATTTTCGCGTCCATTTAAAGTTTATTTCAAAAAAGTGTGTTTTCTTTTTTCATTCAGTTACAAACATTTACAGCTTTTAATACACTCCAATACTGATAAATTGAAGAGACACGACGACTCACACATTCACACACACACAAGCAATTTTCAAGTGAAGCTGGAACACTTTTGTTGCATTTTGGCTGTTCCTTCATGTTTCTTGAATGTTTACTCTCCATGCATGTCTGGGTGTTCATTCTTCAAAACGTACAACACAGAAACACAACCTGACAGCGTTTTCATTGAATCTGGTACTTCTGTGTCTAAAAAATGTAAAAACTGTGTTGTTTCCAGTTGATTGTTGTCGTGTTTCAGGCAGCCTTAGAGACAGCACCTAACATGAGATTGTTTGCTTTGGACAAGCCAGAGAAGTGAATTCAGAGAATAAACACAGCACACACACACACACACACACACACATTGGGAGAACATGCAAACTGCCCCGTCAGACTCAGACCAGAGATCTTCCCGCTGTGGGCTGAGAGCTCTGACCACCACGGCACCGTGAGGCCCCTCGTTCGCTATCTTCTCTGTTTTAATAGTTTGCTGCTGATGAATGACCCAGTGATTTAGGATTACACCACAGCCGCGTCCCGTATAGAGACAGACACATGATATATACGGCCGTGAGCAGCCAGGCCTCCGATTCGTGCAGGGCCAACTGTCACTGGGCAGTTTGAACCAGTCAGATTTCTCAACACTCCACCTACACAGACAAAGCCAAACCTCTGGCCCCCGCTTAACCAAACAAAAGGGGAGAAAAAGAAAAGGGCTGAGAGATCCCACAGCGCCGGACAATGACACAGTGTAGACTGGACATGTGTGAATGTGTCCGCATGCTGAAACCGAGACGAGGCATCTGTGTGTTAACTCTTTGTGTTCATGTTACTCCAGAGTCACACAGCAGTGAGTCATGATTGGACACGAGGCTCAATAGCTCACAACACTAAAACACTACTTCTCATCATTGTAACTTATAGAAGTATTACTGTGGAGTGAAGTATTTTAAATGAAATGCTACATTTTTTTTAAAAATGCTTTACAGTAATATATTTAAAACTAAGAAAATCCCCTGTTTCCATTTATTCATAATACTGTAAACTCCTAGAGGTGAAAACAATATAGTCCTCCAGTGAGGGTTTAATCACAATCACATACACAATAAATAAACTGTAGCAGCCTCAAATGGATCCATTCTTCTGCTGTTCTAGAGCCGAGATTTGTCTCAGAGTTTTTGTGTGGACATGTGAGTCTCACTGGCACCGCTGCAACGTTTCCAGGCTGGACTAATGTCTTTAGCAGCCAGCGGCAGCCTGCAACAGGAAACACATAGCTGTCATCAAAACACACTTTTCTGGCCTGTGGTCTCAGTGATAAAATAAGGGTTTAATTTATGCACAGGCTGTGTTTTTATTGTGCCTGCTCTAACCAAAATCTTATATATTTGTTGGTGTAGTTTTTCCTTGAATTCCAGTGATAACTTGGTCTGTATTGCAGGAGAGTGAGCAGTATGGTGTCACAGATGGTGAACAAATGTTCATTTGTGGCAGCGATGCGCAGGACGAGGTTCATTTTAAAAAACAGCCACCAGAAAACATCGTAGGACTTCTCTCATTGATTTGTGATGCAATGCAGCTGAAGGAGCAGGAGCCTTGTTTGCTTTGCTGCATTTTTTCTACTTTGTTTTTGGCTGAACAATCACCGTATCGTTTCAATCATTGATCAGGATTGATCAGAGAAACCAAAAAAAACCCAGTTAAGTTCAGTTCTCTGAACTGGATTGAACTTAATAGTGAACCAATCAGTCTGAAATTTTAACATCATCAACTTCAACTCAGAGCTGGGCTGCAGGATTTTAACCGGCTTTACCTGATGCACCTCTTTATTTTAGATAAATCAGCACCCAGTGCAACTTGTGTCTGTGGGGGAAAAAAATGGCTCCAAGCACCACTGTGTCTGGTTAATAATGGGTGCTGTTTTCAGAGAAATAATAAAACATTAATAAAGACTTCAGTAGGACTAATGCAATTTCCATCACATCTGGGATATTTCATCTCACACTGAATTACAAACCAGATTTTGCTCACAAAATCGCGTCGCAGGCCATTAACACATAATTACCTTGTGTGAATAATGGCTTTACGTATAAAATACAAGAATTGGGCAGCATGAATGCTGTTTTAGTTTTATACGCTTTAAAGAAACTGAGGAAATTAGCACAACATGTCAGGGAAGGTAGACAGTCCCTCAACATACGTGTGCATATTTTTTTTTTGTAGGATAAACCATTTGACAGTCATTAATCTTACAGATTTATATGTTGTTTTTTTCCCCCAGAAATTGTACTTATAAATACTGTTACAGGCCATGACTGCAGCAGTTATATGTTTGCAGCTTCCTTGACTCAGATCTGAAAAACCTGTGTATAAACATAAGTTTCGCTGCACAATGACTCTTCACAGAATCAATCAAGACAACGCAAACTCCTCAGTACGTGAGTAGACAGAGGATATTGACACGGTCCCTTTGATCACCGTGTCCTTCTCTGTTGTGTTTGTTCTGGTTGTAAACAGCTGTAGCTTGCTGCAGCAGTCACACTGTGCAGCGTCGTCCTGCAGTGAGACATCACTTGTGAAATTACTGACACTGTTGGAAGATTATCTCAGGTTTTCTGTGACGACAGCCATCAGTGAACCCAACTCCTCGTGTCCTTATTCGACACCAGCCACAATCAAAGAATTCCAGCTTCTATCTGAGAATGCTACCTGATATGAAACTTACAAGACCCAAGTGATGAGAAATGATTGTGAAGATCGCATCAGTTGTAATTAATAGCTCGACAGCAAACAGACCACCTCGACCTGATGTCATGGTCATTACATTAATGTGAGAACATGCAAAGACTGACAATTCCTATAATGAAGGAGTTAAGATTAATAAAAAGATTGGAGCAGGAGCAGAGGGGAAGAGGGGACAGAGGAATGATGGCTTCCCTTGTGTGTGAACAGTGGAGCTATTGTTCATGTGAGTAGGTGTTTTGGTCTGGATTGGTGGGCCCGGTGCTGTAATTGCTGTTTGGAATTTCAGCCCGGTTAGAGGATGTCCTTCGACGACTGGGTGTCATTGTCTGTGTGCACTCCAACGCCAGGGCTCTGGAGTCACAAACTGCAATTTACTTTATGGGCTTTTATTAGCTAATTTAGTGGCTGCGTCTTCATGGGAATTGCGTCCAGAACACAGAGACGTTTGACTGGTTTGACTGGTCTCAATGTACAACAATCATGTGATGTCTATCTGTGGAATTAGACTAATTCTCATAGTCTACATGCTTAGGATATGTATGTGCATGGGAGAGACGTGTGAATGTGTGCAACACAACATGCACATACAGACCTGTCACATGTTAGATATCAGACTTCAGTTACTGACTTTCTATGTTGTGCAGAAATAATAATGCTTTAGTGTCTGCTCATCATTTTTTGCCTGTGATTTTTTTCCCCCAAACGTTCGTGATTCAGTCATCAATGGACTGAATCTACAGAGGTGAATGAATGAGTGTGACATAATCTGCGTTTCCTTTATTTAATCTTTGACTCTACAAGGAGTAAATTCAGCAACAACTGGATCAATAACTGGCCAGACTCCAGTTTGGTAGATTTATAATATTCACTTTCACTACGTGTCAAAAAAAAATCATAGAAATTCTTCTCTTTCATACAATAACAGCAACAGGAAAGTTATTTGGGCATTCAACAGAAACCTCACTTCACGATTTTTCTATGTATGTAGAAATCTTAATGCAGTGTGTGCATCCGGGTTTTATCATACTTAAAGGTATGTTGACGTTGTGAAGGGTCCAAATGTGTGTCTCAAGCTGAGATTACATTGAGGTTAAGGTTGGGGCTTTGGCAGGGTGTGTGCTTGCATCTCTGCATCAAAAATACTTCAATACGGGTACAATAATCACTCACTGAAAATATCATCATGTGTTACAATTACCTAACAGTATAGCTGCTGTAACGTACACAATGTGAACTGACCTTTCTCCTATCTCTATCTCCTTCAGACAAGCTTTCGTCACCAGACTGTCAGCTTTTATTCTCCAGCTTTAGCCTTGTAATAGCTTCACTGACATTTAACCAACCAGCTTAGGTTTGCTCTACGTTGAAGTCCTATTCCAAACAATAAACATACAGTTTGTGCAAATGAACACCTTCTTCATAAACACTGGTATACGTCTGCTTACCGACTTGTGGAGGAAACGTCTCTCTCTTCAACCAAAACTCAAGAACTAAAGCGATTCCTCGAAGTGCAGGTGTGAGGATGCTGTGAGACGGGGATTCCCAAGGTTGTAATGGCAGGGCCAGCAGCAGTCTTAGCTTAACGGCATGCAGCCAGGGAAAGGCACCTTCAGGGCCCAAGCAGCACACCTGTCTTGTAAATATGACCCCAACACTGACTCTGTGTTGAACGCTGTGTGTTCAAAAGTGAACCACTAATGCAACTGAGCTACTTTTGCACTACTCAAACATTAATGCGCTGCTCAAGATTATAAAACAATCAAAAAAACACTTACAATTACAGAACTCTTTAAAAACTTACTGAATACCTTTTTCTTGTTTCTTCACATTGTCATGACTCAGTGATTCCTTTGGCTAATCTGGGAGGTGGTGTTGTTAAAAGATCATCCCAGCAGTGCATGCGTTGAATGCTCACATGTGAAAATACCAGATATTAAAAATGCTTCAGATCAAAACAAAGTCTGTGCACCTTCAGCAGACTTCCACATAACTGGTTTATAGATTTAAGATTTAGCAAAACCTAATGAATCAGTCATTAGACTGTCCCACATTGTCCTGAAAGCATGGCTCCTGTATCACAGCAAGACTGGAATAATGCATTTATACAAACATTATTACGACTTTTTCAATAAGAGAGAAAAGCAACTAGTTAGCTTTTAGCTTCAGCACCTCCTTAACTTATAAAGAAGCTACTAGTAACCAACATCACTGTTCAGGATTACCAGCCAAACAGCAGTAACAACATCAGGAAGTATTAAATTACATATTGGCCAAAACGTATTTCTTTAGATGAGCAGAGAGACCTGTGACTCAGCTTTGTTTTGCTGCTTCAAGGATCATTTAGCAGTGATGGATTTATTTATTCAGTCGATGCTTCTCTGATCTTTTTATTAGTGCTGTTGGCTGAGAACGGGCCTGACTGTCGGGCTCTGCGCTCAGCTGCGTCAGTATCTCCCCGGTCTTCTCATTTCATTAGGAATCACTCAGCACTTCAGAGAAACATTCAATTACGCTCCAATGGTAATTAAATGTTTCTCAAATGAATTCACTTAAATCATCTTTATTTGGGCTTCAGTTAGGTTTTTAATGCCGTGCGTTCGACGCTGAGCCCAGATGAACATTAAGCACTTCACCCACTGGGAGTGTTGGAAGGGCAGCGCTCTCAGTCGCAGTCAGATGACATTTTCACCAGCTTAGCAGCTTAACAATTGAGAAGTTATCAGTATTAACAAAAGATCCAGGCTGCCACATTCAAGAATACAACAGCTGGAATAATATTGGTGGCACATCGAAGCCTGTGATGCGCATCTGCAGGTCAGACACGGTCAGATGACTGGGATAATTCTATCGTCTTGCAATTTTAACGTTCCCATTAGTCTTTTTGCCTTAGGAGCAATTGTGACATTAGCTGTGATCACTTAGCCCACTGTGTTAGATTATGTCTGATTTGACACGGGTAATAGGAATGATCCGAGAGGGGACAAAACTCATCCACTCACGTTTCGTTGTGACAAAGGTTTCCCTCGTAACGGTTCAAATCATATAACAATAAAATACCTAAATGTCACTGGAAATCCTCTGATTATGGACGGATAAAGTCCCAAGACCAGAGATGTGAGGTTGTACAGAAAGTCTGGTTTGGAGCAGCTCATGTTTAGACTTTGTCCTTCCTCTTCAATCGGGTTTTCTTTTACTTTTCAAACTGTCCATCATGCGAGGTGCAAATTTAATATTATTTAGGTTGACGCATCCCTCCTAAAGCAGTGAACACTCTGTAATATTGGCATTGAGTGTACAGTATTTTCCTAAAATAAACTTTTAATTGTCTCTATTGTGTGGTGAAAGGACCACCTCCTACTACAATGGTCCAACCCTGCACAGTCCAACATAATAAATGTAATAATTATGCGTTGGTGAAATAACTGTAAATCATTTAATGACCCTACAAAGCAGGAGTTATTTTTAAAAGGGGATTCATCAATATTCTCCTGGGGTACATAAAGAAAGGTCAGAAAATCTCTCATTAGACTATGATCATGCGCATGCGTGTTCCCCCATGAGTACTTGAGAAAGCATGAAGGCGACTGAGGATTATTATGTGCTTCTATTTACCTTTTAAATTGAGGTTCACAAATGAAACTGAGACAAAAGTGGAGAGAAGCACTCCGTTTACTCAAGCACAGATTCATCCTTAGTCATCAAATACGGGCCACTTGTTTGCAAATAGCGGGTTTATTAATCAGTTTATTTGTGCAAACGGACAGCCATTACTCCAATGCATCGTCACTAACTCGATGGCCACTATTGGCATGTTTGACAAATATTGTGGTGAAAACAATGAAAAGTCTCATTAAGTTCCCTCTAATGGTTTTGCAGCAGATGACAAATGAATAGAGCGGCACCACACATAAGTTGACACTCATGTGTTGAATAACAGCAAAACGATTCAACCGTGGGTCGTGCAGTGTTATATTCCTCCAGTCCTGTCATGTTCTATTCAACAAATAAGTGAGAGAGCAAAACGTATTGTAATATATTTCAGGAGGGACGGCTATAAAGTCCTGCTCTCTGATCGGACCTCTGAATCGCCCCTTTAATTAGCACGCTAACTCCCTGTAATTGTGAAAATGATACTTTATTGTTAATGTCAGTTCCAGTTCTACTGTAGCTCAAGGGCACGGCAGCTTTTGGAGAGGGCGGGGAAGAGGTGGGGGACGGGGGGAGGAGTGAGGGGGGGTGTGGGGCGGACGCCAGAGAACCTGCCAGAAACTTGTGCAGAAGGTGACAAGTCCTGCAAACATTGTTGCAATTCCTCTCAGCCTTGTGTGGACAACTCAAAAGAGGGACGCCGTAGCATAAAACATAACACCATAAATAACAGTATGGATGTGGCTTACTTTCCCTTTTTTTCAGGGTGAATGTTTTGGTAACTCATATCTGTTGAGGTGTCAAGTGGCAGCAATATAGTGCACCCTTATTTCTATAAAACCCGTGATGCACATATATTCCCATGCGTTTACGAACAAAATGTGTCAAAGTGCTCCCTTAAATTTGCTCTCATAAAAAGTACAAAACTTTAGTTTGGTAGAAAATATACCGATGTACAGGGGAAAAAAAGTTAGCTTTACGCACACAGTGTGTTTCCAGGCTTTTTAAGGACAGTACATCGATTTACATTTATTTCCTGCAAGCACTTAGGGAATGTCTCCTTTCTAACACTAACCAGAACCAAAGTGCGGCCTGAAAATATGTGTTCACTTAAAGATGAATCAGTGGGGCTGAGGCGCATACAAACGAAGACCACACACACACTTTTACACACACACTCATATCCATGTGGCAAACACAGACACATGGACTCAGAGACACAGGTAAAGAGGACACACACTCATGCATCACACACATGTGAACTCGAGCTCACAGTAGAGAGATAAAAGTCGGGTGAAACGCCCTAAGGAGATAACCCTGGACACCTATCCAGCAGTTAATATATCATTAAACTGCTCTACACATTAACCTTACACATGACAGTAAACCGATGCATTATGTTGGTGTGAATGTAATTATGGCTAATATGCAAATGCTCTGCCAACTCTTGTGCGATATTGACTAGTTGTATTCGATTACTCTGCGTGGGGTGAACACGAGAGGGCCACCCCTGTAATAAATAGCAGCCGAGTCATTGAACTTGACAAATGTTCGGTTGGAGGAGAAAGCGTGAGAGACGAAACCTCAGAACTCTGATTCACCCTGCGCCGTGTGACTGTGTTGTTCACAGCGCCATCACACATTCGCTGTTTCACTGCTGGTCTCTCGCCGTCGAGCTGCAGAGCCGACACTCGCCTGGGGTCACACGCTGGAGTTCTCAGTTCACATAAAGTCACTAGCTGGGGGCTACTAAATACTTTCCACCGGTGTCAGAGAGGCCGTCCAAAATCCACCTCAGACTACAGATCTGCTCGGCTCCTGACCTTCCTTTGTCTGCTCTGTCCTCCATCGCACCCCGCTAAGCCTCGCCCTCCTTCTGACTAATGGATTAAGGTAATTATGACATGACTGTGCCCACATTCTGGTAGAGGGGTGAAAATTGATATTCCAGCTTTGTTGTTCTCACCAAACTGTTGATGAAATTGTATCGCCCCAGAGCAATGGCAGCTCTGTGCATTAGCAGGAATGAAAAACATGGCTAGAGTCTCTGTCTTCTTCATTTTAAAGTTCAGAGCAGCCTCCTAAGTGTTTTTGGTTTGTCAGAGAGGGGGGGCTCTGTTCCTTCGCTACGCCGCCTTCGTGTTTTGCAGGTGCTATCAGCTTTCAGGTATTCATCAGTGTTGACATAGATACAGTAATAGGCTCAAGTTAGGGGCGGCTTACAAACATGTTGGAATGCAAAGAGGCTGATTAAATAGCCTTATCGAGCCCTGTCTGGAACTCAGCAACCCCCGCCACCACAAACACAGGCAAACACGCAGAAAACAACTCAGTGACCTGTGATCTTTCTACTTAGCTGCCCATGTTGCTCTCCTGACCTGACACTTTCTGTGTGACTGCTGAGGTTCAGGAATTCAGCCTGTTTACTTTTAACTATGTTTTTCTGTAGGAAAAAAGAAAGAAGAAGTTACAACTAAGTGTTACATAATCTGACAAAGATAAAAAAAAAGGTCACTATGGATCAGCACAACTGAAGTCAGACACCTTTTAAACCATATGAACCTTATTTTTTTCCCCAGCTATCTTTCGCTCTGCATAGAGACAAGGCAGGTACATTTGTAACTCATATGTTGGATGCATCAAAAAGCAACAAAACCCTGCATCTGCACATTAGGTAAACATGTGAAAATGCAAATAAAAAATATATATATATATACAATGGTCAAAGGCTGGTAGTGCACAGTGTGAAGTCTTCAAAGCAGCCTTTGTCATGTATCCTGGGCTCGAGGCCACACCGACAGCCTGATCGGTTGATAAAGTGCATAATACTGTTAAATCAAAACAGTATTTAATTCTGCTTCTGTAAGATGTTAAAATCTACTTTGAGGAGATCAGAGTATGGAAAAAAAATAGGCAGTTAAACAAAATTCATAGAAGTGTGAAATGAAATGGGAATGTCTAAACATGTGAGGTTACTGAATGGAAAGCGACAGAGCAAAATATCTGGATCAAGAAAATGATTTGACTCAACTTCTGATGCAGGATTCACCCATGGCTTTGCGCTTGATTTGTGGAAAGAGTGAGCTCCGAGTTTACAGTGAAATAGTGTTGAAGAGGTAAATTACTACAAACAACATATGGCAAATATTAAAGTAACCATGTTTGTTATTGATTGAAAATAACACATCAAATAGTAGGACTATGGTGGTGAATATTTGTCTATTTGGTAATAAATGGTTTCTAACAACTTGATTTCACACTATTGTCACACAAAGACTGTTTTTTTATGATTCCTGTTTGAAGTATTGAAGTAAAATAATATTTTATTGAAGTTCTGATAACAGAAAGATGTTCCATAAAACCCGTCACTGACAACACACCTGTCTCAGATAAGGTGTTTGAGATAAATAGACGATAAGAATACACATTTCGTTCATAAAATACTGAAAACATAGCAATGGGATTGACCTTGTTAATAATGGTGGCATTTCATATGTTTGCCAACGTAACTCGCCAAACTCATCGCATGGAGCAGCTCCTTCCCGGTTTGATAAGCTCTCCTTCACAGCCCCATCTCTCTCCATGTAGATCTCTCTCTCAGCTCCACATCATCAATAACTTCAAAGGCACAAAAGCAGCTAAATTAGGTCCGCCACTTTCTTCTGTCATGACTAATGAGCTCTCCCTTCGTTTGTATATTAGTCTCGCTCCGCTGTGGCCGTACCCCAGGGAGCGGGCCACTGCTGTGCCTTCCCATGAACAGGTAAGCCCAAACAGATGAAAAGGCAACAGAATGGAAATGGAAACAATAGGGTTTTGTTTGAGCCTCACGCACAGTGTTAGTTTAACGTAAAGCCACATGTGTATGGTGCTCGGTTTGTTTCATTTTTGTTTGTTCTCTCAATATGGAAAACAGTTTGTATTTTCAATGGAAATCTGTATAGCTGTATTTTAGAGTTGTCATGTAATGTGCAGTATCTGAATGTCCTAGTGCAGTGAATTAAAGTTACACATTGCAGATTTTCTTCTAAATTAAAAACAGAGGAACACAACAGTTTTGGACAAGCATAGAAAAGTTCTGCGCCCCTCGTGGTCATGAAAATATCTGTCAGAACCATCTTCCACAGCTTTTGGCAGCGAGGAAATGACTGATATGGCCTGTCATTAAATGCGGGCACCCAAAAATCTAAAAAAATACACATTTCTGAAATTATGAGATCATAAACTTTGAGAGGAGAAAATGAGAGAGGAAAGGAGAAAGAAAGAGTCTGTGTTTATATGCTTATGTCAGAGAAAAGAAATTGTTATTTGTCAGCAACATGTCAAAAAAGGCCACAAAAGAATTCAACACTCTGGCTGCCCAGTAAGACCGGGACACGCTGTGGCTTACACTGCTCTTTTTCCCAACAAATCACATTATTATTGAATGGGTAAACTGCCATGTGTCATCGGTTAATTTCATTTTGACAATGATGCAGATGAAATACGGAGGCGAGACTTCAGAGTGCAGAACGAGCGTCGACCTCGCTGATGAATTCAAGTCAACCGAAATAAGTGGAGAGAAAGAAGTATCTGGTCTGCCTTAATCATGAACTTACAGGCCGGCAGAAATTGATGACATCAGTTCACATTATAACCCGCTGATAAAATCACGAAACAAATATCAGCCTATCTTTCAGTTAAAGCCCTTTATCTAATTCGGCACGTACACTCACTGAATGCTCAGTTGACATGTGAACTCACTGTGACCACCGAAACAGACAAGACACTTATTGGAAGCAGAAATACCCAGACTGCCTCACTCAGTCTTGTACACAAGTCAATTAAATGCAGGAGACCTCTGAACTGAGATAAAGAGCAATGTTCGAGAGCGTTTTATATGGCTCTCAAAGCAACGCCTGGGCCAAGGCTTAGATAAAGCTACTTTTTATGACTGTTAGACAGAATATGTGTTTGGACTGAACACTGGGTTCACTGACATTCACTTCCTCTGACATGACTTCTTTCACCCAGTATAAACATGACTGCTTACATAAGCCTGATGGAATCAACAAACATATTTGCCTGTATTTTAATTTCATTTAGACGCACTTAAAGTGTGTGAAATCAGTTTTTTTTTTTCTTTTTTTTTTTGCAGCAACTCTTGACTTGAAACATGTGGACGCACTGGAAGGGGGGGAATCCCTTGCACGGTGGTGTCCAAAAGGTGGCAGTGTTGAGTTTTATAATGATGTGCGGTGGTGTGACAAAACCCCTTCAATCTAATGCTTTTTTCATTTTCTTTTTCTTTTTTTTTTATTTTGGATGAAGTTACCATTCAGCATCGTCTATATCTACCACGTGTGCTTTATATGCGAGGAATGTTGTAGAAATAACAAAACACAGAAGACCGTCGGTATCATGAATGAGTTGAACTAAAAAAAATGTACAGAAAAATTAATGCGCTGCTTCAAAACACTGGAAATGTCATAAGAGTCAATGTTGCAGAGAGAGAAGAGGAAAAGCGTTATAACTACACTACATAACTGTGTTTCTTTTGCACCTATCTATCTTTTTACTGTGGATGCTATGGTTAAAAAAATCCACCAACTCCAATGCATGCATGCACTTTCCTCACAAAAGAATAAGTCAAACTGGGGGGGAAAAAAATTAGAAATCAAACTGAAAGATCCGAATGAGTACCACAGTAGACGTGTCTCAGCTGACAGTCAGCTGGTAGCTTTCTGACAGTTGAGAAAAGTTTTGTTCTGCAGGCTACTAATATGTTAATTAGCTGTGTGAGTGTGCGACCCTATTGGCTCTTCGTCCGAGTCAATTTCCCATTTCCAGCCTGACGTCAGGGCGGTAACAATGCTCTTAAACTCATCTGCTGTGTGATCCCACTAAAAAATCGCCCCAGCAGTCAGCGGCTTGTAAACGTGCGAGGCTGCCATAGACTTCTCGGCTCCTTCTCCCCTCTCCGCCCGCGTAATGTATTCACGAAGAAGCGTAAAGTGTTAAATGTTTGAAATACAAAAGCGCCGGATTTCACATGCTGAAAAAGGACTCCGCTACTCGTGCGCGCGGCACTGCTGTGTCTGTGCAATAGACTCTGCAAAGAAAAACTCCTCCGCAGGTCCGCGGCTGCAAAAAGGACGCTGAAAACCTTTTCTTTTTTTTCGTGTTTTTTTTTTTTTTTTTTTTTTTTTTTTTTTAAGTTTCAAGACTTTAAAGATTCAAACTGGCTCACGTTCTTCCCAACCAGCCCAGTTTGACAGCTGCTCTTCAGCCCGCTTGGAGGACTGTCAGCAGCAAGAGGATGGCATCAGAGCTGGCAATGAGCAACTCCGACCTGCCCACCAGTCCCCTGGCCATGGAATATGTTAATGACTTCGATCTGATGAAGTTTGAAGTGAAAAAGGAGCCGGTGGAGCCCGATCGCAACATCAGCCAGTGCAGTCGCCTTATCGCCGGGGGATCCTTGTCTTCCACCCCGATGAGCACGCCTTGCAGCTCGGTGCCCCCTTCCCCAAGCTTCTCGGCGCCCAGTCCGGGCTCGGGGAGCGAGCAGAAGACACACATAGAGGATTTCTACTGGATGTCCGGTTACCAACAGCAGTTGAATCCAGAGGCGCTGGGATTCAGCCCCGAAGACGCGGTCGAGGCGCTGATCAACAGCAGTCACCAGCTCCAGTCCTTCGACGGCTATGCCAGGGGCCAGCAGTTCGCCGGCGCGGCCGGGGCGGGAGGCGCCATGGCCGGGGAGGAGATGGGCTCCGCCGCCGCGGTGGTGTCGGCAGTCATCGCCGCGGCGGCCGCGCAGAACGGAGCGCAGCACCACCACCACCACCACCACCACCACGGCAGCGGCGGACACCACCAGGCGCCCGGCGTCCAGTCCAACGGCGCGCCCGGCGCCGGCCACCCACACATGCGCCTGGAGGAGCGCTTTACGGACGACCAGCTGGTGACCATGTCGGTGCGGGAACTCAACCGGCAGCTACGGGGGGTCAGCAAGGAAGAGGTGATCAGGTTGAAACAGAAGAGGAGGACCCTAAAGAACAGGGGCTACGCGCAGTCCTGCCGCTTCAAGCGGGTCCAGCAGCGGCACGTCCTGGAGGGGGAGAAGACGCAACTCCTGCAGCAGGTCGAGCACCTAAAGCAAGAGATCTCCAGGCTGGTCCGGGAGAGGGACGCGTACAAAGAAAAGTATGAGAAGCTCATCAGCAACGGCTTCAGAGAAAACGGATCCAGCAGTGACAACAACCCTTCATCCCCGGAGTTTTTCATGTGAGTGTCGACAATATCGCGAAAAAGCAGAACAACTATATCAGTTACTCTCAGCGCTTAAAAAGTTTTCATTAGGAAACTTTTTTTTTCCCCAAAAGAATTTGGCACAAAGCCCACTAGACCAAGAAATAAATTGCCATTTTTTTTCATTTTTGTTTTCTTATTTTATACATTTTTTGAAAACAATTTCCTCAAGTCTGACTGCTTTAGATCTTAAAGGGCTTGGTCTTTTTTTCCCCTTCCGGAGAAGCTCAATTTAGAAAACTTTCATCAACCTTTTTTTTTTTTTTTCATGCTCATGCTCATTATATCGCGCATACCCTGTTTGTCAAGATTTTTCACCGCTCTTCATTTGCAGTGTTTGATTTTTCAAAGTTGATCAGACTTCACGCCGCATACGAAGCGTGCACGCAGGCACCTTCAGTATCCGCCTTCAAAGTTCATCAACTTGCCCTTTTTTTTCCATCATTTTACTTTTGATTCAGTGTACAGATTCCTGACAAAACTGCATCCACCGACAATGTGCTTTTGAGTCTTTTTTTTAAGAACTTTTTTTTGTCTGCCAAACTTGGAGGATTGCGAGCCTGCCTTTTGACGCCACCTCATCTCATGCTTGTTATTATGTTGAACAACAAAAGACTCTATTCATTACAAACTATTCATTGTTTTTTTTGTTTGTTTCTTTTTTTTCAAGAGATGTGTTATTAAACTGCCCTGCATGCTGGACATGTATGGTTTATTATTATTATTATTGTTATTATTATTATTATTATTTGTCTTCTTCTTCATTTTGCTTAAAGATGTCCCTCTCTGTCGGATGACTCCAGCATGGCATTCATTACTTCATTTTTAGGCCTCCTCACTTTTTTGGGACAGCGACAAAAAAGTGACAGGACTCCCCCCGCCCCCGTCCCGTCCCGTCCCGTCCCGTCCCGTCCCCCCCAGCACCCCCTCCACCCCCCTGTAATCTATACGAGTGCATTTCAGCTGTGTTGAAGCGCTCCACCATCGGCTGTCATTAGGCTGCACTGAGTGCGTCTCAAACTCCTGATCCAAGTGTGTCGGCGGGGATCCTGGCGCAACAAAAAAGGAAAGACTTCTCGAGTCTGTTGCTTAATAAAAAAAACTATATTGTTATTTAAAGATATTCCACTCTGCATTTGTCAAACTGTTTGGGATGCATTTTTAAAGCGTAATTTAAGTACAAAGTTTTATAAGTTGCAGGAAGATAACGTGCTACAGGTTGGAGGATAATGCCGAGAGATAACTCTGCGAGGGATTTTTTTTTTTAAAACATTGATTTAGAGGAATTGGCTCGTTTCCAGATTACACAGTGAGCAGCATTGCGCAGTGCATAAACTGCGCTTTTTGCAGCTTGTGCTTTAAACCAAGTGTAAAGGCTCTGGTCTCCGCCACACCTTTTATTATTGTATTTAGAAAAAGAAGAGCCTTTTCCATGTTTCCTAAGCGAACTGACATATGTTGAACTGAAATGCACTAAAAAAAAAAGGAGAAAAAAAATAAATGTAATGTGAAAGTTAAGGAAAAGTTAATATTAAGATGGCAGTCTGGTACGACCTAATCGTAACATTTTGGGATTTTATTATAAGTTCAGGACAGACTGTTGATTTGTCTCAAACGAACTCAATATCTGCAAAGCAATAACTAATTATTAAAATCGATGATGTCTGGACATTGTTAGAGGGTCAGGGGGGCTCACCCTGCATGTACAAAACGGAGTACCGCCAAGAAATTCTGAGGCTATGTTAATTAATCTTTTATCTTATATATAGTATATATATATTTTGCTGTGCAAAATTATTTCACTCACTAACCATATGTGATGTTCATATGTGCTCGTTTTTTTTTTTTTTTCATTTCATACGATTAAATGATATGCAATAAATGTATGTAAATGTCTTCAAAACGTTTCTCACTTTTCTTTTGAAGTGTCCGGGATTTTGTTGTTTTTTTATTTCTTAACGGGAAAGTGCAGCAGCAGAGCTCAAATGAGAACATCAAGGTAAAATTACAGCACTACAATCAAGCACACATTACTGTTACACTGATTTAATGCACAAATTAGAGACAGGATTTTAAAAGCAGTTTAACAAAAAAAAACCTGATTGGACGGAAAATTCAGGCTGACAATCATTTTGAAGAAGATTCTGCACACATTGTCACAGACAAGTCAAATGAAGCACACAAAAAGGATTGAGAAACACTGTGGCCTGGATTTAAATACATTTGATAAAATACTTAATTTCAATGAAACAAGATTGTTTTTTCTTGTTGATGCATAATCTTAGAATTCCAAATTCTTTTCAATGTTTAACTGCAAACTATGTGCTCAGTCTTATATCAGTCATTTCACACAATGTCAATTCTTTACCCTTATGCCAAATTAATATTCTTATGAAAACATTATCTTTGCACATTGCAATTACAGTATTTCACTTCATGACTCGCATCCTCCTGTGTGTTTATGGGAGCGTGCTAATGTTTTATAGAAGAAGCATCACACCCTCTCCGTTTTATTGTAAACTGTGACCTTTGATAGCTGTATTTTCGTGGCTCTTTTTCTCAGTCTTCGTGTGTGTGTGTGTGAGTGTGTGTTGTGTGTAAGGAAGTGTCGTGTCCTTGAATGACAGTAATCAAGACATCTCAGTGTGATCTTCTTGCTGCGATGCATGTGCACACTCTTCATCTGACCTTTTTTTTTTCCATTAATATTCTATTTCCCGTTCTGTAGGTCTGGTGCTCCCCGCTGCTTGTGTTTTCTGAACAATATGCGCTGGCTGTCTTTGCATGTCATCGTTTAGCCGTTCCCAGCTTCGCCCGGCGTTCTCCCGGTTGCCAGAGGGTCTGGATGTTGGCCTGAAGCAGATACGCTCAGGGAGAGGGAATGCAGTGAGGGCACAGCCATGTCAGGCATGTGAGGGGGCGCTGGAGAAGGTGCCAATTTAACTCAGCCACTGCGGTGAGCACTGGAGGCTCTGGCTGCTTTACACAATCTTGCATTTAAGCTGGTGTGTGGACATCTTGTGCTGACTTCCTTTAACTTCACTTTGCACTGCACTGGTGCATTCAGTTAAAAAAACAGGACATTTTTTTTTTTTTTGTGAAACACAAGAAGGGAAAAAAGTAAGTTCTGGAACAAGAAACAGCCATGTGGGCATCTTATTTCACTGTTCCTGAACAATTTGTTTGTTGAAACAGGAAGAGTGATGTGCCAAAACACACTCTGAGGAAACACCAAAGTTTCTGAGGACAGATTCACTCTCAATCTGTCAGCTTTTCGCAGCGTAGCCCCAGTTTGTGCAGGCGTGAGTATGTGAAAAGGACATACATGAAGGACATCTTTCAGAAAAACTAACCCCACTGTGAATGTATTAACAAGGCGCAGAGGGATCAGCTGTTATTATGCAACACACACACAGAAGAATCTGAAGTTATACATTTCTTATCTGGAAAATCAGAAAAACAATCTTTTCACTGCCCAACAAAGACGATGTGGGAAAGAAAGACAGAAGTTTTCACCGAACACTTGTATCCCGTCTGAGGTGCGCTGCTGCTGTGGAGGCTGATTTGCCCAGAGTGAGGGGAGATACTGAGACAATAGTCGGGCTTGGGCTGAATTAAATGATTTTGCTGATGATTAATAGTGGTGTGGGCCACTGGCTCCTGCGATGTAGAGATGATAAATCGTGAGTGCAGCTCCGTGCAGCTGTGCCAGTGTTGGGTCTTTGCATGCACACACCATGCAATTTACAGCCAAGCCACTCTCCTTCTTCCTCAATTTATCTAATTACATCTATTTGATCTGAAAAGCAGTGCTGCTGTATTTTGATATTTCATATTAACCACAACTCTGCACTGAATGGCTTCTGGGAGACTAACCATTGCCTTCTCCACCCCATGTTTCAGTAGTTGCCATTTCAAAGAGAAAATAATTTCTTCTTCCGTAAGAAGTCATGCATTTCCTCTCTGAAGACCGTGCATTTGTGTGGTGGGCTTTTGATGTGTTCGGAGTTGTACGTAAAACATGAACATTTGGTTTCTCTGTGAGGGTGTCTTACACCTCCCGAGCTTGTTTATTGTGTTAGTTTCCTCATTGAAAGAGATCAGTTAGAGCTATAATGTCAAGCAGTAAAACTGAAAACGCACTCACCGCACAGACACTCAAACCGAAAACACACTCATCTGCGCACAAACGCAAAAAACAGAGAAGCGAACGACGAGTGGCCCAGCTTGGATTCGCCACAGCAGTTTATTTCCCAGCATGATATCCACTCTGTTTTTCTCTCCTTTTTTCTCTTTTTATGAGGCTCAAATCTAAACGATATTTGCACAGCAAATATTTATTATAAAAAACAGTGCTCCCTCTTTACATGTGTGGCACGAGTACAAAAGGGATATGCAAGTGATAAAACGATCGATTTTCTAATGATGCTCTCAAGTGGAACGTCTGATCTATGTGGGCTGACAGCATAAGATGTAGCACAATGTTTGATGAAAAAGCAAGAGCGCCGCTTGAGCCAAAAACACGACTGAGTTTGGGCTCTGGATTTTTTCAGACCTTACATAGCTCCAGAGGAAGAAGTGTAAAAGACCTTAAAGCTACTGTTAATGTTTGCAGCCTGTGGACAAGGTCGATTAATACCTGTGAAGATTAAAAGTCGGGGTGAAATGTGTGTAATGCAAATGTGTGATTCCGTGTCCGTGCATGCTTTCTTAACTCTTCCGTTGTCTTCTGGAGAAGAGGATGAGCAGAGGTCAGACGTTACGGCGCACGAGGCGACGCTCAAAGTCATTAGAGTAATCCCTGCCCCGGGGAACCCGCGCTCATTTCCTCTGCCCGAAACCACTGAATGAGATGTACGCTGACATCCGACATAGCGCAGCGCACACTCAAACTCAAAACAAGTCACTGGCTTTTTTTTTTTAAAGCCAATTTCCTGTATTTCACTGCTGTCTTGGAAAGTCACACTCTTAGATCATGTGCAGCAGTGCTTCAATGGAAAAACTTTTTTTTTGAAGAAGCAATTCTTGTTTTCTTAGCAGTGTAAAAACAGCATTATTACTAAACCTCAGTGTCGTTTTGCTAAAAGTAATAAATTCAAAAAAGGCGTTTGTGTATCATGAGTGTTTCCATAAAATGTGTAGAGAAAGTTTAGTCTCCTGCTGCCATGCAGTATGATTTTCACTCAATGATACTGAACAATGAAAACAAAAACAACTGAAATCATTGACAAATAATAATAAGGAAGGACTGCTTCTGTCTTTTAAAAGGTGACAGCTGTATAAAATGACTGTTGCCCAGTAATGCTCATGACACGTGAGGAGTTACTGTATGTTTATTCACACGCCCACATCCCTCACTCGCTGCATTGTGGGTGCTGCAGAAACACAACAAAGCAGTGAGTATTACTGAGGTAAAATCCGCTGTGCCCACCCTTTTAAACATCCACTCAGCTAAGGTTAGAAGTGTAAAACTGTGATTTTCAAAGTTGATTTTACACTTGAAGTGGCAATAATAAAGTCTTAGAAGCCGAGGCAATCCAGTGACTACACTGACAGGAAAATGCAACAAAAACAGCTGAGAGTTTCACACTTCTTTCTCTGCTTACAATGTTGATTTAGGTTTACCACATGACTGCTTCCTTTAAATGTAGTCTGACTGACTGCAGGGTTTAGTTCTGCTACAACGTTGATCATGTTAAAAAAAATGTCTCCATTTGGCAATTCTATTCAAATCCATTCATGTAATGAAGGAGGATGAGAAGATGTTCGGAATAGGAGGAGAGGATGCAGGGGATGGAGCGGAAGATCCGCTGTGACAATCCGACGGGACAGCCAAAAGACGAAACAGCTTTAAAAACATTCTGAAATACATAATGAGATGCTTTCTAATGTTTCTATTCCATCAATCAAAATCAATCAAAATACTCAAACTCAGATCATAAAGTAATTTTAGCCTTAGTGGACGGAGCTCTCATTGACAAGAGTCTGTCCACATTCAGGACAAATGCATCAACAGATATGATCAGTTCCTCTGATTACAGGATACCTGGTCTCCTGTAGAATTAAATGGCAGTCGGGGATCACTTAAGAGACACTCTATTACAGAAGCGATTGCCTTTCTATATGTTTCTTTCTTAGTGGCAAAAAAAAGGGTTTGAACCAGACATCAAGCGGATACATGTGGTGTCATTAGAGCATTGTCCTTGAAAGACTGGCTGCAGGTTACGTTGGTAATGAGGTGGTAGGGACTTGCTGGGGTAATTTTATATGTCTGTAAATGGACCCAAACTAAGAGCCTGTGACTTGAATAAATGCAACACCCCTCTTAGCACAGTACAGCTGTGCCACTGCAGAAGGTGGCAAGAAGCGAAAAGAAAAAAAGAAAAGTACACATCTCATTCCAGGTTCTTTTTCTTTATTTTTCATGACTATTTATATTGTATATTCTCACTGAAGGCATCAAAATGATTAATGAACACACATGAAATTATATAGTAAACAAAAAAAGTGTGAAATAACTCCAAACATGTTTAATGTTTAAGATTCTTGCTTTGTACATCTTGGCACTGTCTGGATGGGCTTCATGTCATGTGAGACGCTGAGCACTTGTTGGCTCTTTTGCCTCCTCTCTGTAGTTCATCTCATCCCAAACCATGTCCACTGGGTTTAGGTCAGGTCATCTGGTGCAGCGCTCCATCACTCTCCTTACGGTGACATATCCTTAACACAGCCTGGAGGTGTGTTTGGGGTCATTGTCCTGTTGAAAAATAAATGATGCTCCAACCGGATGTGCTGGCCTGTCGCTGCAGGATGCTGTGGTCGCCATGCTGGTTCAGTGTGCCTTCAGTTTTGAATAACTTCCCAACAGTGTCACCAGAAAAGCGCCTCCACACCATCACCCCTCCTCCTCCATGTTTCACGGTGGGAACCACATACGGAGAAACCATCCATTCACCTTTTCCGCGCCGCACGAACACACAGCAGGTAGAGCCAAATACCTTCAATTTGGACTTATCAGACCACAGTACTGATTTCCACTGGCCTAATGTCCACTGCTTATGTTTTGTGGCCCAAACAAATCTCTTCTGCTTGTTTCTCGTTGCTTTCCTGATTGGTTCTTGATGTCAGCTGCGAACAAATCTCACTGCTGCACAAGACAACTGATGGTCCCAACATCATTAAAAAAGGCAAAATATTCCACAAATTAACCCTGACAGGGCACAGCTGTGAAGAGAAAACCATTTCAGGAGACGACCTCATGAAGCTCATCAGTCCGTGGTGCTGTGAGCAAAGCAAAGGGTGGCTGCTTTGAGGAATCTAAAATATAAAACATGTTTTGAGTTATTTCACATTTTTGGTGTTTACATCATTCCGTTTGTGTTCATTCAAAGTTTTGATGCCTTCAGTGAGAATCTAAAATGTAAATATTCAGGGAAATTAAGAAAAAAAAAAACAAGGAATGAGAAGGTTTGCTCTAACTTTTGACAGGTGGCTCATATCAATAATCTATATTTTGTTTCAGGATGGCTCAGCAGCTATTTGAGTGACACTTTTTAAAACCGCTTTCTGTTCAGCCCTAAATTGAGATGTAAACTTAAGTTTCTTATTTTCCCACAGCCTGAATCATTACTTTAAATATCCAGTTAGCATTTTCTTCACCAAGTTGCTCCGTAGTTCCAGAGGTTTCATCAAACACAGATAATCAACTGCACCTTCCAAAACTCTCAGGAGATTTTTGCTGCTGCCACTAAATGAACTGGTGAAACACCAGAAACACCAGGGATTTTTATATTCACTCAACAAGTAAAACAGTTTTCTTCTTCTTTTTTTTACATTTAAGTAAATTTGGCATCACTGTGTAGCTTCTTTCAGTCAAACCTAATTCATTTGTCTCTGATGCCAATTAGTTTCTTGCCAGTGGTCTGAACATCCCTCTATTAAATTTAGATTGTTGCAAACTAAGCAAGTATCGAAGTTCAGTATGTGTCTTACCAAATGTTTCCAAATGTCTTTTGATTGGTTTAAAAGCATTCTGTTAACTTTTTAAAAGTGTATAGTGTGCAATGAATACTGTGGATCTGATGGTTTGACTTTATTTCTTGGCTCTGTGGCGGTTCCCAAAGGGCTCCATCGTCCTGAGATGGCAGGAGAGTGTTTTTCTCTCTTTACACCTACAGTGTGCTCTGCTTTGAGAGAATGGTTAGAGACACCAGGCAAGTAATATATCTATAATATTTCAAGCGGGTGTCTTCAAACATAATGTTTTCTGATACAATAAACCAATTAGAATTGATTTACACAACATTCAGTTGGAAATCCATTGCTTTAAAAAGATGTTTTGTGGAAAAAAAAATAAAAAAAAAACATTTTTCTCACAGCATTTAAAAGCTGGCACTTGTGTAACAACACAGCACTTCTAAAGTGTGTGAATGACAGTTTTGACCCTCCTTACACAACATACCTACTTGCCAGCTGTGAATGTTTCAGTCATGACAAAGCAGCAGACGTTATTCTTCTCGGCTGTTTAGTTATCTTCGCAATAAATTGTCTTGCTTTTAGAACAATCCATTCTGTCATTTTATGAATTGAGCAGGAACAAAGGCCTCTGCTTGCTACGGTTTCGCCTCTCCTGTGTGATGGCTTAGATGAGTTAGATCATTTAGTTTTTCCTCCTGTGGTTACATTTGTTTTGATGCATGGGTTCTGCCAGTTGAATCTATTTGCATGCAAATTTTTACATTTCCCCCCGCATCAAACGCTTACCATGATACATGTACTGTATTCCAGCAGACAGACAAGTGCGAGAGAGTCTCACTCAGATTGGATCTGCTTGTTTCTCCGTGTGTCTGTGTGTGTCTGTGTCTGACAATGTGGAGGCGTGACACAAACAGAGGAGACAGAGGATTCAAAGAAGGTGACGGCACGCGTGCTCGTTTATCCATTCTGATACGTTTTGTTCAATCTCGTCTGCTTCTTTAGGTCATCAAGAAAATTCCTCCATCTGTGATTTCAAGCCCCCGTCCTCTGTGCTCTTCGATCCCTGAGGTAATTTCTCTCATATATCCCTATATTATATTATTGCTATTTAATTTGTGAGAAGTTTATAAACTATTCATTCCTTTAAAAATCAAACACAAATTGTACGCATTACTATCAAGCATAATTACTGCTACTTTTGTGTACTTGGTTTTTATCAATACACAATTTAATCCATATCAACCAATCATTGTTATTAGACTCATTGCATATTAATTAGAAGAAGATAAAGTAACCGCATATCGTATTGAGTGTTTTAAAGCATATTGCAGTCCTCCATAATGGATGCGTAATGTACCGTAGTTAGTCATTGCCAATTCATGCGCTAAAGAGTTGACACCTCTGTGATGCTGGCAGCATCCTCGTCCATTACACCACCCTCTAGCTCCCCAATGCCAGAACTTTTCAAAGCGTTGAATGTATTTTACTGATCTTTTGTTTTATATCTATGAGGTTAAACTTCTCTTACTCTAATTCCACACGCTCTGGATCAACGGCACGAGCAGCATATTATACTGTAGCCATACCTTCCAATCCTAATGACGTGTTCAGATTTCTGCTCTTTTGCTTGCAAACTCCAAGTAACTGCTTGGTCTTAAAACATAAAACGTGGAAATGTGAATCGGTTTTAATTTTTTCCCCCATTGTGTGTGTGTGTGTGTGTGTGTGTGTGTGTGTGTGTGTGTGTGTGTGTGTGTGTGTGTGTGTGTGTGAAGCCACCGTTATTTACTTGATTGTGTCTAAGTGGGGTGTGTGGGATCAGTGGCTGGCCTTTCTCCAGATCTACTTAACTTCACGAGGGGCATCAGGACAAAAGCCATCACGGAAGACAAGGACAAATCATCTTTAGATGAAGTGTTTTAAGTGCTCTGATTCTCCTCCCACGTCATCACTGTGAATTAGGTGCCCTCTGCTCGCTGCTAAGGGGTGTCAAATATAAACAATGCCAGGGGAACGGATGTTAAACGAATGAAAGTGGAAAACCATGAGGGTGTCTATCTTAGTCAGCCTCGTAAATCTCAGTTCCCTTGCCATGCTGCCGCGCTGTACTGATGTTGCGCTCTGACAGCCTGCCAGCTGAGCTTAGAGGGGCTGCGTGCCGTGTGGTCTGCTCCATCCTGCTCTTAGCGGCTTCAATGCAGGCAGGCATTGCAGGCAGAGCCGTGTCTTTGTTTTATGCAAATCTATGCATATGAGGGGGTGTGGGCTGGGAGGGGGTGGGTGGGGTGATGAGCAGTCTGGCCACGTAGCTCCAGGAGGACAAGCTGAGTGATGGAGACGGAGAGCCAGGTCTTGGTGTCCTTGCCTGGGGAAAGAGTGTCCTGACTCCAGCCCGGACTGCCTGGGCACCACCAGGACACTGTGTCACTGCGCTCTTCTACCCCACTAATCCACCGGAAAGATGTATTCACCAGCAGCGAAGTCTGGGTGGAGATAAAGAGAAGTTAACATCGGTAGAAAATCACCAGTGTGTCTCACCTACGACCAGCGAGTGTGTGTTAAAGGCAGCCACGTCTCGGGGGTTCGCTGTGCAAAAAGACACTGGAGCACGTAGCCCAGCAGGGGGTTGAAGGACCCAGAATATGCTGACAAAGATAAAACGCCAGGTGTGTGTATATGCACTGTAAGTGTGTGAGAGGCCGTGAGGAAGACACAAATATAGATCAGGGGAAAAGCATGCTTGTGTGTATTGTTTATGTGAGTCATTGTGTGTGTGTGATCGCAGCAGCGTACGGTGGCAGGTAGGCGAGCGCCACGAACCAAGTGGGAAGTGTAAGACGGGGAGGTTGAGGTGAAACTTGCGAGGCAAAATCACCCACATATCTCATCACATCAATCATTTTCCCCTTGAAACAAGTGACTTTTGTTTCTTTAGTCAGCGTCATTCATCCGTACAGTGAATTATGTCCTCTAAATGTTTCCAAAATAGCTCTGTTTCCCCATCCTGTCTTGCTCACACTCTTCTCAGAGCCCAATGCTAATGGTAATGGCTGGTCGGAGGCTCTTCTATCACAGAGAGCTCTATTTCTGGGTGCCAGGATGTTGGTCTCAGTCGCTGAGGGCAGATGAAATCGATCCAGATTGACCTGTCATGTGGAGGAGAAAATGAATGAGAAGGAGGAGGGGTGCAGAGGCCACGGAGAGAAAGGGGGCAGTGCAGAAGTATAAAAACAACCTCCTGCTCCATATGGGTCAAAAGTCGAGGGATGATTTATTCAAGACTGGGTGTTATCCCTGCTTCTCCCCCCTCCTCTTTTCTGCTCCACCTGCCTCTCGGAAAGGAGTGAGAAACTGGAGACTGCTCAGGAGGAGCTGGCTATATTTAGCGTGGGTGACCAAAGACACTGTGGTCTAACTTTAAAGTTAAAAATACGGACGCCCATGTACAGTGAGATGTGCACAGTTTGCGTCATTACCAAGCACTAAGCCCAAGTTCTTAAGCTTCTCCGGGCCGAGGAGGGAGAGGAAAGCAGCTTGGAATGTTCACTTGACACTTGTATCCTCGTGGTTGTATCTACATTGACTTAATTATCTTATGTCTATCTGGCACGATTCATAGACCCAATTCAATTCATACATTTCATTTTAGAGATTCAACCTTGTGAAGAAACAAACACTTTTCCCAGATTGTGAAACTAACGCTATCGCAGTAAAGAGAGAGGGAAACAAACAAAGAGAGAAAGCCAGAAAAAGTGAGATTTATGGCTCCATTTGACTGTGAAGTACTACTAGATTTAGCCCAGTGTGTTTGGGCAGAGCTCCACTTTGCTAATTATTTTCCCGTGGCAGAGTTCTCAGCATGGCGCTCCTTCCTCGCTCTGAGGAGGGAGGCTCAGTGGTAAGTGCTTAGTCAGCCTTACTCCGGGTGTGAGATACTGTTGGGTCTCTGGCGAACTGCAGGGGAGGCGGAGCGGCATGGGACCGAAGCCATCGCAAGGTGAAGGCTTTGAGGTGAGGGCAGGCCGATCATCACCCATTAGGGGGAGAACGAGCTGATTCAAGTGGCGTGGTTTCGGGACCACAGTTTTGTCTGTGACGAGGCAGAAAAGAAATCAGAATAAAAACACTCACAGAGAATCATGCTAGGTTTGTTATGAGAGTTTTGCGATTGCTCCTGCAGACTAGATGCCACATGTGAAGATTTAAAGGACTCTGTCACTGAAGGTGCAACTCAATGAAGATGTTGGACTAGTTCATTTAGAAATGAATGAATCCGTGGACTTAAATTTCCTTAAATGCATCACTGTTACAAATGTGCATTGAAGATGAAACCGCCTGCATTTTGTTTTTCTATTCCATCTCTATTAATAGCCCAATGTCAAATCTTTCTATATCTACCCTTCGTTTTCGAGTGACAGGCAGCTCATCCTCTTCTGTCTGCCCCGCTATCCTCCAAATGACTCTCCTCCCAAACAAACTTAGCTTCTTTCCCTCTCGCCTCTGTTCCCAGAGCCGCTCTCTCCCTCTTCCTCCCTCCCTCCGCCTCGCACTGCACCTGCTTCTCTCCCGCTCTCCGCTCCCTCTCCAAACGTCACTTTTCCCCTCCTCTCCTCCTCCACTTCTATTCTCCCCCTCGTTAGCTTGATGAATGGCTTCACTGCAGGGAAAGTGCTGATTTTCATCCCTCTGTCTGATTTCTGCTGGCTGTTATTAATTTCAAACACTCAGAGAAAAGCAAGTGAGTCAATAAATAAGGAAATGAACACACTTCATCCTGCCATACAGCGGCTCTCACAGTCATTCACTCGGGGTGCTTTTCTTCCGTGGAGGCCAAGTCTGCATTTACACTGATAGAGTTCAGGTCCGCCTCTGAATCACAACACGCGTCCATATTTTTCTACGGCCAGAATAAAACTCGTTCAGTACTGCCGCAACATATCAAATGTTTCTGGAGTATTTTCAGCATCTTGCTTTGCTCAGACAAACAAGACCAGAGGGAGACAGAATGCTACAAAGCAAATAGCTCTGAAGAGACTCACAGTGTCCTCTCTCATCTTTCATCTTTCACACCAGTGCACCATTTAAGAAATGTATACAGAGAGTGACAATGGGAAGAGCGATAGAGGAGATGCAGGGAGAAAGACGGGCGATGAGAAGCAGCAGCCTAACAGAGTTATTGCTCCACATTAAACAATACTGTCCACATGCTGCGGCTGGGGCTGTACGTCTAAGTGTGCATTACTTACATTCCTGGCTTAATGCATTGCACTTGCTTGTTAACATCAAAACACAAACCGCGTCTGAAAAGAAAACACTTCTCGCTGTCAGACGGGAACACTTTGGACCGAGTGTTGTTTTTGTGTGTTTTATACATTCAATTAAAAATGTAAGAATATTTAATCGATCTGGGATTACCATAATGCATGCACAGACACTGGCATTATAGCCTAAGATATCATCACACTGTTTACAAAGTGTTAATACAAACAGCCCGGTGGAGTATCCTATTAATACACGAGGCACATACACATGTTCTCAGCGGCAGCGTCTGCGCTCTGCAGCCACAAGGCTTGTGTTTCCCAATTAAAAAAATATTTGGTATCAGATTAATAAACACACAGCCTTCCTTAGTTTGTCGACGTCTTCCTGACACTTTGCTCATTCATCCATTTCAGCGTTGTGTGAGCGTCCCTCTGAATCAGTGTACGTGTGCATGACAGGGGTTTCACAAGAGCAAATATTTGAAGAGGTCTGTCATGACTCGGCTTATTCAACACTACACAGGCATGCATGCATGCACACACACACATGCACACAAACAGAAGCAATGAATGCAGACAGAATAAACATGGGGGGGATATTGCAGAAATTAATAAAACTAATAATATAAGCACAGTTTAATCCATCCATCCATCCATAAAGGACAAAATACATAATACAAGTGAGGGCAGGTCTAAAGTGTATCACATGGCAAAAAAAAGCCATAGAAACACCAGCTCATTTAACATGTCCATCTTTGGACTACAGGAGAAAACAAGTGTATCAAGAGAGAGAGAGAGAAAAAAAACATCTTAGTCAGGCTCCAAGTCAATAACAAGGCTAACGCAGACCTGAGTCACATGAGTCATTATATACACTCCTTGAATCACGATACAAAAGGTGGAACAGCATTAAGCATCAAGCTCGATGGACAAAAGCAGAACAGAGTGAACTCCTCAGATCTAAAAAAAAGCACTGAATTCAGAGAATCGCTATAGACTTAATGGAGCGGTAAGTAGAAAGTTTGGTGGCTAAACAAAAACAAATGTTGCCTTTCATGTGTGTCAAATTTAAGGGCTTGACAATTTTAACACGCAATGGATTCTCTGAATGTAACATTTCATGTTACTGCCATTGGGGCATTGGTTTTATTTCATCCCTGTGCCTTACAGGTGAATTATGAGGATTGGATTCTTCATTTGAAGCTTAAAAATGTCACAAGTATCCTACTCTGGGTGTCTATGTTGTGGACTGTTCACCAATGGAAGAGCAGTGAAAATGGGACTGACTTTCCCTTGAGTATCTTAAACATGTTGGATGGTTAAATTTCACATGTGTTCGTGTTTTTCGAAATGAGACTGTTTACAATTAAAATACATGCATGCTCCACTTAAGTTAAACGATTCAGATGAAGCCATTTTGGTACAGTAAATTGGCAATTTTGTGTGTTGATTGCAAGTTCACAAATGATGCAATTAATTGCTATTAATTCAGTTTAGTTTTGTGATTAATCGGTTACTGTTTTTATCCGACTGACACTACTAACTTTATTATAATAAATCAGGAACTATTACTATACAAGGCAATCTGTTTGAAAGTGCTAAAAACCACTGAAATCAAATATATTGACATTTAAAACTCACTTGCAGTAGCTTCAGGTACGTATGGTCAAATATCATCTCACCTTTGAAGTTTTTCTCTATTTTTCATTTGAGGTAAATCACCTCCATCAGACACATTAGCTGAGAGCAGGAAGGTATTTCCAAGGTAATAGGCCAAAAGCTGTTTTGTGCTCCTATGAAAAAATAAAATGTCGTGCAGTGTCCTCATTTTCACAACTTCCTGAAGCCCGACGCCACTAGCACCTATCCCAGTGTTTAGAGCAACGTTTTTAATCATGACTTCTAGATCATCAATTCTGTCAGAATTGTTTTAGTTCAAAAGGAACAGGTTGAAATCAAGAAACCTGTGACTTATCCGGTAAAGAGGGAAGTTTTCTCCAGACCTTGTGCAAGACATTGGGTCCCATTAGATAAAATTAAAATACTAAAGTGATACACAATTCACACAGCTTCAAGCATCCATGCGGTTCCCGTCATTCCTGATTTTATAGATTAATAATGAGATTCTCTGAAAAGGAGGGCCGAGCAGAGGCTGGATGAGCCGCCGCTGCAGGGGCAGTGGAGCCTGCATGTCTGCTTCATGGCTCTGTGAGTGCAGACATAACTATTGTGTTTACAAGCCTCAGTTGCTCTTACTGTTAAATTATTGGGGTGGGGGTGTGTTAAAGGAGGCGGTGTGGAGGGACGGGGGCGGGAGGGAGGGAGTAAATATTTGTCCCTCTCTCATAGTTCTGGTTAACCAGGCTGAGGAATGCTCTTTGCCTTTCATAATTACAGAGTTTGTGTCGTGTTGCCCTTGAAGAGTCCGTGGCCTCAGAGACCTGCCAGAAGAAGGTTCTCTGTGCAGTGGCACCATTCACAGAGTGGCACGACTCTCAAACAGGCCCAGGTTGCATGTTTTGTGTTCATGGGCAAAAATGAAGAGGCACAGTCTCTATTCTTTGATAGATATATATGTATATATAAACCCTGTCTTGCACCCTGATTGAACATGCTCAGCATCTTCATCTTTTTCCTGCTCTTTGATTTGGTCATTACAGGAGAGTGATGAATTCACAGCTGATAGTGTCTGGTTACGAGGAGCGGACGACAGTGTCAGATTACATTATCGGAAGCAGCTGCGTATTGACGCTGATACAAAAAAGAAAAGAGGAAGAAGACACAAACAGAAAGAAAATACCACGGCGTACTTCTCTCAGTACAAACTCGTGTCTGCTTGGATTACACAAATGACCCCTGACGAACCATAATAAGACACATGCATCTCTGTGGATACAAGCCATGACCGAAGGAATGGCTGCCGTTACCTTTCAATCTGACACTCTGAGACTCTTCAACCGTAGCACATTGCAAGTTTTAAAGCAATGTCGTGTCCTTAAATCACACAGAAAAAGAAAAAGAAAAGAGCCAGTTTTCAATATGCAAACAGGTCAGCCACGACTGTTATTAGTGTGAAGGATGTGAAATGGGGGTGATGGAGAGGGACAAAGCTTTCCCTCCGTCCCTGTGGCTGAAGTGGAATAGTTGCGGTGACGGGTTGTGACAGCTGAGGGAGCGAGGGAGAAGGAGGGGAGCATCACTCCAACATCCCCACGAAACACAGAGGAGGAAAGAGTAATTTGGGAAGAATCGCCTGCTGCATTCTGTCTCTCAAGCAGTCTGTTTTTGCTTTCTTACATTTAAATACAACGATTTGCATGTGAATAAGATTCTTTCATTCTGACAGCCCCCCCCCCCCCCCCCCCAACACACACACACACACTGGGTAATAGATATTTATTGCATGTATTCTTTCATTAACTCTCTAGTCCCTCTATTATCATAATGATTCAGCCAATAAGTATTAATACAGGTTCCTCGGCTCAATCCCCGGGGTCAAAATTAGACATACGTCAAACACATATGCCATATTAGAAGTAGATGCACACAGGACCAGCACACTGACTCTCATTTCCTTCCCTCGTCTCTTGATAGTATCCCTAATAGACCTCCCTCCCAGTGGCACACTGCTGTTGCAACATTCACCTACTATTGCTTTAATGAGATGTCTGTACTCTGTGTGTGTGTGTGTGTGTGTGTGTGTGTGTGTGTGTGTGTGTGTGTGCGTGCATTGGTTTGAGTGTGTGCTCTTACGTCTGTGTGTGTGTCTGAGAAAGAAAGATGTTAGCGATCCTTGTGGCCCTGTTTATCTCCACCCTTGTGTTGGAGTAGAGGGAGGTCAGAGGCAGGGCTGCCTGTATCCATCTCCATTCCCACGGCTGCCGTCTCACCGGCACAGTGGTCACAGGAGGATGAAAAGACTATGGATTTTTTTTTTCTCCTCCTCCCTACACTCACCAGAGCAGGAAGATTAGACAGAAGATGAGCACAGCCTGGCCCATTCAAAGCAACTGTAAGCTCGACACTGGATGCATCTGACCTGAGCTCTCTGGTTCACGGAGCACACGAGACCCGGGCTGCACACAGACACACACACACACACACACACACACACACACACACACACACACACACAGAGCACCTACAAGACCAACTGAGACAAGTGTTCTTGGTTCTCTTTTCCGGTTCAAAGCTTGGTCAGATGGTGCCCGGATGTATAACACTGACCTTGTGACCTTCGTACAGCAGAACGTTTCAAACACACACAACTACACCCACAAACATAAAACACTGGCAAGGAGTCAGCCCTCACACTTAATTCTCAGAAGCCCCAGATGGCGGCTGACAGTTGCGTGTGCATAAAAGAAGATATTTTGGGGAAAACTTGATAGACAATGAGGTGAAGCGAGTCAGGGAGGAGGAGGAGGAGCAGAGCATCCATATGGGGAGCAGGGTTGTGAGACACAGTGAAAGTGACGCAGGAAAACAGAAACAGGGAGATAAAATTTGAAGCTGTGCTGCTTCCACATTGAAATAATTTCTGTATAATTTGGGACAGGCCTGAGCTGCCTTATCAGTATCCAGATAAGTTTTCTCCTCCTCCTCCTCGGCCAGATGCATGAGAGGCCCTCATGACTGAAACTGACTGCGTATACTGATAGCTGCGACCATATGGCTGCCTCCTCTTCACTTATTTCATTACACGTGGAGCTCCTCCTCCCCCCTACATGGATACATCAATATACTCACTACTCGCACGTGTGTGTGTGTGTGTGTGTGTGTGTGTGTGTGTGTGTGTGTGTGTGTGTGTGTGTGCGCAATCATTACCCCCTTTGAAAGGTATTTGTCTTTGTGTTCTCTCATGGTTAAGCTTTATTTATTTTATTTTTTTATAATTAAAAACAGAGATGATTTTATTTGGTTAAAAAAAAATGTTTTCAAGCTGCAAAGTGAAACTAAACATGGCTCAAAAATCAGTGTTGTCTGAGTTTACTGGGGGTTACTTGCCAAACTAAAAATACAAGCAGATGCGACTGAACATTTGAGCCGAGGGCAAAGACGCAATGACAAGACTGGCTGAACATTTCACTGGCCTAAGTGACACAGACGAGGAGGCATTTGGGTAAAACATAAGCACTTCTGAACACACATTCCAACGTGTGGGAACAGTGGGGGCGGATCTTATCTCGCTGGCAATGCCAGTTTACTGCGATGATGAACAGTATGTTCAATTTACACCGAGTCTCCAAGAAGTCAGACGCTGACAGTAAACCTGCTACTTAGGTAAACGGGTGTCTCTCCTAACAAGCCCGTGTGTTTCAACATTTCAGCTCAGACAGAATAACAGCCTAAATTATCAGACACCAGAATCTCACCGGAGATAATTGGAAAGTTCCGCATGCTGGCTTTACAGTGGGCTTGTGGTGAAACGGGTTGCACTGTTTTAGGTGGCTGACATATGTGACGCCTGCACGCAGAGTTACTGCTGTTTCACACAAGAGAGAGTGGCAGGAAATGGTCAGTGGCGGTTATAACGCACGCATGTGAGTGTGTGTGTGGGTGTGTGTTACAGTGTGCGAGCTGGCCTTGGTTTCAGAGCTTTGGTATCAAGTGAGAAGAAACACTTTTTTTCTGCTGCTGTTTTCACACTTGGTTTTAAAATTCTCAGCATCTGCATGTGTGTGTGCGTATGTGTGTCTTTTTGCTGTGTGAAGTTCGTTGAAAGAGTGAAAAAAAACAACAACTGTACGCCACATTACAAAAAACAGGACATAATGGAGGCATAATGGTGATAATGGTGACATTTTGAACTAGAGCAACCTCATTTTTTTTATCACATTATTGTTCAGGCAGCCTATAATATATTAATATTGTTTCACTAACTTTAAATTTTATGGTTTTTAAGATACATATTTTTTATGGTGGAACACAGTATGTTGCGAGATCAAATTTGAAAACAAAGATCAATTTGAAGTTGGAAAAAAGGCTTTTACATATTAAGAGGATTGAGGAAGTCAGGGGTGCTCAATTTGTGCCTGACATTTATTTTAAAAGTTTTCCACAGAGTTCCTATCAAGTACAGAAATACATGTGAAAAAAAAAAAAAAAATCTATGTATATTTCTTCATGTCATCTCGTTTAAGAGCAAAACATCAGTAAACTGTAAGAATTAAAGTTACACACAAGGAAATGAAAACTACTGCAAATTTTAATTTCACCTTAAACCAGTTTTTCTCATATGTTGATGCAAATGAATGGAAAGTTAAGTCACTGACATATGTATGGAATAACGCCCTCCTGTGCACGGGATGTTTGAGCATTTATTTACTTGTGCGTGCACATGGGAAGATTCATGGCCGGAGCAAGGCAGCGAGGCGGTAGTGCGTCGGCACCGTTTGGGAGGCTGGGTGTTTGTCGTGGACACGCAGAGGGCGGCGCTCCAGTGAACAGGAGGCGGCTGCAGAGACATAAGCAGGGCGCACTGGCTCCACTCTACACCAAAGCACCTACATATGGAGGGGTCAAGGTCGCACGCACACACCGGCTCACACACATTTTCTGGTGAGGCGTCGGTTCCATTCCACAACGAGATATTGGCACTTTAACAGCTTTTTTTTTTTCTTTTTGGACATTATATTGTTTGCCGTTTAATGTTTACATAGGTTTTTCAGCAGCAGATACAGTGCAGCACCGAGTGCGTCTGGCTCCGTGCGCTTTGGCAGTATTCCACATACACACTGCGTGAGTGCTGTAAATAGCCGGAGTGTGTCGTGCATCTCTGCTGTGTTTGGACCTATTTTAGAGCTGACACAGGAAACAGGGCCATTCTGACAGCCACCGTGCCAGCCGGTACTGCACACAGCAGCCCCGGAACCTTCTGTTGAGCACACACCAAGAGACACACACACACACACACACACACACACACACACACACACACACACACACACACAGGTACGCACAAACTGGTTTATTCCACATTAACAACCTTCCCGTGCTTCATCGACCTCATAGACTTCCATGAGTCATTGAATTTCCTTTTTAAGTCGACACTTTTTCTTTCATCCCTCTGTTCTATTCTGGTTTTCCCCCAAACTCTGACTAGATAGACCTTTAACAAAAGCCCCCCGCTGTGACACTTGGCCGTCCCCCCTGTTCGCCACACGCCTCCCATCTTGTCTTTATCATTGTCGGTTTCAAACCTTCCAGAGCGACTTCTCTTCAGGGCCAACTAACAATATGTAGCTGCTTTTCTGTGTTAAATATTGCTGCATAATGACAAGCGAAATGATAACTCTGACAGAGGGGAGCTCAATTACCCAAGACACAGGTTTCTGCTTTCAGCTACAAGAGACAGCTGGAGATCTGGCTCTGTACACAGAGTTAATTTAAAGTTAATTCATGTTGTTTGTGCTGTTCTGGTTTATTATTTCAGTACAGTTTTTTTTTTCTTGTTCATTTAGCCACCAGGGCGATGTAATTTAATTCACTATCTTTGTAATTCATTTTTTCAGTAAATATTTTGTGGGGCTCAGATACAGAAGCACCGACTCGGTGAATTTAAACCTAAATGAAGCCGCATCTCGGTGATGTGACACTGCCGGCTCATTTAGGCACTGTTAGCACACCGACATAAACGCCTCTTCAAAGGCTGCGGCGGCGTCCGACTCGCCAGCCTCTCATATTTGGGGTGGAAGATAAATTCTGCAGGCTGCTCCTGCCTTTCCTATGTAATTATGGGCTCGGTGATGTGCCTTTACAGCCTGCCTAACAGTCGGAAATTATCTCCCGGAAATGAAGTCCAATTAATTGTGGCACTTTGCAGACGTACGTGTGTGCAGAAACACCATAATGACACTTAACGGGAAATTGGCTCCTGTTGAAATATTTAATAAATAAGTTGCGAGGTGAAACAACCTCGTACGATACTGACAAAAGTAGCTTGTTCCTGGATATTTGTTCCCGTTCAAACCGGCAAACACTTGAATTACACAAACTGCTCAGACATAAAGAGCAGCGTAATGCACTTAGTGTCACACCAGTCATTTCTGCTGAACCAAAATAATGCCCAAATTTATTTCAGTAGTCAACAATTATTCGAAAAACAGGCTGGAGGAAAAAAAAAAAAATCTGACTGAGCTGCACGGTATTGATCATACCTAAAATGGAGAGTGTATAAAAGGAAACAGCAGTCTTTTAGGGTCAGTGACATACTGTGTCACGCCACAGTGGCTCTCTATTGTAGGACACACTGTGCTGAGTCAGCGTTTCACCGAAAAGCACCTTTTGTTTTGTCCCTGTGTGTGTGTGTGTGTGTGTGTGTGTGTGTGTGGCCCTGAGCGAACGTCCACCCACAAACCATTCATGAATTTCATGAATCTGATATAAGAGTTCCCTTCACTTCTTGTTGAATGAGACATTTTCTATATATGTTTAAACACTACATCGTATTCATTTACATATAAATACATATTCAATAAAAAATAAAATTATGTTTGTATTGCAGCAAGACATCAATTTGATTACCTATTTAACAACCTTGTTTTTAAATCTTGATGTATTCGATACCTCATTGCCTCACTGGATTTACTGAAAAAATAATTTCAATGGACTCCTGACATATATTCTGTCAGATATTCTCTGAGGATGTGTGTTTACCCACCCTGGTCACCTGTGTTCCCTACGGTCATATCAAAGTAAATACAGAGCCAACTCTTGAAAACAACTATTCATCTATTTTTAATGATTTGTCCATGTTTATAACACTCACATTCCTGTGTTTGTCACACGTGCATGACACTCCTCCGCTCAGTGCACGGGTTTGTGGGTCCCCCGCTATAGGCCCGCTCTGCTCAGCAGTGTGGCACCTAAACGGCAGCGGAGTGGTGTGAGTGTCAGCCGGAACGTGCGCTTGGCAGGCAGCGGCTACGCTATTAGCAAGCGCTAACAGTTTTATTATTAGAAAATAAACGGTGCGCTGCAAAACTCTGAATGTTATTAGCACCTCGCCATCTGGGTCTGACAGATGTGTTCAGCCACCATCATGGCTGCACTGCTAAAGGCGATATCAGAAATCTCCCACTCTTTATCTCTCGCACGCTTTCTCTGTGTCTGCTGCTTATGGCCTCCTCTCTTTCTTTCTTCTGCTGTGCTTCCTGTAGACGCAGAGATAAGTGAGCAGGCAGTAAGCAAGCTCAGCCTCTTTTGTTTTACGACCTCGCATGCACGGAAAAATGTAACGAGCAGAAGAGGCTGTTTTCGTTTTTAGATTTTTATTATTGTTGTTTTTGCGGCTTATGGAATGCATTCGTAAGATTGTATCATTTGTGATGCAAACTCGTGCTTATTACCCTAATTTAGTAGTTAAGAGTAAAGAAACCAAGAGCCAGAACCAAAACCACAAAAAGAAATCCAGTGTTTCCCACTGCTGCCTCCAACCGCTTTCACAGAAACACCATCTTCTGCTATTGTTTAGTTCTCTATAAATCATGTTTTACTAATGCTAGAAAAACACAGTGTCTCAACAGGATGGAAACAATAAGTCACAAAGCTTTGGACGAAAAAATTGACTTGTTTGTGCTTGCATATGTGTGACCTCTTGCATGTCAACCTCCACAAAATGTTAAATTCTTTTTGCTTTTTTTTTTTGCATGTGCTCATGGGAGTGTCTGGGGGGATGCCTTTAACTCTTTTTTTTTCTTTACTGCCTGTGTGTTTTTCCCCACTCGATCACACAGCTTTGCGGCGCTTTATTTAAACAGATAACCTGCTACTAGAAGCCCCCGGCATCTCCCCAAACCTCCAAACTCCACTTTGAGCCTCCGAGTCTCTAAGATCGCCCATCGAAAGGAGATACCTCAAGAAATTAACAATCCTATTGCAGACGCTGCAGAAAAACTTACCCTCCAGTCTTTCTTTTCCTCCAACCAAAAGAACCCCCCCCACTTTTCTCCACTAAAACAGGCCAACTGCTTCCAGGAGTGCATCTCCTGTGCTCGAGCTAATCTGCATGCATGCTTACTTTCTTTTATATTTAAGGACGCTGCTACCAAGCAGCGTGAAGGACTCAGGATGGCAGAGGAATCTATTTCACATACAGATGCACAGGGCTGGGAAGAGGACACAGAGCAGAGAAATAGTATGTTTTCAATCTTACTGACCCTTTTTTTCAGTGCATTGCCACAGTTATCCATGGTCAAATTCTATTTATTGAAAAGTTTCTTCACTGTCTAGTGGGCTGAACGGTATTTGTGTTGGAGTTATCTTTGAGAGTTCACACTGAAAATTAGTGCTTTAAACAGCTGAATGAAACTGATCAAAGAAAGAAGGCCGATGTCAGTTCTAAACAAAATACCTAACATTCAATTTGCACAGATGAAAAATTTAATAAATGTACATGTTCTACAGATCACTGTTGGCTCTATAGTCAGCAATCAGCTATATGCTCTTCAGTAATCATTTCTACAATCTGCCAAGTATTTTTCCTAAATACTGTGTGTGTGTGTGTGTGTGTGTGTGTGTGTGTGTGTGTGTGTGTGTGTGTGTGTGTGTGTGTGTGTGTGTGTTTTAATCTACAAGGGCACTTATAGTCATCAGCTGTGATTGATTTTAAAATGGAGGCAACTTGTGGACAACCCTGTGAAACGCCGAACCCTGTATAGGTACAGAGAGAGACAATTTCACTGTGAATTCCATTCCATTGTTACTTTGCACATACTGCACAATTGCAAGAACGTTTCACTTGGGGTTTGCACGCATGCTGTGCAACACTTGCTAGATGAAAATCATGTTTTTGGCACAAAAAAAAAAAAAAAAACTGTTAAATGACGCAGATGTTTTAACGCTGATCACGTTTTTTTTAAATGTCACAAAGAATATCCACATTATTTCTCTTTTCTTTTATCTGAGCCACTTTTAAAAATGACTTACCTCGTGAACTACTCACACGTCAAAAAGATCTTTTTTTGGGGGAGAATACATTTCTCCAAATGTTGTATATGAATTCAATGAAGAGAAAATGTCCTGAGTGCATAAGCATGACAAAAAGTTTGCAGAAGATGAACAAAAGTCCTTTAACCAAGGCTGAATCGGGTTAAACACAGTTAATACTGTGAATATGCAGGACAAGAAAAGCATTTTGTTAAGCAAAATTATCCTCATAAGATAATCAGTAGGGCAGAAAACATACTTTTCCACTGTATTGTTCTACTCCAAATTATTATTTTAAAAGCATGGTTTCAATTCAGCATTTTTAAAACTACTCGTGTACGGAAAAGAGCTTGTAGTTTAGTGAAGGATGTTGCCTACATTCCAATAATTACGGGATTGGACTTGTGCACGTATACAAGAGGTTTCAGAATTGTCTGTGAGGGAACAGAAAGCAAGTGAGTCATTGTGGCAGAAAAACAAAACACAAAACGCAACAAAAAAAAACATGTAATGCATGATGCAGCAGTTACAGTACGCAGGTGTCTCTTGCAGCAGTGCAGGAATGCAGTGAGAAAAGTTTCTGTAATACTACATTTAGACACACGCTCATTTCCCTCTGACTGAGGTTTGATACAGAAGCAATGCATTCTGACGTGTGTGTCTATTTGTGTGCATGTTTACGCAGCTGTATACATCTATGCACGACGCGGTTAATGCACTTGTCTTAAACCTGACCACAAATCAAAGTGAAGCTTGGCGAGTACCACATAACAGAGCAGAAATGAAGCAGATAAGTGCTGAGATCAAACAGAGCTTCCCCAGTCAGACGCTCCCCTGGAGGGGCAGGAGGGCTGCACACACTGAGAAAGTGTGTGTCACATACAGTGGCGCTAGCAATGCAACCGCTTAACAAGTGGGGAACCGACACACAGTAAGTTTTTGGAAAGCAAAATGTTATATTTTAGGTCAGTTCTTCTTTGCTCTTCACTTCATGAAACCTCCCTGAGCAGTGTGTGCAGAGTGTCAAAGCATGATTTCAGCCCTTCAGTGAGTGTATTACATGCTCGCCTGAAGTGGTGCAAACACGGCAGACAATGGGACTCTGAGGACAGATGAGGAATGGCATTGATGAGAGGTTTCTGTCACTGAGCTGGCCAGCAGCCAGAAGCTAATGTGGACTGCAGAGTGTTGGAGTTTGACAAGACTGAGCCCTGTTGGCCCGGCATCCGCACAGCGCCACACAACGCCACACAACGCCACACAACGCCACTGTGTCTGAGTCCAGATCAGAGCTACTTGTGCCCATCTGCTTCCAAGTCACTTGTTAATGTCAGTTGCATTTCCTTCTTATTTAAATAGACAGCAGAATCATACCGTATGATAATTGAGTTCAAAATGGCATAATTCTGATCGTGGATGGACTCTATCAAAGTATGTCTTGAAAGACAGATTTCATTGAACGAACCCTTCTTAACACACAAATCACCTCCGTTTCTCCTCATGTCAGCTGCCGCATCTCTAAACTAACTCCACAGATACACCTGCTAAATAGAAAACTGCTACATATACATGAAGAACAAACTATTGTTTCTTAAAAAATGCATTCACAAAAATGTGATGTAGTAATCCACTGCGAACTTGACATTCTATCAAATGCATTATTTTTACCACATTGAAATGTTTGGTACTGCTGGAGCCTAAGTTTAGAAACACTAACCTGGACAGTTAACAAGAATGAAACAGACAACATCAAGATACAGTGAAATAAACAGAGTAATCTAAGCATAAACATCAGCGTTTGTGACTTGTGTTGATTTACACGTGAGGCCACAGCAGCTGTGGTTATGACTGCTGTGAAATTATTTCAAATAACTCCGTGAAACCATCACACTTGTGGAATAAGTGTGATGAAGGGTTATTCAAGCACATCTGATGGGAACGGAAACCACTGTTATTGTTGAGAGTGTATATATTTAGACTTAAATCAAAATTGGTACGCCTCCACTTTTCCCACTCCAGAGAGATATTATCCATCCATCCACTACTGACGACAGGGTGACTGAATCAATGACAGCTTTGTAAAAGTTCTTATCCTATAGCTATTGTCTCAATGGTAGAAATGCCACTGAAGCACGATGAACACAGTAGAACATTTCCACTGAATCCTGCAGTGTAACACTGAGAGGACGGATTTAATAAGTAACGTCTCGACTGGAGGTGATGTGCAGAGAGTGTGTATGAAGGGCGGCGCATGTTGCGAGCGCCGCATTGAGAGAGTGTTATTACATAAATGGACTATGCAAGACAAAGACTTTGATATTATCGTAATTAAAAGTGAGCGGCGCCATATGGTGGAGGAGAGCCGCCACACTTAAACAATCAAATTGAAAGCTTCTCGGTGAACGGAAATACTTGAAATGCTCATTTTTCAGCCCGGAGAACTGACAAAGCCTAAACGCGCGCTCTTCTTCCTATAACCTTCTCCTCTCCTCACCTCCTCTCCTCGCCCTGTATGCGAGTGTGTGCCTGGTCAGTGCCCCGGGCCTGCTAGGGGTCTACAGTACGCTCCAGGAATAGTCCGGTCACGTGGCCGCTCTGTGGGATCTGTTCCCCTGGCAGGAAGCTGTTATATGGTTACAGTTATTTTTGTTGTCTGTCTGGGGATAGTTTTTACTGCGCTCCGGAGGATCAATAATTGTCATAAAAAGACTGCGTCACCCGGTGCCCTCTTTGAGCAGGACAGTGAGGTGATGTGTGTGTGTGTGTGTGTGTGTGTGTGTGTGTGTGTGTGTGTGTGTGTGTGTGTGTGTGTGTGTGTTAGTGAGGAAGTGTACAAACGTGTGTATTTTAAGTCCTATTCCTGAGCCTAAATGTTGTGCAGGAGAAGTATGATTTGTATTGGTATTCATGTAATAAATATGCTTTTCATCTATTTTTATGTTAAAATAAGAGTCCGACTCCTTGTTCTATAGAACTTGTCAGTGGAAATTTTGAAATATGTTGATTTCACAGAAGGAAATGCTCAACTCTTGGTGTTGCATGGTGTTTTTATTTACGTCACACAATGTTGTTTAAGAATGAGGTGAAATGTGTCAGTCATGGCGTTCTGTACCTCAGCTGTGCTGCAGCTGTTACACCTTGCCTTTTACCTCTTCGACCTGATGTGCCATGTCTGTTATTCTGTCTGGATTTCTTTCCTTTCTTTTCTTTTTTTCTTTTTTTTTTCCGGGGGTCTGGGAGGCCATGTCTGTAGCGTGTCTACCCAGTATCTGTGTCTCTCCTATAGCTTGTCTGCTGTATACAGTATATGTGTCACCGTAGCCCTGAAGCTGCAGTCAGCCCTGGGGACTGAGAGAGGAGGTCCTATAACAGCACAGGCAAACGGAAGCTGGCTCCTAGCTAATTGGTTCCTGTGTTAGCAGCACACAGAGACGGTGTCAGAGTCAGCACTTTCCCTCCCTCTTCCCTCGTTCCTTCTCCTTTTCCCTTTCTCCATCCCTCCCTGCCTGCCTGCCTGCCACAGAGACTGCAGGTTTGACATCATTTCAGGACACACACCTGTGCTAACATGTGCATTGCTGGATGTTTGCATGTTGACGGAGAGTTTAGGCGTGGCCGTGCTGCTGCCAATCTGAAAGATAAATCAAAAACTATTTCATTGATGCAGTGAGAAGTCATCACTCCTGTTCTAGAATTAAGACTGAAACACTTTAGGAAATGACATCTAGCTCAGTGGTATTCAGTGTTTGCTTCTTTCACCTAATCTCGCCATCTTTACCTGCGATTTTGCCCATCATGGTCTCCTTTAGTCCTTTGTCTCAACTCAGGACCTCAACACAGCAGATGAAGGTCACCATGAGAAGTCTGTGCTTGTTGCTCCACCCTCTAAAACACGCTCAAACCCTCCTTTAGCCCGCGGCCCCAATGACAGACTATATAGTCCAGGTAATCACAGCTAGAAAGTGTCTGTGTTTGAAAATATGCGCCTCTGCGTGCGTGCGTGTGTGTGCGTGCGCGGCCTTTCATACTGTGAGAGGAGACGACAGCAAAGTGTCTCCCACTGAGTCAGAGTGGACTTGAAGAAAGCTCTGATCACAGAGTAGGTGTCTGGCCGGCTGCAGCCTGGTGCTGTGTGTTTATCATCACAGGATGTCCTCCCGTAAACTGGCTCAAACTTCGTGAGGCTGCTTGCTAACTCCTCTCTGTGCGACATCCTACCAGCGGTTGAATGCTGTATTTTCATATAGCTGAGGTTAATGGGTGTCCCTCTAAAACATGCCTTATATAGCAGAACCAAAAGAGTTAAAATGAACACAAAAACTGCTCGTATGTTGAGAGCAAAATTTGGCAGTGACGTTTTTCAAATATTGAAATGTCACTTTTTTGGCATTATGTTTCCTGCAAAGCAGATTTGACGGTTAATTAAATGTTGCACACAAGCACACTTCAGAGCCACAGAGCTAAGAGGAAGCTCGGAGCTGAGGTGTCTCCCGCGAGACGCTTTACGCGACAGATCCTTGTCTCCTATCACAGTCTTAAAATCGCTGTGGTCTCCCTCCAGCCTGTCGACTCCAGAGATGACCTCCTCGATGCGGGTGGCTGCCCAGGCCCGGCCCCTTCTCTGTCCCACTGCATTAAACATTGATGGGGCTGCAAGAGAAGGCTGGAGCCTGTCTCCTACTGTGGTCTGGGCCTTGCCTACAGCAAGCTTCTGCAACCCGCCTGTGTTCAACCTAACCCCCTCCCTTCACCATTTTCAGACATCCACTGCTGCTGTCGTTATTTGAATGTGGTCAAATGAAGCCGTCTGCAGCAAGTGCCGCTCAGTATAAGGAGACACATCAGATCTGAAGAAATGAGGGTGATAAGTGTCTGCTGCAACCTGTGCACAGCAGTGAGAGATGACTTCCTGGAAATGACTTTGTGTGTGTATTCGATTCCTGTATCTGCATCATTGTCTGTGTGTGGTGCATTTATGTTATGCATTATGACTATTACCACAGCTATATGAAAGGAAGTGGTAGGAGACACAAGACGGCAATACTTTCCTTCCTTCATCAGTGTGTGTTCATGCGCGTGCGTGCGTGCGTGCGTGCGCGCACGCTTCAGTACTGCTGCATCGCGTCAGTGCAAGACCTGAGCAGCCTGCTATCACTTCATCTCACCAAAATGTAACAGAAATATTGACTTCATCTGAATGCTTTCACATATTAAAAAAAAAAAAGAAAAAAAATCTGAAAATAAAGTCATAAGAAGAAAACATGCAGTGAAGTTAAATCTCCCTCCTACTTCCTCTGCAGGGCCTCGGCCTGGGAGATCTGCCCCACAACCAACAAGTTGTGAAGTTCAGCAGCATACCAGACCTGATACTCAGTCCTGTTAAGACTGTAAATATATTTATAGAGTGCAATGCGAGATGGGTTTGGGTATTAGATGGTGAGAGAATGAGACGTTGTAATCTAGCATGTGTGAAAATCAATGTCTGGTTTTTGTGCATGTGAATGTGTGAGGTCTGGGAGAAAGCACGCAGCGCGTTTTCTTTGTGTGTGTGTGTGTGTGTGTGTGTGTATCTTTATGCACGGCTGCAGCAGCAGGTTCGTGTTAATCAGGATCATGTCTTATTGCGCGGCCATAGGGCACAAAGAGTTTACAGACAATGCTTGTGTTTTGAGCGGGCGGACTGGCGTGTCGGGTCCTGAGAACGTCTACTGGCAGATCCACGCCGGCCCCTCTGCCAGTAAGCCTGCTATGGAGCCCCCAGGCAAATGTCCATTCAACACAACCGAGTACAGTAGCGCTATTCTCTGGACTGAATTAGACAAAGCAGAGAAACAATACATCCTGCAAGTGGTGTAACACAAGAGAAACACACTTCAGAAAATAACTTCCTGATTGCACAGAATAAAAAGACTGTGACTTCAATGCTTTTTTTTTTAATTATTTTTTTTCCAACAAAGGATATAATTTATTTCAAATCTCTCTACAGTCATCCAAAATCATCTACATTGGCAACACTAAGTGTTATTATTCTCATTAATTAAAGGGCCTCGGATGAGTTATCTGCAGCAGAAAATAAATAAATGAATGGATAAAAATCACATGAGAATAATCGTAAGTGAAATAATCACAGCTCTGAGCAACAGCAAACAGGGATGAATAAATAAGGCTGACTAAATAAATGATCAGTGATTGTTTGGCTCTAAGTGCTGTTGCTGTAGCTCAGCATCCTGATTTAGTTGAAGCCTTCAGCCATCCCTCAGTGGAGCTATGGTCTTAGCGGAAGAGAAACGGCTAAAAAGCCCCATTCTTCTTCATACCTTCAATATTCAATGAGAGCGCTAATTGCACCACGCTGAAAGAAAGAAAGAAAAAAAAAAAGGGAGGGAGGCACAGTGGGGAGGTGGGAGGGATCTACTGGCTAATGGTCCATAGGGGGAAAATAAAGACGAGGGAAAAAAAAGGAGGATTTAAAAAGTTAGACATATCCTCAGGAGGTTCCTTCCTTGTGTTTTTACCTGTGCGTCTCGTAGCTATAATGCTAATGCTCATTAGCCAGTCTGTGTGATATCCGCCGGATCGCGGCTACTGCTCGCGACCATCACCAGGAGCGCTCTGGCGAGGCGAGTGCATCGAGTGGTTACGCACGCGCTCCTATGTTGTCAGCCAGAATCCCACTGTCTCTATCTTTTTTTTTTTCTCTCTCCTTTTTTGTTTTACCTCAAAAGTTAGTTGGGAAGATATCTTGGAATATATTCGCTCAAGGTGCACCCATTTGTGAAGAAGAATTGGGGAATGCATATGCATTAAAAAGTCTTTGTGTGTGTAAAACGCCAGCGCAGCACTTTAGCTTTCCCTCATCCTTCCAACCATGTTTTTCCCTTTAATCTTTGGTGGAGTTATAATGCAATAAGTTCCTGTAATCATTGGATCTCCTTTCCTCGACTTGCCTGGGATAAATGAATATGCTTAAAAAGAGGGAAAGAAAACAGGTTTAAAAACAAAATGATGCAAAACTTTGAATTAATCATGAGATGAAATGGGGGGAAAATATCACTGAGAGTCACACTTGCAGATGCTACTAATGACCACAAGGAGCAGCAGATACAGCGGGTCTGTCTCAGGAGCGGGGCTGCAGCGTCTCCTTCTCCTCTCCCTTCCAGTCAGCCCTTTCACCGTCCCCTGGTATACGGCAACTGAAATACTGCTGATGGGAAGTTTTTCTCATAAATCATGCCATCCACCAAACAAAGCAATAAAGATGTTTGTTTGCATTATTGAAGGAAAGTATTGCCTTAGGTCAGCTTTAGGCAGTGTGTGTGTGTGTGTGTGTGTGTGTGATATTCTTTAAAATACATGTTTTCTTAGTTCTCTGTCTGCCAAGTATATATTTTTTTTTTGCTTGTGTAAAAGTAATTTATTTAAGAAAAGCACATTTTGTTGAGTTCACTTTCTCTTTTTCCCGAACACACACACACGTCAGTAGCGGCACTTGAGATTGCAAAGTCAGTGAGAAATCCACTGCATGCGTGTGCATGTGTGAGTGTGTTGGAGCGTGGAAGTGGTGGCGGGGGAGCATTCACAAGCACATGATCGTAATATATGTTTGGCTACATTTTTGTACCTGTGGATAAGTGCTGGAGCGTTTTTATGTTCCCAGTTCTGTCTTTGGGAATCATTGAAGATGGCTGACAATTTTCTAACAACCCATTTGGTGCTGTTTATATTGATCACACAATGCCAAGCACAGACTCAGGAGTAGAGTCTGTACCTGAAATGTACTCTTTCTGGGCCTTCAGCTTCTCTTTCCCTTGTTCCGTCCACATCTCTTCCAGCGAGTTCCTCGATGATTTATTTCAAAATGTTTGTCTTGACTTGCATGATTTTGCTGCTCTAGACAGTAGTGTGAAATAGTGTAGTACAGGGTGTACAGCGCAGAGGTCTTGTGAGGCTCCTGAACACATCGGAACGTCACATATATCCCCCCCCCCCCCCTCTGATGAAACTGCGCCAAGTCCAATTACACTCATATTGATCTGGATGAATAAAAATGATTTGGTATATACCGACTGTCACATAATCTCTCTTCCTTATGTTTGTTAAGCTGCTTCTCTTCTTTTTGCGAGTCAAACACAGAAAGGAGTACAAACTGTAATATGAGTAAAAATGTGTTTTTTGTGTATTTATTACACACAGTATTTAGGAATCTCAACCAACCCTTAATTCTAAATATAAAAAAACAAGGATTTATTGCAAAAAGCAGTTATTTTACATGTTCCACTATAATTCCCTATGATAATGTTATTATCATTGTCTACTGAACTTTTTTCTCCATCAGAATTTAATCTTAAAAGGGAAAATAATAATAATAATAATCTGGGAAAATGCAGCCCCCCAAACCCCTGACCCTCCCTGCAAATCTACTGACAACACAGCCTGAGTTGTACCTGTGTATCACGCTGCAGTTCCACCTGCTTGCTCATCCAGGACTCTATCAACAGTCGACAGCATTTCAGATTAAGCCTGAACCTGGAACACTCATTAAAACCGGGCCCGAGCGTTCGCTACGAGGTCACGAGGCTCGCATGCGATTCATCATCGCGTGTGTGTGAGGGGAGTTTATAGGCCGATCCCCGGTTGTGCTGTAACTTAACCCGGTTCATGAGAGTCTGTCCTGAACTCCTGGCTCCGCTCTCGTGGCCTTCAAACCCTCAGCACCGACTCTGAGGAGATGTTTGTGACGTCTCCGCATGTCTGAGACGCCACTCTAAAGCTTAAACAGTTATCTCAAAAGGCTGAAGTTAACGTTGAAATGCAAAGCGAGGATGCAAAAACTCATCGGAGGAAATAGCAGTGACAGTCGGTAGGAAATCTGCAGTGGCGTACTCATATATAAGACACTGAAAGACATTCAAGAAAGACATTACCTGCCTGCTGTCCGCCTAGTTTAAAAACTTTTTACGACCCTGTTTATTCTGCCTCCTCATCCTCCACACTCCTCCCTCCCTCTCTGTCGCACAAATGATTGATAGTAAATGGCTTCCAAGAGGGTGCTGCGGAGTGAGGGGGTGAGAAACTACCTGCTTTTGTTATCTTAACACCCAGCGGCATGCGAGAGACAACCATCAAACATCCTGCACTGCACTTGACATGAGCACGCTCTCCTGATGTGGAGGGAGCTGGGAGTGACATGGTTGGCGGAGTGCGCCGCATCCTGGGCCTGGCGGCTTTATGAGCCCGGAGGGGATCATAAAGACACAAGCTTCCAGACCCGCTGCTGCTCCCTGTGTTAGGGTTAGAAAAGCATCGGGGACACGGACAGGATGCCTGTTTGGTCAGAGTTCACTCTTATCTGAGTAAGGTCGCCCCATTCACAGTAGCAAGAAAGAAAGGGTGTTATTTCTGCAACAGGATGTGGTTCCAATTTTTAAATGCAATGATGTCCATAAAATTAAAGCTTTTATTTCATTAGAATTTGAAAAAAAAAAAAAAAAAAAAAAAAAAGATGTATGATCCATGGAAACAGAAAGCACAAATGTGTTGAAGAAAAAAAAGAAAGAAAAAAAAGATTGTTTCCTGCTTTCCTTGTACCTGTGGCATGTCACTGACAGATGCACGGGTCAGTGTTTGTTTAAGTAGCGAGGTCTCTAGATGACAGGAGGAAGCTCTGGAAGAGCTCTATCAGTGTTTAGACAGATACCACTGGGTCTGAAACACACACACACACACTTACACTTTAATCTACTACTAAAGCAAAAGAATGGTCACAAAACACTTCAGCAGAACACACGTCGAAGCCTGGTTCGTGTTTCAGGACTGTCTCAACGCCAACACACCTGACGCTGACTAATGTGTCAACATCAGCAGAAAGAACGACAGTGAGAGACACAGAAAACACGTTGTTCTGTGTCATACTTCCAAAGAACGGAAAATATAGGGAACTTGTTCCACGGGGCACTTCCATCATGTATTTCCAGATGTGTGAGAAAAAGTTAAGGTCAATCCTGATATAGATATGCTCTGTTTGAGGCAGAAAAACAAACTAATACACCATTAATGTGATTTGACTGCTGTTGCTTAGAATTTCTGTTCATGCAGTTATAGCCAAGGAATAAAAACTTACCATTAAATAACATCTTTTTTATGTTTTTTTTCTATATGAAAGCATTATAAAGGTGTGTGTGCAAAGGCATTAGAATATATAATTCCATTGTTTATTAAAAAGTTTTTACAACAGCCTACTCGAAGCTAACGCATGAAGATGTTCACTGAACACTGACTTTGATGACTTTGTCCAGGAGTTTGCCCGCTTGACAAGAAGTTTAACAGTGTTGCAGAGTAAACTTCTGTCTCGATCTCTGTCAGGGTAAGGAGTGAATGAGACAGAAACTAGGTGAAAAGCACATGCACATGCATTCAACACAACTGGAGCATGAAGACCTGCATCTTTTTTTTTTTTTTTCCACTGAGATCATAGAGCAGACTTAACGGCTGCATGGTAATAATGAATCAGCATGATCAAGTGATTAGAATTACTTTGAATGCCACTGCGCCCGTGACACCTTTGTGAAGAGAGCAAGTGTGAGATGCTGCGTCCATACATTCAGCCACACCAGCCTCACTATCTGCACTGTGGGAGGAAACACATCAACACACCTTCCCACACAGCACTGCCGAACCCAGAGCATATGGAAGGTCAAAGATAATTCCAGCTCGTTGGACAAGGCACACCCTGGGCAGGTCAGACACGCACACATATACGCATGCACAGAATGCAAACTACAGACAGGAAGACAGTCATGCCTGAAAGTCACACCGGTGATATTGTCACAGGAAAACCGTTGTAACTGCTTTTTCAACATGTACAAACAATATACAAGAAAGAAAGAAAAAATCCCAGTGGAAAATGTTAACTGTAAACACAACATGCACATGCACAGGAACTAAGATTTAGTGGCACTTTATGGTGTCAGAGTTTGCTGCAACAGTCAGTTGTTCATTTTCATTGAACAGTAACAGAAAGTCCCACTGAATCCCTGTCCTTGCTGATAAAAGTTGGGAAAACTCACACGTGCAAAAGAGTCACTGTAGAAGGCTGGCTGATAAAACTTTAGGTTTTTATGGCATTATTACATTGTGTGAAGACATATGAACAAGTTGGATGGATGGCTTTTAAAACTTAACTCTGTCATGGTTTTGAGAGAGTCATTAAGCCCAAATAATCAGAAGTATTAAAAAGATTAGAATCTGTACCACAGCCTAAGTTTTGAATTCAGACAACACACCGATCATGATCCGGTCTCGCAACGCGATTCAAGCAATTATTGTCTGGCACCTCGGAAGCAAAAACAAATATTTGAGTTTCAAAAGCAAATTGTTCTATGAGTATTGATACAAAAACATCACTTTATATTTAGCTCTCTGTTGGTAAGACAAAATGCGACTGGCCCAGAAACATAACAGAGAAGATGTGAGTCAAAACCATCCACGATGGTGCAATCGCACGCTGTTTTTCAAGGCGTGTGAGTGAGTGTTCACTTGACAACCTTTGACAGTAAAGTGTGAATCATCAGGCGTTTTATCATCATCATCATCATCACGCTCCTTCCTCAGGAGTGCAGTACGTGGGCTGTAAATAGTAGATCTAAATATATTCATTTTGTCAGAAAAATTTAACTCAGCCAAATGGTTTCCTGTTTTGTTTTTTGTTTTTTTTTTTTAATATTGACATTAAAATTTCTATCTATTAGGATCCAAGCAGATTAATCAACGTTTCTTTCTTCAAACTGTATTTCATATGGCATCTTGCAAACTCCCAAACTGGATTTGCAGTGGAAAAATTAATCAACTGACACTGCGGCAAAGTGATGAGTGTTTCAAAAGACGTGTGGTGGAGGGAGGCTCCAAAGGGAACCTGTGGTAAAGGTGGTCAAACTGAGGTTCGCAGACGTGTTGGAGCGTTGCGTTGGAGGAGATTAGCTTGCGCTCCACTGCAGGCAGCGACTCTACATCCGCAGGTTTGAGGTGGATGTGCAGTTGAGGGTGGGGTGCAGAAGAGATTGTGAGCGAGGCAGTGAAGTTCGCATGGCCACAGATCGCATATCGTTTCTCACCGCCTCAAAAGTGGCACCAGACTGCCGCACCTGCCTCTGCAACTGAAAACACTAACAGACTCTGAACATCGAAAAATGCCCGCTGACATGTTCCACTGAGCGCGCTTACATAATGAATGTTGGTTTTTCAGCAAACTGTCCTGACAATGAATTAACTGGATTTATTGCAATGGTACAGAGTGACCTGGGCTTTCTGCTGTTAGAGACAAAACACTAATGCAGTCCGCTACACGGCTGCCGCCGCCGCCACTGCATCGGTTTCCCCGTGCATTTACTCCTGTGCGAAGCTGCTTTATTTACAGTCACATTGTTTGACATTTATAATAATGCATTTAATGTGAAAGAGTGTATCATGAATTGTTTTGAATAAACTGGTTTCTGGCTCCTCGAAAAATGTTCAACCCTGAAGAGGCGATGGTGTGAATGTGTCTGTCAGCAGGTTCAAAACGTGCACAAACACTTTAAACTACCTCAAATCTGATCTGGAATAAAGACTAATTCATGTTAGCCACAACTACAGCCAAGCATGCAGTTGAAATAATGTGTGTGCAGATATGTTTGAGATGGATGGAAATACAAATTACTGCAAATGTTCAGGTGAGAGTAAACTGAGAAAAATGAAATACTGATAAAACAGAAAAAAAATATTCATTGTCATAAAAATGAAAACTGAACATATACATTTCACAGCTCTGTCTTTTAACTTTCTAATTATAGGAGCTGTCCAACATTATCCAGCCTCCTGACAAAACGCAGGTAATAGAAAATCTGCAATCACATTCAGCACAACATAAATGTATTTAGGACCAGTTTTCTCCCCTGAATGAGGATTGCTTTCTTCTGGAACACAAAACTACATATTCAAATTTCTTTTCTTACAATATTTACTTACTTATTTATTTTGTGTTTGTTTTTGCTAAGTGTTTGATATGAGGTGCACCTTCCCGGCATTGCAGAAAGAATTTTATCTATTTCTGCTCCTTCCTGCCACGGCTCATAGCAGGCTTCCATATCTTACTACATCCACATCTTAGTTCTCTCTACACCCATATCTTTGTCAGCCTCGCAGAGTAAAATGCTGTTTCCTGTTTGGTTTGTCCGAGCAGAGACAGCTCTCTCTTACCGGCTGTTCGCTTTGACCCTACTTAGCTGAAACCACTGTTATCAGGCCCTGGTTCATACCAGTCACAGGAAGTCATGCTCTGAACTCCTGCCCTCAGAGACGACAGAGATGGAAATTAAAGCAGGTTAAAAAACAACGAAAAAAAAAAAAAAAGTGTGAAAAAGTGAAAATACATGAGAGGAGGAGGCTTGAGAGTTTCGTCTTTTTCTCACAAAGGAGAAACCCTTTCAGCAGTAACAGTCATAACAAAAAGAAAACATGAAGAGAGGTCATATTACAAGACGAAGTGATGCCGCTTTCAAGGGGCCATGTAATGTAATTTATGTTGTGCAGTCTGAGTTTGTTTGTCTTGTAGAGCAGTCCTTTTCTCATTTAGATTAAACAAACAGCTTAAGGGTTCGATCGCTTCTGGAGTCTCTATGTAGTGTGAGCCTCATCTTTCATTTGCCCTTTCAGAGACGTTTCCCGTTTGACTATCTCCTTCCACAGACGTGTAAAGAAATACAAAATAATGAAATAAAACAGCCAGGCCTCCTTTGGCTTAGTTATAGGGGCAGGCGCACACAGCGAGGAGGCACTTAGTCTCACGCTGGGTGTGAGGACAGTAGATGTACGCCCCGGTAACCTCTCCGTCTTCTGAGTTATGATGTTGCGTGCCTGCTCTGCTGTTAAAGCTCCAAAGCCTGAACTAAGTGACATAATATCTGCTGGGAATCTTTGATGAGTGAGTAATGTTCAAGAGTGAGAGGAGGAGGAGGAGCAGCGGCGAGAACTTTCATGGCCGCGCCTCAGTGGGAGCGCATGAGGGACGGCCGGGAAGATGAGAAGTTTAAAAGACATAAAGCGGGGACAGACAGCGCGGCGGACTGAATGTCTAAGAAAGCGAACGCCGCGCCGCCGCCATCAGACTTAATAGAAACATGCATCGGTTCATTATGGACAGGTGTTTGAGAATAAATCATCGAACAGGCCTCCTTTCAAAGCGTTACCCTGTCAAACCTAATCTAACCTGCCTCCGTCTGCTCTCCTCTCCCATCCCACACCGCACTCCCTCTCCTCCCCGCTCTCTCAGCGAGCAAAGCCGTTTGCTGCCTGAGGCAAGGGCTGGGAACATAAGAGCAAAGTCAGAGCGGAGTCACAGATTGGAGTCACCACCACAGTGTCTCCTCTCAGACTCCACGCTTTGCTTCACAGAAACAGGCCCGCACTGTAAACTAAACACTCCCAGTTAACCCCATCAATACGTGTTTGTTCATCCGGCGTGATGTTTAGACCACAAAAATGATGCTGTTTCTTTTCCCAAGGACACAGTGGCATGCATAATTTGTAAGTGAATTTGTCAAGATTTTGGAGAACAGGAATGTCGGAGCTTTTAGAGAACCAGAGGAAAACAAGCTAGTAGCCTTTGATGTGACCACTCATTCAGCGAACACGGACAAAATGACTTTCCTCATGTCTCCTCTGTGTCTGTCACACAGTGTGGTTTTTACCACAAGACACTTCCCCTATCCTTCTGGGAACCATAAGGCCGATCTGTACGGCAGTGTGGCAAAGCAAGAAACAGACTTGCACAAAGACTCTGACCATGAGAAAAGAGTCGTCAAGAAGCAAGCAGAACATCACTTACGTTTCCACTTGTCCCAAAATATATGGAAGATTATCTATTTGTTTCGTGTTTTTTTCTTTATTTTAAATGATTTGAAAGGTGTGAACATGTATTTGTTTTATTGTCTCGATATTCTGAATTAACAAATTAATGACTTGGCAAGGCTAATGACACATGAGAACTGTTTCGCACAGCTTTGAACTTCCGTTCTCACTTAAGGACAAGCCCCATTGATCGGTTGGGATATGGGGCAATAAGCCTTGTGTGTTTTTCCATGACTCCCTCCAGCGCTGAAGCAGGCCGATGCTCAGGGCTGCTTTGACTTCGATGGCCGGGCCCGCTGACTGACAGTACTGGATAAGGGATAGTGTGTCTGCCCTCAGTGCCAGCACAGCTAGAAGTGATAAACACCAGCAACCTGATCCAGAGACAAGAGACGCCTCTGCCTCCGACAGAGCTCAAACTTAATGCACTTCTTTTCTTCTTCGCCAAGTCCAGATTTGCTTGTCTCGCTCTCGCTGAAGCTGACACATCCCGGCCAGGTGGAGGTCAGCAAAGGCTACTCTGTTAGTTCTTTTGTCCACTTCTGATTGGCTCTTCCCTTTTCCAGTCTATCTCACTGCCAGACGGCTAAACCATCACAATTTCAATCTGTCTGCTGCCTGTGCTTCATAGCTGGGCCTTTCACTCTCTATTATTCCAAAAGCTTGTCCTATTCAATATTCCTATTGCACCGATAGGACCTGAGCATTCTCTCTGGTCTGGAATATTTATGGAAAGTTTATTTTATCTGTTTTTTTATTGCTACTCTTGTGCAAATAGGCCCCCATAGAGTCCCTGGTTCCTGCCCTTGCAGTAATGGCAATGTAAACATGGGAAAGTAATTTGAATTCTAACAAAGTGGAGATTAGCTGGTGACAGTTTGTGGCATGGGCGATTATTTCTAAAATAATCCTGTTTTGATATGCATCTGCGTCCCGGCAGGGATTTTCAATTTGTTTTCCCATTGCCGCATGTAAACAAGCTCTAGTGTCTCCTTATCATGGCGTCGCACGGACAAGGAAAGAGCGTATGCCACCCTTCTCCCCCGCCTCCCTCCTTCCATCTCACTACACACCCTGCCTCCTCCAGCCTGCATCTGGTTAGAGTCGCCGAGCAGCCGCACTTGTCTGGGTTTCAACAAGTCTTTTCATCGCGAGCAGGTGAGGGGTTTTATGTGTGTACCTGCTAGTTATTTGCAAACATGAAGTCCTCAAAACGCACCTCTTGAATATGTTCTGCTTGAGGGGTTCTGCCCATTCCCCGTCTGAATAGGCAAATATGCAGGATGGCAAAATGGTCTCCTGTCTGTCAACGGAGCCATCCCACCGACAGGCCTGGGGCATGTGATAAATGTTTACACGTTTGATTGTAAACCCGGGGTTATGGAGAGAATTGACAATTTATTCGAATTACTTATATTAAAAAGTCCACTTTAATTTGAAGTTCCAAACTTCATCCAAAAAATATTACTGTATGTGCAGCATTTGAGGGATTTACTATTGTGATATTTGCCTCTTTTGAAGCTGTGACCCAGCAGAGGGGCATTTCTCATGGTATCATTTCACACAGTGCCCATGCTGGTGATAACACCACAGGTAGCAGCTGAGATATTAGCTGTTTACTTACCCGTCTTTCATGCGGCTAGAAAGCCAAGGGGCTATTTATCGCTCTCTGATTGATTGCCCCTGCCTGGAGCTAATCAGCATGTAGCTTGTTGTGTCTTAATGTTTATGGGGATTACAGGAGGATAAACATGGTAATCCTCTGTGTTGTGCAGGACTTCCAATTATCATATTGTTTGACTGGAAATAAGGTCACTATAGATTTAACCTATTAGTACGATATAAGCCAGCCAACACCTTTTCTACTGTTAATTTCACTGAAGTTCAATTGGACCCTGGTGTAAAAACCACAAAAACCTTTTGGGGGGGAAGTTTCAGGTGACTCGTCTCGGTGACAGGAGGTTGTGACGGGAGCTGACCAGCTAGGTTAGGCTGTGGTCAGTGCCGTGGCTGAGGCAGGCTTCCTCACAGATAGAGATAACAGGCAGAGGTGAACGTCTGGTCCGTGCTGACAGTCTGGATCGATTAGGGATGGATCACTTACACGCAGCAATCGTTACAACCCCACCCCGGTGCTCAGGTGGAGCCATGAAGTGACTCACAACAGCACAGGGAAAGGTGATGGTCCTGACTGAGTTGTGCCCTTGCCTCGATGGCAGATAAAAGCACTTTTCCCACCGTGCACTGCTTCTGGCAGAGGTTGCATTCATGTAAAGTTACATTTGGGAGTTGCATCCAAAACTTTTGGCACAGGTATCCGGCACGCTCTGTCTTGAAAAAGACTGCATGATTGATAAACCTACTCTTTTCATGCCATTAAGGTTGTGTGAAGAGAGGATGCAGAGTGGCCTGGCTTTCAGTGCAAGCCACCTCCATATCCTCCCCTCATTAATCTACTCTAATATATTCACTGCAAAGAGCTGCTTTCCCAAGGAAGAGCAAGCAGGCCTTAAATTACAATACAGAGGAGTGGAATCATTACTACCTTTAATGTTCCCAATCTAATTGAGGCATTAATTTAAGTAGAGTCTCCAGTGAGGATTATTCATAACTGCTTTTTAATTTAGAAGGGTGATCAGCAGAAATATTCCCAGATCAGAGGCAAAGTTCCTCCTCCGGTTCCCCTATTTGCTACTTTTCAAAGCCCCCTGACATTTGCAGGGTAATGTAGGAGGATAAACACCACGGAAGGAAGAGATCTTTGTTATTCTAACAATAAACACAAACAGTGCAGAGAATCTCCTTCGGTGTGTTTATTTTTCATGTAATGCTGCAGCACGTGTGTTTCTGCATAATGTGTCTGCGGCACATAGAGCAAAGTTAAACAACAACCACACACACATTGTGTCATGCAATTACAGAAATATAAATGGGTGTCACCAGCAAACTGATGGCAGATAGCCTGTGAATTAAAAAATGATGGTAACGCATGAACACTGGGTGGAAATGTCATACGTATGATCAGAAAGTGAATTAAACTAAAGTAAATTAAATCTTACGAAGAAAAAAACATGCATTCATAAAGACATGGTGTTATTTGGAAAAAAAAAAAAACTGGGATAGGGAGGTGGGAATTGATTCCCAATGTTATCTAAAAGACCCTTTTTTAGAACAGAATGAAAATATAATGAAGACAAAACAAAATTGCAAAATAAGTTATAGTGAACAACTATCAGTGTTGAGTCAAACTGTACACACACGAGCACGTGTGTCCGCCCCGAGATCTCATCACTGGCAAATCGTGACGAGTTTTGGTAGCCCCCTCATTTTCCCCTTGCTTAACCAGCGAGGCTCAGTGGGAAGGATCACCAGTGAAGGGACTGCATATTGAACCACAGCAGCCAAATCTGGCCAAAGGGGATAAATCAGCAGTCCTTCAGAGGGAGGGTTTTGATTGCGGGACTGTCTAAAACACACAACCCAACAAGAGCACTTAAGGGACAAGTACACACGCTCATGTACGCATACCGAAACAAGCCGGCGCACACGCTTACACACACACACACACACACACACACACACACACACACACACACGGTCCATGCCCCAAGGCACTTGAGTCACTCCGATACTGTCGCAGTCCCCCTGTGGCACTAGAGCCAGGCATGGCATGCCATCTGGAGTTGGGAGGAGGGTTTGTTAGGGGGGTGTTGAAACCGAGCGGTACATGCTTCGACCGTGCGGCTGACCATCTGGCTCGGCATACTGTGTTTCAGTAACTTTGAGCAGTCCTGCAAGAGCGAGGCGGAGGGGAGATGGATGGATGGAGACAGAGGGGTGGATAGCTGTAGGGTTAAAAGCAGCCAGGGCACAGTGGCACCGACTTGATGGATGTATGCTGGAGAGTGCTGTCTCCCTGCTTCTCATTCTATTTTTCTCTTTCGCTGTGTTGAGGTTGTGTCAATTTTACAGGTGCACAACCTGCAGTAGGGTGACAAATAATGATTACTCTTACATATCTTAATCTAGTTCCTTTCTTCACTGATCCTTCATGCAGATCAGAAAACATGAAAAGAAGTCCCACTGCAGAGCCACACAGAGTTCCTTCAAGCTGCTGCTATCTGAAATTTAAAAGACTGTTTTATCATTTGTTGAGGAATTAAAATGAGAGTATTAATTACCTTATGACAAATCAATATATAAAAGCAATTGGATCAGCTCAACAGTACTTGGTGAACTATCTTGTTAGAGATTTCACCCTTAATCCAAGTGGCTTAGGCCATTGCTGGATTCAGGAATCATATACAATCAACCCAAGAAGCAGAAAAAAATCAAAATATCAGCTTTCTTGCGTCTCGCCACATCAAAACACGTTGAGTTTTAGATCCCAGCCTCAGTAATACGCAGTAAAAATGTATTCAGTGCGAAAGAAACTCAGCCCAGCATTTATCTATTTATTTTCTTTAACGATGGGATGGGGGTAAGAATGGTTGCAGACCTCTGGTAATCAAAGAGTCTATATGTGGGCCTAATTGAGATTCAGTGGATCTCATGGAATGATAAACTTTGTATTTTAAATTTATGTAAAGAGTCAGATTAAGTTATTCTTGTTACAGTACTATTTAAAAAGAAAAAAAATCACACTTTAATGCTTTAATACTTTGGTGGAGGAATAAAAAATGAAACTATTTTATTGGGTGAATGAATGTGTTGGGCAATAACTTTGAAGCTCTGTTTGTGGGAAACTTGCAACAACAGTCAGTGTGTCTGGATACTTTGCTTTTCATGCTGATTGAGGGAAAGTGAGTAACAGGGAGAGGTATGCAGCCAAAAGACAGATAAAGAGAGAAAAAGAGGATTTATCTTTTAAGCCTATGTGTGGCCTGACTCATGTCCACATTAAAACCAAGCGAGGTTTCCACTTCCCCTTAATATTTCATGCTTTCCTTCAAAGAGGTCCTGCCGCCTGTGCTGGACTCTCTGTATGGGTTCGGTGCTACAATTCAGACTTCCTACCAGCTATCCTGAACATGTATTGAGCTACCCTTCTCCTTTAGTATTCCCTTCTCATCACAGTTTACTGCATTTCCTCATAAGAATGGCTGTTTGTGTGTAGTGCTTATGATCCCCAGAAAATCTACCCCAACATGAGAAGTGCATACAAGACCAGATACCTTTTTTTTTTTTTCTTTAGCATGAGGCAAACACGTTTGGACATTTGGTTCAGATAGAAAACTTACATGAGTGTACAGACATCCTGTGCAACGTGATCAGTGCACCGGCGAGCAAATTTCGCTTAAAAAAAAAAAAAAAAAAGAGTAATCAACACACCCTCAACTTTTAGAGGATGAGGAAAAACAAGAGGTGAAAAAAAATGTATTTATATTGGTGCCCAATTACTGACTGGTCAAAGAGACCGGGCCGTTTGGAGAAACGGAAGAAGTCTGGTATTACTTTAACTTCAAAGCCAGGAAAGGGTATAGAGTTCCTAAACACATCATGAATATTGCAAGACTGTAAAGTCACTCTTTCTGATCTGGAGGAGAAACTTTTGAAGGGCTCCAAACCACCTCCTCTTACCCCCTCAACTTACAGTAGCCAAGCGGATGGGCAGTCCATTAACTATTTAAATGCACACCGAGATGTGAGAAGCAGTGGCCAGCATTTTAATGAAAAACAGAGAATGAATTGGCTCCTGACGGGGCCACTCTGTTTCTGATTACCATTGCTACAGCTCAGGGTTACATTTATAGTTCTGGATGTGATTAAAGTTACATTGCTATTTTCATTTCGTCTTTTTCAGACTCAGTGTGCACGTTGCTTTTCTCCTTAACCAGAAGTGTGATACTGAGCCTTTGCTGGCAGCTCCATTTTTAATGTCCGCAAGTCAAGACAAAGTGCTACTAAATTCAAATAGGCCTGATTCAAAGCCAAAGTGTCATCTATCAGTCCTATTTTCCCTGAGGGTGTTGTCACCCGTCCAGTCTTCGTGCTGCTATCTTTGCCAGATGCTCATAAGGGGAACCCTGTATTTAAATGGGGTAAATCCCTGCTACAGGTGCTCTCAGAAGGATCCTCTGCCAGGTTGGGAAAAGATACAGGGCTGATAATATCTCACACCTTCAGCCTTCAACCGTTGCCAACTATAATTAGGCAGGAGATAATGTAGCTGTGGATTTAGATTACTTACAGAATGTCCACCATGCCACTGAGAGAACACATTTTACATTTCTGTACTATTCTTTATCAGAAAAAAAAACAACTCCTTAATATAATAATATTGCGGCTCGATGCCTTGAACGCTTACATTACACACTCACACACACCCAGCCACGGATAAAGAGCAGGGCTTGCAGTGGCTGTGTAGTCGCAAGCCGAGACACCGACAGAAGATCAACCAAGACCAATCCAGAGTGTCCTCAGCTAGCCTGCAATCCCCCGAGCTGCACAGTACAAAAAAAAAAAAAGTGTGGTTTGTGAGACAGTCTGTCCTTACAGTTTTTCCAGAACTCTAGACAGCAATTTTCCAAGAGGCCACAGCCTCCCCGATGCACAGGATGTAATGTACCTGTGTACTAAAACACGGTCACTCTGCCAGGAGCTGTCTTTACTAAATGACTGATTGGGTGATCACAGGTCTGATTTTAATTGTTTAGATTTTCAACGGATAAAAAAAGTAAGAAAAGTGAAGAATTTTTCATACTTCAAGATATATATTTTTTTAGAGAAATGTTTCAAGGACAGCAGAAAATATTTTCATGAAACACACATGTGACATTAATTTTGAATATGAACCTAATCTTGAGTAATGTGTAATAATTGATTAAAACTGAACTACTTTTGAGGTTTTCAAGCTTAAAAACAAGATAAAGTCTGAAAAAGATAAGTGTCACATTTATTGTGTACGGAGGCACTGTGTAGTTTTTTTACAGCTGCCTTTAATCCTTTCATCTGAAAAACAGACTCAACAAGTGCTGACCTCTGTGAGTGTGTCCAAGAATAGCGAGTGAAACGGCTCTGTCATTAATGAAGCACTACAGCAGGAACCGTGCACGGCCTCATCTCAAGCGCAGTTGTGTTCCTTATTTTCAAAGTGTCTTGACTCTTTAGTATTTTTACCCGTGAGACGTTCCAACAACCAGCCACTTGAGTTCCCTCGGGCAGGGTGCTAAGTGGTTGAGAGGACTGGGGGAGACTTGTATAGAAGACTAAAGACGAGCCTCTCCAGATATGCATGCATCTTTGCACTGCTCCCACTTCACACACACAGGCTCTCCCAGGCAGAGTCAATAAACTGTTTGTTTTAAGTGTCTCTCTCTCACTTTCATTCACTCTGTGTATCCTCTGCTCAGCTCTCTGTAGTCATGATATGAAATGCCTCTCTCTCTCTCCTCTCTCTCTCTCCTCCTCTTTTGAAGCAGCGCTCAATCTTGCACTGCGGCGCAACAGGAAGCCGTTTAGAGAAAAGTCCCCACCATTGTTCCAGTCTGTTTCTCCCAAAAAGCTTTTATCGCTTCTACTAAGCACTACGCCGGGGGGGAGAAACAAAGATTTGTTGATGGTTAGCCGCTGCTAAAATTGCACCCTGGAGGTCTGCACACTTAACATGTGGAACATGTAATAAATTAAGAACAACGAGATGCACACTTGGATGATGGAGGATGTTCTTGAGAGTGATGACAGCAGGGCCGCTCACCGTGGCGGGGACACTGTAGTTTCCTCTTAGTTGTCTTAAACCCCTCAGTCGAGCTCGCCTGTTGTTCTGAGATTTTTTCCTTATTTTTCATTGTCTCCCTTTGAAACAGCCTTAGTGCAATTATTGACGAATAAAATATCTGCAACACAACCATATTTAAACTTTAAATTACAGAAAAAAAAAATATTCTTAGAACTCATTTATCATCGTGATGTGAGATAATATAAAGTGTTATTTTTATCAAGCTCTCACTGGCTCAATTTGATAAATATAATAATTTTGATAATTACTACCCACAGTAGCTTGTAAATTTATCCATATCGGATCTGAAACCACAATTCACATCATGTTACTGTTTTCAGATCATTTCATTTCTTCAATGGTCCTTTCCAGAGCAAATGCAACATCGTCTTTGCAGGTAATTGTTTGGGGGGCTGCAGCACATTATGTCCAGCTCTAACAAGGCAGATAACACGACTGCTCCAGGCACAATAAAATAAATAAGTAAACAACACATTTGAGCACTGGTCAGTGGGGTTTTAATGTAGAGTATGAAAGGCAATATTTTCATTACGGAATGGATTTGTTGATTAATGACCTTCATCACCTAACACATGCAGCAAAGTAAAAGAAAAAAAAAAACAAATTAGAGAAAGACCTCAAATAACTCCAAACTCCACGATCAAATTTAGTTTTGAGCCAATTCATATTCTTCATGACCTGAGAAGAGACGAGGGCAACGCTGTTCTAAGATATTTCAAATGTTGAATGGAAAACGACACAAACAGAGGCCACACATGCCTGGAGTCAGCTGATTACTTCATACACTCCACAGACAGACACCGACGGTCAGATGGGTGTGATTGCCCTTTGACCTGTCTTTCCCTGTCTTGCTTGGTGCAAAGAGTCTGAGTCTGTTCCTTGACCCTTGCTAGGGTAAGCTTCTTTTGGGTAATCAATGAACACAAGTTAAAGTTAATTGCCATGTCACAATGTCACAGACACCACAGACTCCCCGTCCAGGACGGTGTGTGTGGGGGTGCAGTTGTAAGAGGATTAGCCAGACCAGATGTCTGTCTGTTTGGTTTTGGATTTAACCCAGACAGGTTCGGGTCAGACTGACCGAGCTGGAGTTCCCACATTGAGAAAAAAAGAAAAGAAAAAGCATGTTCCTGAAAACGGTGCAGGCCTTTCCGTTAAAGAAACACAGTTCTCTCTGGTATTCTAGGGGTACAGTAACGGAAACCATATCATAACAGTGAGTGCATGCAGTACAGCTTATCTCACTATGGAGGGATTGCAACTTTAGTCCAGAACTTTAGGACCACTCGACCACGAACTGGCGGGCAGGTTTTTTTTTTTTTTTTTAAAGGTAACATTACACTTTAACCTTTTAGTCAATAATTGACAGTGCTTTCTGAATTATTCATCTAAAGAGGCCATACAGCCAAAGGAGCTCTCCTATATGGGCGCATTTCATATTTTATGTGCTTTACCGTAGCAGCTAAATACATTTATTGAAAATACATATCTGCATTGGTTTCTTCATGTCTGGCTGAATATATAATGTGAATGTATGCAGTCCCGTGCATGACGGTAGGGGTTTATTAATGTCATTTCAGCCACGTGTTGAGGCTGTACAGGAGCAGGCAGTGAAACATCCCGATGTAAAAACAAAGGGCCTTCTTGGGATTTCGTCTTACACATCAGCCTTGTGGGGGAAAAGGCAGATAAGATGAATCTGTACCGGCACACAGAGCAGCATGTCGGCCTGTCGCTGTCATCCTGGAGACAGAGGGTTGAGATTTCAACAGCATACTTTCGGGGTTGAGAGACTGCACAGGATATTACAGATGTGGCCCCGATCTAAACCCCTAAACCTCCACCTGTCAACTCCATATCATCCATCTTAAAGTTCTCCTCTTCTCTTTGTGTGATGAGGGACATGAGGACAGACCTGAACTGGATACCATGAAGGATTTGGGACTTGAGCATCCGCTGGGCTTGTACCTGAGACTGAAGGTAGCCATCTGTAGCGAGCTTTAGTCACCCTGTCACCGTCTCTTCTCTCTGTGACTTATGTCCCCTCAGGCATCTCTGGGACTCCATTACCTCTGCGTGCATCGTGGGAATGTCAGGACCTCCCTGTGTGGAGAACGTTTGTCTCAGACTGATGGGCAGAGGTCTGACTGTCCTGGTTGACTTTCACCTTAAGCACATAGATTTACGTGGCTCGTGCATGCGTGACCACTAAGCAACAAGACACACGTAGATGAATCCTTACCTGGCAGACAGACTTTCAAATGCGTTTTATCGAAGATGTCTGAAAATGTCCACACATGCTAAAAGTCTCAGAAAGTCAGGTAAAATATAAAGAGTTGAAAATCACATTGAAAAGCTTAATAAGTAGGACTAATGGCAGAACTGTCCACAGGTTATGTAAAAGGTAATTGCAGTTACTGGCACCTCTCAGGTGTTTCGCACAAACTGGGCACGGCCCTCATGTGAAGCAACACACCTCAGGTGATTTAAACCCAGCTCATGTGAAATGTGTCAAATGCTGATGCATCATGATGCATTTCAAAAATCCAACAAATCAGCTTCACAGCCAAAATAACATTTCTTGTTGATACATGGTGCCTCAGCACTTCAGAGAGGGCATTGAGGAAGAACAGGGCAAGACCTGAAATCACCGGATGATCTCGGATACTTAATCTTTAATGAATCATCTTAAACCTATAACTGAACGATTGTTGTTGGTGATATGATTTGTGTCCCTTTCATGTCCAGCCCCCAGTGTGCAACAGGCCTCACAGGTGTTTTCCTGCTGAACTATGTAAACCTACCGTCTCTCGCTCAGGATTTTTTCCCCCCTGCTCCCACACTACAGCGCCTGAACACATCCACTTGTCAGTTCACTGGGTTGAGGAGAGTTTTTTTTTTTTTCCTCCAGAGAAGCAGAGCAGGGCCCTGAGCAGAAAGCTGAGGCTTTGTAATCACTGCTCTGTCTCTGCCTCTGCATTTCTCTGTCTGTGTTTTTTGTTAGTATTGGAGCTGACAGCCTCTCAGTGGAGGAAGGGCTTTGAACCTGAGGGCTCCTCTCTCTACCAGAGGCTAATCGCTGCTTCAGAACAGGGGACTGCCCTAAACAAACATTTACTGCTGTAAAGAGAGGGTCGCCCCCTAACGATGTAGGTCAGCGGGGCTTTTTTACAGCATGGCCTTAATGGAGAAGGATGCCAGAGATGGACAAATAGCAGGACATTAGCTGTCAGCAGCAGCAGCAGGGGCCAGATCTGGCCACGGTTTAATAGCTGTTTGTTGGTTGGAGAGGAAGAGGCTCATAAAAGTGGAGACTCTTATCTTCTGCGGACCCTGTGTGTTTGTGTCACAGCCAAGACCGGCCACAATGAAACACAGCCAGATCGGTCCAGGCCAGAGATGGACTGCACTCCATCTGATAATTGCAGCGCATCCTCTTCTCGATATCGGCCGCAGGATTGAATTATAATGCGGCGCTACGGCTGGCACTCCGACGCACACACACGCAGTATATGATTTGTTAACACAGTGAAAGCATTGTTCAAGAAGGGTGCCATCTAATGCTGTGGGTTTTCTTTTGGACAGCATAATCAGTTCATCCAACAAGGTTTTACTTGGTGACAGCTCTGAGGGTCTTTTCTCTGCCTGAGGAGGTACGCTCTCCCCCTCCACACGCTCACACCTTTAACGACTTCTTAAATGTCACAGAATGTCAGGCGGAGGGATAAAAGCAGAGGACCTCCTCCTGCTTGCCAGTGATCCTCGGTAGTTTTTACTATGCTACAGCGCTGCCGGGCAGGACGCGCACTCAGGTGTGGCCCAGATTTCACCGGACCGGCTGGCGACATGATTTAATGCACTTGCTACTAAGGAGCCAAGCGAGAAGAGCCGCTTGTCAGTGGAAGAACACTGATTGAGCACAGCATGCTGTTACAAATGTATCCTTTGTGCTCGCTACTTAGGAGAAAATCATCCATCACATGTGGTTTCGTACGGTATAACACGTCAGATTATAAAGCTTTCTCTGTAGTGGGCCAGCTAAATTCCTCCAAAAAAGACCACAATATTTATTTTTTCTTTGCTTCTGAGAGATGTTGAATCAGTGTAAGTTCACTGTGTATTCCCTGGGGAACAGACTACTGCTGTGATGAAATAAGCATCAACTCTGCTCAATTTTCCGTTGAGCTAACCAGGCAGCTCATCTCCATTAGTGTTCGTCTAACCAGCTCCACTCTTTAGCTGTGATCTCGCCAGAAGCCAGCTGGGTGTTGTGAATGTGCGTGTGTGTGTGGGTTTGTGTGTGTGTGTGAGAGAGAGGGAGAGCTTGTGTGATTTTGTGAGAGCTCAGTGCTCTGAGCCCTACAGCTGTGAGAGATCTGAGTGTAAGGCCATGATGGGGCTCAGTTAAGCTCAACAGCGTGAGCCTGTATCAATTACGCTGCAACAGCGATATGGACACAGCGTGCGGTCTTCAAAGACAAAGACTTATGACCGCCCAGTGTCTCGGTTCCTCTGGACACAGAGTCAGCTGGATAACCTTCAGACAACACACACACTAACTAGAGGAGAGTGACACAAGGGGGGGGGGGGGGGGGGGGGGGGGGGGTTTACCACTGCGTGTTAAAAAGGCTACATCTCTACATCTTTTCAGCTTGTGGACTTAAACTTAGTTTGTTTTGTTTTTCCTCACATCACAAAATGAGGAGCCATTCAAGATTTACTGGACTACTTACATACAATCCACAACGCCACACAAAACCAGAAACCAATACAATATTTTTGGAGTTAAATATAAAGAACAGGATGAATCAGATGGTTTCCCTGGAATTTACAGCCATGGCCTGTGACCGGCTCCGCCTCTCTGTAGAAAGTCTCTTTGGTCCAGAGCTCCTTTGAGCATCATATAGATCTAGTTGTGGGGATGGAGACTAGTCGTATAGATGTATAGATGAGCTATAATCCATGCAGGTCTAGCCCATCTAAAACCTCCTTTCCGATGCCTTTGTAGCTCAACACTCAATAGCACTGGAAAGGCGATCGGACGCCTTTGAGAAACAAGTTGGAGAAAACCAGGATGAAAAACTGTCATGCATAATATGTGCTGTATTTTTGCTACATTCCCATATCAGCCAGTCAGCTGTGGACTGAAGGGAAATTCTGAGAGCGTGTGTGTGTGTGTGTGTGTGTGGAGCGAGGTAATGAATGAAGGTAAATGGCAGAGTATGAAGCACTTCCTATCGTAATTTCACACTTGTCAGCTCTTGTGAGGAAACTTCACCTTTACACAAGGATAGCAGAACAAGCCAGGCCATAGAAAACACAGAGAGTCTGTCCTCATGTTGTGGGATAAATTCTCTATGCAAAGAATTTCCCTTGCAAATGTATCCTCACACACAGAAAAAGAGCAAAATGTCCACCGAATACTTTAGTTTTAAGAACGTACAGTGTCCGATGCCAATCAGAAGGTGAATATACGACACAAACTGAAAACAACACATCAGAGGAGCAAAGGTGGGATGTATTACGTAACATTTACAGTGCTATACCTGTTTTTCTTTTTTTTTTTAATAGTACTGGTGCAGAAATGAGTGAAGTCCTCACCCAAGCAGTAGGAAGTGAAACTACCATCGCTGTCACCTGTCAGGAGTGTACAGCTTCAGTACAATGTCTTTATGAGTTGATGCAGTTGAGCTCCACTTAAAAGTGAGAACAGGAAGCTTAAGCAGTGATTCATTTTAACTGTTCATTTATATTAAAGGCACACCTGTTGAGAATAACTAACCAAGTTGAAAAAAAATCATTATTGGTTCATGTTTTCATGGCATTATTTTATGTCTTTTTTTTTTAACATACCCGACATAAACATTTATCCTCAATATACATTTTAGGTGCTGTTTGTTTCAGGTCTTACTTTGCTCTTTTTTTTTTTTTTTTTTTTTTTTTTTTTCACAACTTCGTCCTGCAGCTTTTCATGGCGTGCAACACAGACCGCTGAAGAATCCATTACAATATTTTGTTTACACGTGTTTAGAATTATTATCGTAGCAAATCAGTCTTTTGTAAGTGTTTAGGACACCATCACTGGTTGGAAAATCAGTTTTTAACTCATGTACATTAATAATATTAATTCTGCACAAAACTTAAAAGCTTGATATTAAATGAACATAATTTCTAGAATATAAGATAATGATAAGGAACAATAATACTATGAAAAAAGCAATGAACATGATTCATTGAGCTATTTTCAGGACAGGTTCAATCTGCTGGATGTGTAATGTGTGTTAAGAAACAGAGAGAGAGAGGGGGAAGAAGGGGTGTAAGTAGAAGGAGGATATGAAAACCTTCTCGGGGGACCTTAAACAAACTGACTAAAGTGGTCCTGTTTTCTGATCAGGCACAGAGAAGAGAACACTTAGCACTGCTGGAGACACTCTAAACAGCCACTGAGGAATTAGCCTGTTACTGGGAAACTTCACAGCTTCTGTGCCGGGCCGTGTCCCCGACTAAGTAATACAGAAAATAGAACAGGCAATAAACACCAACAAACAAAATACATGCACTCACACCTCCATCTATCCACCAGCCGTAGCCACTCAGGCATACACAGGTGCATTAGGACGCAGTGTAGGTAAACCGATGACCGTGGGATTCTGGATCGCTGTCTCAGACGAGCGCGGATAAAAACGTAAACACGCGCAGCCCAGGACGCCATATGCACTCCGGTCTCTCTGAGGAAAAGCAGCAGATAATGAATGGGCCCCTCACACTTTCCAGAAAAGTGTCGCATGTGACTTGAAGGAAAATATGTTTTCACCGAGGAAAAGCAATGACCTTATTCCTTCTCTGTGCTCGCATGCAGTTTTCCTGCATCACCAGGTTTGGCCAAACAAAGATGAGCTTAAATTTAGGCCCCATGATGTCAACACAAACACAGGATAGAAAGTTCATCTTTAATTAGGTGTCCCCCCTTTTCTAAAGTTCATTTCAATTAGTCCCACCTCGGCCCCACTTTCAGGTCTCAGTGATTTGTCAATGCCTTAACTTCTATGTAGCGCAGCATGGTCACAATGCTGCATGTAAATGTGTGTGTGTGTGTGTGTGTGTGTGTGTGTGTGTGTGTGTGTTTCTGTTTATGCTTTGTGTATGACCTCAAGAAAAAAAAAAGGACTCCCGTGCCCTTGACATTTCCTTCTTGTACTTAATGATGAATTGCAGGGGTTATTTACTAGTTCATAGGAGAGACTCTCACATCACTGTTTGCTTCATAAACACTCACAGAGAACAGAGATTATAAAAAAAAAAAGAACTCAAGAACTTTACCCGAGACTCTAACAGTTAAAATACTCATTTAATTTCTACGAGCATTATTAAGGATGTTTTCACATTTCATAAAGCCTTGACTTCTGGAATAAAATGAGCTTTTTCAACAGTCTTGACTGATAAAACTGTTTGTATGAGATGAACAGTCATTTGACTGTTTGCATTAGAACAAACCGTAACAGAAGCTGCAAAATGTTTCTGTGCAGTCAAATATTCACTGTTCCAGAGTGAAACAAGTATGTTGAGAAAGAAAAAAGCGTGTAACTATAATACTGTCATAAAAAACAGAGCATCAAAAACATGCAGACATGTCACTTTGAGGCTGATATAGGTGCTGATGCTGGACGGCCTGTATGTCCTGTGTAGGATCCTGAAGGTGTACGATGTCTGCTCTGTCCATTTCGTGACACCCTCACACAGGCCGATCAATCTGCTGTAATGAAACCCATCAGGTCACCTTTGAAATTTATCATTTTTTGTGTGCGTAAAATGAAACGCCCCCTGATGGTATGGACGCTATATATAGATTACCTATGGGCCAACATATCCCTCCCTCTCTTCCCCTCACAAAAAAAAAAACTGAGCAAAAAAGGTTTATGAATCATGCTAGAATACTCAGACAATATGCTCATGTATGGGTCACGATAATTGCTTTTAAAGTTTGAATTTAGACTTTTTCCTGGCTGCGCAAGCAAAGGTTTGCAGCAATTAATGAAGTTCTTTCTTCAACAGCAAATGAAAACAAGTTTTGCAGTTGGAAATATTGTGAAATCGCTTTTTTTTTTTAACTCATCAGCAAAAAAAAAGAAAAGGTAGCAATCACCTGACTGTGTTAACTTATCTCGTTCCCTCTGTGGTGTGTTCTGCCTCCTGTGTTTCTGTCGCTTGTTGAGGTTTGAGATGCTTAGCGTCTCTTGTTTGCACACAATCCGCCTGTGATTATTGCCCGCTTCAGGCTTCACGCACTGCGATGCATCTTTTCACAAAGCAGCCTCATTTGCATAGATTTTGCCGAGAACCTCTCAAATCTTCAGGAGTGTGCTTGAAGACGAGTTAAGATGAGCAATCATACCGACAGATCCTCCGGTTTATTTTTTCTTATAAAGAGGCAGGCAAATAAATATAAGTATCAGTTGAGACGCGCACAGTAAATTGGCTTTTCAAGTCAGAGAACGCGTGCATAAACTTATGAATTTGTGTTAATTTTCCAACACTTTTGCAGAATTGACATGGCAGGTGTTTTTCTTTTTCTTTTTTTTTTTAATTCTTAAACTGTGTGGCCAAACCCGTCTAACTGCAGTCGAGGGCTGGCTTTACAGTTCAATTTCTGCAGATGGCACACAAAAAGTCCTTAATCCAGCATTTGTGAAGAAATAAGCATTTCTTATGCATTTTCTTTATTTGCTTATTTCTTCCTCTTTCTTTTTTTTTTTTTTATTTTGTTGTTGTCATTTTTTTTTTTCTGCTGAACACAGCTGCTCGGGTCCTGCCATGCAGAAAGGCCCAATATGGCTCCGTCTGTAAATCGGAGTCCGGGGGCCACAAGACAGAAAACAGGGGAGAACCACCCGGTGAAATTTAGCGCACGATGGCTCCCAGCGGGCATCATTTGGGGACCAGAGAGACTTTTCCTCCTCATTCTCTCTTTCCTTTTTCCTGCATGGTGAGCAGGTTGGAAAGCTCAACCCTAACATTGCTGCTGACACAACCACTCAGGGACGGCTGTAACAGCTCTCTTAGCATGGCACCTGTTATTGAGCCGTCAGAGTGGGGGGGGGCGGGGGGGCTGAAAAACAGAGTATTAGGGAGGGAGAATGAGGAAGGAAGGAGGAGGTAGGTGTGAAAGCGGGAATGAGTGAAACTCAATTGTAATTTCAGGGCTGTCACAGTTCTGAGAGCCGGTAATTTCGCCGCCGTGTCGGTGGAGGTTCGTACTACACTGCCTCTCCGTGCCGAGACTGATCTCTTCCCTCACGGTGCGGCCCACACCTACATTTTCATTCATCTCAAACCTGTAAACAAACCAATAATAATTAGATTCACATCGGGCTACTTTGTAAACAGAGAGCAGAGTGTGTGTCTATATCGCGGTCACACTCTTGCTCCTTCTATTTCGTTATTGTGTTCCTCTAGTTTAACACATTTTCCCCCCACTGTCTCCTATTCCATTTTAATGCATCTAAAATTACCCCAACAATCCAGCGTGCCTTTTCTCAAACTCTTTTTCATTTGTCTTCATCTCCTGAATACAATTGGCTCTCAGACTGAAGTGATTCATAATGCTTTCATCAAACTAGTCATGATTCTAAAGAGTCCCTCTGTCTCAAGTCTTACCAAGATAAATGGTCCTGAATACAGTAAAAGAGGAGGTGAAAACAGCGGTTGAAGCACCGTTTCCAGCATTGCGTTTCTCACTTGGAAGTTATTCTCCTGTAATAATACCAAACCTGGAGAGCATGGATATTTAAAATATTTTTACTGTAGAACTGCTTGAAGAAACACAGACTGCAACTACTAGAAAACTAAAGATAGAAACAAGAAAAAAAAAACAAAAACATTTTGTCTGAGAATCAGAGCGAGCTGCTGTCCATTCAAGCACAGCAGTTGCATTAGTCTGCAGAGCAATCAAAATGGATTAAAGCCACCACGCTCCAGCTGCCGCCACGCAAATCAGATATGCCTGTGATGATGATAATCAATCCATAATATAATAACAGAACATAAATCTGATAGTGTTGTTCCAACAATTTTAATAACATAGATTTAAATATTGCCATGTGCGCTGGAGTGATTTATTGATGAAAAAGTGCTATCAAGCTTATATACACCCCGTTTCTGGTGGCCCGCCAATAATACCATTAACTGCATTGTTCAAACTCATTATGTGATGAGAAACACAATAATAATTGCAAGACTACAAACGCACAATTTCTCCCATTGAGCTAATCACTTTCGCCGGTATTATTAGTCTCCCTTCCTCTCACTCTCTTTTTTTTTCCCTCTTTCCTCCCAGCTCTCCTCCATCATAAATCCTGGGAGAGGCTGCTGGATAAATCCCTGGTGCTGAATTAGTATTGTAATTTCTGGTATCCCTGCACACTTTGCCAGCGCAGACCTCGGAGTTATTAATCTGGGGGGACAGGTGCCACAGAAACAATATGCTGAGCGGTTGGCCTGAATACGGGGCCGACCCCACCCGTGCCAATGCCTTCAGTACATTCAATTAAAATTACAAGGGATGGACTGCAGCCCAGTTTTAGAGAGCATGGGAAAAAAAAAAAAAAAAAAAAAAAAGGAAGCGGAAGGTACTTTATGTTTTATTGTCACAAGGCAGGATTAAAACAGTTTTTTCTGCTGGATATAGCACACACAAGTTGTCACATGAAGGTCAACACTTAAAAGTGAAAAAAAAAAAAAAAAAAGAGGAGTGAAGAACGGCCGCGTTGCCTTTTCACATGTGAGCTTGTCTGAGTTGGGGCGTCGTCTGAGTGCCACGATGTGTGATATCAGGTGGTTTACCACCTCTCTGAGAGACCGTTACGCCGCACATATGGCCCACTGACAAACATGACGGATGAAACACTTTGTTTGCTTTTGTTTAGGCGCCGGCCGCGCTCCTACTACAAGCCTTTTAAGTGATCAAAAAGGCCCGGCCGTATTTGATGTTGGCTGCAGAGAGAGAGAGAGAGAAAGAGAGAGAGAGAGAGAGAGAGAGGAGAGAGAGAGAGAGAGAGAGAGAGAGAGAGAGAGAGAGAGAGAGAGAGAGAGAGAGAGAGAGAGAGAGAGGGGGAGAGAGAAGGCAAAGAAAGTGTCATCCAGTGATGTACAGCTCCAGTCCTCTGTCACACAGCGCAGTGTCTGCTGGGAAATAATCTGACATCTTGTGCTCGACACATCCAAGCGATGAGTACAGCAGGATGGAGGGGAGGAAAAAAAAAAGGAGGCGCAGGGGGGGGGAGGAAAGAAAGCAGAATGATAGGACAGGGGGGCGGGGAGGAGAGAGGCCGAGAAAAGTGGGAGTGCGAGCAGGAGAGAGAGGGAGAGAGAGAGTGAGAGAGAGAGGGCGTAATCAATTCACCAGCCCCGTCTCCATCATGTCATCGCCTGTCAGAATAGATTTAGGAATAAAGCTTTTGAGAGACCTTCCTCAGCTCCGATCTGATCGATGCCTCAGCTGCGTTTGCCCAGATGTCGCTGACGTGCATCGCACGGTTTCTCAAAACACACGAGGCCCTCCTGTGACCATGGAGGCGGGAGCGAGCGAACCCACCTGCCCCTCGCTGGCCCTCACTTCGCTGGGGGACAGTCCACAGTGCCCGTTTTAAGGCCCGTGATGACTAATGACGAACGTGCAAAGTTCCTCATTCTGACAATGAGACGACACATTTGTGAATAGTTAAAAAACAAAAAGCTTAAAGAATTGCGTTCACATTTGTCACAGTCCGGTCAGAAAACGGCTTCACGTTCCCAGAAACCTGCTGAGATCTTCCCCTCGCATGCGTAACTTGGGCGCGCCGTGGGGACGGAGAACTGGAAGCGCATATGGGCGAAAACCAAATGAAAAGAAATGAAAAGAGAGAAAGATGAAGCGATAGTGACGGGGTGAATAAATGGAGTCATTAAGCATGTGTTTGTGGGAGCCGGGTTCCCAGATGACGGCAGGATGCTGCCGCCGCTGCCATTCACCATAAACAGACAAACAGATTGACTCCACTGCTTCTCTCCTCTGGGCAGCTTTCACCTCCTGCTTCCTGGGGAACACTTAAATCCCTCCCCTCCCCGGGTCTCTGTACTGTACTTCCCTTTAAAGAACCGATCATTTTAATCAACCGACGCTTCTGATGTCTGACTGATGCTAAAAGGAGATTTTCACCTATTCAAGAATTTTCTTTTAAGTTAACAAACTTAATGCTGTTCCTTTTTAATATCAGCCCATAGGATAAGGTAAAGGTTAAAATGTAAAATGACATCCACCACTTTAAAAACTGTCGAAGCAAAGCTGCACAGTAACACAAACACACCAAATTCACTTTTCTTGCTCATGTTTTGCCAGTTGTAACAACATTTTCCTAGAACCATCAGGTCATTTATATCCCCAAATTGGCTAAAATGGAAGCAAAACTGCAGGCTCAAATGTGCATACTTGTGGCTTCCTGCTGACCCCGCCGTCGAGGACATGAGCAGGAACTTTTTCCCCCTTGCTTCCCGTCACTGTCTGCTCTCAAACAGCAGGACGAAAAATAAGATGTTATTTTTAAATGCTGAAATGTAACTGCATGCACAGAATTGTAAAACTTTCTGTGTGAAATCTGAGAGTGTCAGCTCTGTCTGTTTGTATTTATACATGATTAATATATACTTTAATAACTTTCACTTATAATAACAATTTAGAATGAAAGAAGTGTGTGAAATCATTTCTACCGAATGGAACAAATTTTCTTGCCTGCCCAGAGAAAAGTAAAAGCTACTGAAGAGAAGCTTTACTGCTCAGTTAAAAAAAAAAAAACAAAAAAAAAAACCTGCACAGGTTCAGAGATGAAACTGAGATACATTTCTCTCTTTCTTCTCCTTTCACCGTTTTTCTGTTTGACATGCAAGCTGTTATTTTTTCTTCTTCTTCTTTTTTTTTTTTTCGCCTTCGCTGCCTTTGCTTCCGTTTGTTCAGTCCTCTCCAGCCCTCTCGCTCTGTCTTGCCTTTTGATTTCAGCGTGGAGGGCAATCGTTACGTGAGTGATGGTACCCATCAGTGTAGTGCCTGTGCTGTAAAACTGTCAGCCGCTGACAGATTGACTGACGTGGTCAACCCTTCGATTACCACCGCGAGAGCGGCGGACGGGGCGAGAGAGGGAAAGATAACGAGTGAAAGACGTGCACAGGAAACAGGTGCATTGAGAAAGTCGTGTTTTATTTCACTTTCTTCTGTGCGCGCTGATCAAATCTGGCACTAAACTAAAGCCATAAAACAAACACTGCTGGTTTTTAAAAGGCAGCACAGAGAAAGACTGAGGAAAAAAAAAAAAGAGTGATGTATAGACAAGGAGCGCTCGCGTGTAATTTCGAACAGCTGTTGATTCAAAGGGGAAAAACTTTATTTGGTCCAGATGGTCTCAGTCAGTGGCAGAACGAGAGAGCTGACTTCATTGGCTCCAGCCATGTGTTTTTCCTCCTGACAGAAATTAAAATGGTCGTTCGTTTGTCACCGCTCACTACACAGCTTAAAATGTAGCAATGAAACGTTCCTCGGCGATAATGCACCATAATTACTCAAACGCCTGTTCTTTATCTGTAGCAGAGGGAGGACAGAAGGAACATTTTCCCTCAGATGAGGTTTTAAAACCCGGCGAAGCTCGCTCAACCCGCTGCAGGAGATGGGGAACGTAGTCGGAGGCGCCGTACGCCTGTCACTGTTGTTTTTCAAAAAACAGAAAATGAAAATCCTCCTGTAATGTCACTTTTTCTTCAAACGGAAACGGCAAAAAGGACGGTTTGATTGCAGTTTCTATCGGCGAACGAGCCTCACTATCTCTGCCTCCAATCACAGTTAACAGGCTGTAGTAGCTTGGTATCAGAGGGTGATAAATGTATTTATTTTAGCAGTCTGATGGGTATTGATCTCCTCGGCGGCTCCGCCACAGGTTAACATTACGGGACCCTGGGAGGGAGTGGAGTGGGCGACTGTAACAGCACACTTCTCACATCTCACAAATGAGGTGAAAAACACACTCGGTTGTGGAGGTGTGGAAAGATTAACAGTGGCCTCTGACTGCCATCTGAACGTAAAATCTGCCATTCATCGGAAAAGGAAAGCAAGAGCGCCTCAGCGGTCGATGCTGCAGAGGTGACAGAGATTAAAAAGGAAAGAAAAAAAAAAAGCCACGACAGAAGTTGAGCCACAGCACAAATTTGAGCAGAAAAAAAAAAAAAAAAAGAGTATTTACTGTTCTTTCCTTTAGAGAGGGTGTGCTCAGAATCGTGTCTGAGTGGGCTGAGGAGTTATCGGACACGCAGAGCCGGGGCTGAGACGTGACCTGTGGTTGCCTGACGGAGACGTCCATGACAGCAGCCTCTTCCTCGTCGCACCGTGCAGTGAATCACCCACCCAGACGTTCGACGGTGACTGGCCTCAATTCCTCCAGTCATAACGGTCTTTAAGGCCCTCACTTTTGAACTCAGCCCCACGTTTCCATGTTCCCTCTAATCTCACTGATGAGTGATTCAATGAGCTCTTTATTGTGTGATCTGAATGCGTCAGATGCCTCACGGAAGAGTCAAACTACTAACCTCTATTTAGTTTTTAATAGAAGCACATTATATCTATGCATTAATTTAATGAAGTGCTTTAAAAGTGAAGGGTCCCTATTAAAAAAATACGTTTTTGTGCTGATCTTATAAACTTTTCTTCTTGTAGAAAACTGAACTGTCAATGGACAGTGACTTCAAATTGAAAAGCTCATTGTGACATGGCAACTGGTTAAAGCCCCGAATATAAATCTATTAATTTGAATTTTCAAAACAAATGACTTTCACTCCATTCAATTTCAAATGCAATGCATATTTTTTTTTTTTAAGAAAAGCATTTTTAAATATAATTTTCTCAAGAAACAGAAAGTAAAGATTTTAAAATGCAAATGTGTGAAATAGCAGATGTGTTTGCATAATCATGCTGCTGCCTTTTATAAAATGAGCTGAAAGAAAAGAAAACAATCTTTTTAAGACAATTTTGGTAGCTTCAATATATTTTTAAAACAACATTAAAATGGGTGTATTGTAATTAAAATTTGCACTGAAATTGATGCAATTAGCGGAGTTGAATCTTTGAAACACTAAATTAGAACAAAGCAAAAAAAGAAAAAAGAAGAAAAAAGAAAAGACAAAAGCCATCAGGGCTGTTTGAGCTCCTCAATAACTGCTGAGAGGTATTGACTGCACGGAGAGCCCTGGCCATGCAGACGCTGCTGAACGGCCGCAGATTGTGAAATGCCGAACGGCTGCGGCGGCGCTCTCATTGTGGCTTCTCCGATAAACACAGGATCTGATTGGGTAATCTGTGTCTCCTCTCTTCATCATCAAATTAACCCGGCCGGACCGGGGAGAGAGTTCACCCCAACGCTGGAAACATCCACAGATGTAAAAGCGAGCGCGTTTCTGGAGTCATTACCAACGACAACCGTGAATTTCAAACATCAAAGCGGATCACGATAAGTGGAAGTGATCGCGTCTGATTAATGACAATTTTAGGTCATTAGTGAGTGTTTGATGGCAGTTTTTTTGTGCTTCACTTTGACGCGAGAGAATGACGGCTGACAGGCAGTCAGCTCCAGCACATGACTCACTGCGGCGTTACACTCGCTTGACCTCACGGACGACAAAACCGTGATGTCTGACACGAAAATAAGGACACACACTCGCAGGACCGGATGACACACACAACACGCTACGTGCAATTCTTTAGTCATGCTATGGTTTATTACCCAGCTAAAAGTGATAAAATTTGCAAAGAAAAAAGAAGGGTATCAGTGTGAAATATCTGAGGGGAAAATGCTCTTTTGCTTTATGTTTTTTTTTTTTTTTTTACTGGGGGAAGAATCAGTGAAAGATCATTCAGATAATTCAATTGTCAGCTCATTGAAAATCACTGTCATATTACTAAAAACTAAGCAACATGCAATTCAAATCAATAAAAAAAACACTTTCATTGCAGCATAGTCACTTTCCTTTTCTTCTTCACAGCTATTTCAATTTACAGAGTTGCAATTGAGTCTTTATGTGTCTGCAAAAACAAAGTTATTCAAATATACTTGATGTTTTCTTTCTATCTCTGCTGGTGTTCATACTGCATGCACTCGCAGTGTTGTGTGTTCATTAAAGTGAGACAAATAGAATGGAGAAAGGCCATCGACAGATGAACAAGCATTTGCATTGCAGGAAATGTGTCAGTCTGAGGGGCAGTCCCAAAACGGAGATCATTAGAGCTTTTTTGCCCTATTTTAAAAGACACACACAGCACTCAGAGGTATTATTGAGAAGCATTTTAGACTAAAGCAGTACCTTTATTACTCATGGAACGTGGCACTTTTCTTTCAACTCTACACACAAACAAACTCTCACATTTTCGCTGTCCTCCCTCATAACAGCGTTTTTATTTTTCCATCAGGTTATGCGATGTTGTGTTATCTGTTTCCTCCTTCCAGTAATATTGCATTAGATTTCCAATATTCATGGTGTGTTTTTCCATCTTTCACAGATCAAGACTTCATGGGCTTTTTAGATGAAAAATTATCAATACAAGATGAAGCATCAGCGAAAAAAGCAGTGACACATTGCCAACATGCTCTTGTTCCCGGTGCCAGCATCAATAATTCAGCCACTAGCTCATAACTTTATTTTCAATGCATAATTGAGGCCAAGCAATGATGGTCGCTCCTTCTTTCTTCAGCCATTTATATGTCGAGCGATTTTTAAACAATGAGACGAGCAGTCCATTAAGCTTTTAACATCTTTTCTTTTTCATATGCCGGTAGATGCTGGAAAGTGTGGACCGTGGCTTGTGGGTCCGTTTCACTCTGCTGGTGCTTTGTGCTCAGTAATGTGAGCGCATGAGTGTTTTCAGGTGCCTTTCTCTCATTCTCCCTCCATCTCTCTGCGAGTATAGCTACAGTGTGCACGGGAATCTAAAAATGATAACTGTGGGACAGCCGTGGTGAGTGAACGAAAAAGTGTAAACTCCACATTCAAAAAGTGTGGTTTGAAAGGGGAGAGGGTCTCAGGATGAGGTGTGATTTCTCTACATGCCTTTTTTAACACTGCTTTGTGTGTGTAGTTCATGCATGTGGCGTGTGTGTGCATACGTGTGTGCATGCACGCGTCTTTCTAGTGACTTTCACTATGCCGAAATGACTTTGTAAAGCAGTTCTTCAGATACCCAAGTTGGCTTTAAACCACTGCACTGCAGAATACTACTACTTTAAGGGGTACTTCCTCTATCCAGTGACTCATTATGTGACCCGACTGCACCTCTCATTTGTTTTGTAATGCTGCTTAATAAATATTGATTTACTATTTTAATTACATGTTAATCTCAAAACACATGCCAGCATTATGACTCTCTCAAGCCATACAGCAAATTTCCTGTTTGCAAATATTTATTGAGGACGGCATCCTGAGAGAGCTATAAAAGTGAATAGCGATCATTAAACAGAACCGAGCTGTCTAGAATATCTGCACAAGTGTCAATATCAGCAGCACAGTTTCACCGAGCTTCTAATCAATTGCTTGTTCTCTCTTTTCAAGGCACTCAAACAAGAAATCCTTGATATTTTTTTGAAAGCCTCTTCATGCCATAAAGCATTCAACAAAGTAAACCAATCAGAAATAGCAGAATTGTTTTCAACATTCAGGTTAACAGATGCATTGATGTGGCTGTAAAACTACTTCTGACAGAAACACGATTAAAATGTGAACAAATAAAATTAAATAAAATGAAATAGCCTGAAAAGGCTGGAAAACAACAGGTCAAAATGGCTCTTCTAATGTGTTTTAAAGCAGTCTTTTTAATTAATGAATTCAAATGTGTCGTTTTTCTCCACCAAGTATCCTAAGATGTGTTTTACAGCCAAGAGAATATGTGAAAATAACATGACTCTATTTCTTCTGATAATTCAAATAGACACTTAACAGAAATTTAAAAGTTAAAACACTTTCTGAAAAAAAAAAAAAAAATCAGATTATCAAATTAGTTGAGATGAGAACCATTAATTATTACTGGATAGAGTTTTTATCAACTTCTTCCCATTGGCATTAAGTTTTCCAAAACGTGATTGTTTTGTGGGACATAACTTGTAAAGGAAGGAATCAAAGGGAATATTTTACACTTTGGCCAAAGATCAGGTGAATGCTGAAGCATTTTGTCTTATCTCATGAGTTTTAACCCTCTTAAGACTCTAATCATATTCTAAAGGGCTGACACTGTTATAATTTTTTTTTATGTTAAAACTGGATGAGTGATGTTTTTTCAAGATGTCTTCGACTTTGAACATCAAGTATTTATTTTATAGTCCCTTGTATTTTTTTTTTTTGTACATTACTGAGAAACTCATTATACAAATGTGACCGAATGGTGATTTTTTTCTGTGCCACTGTAATTGATATGTCATATCTGCTTTTTTTTTTTTTTTTTTTTTTAAATGATCAAGATCACAGTCATTCTGGAAGTTGTGACTACAACAAGTATGAACGTCAAACCCTGTCAGCTCTGTCAGGGCAAAAGAAAAATGTCATCGCAGCCCATTTTTAACAAGAGGTTTGAAATTTGTTTGCTTCTTTCATCAAACAAGTTGAAAAGGTTCTTTCCGTGATAAGTCCACTCAGTCAGCCTGTCGGGTTCTGTGCGTCCTCCAGGTTAGGGTTGACTTGCTTCTGAGCCAGTAGCATTACAGAGAAATGGGCCACGGCATTACTTTCAGTTTACAGCAGTTCGAACTGTTTTAGTATGCAACAGTAAACATGCGCGTGTGCCTTAACTGGACTTAAGTAAAAGAGCAGAATTGTACTGTAATCCAGCTGCACATGGGCATCATTAAAAATTATAACATGTAAAAATAATTTACTTATGTATTCATTGCCCATAATGAAATCCTACAGGACTGTTAACCGGCCCGTGTAAACAACTGCCTCCTTTAGGTTTATGCTACATCAGTGTTTAATGCATTCAGCCCCTCCTCTCTCACTCCGTCTTTTCACTCTTGCCTTCCAGACACTTCCATCACAAAGATATATTGAAACTGAGAACGCATTAGGATGATTGGGAAGCTGAAATATTAAAGGAAAATGGAGGGTGTTTTTTTTTTTTTTAACGTGGAAAAAAGCTGTCTATAACGAACAGCACACAGCATAATTTTAATCATGTATAGCCTGAGTCAAATGGACAATGTGGAAAAAATAAAAAAGAACCTGGTTTGGATGAAAGTGTGCAAGAGTGTGTTTAGGACTAATTTATGCAGCATGTAGTGTTTGCATGGTTTGTTCCGGAGATCAAGGTTGCTGGTTTAATTGAGCCTGTACCGGACCCAGGGCTGAGAGAGCAGGCAGAGGAGCATCGATAAACTATGAAATGGTTCCAATATGGCCGATCGATGAGGCTTTGTGAGCAGCTCCCCCGGGGCTTTGATTTTCCTTTCAAACAACAATCCAGGATCTCCGCTCTTCAAAGGCAAACTCCATCTTTGCTGTTATTGTTGTTGTTGCTTTTCCCCGTGTTTGAGTGATGTCACCGAGGTCGATTTCATCCATGTCCATAAAGGCTCTCCCACACTTGAATCACCCGGGAGACGGCTTCTGTCGGTCTGTGCAATGGTAACAACAACCAATAAAGGTCAATCTCCCATGGTAATGGCCAATTGGGTTTGTTCCCATTATTGGCCCTCTGAGCTGTGGTCAACAGATGGAGAGCTGGCATCGCTGACCCAAGTTACACTCCAACCTTAAGGCGCTCCGTATCCAGGCGCTGTGGTGTGATTCTGCCCGCTCTGTCCCTCAGCGTGTGTTGGCCTGTACATCACTCCATCATGCACAGCCTCAGTATAAGGAGAGCCGTCACAGTAGAGTCACAGGAGTGCTGCCAGCGAGGGCTAACCGTCTAACCATTTCAGCTAATTGCCTCATTAATGATTCACTGGTGTTAGGCTGCTCTAGCACTTCGCTGTGGGGAGCAAATTGTTCTGATTGGTTTGCCTCTGTCAATTATTGATGAGGCAGTGAGCTGAAGTGCTAACACCTGGCTTTGGAGGTCCAAATGGCCCTGCATTCCCATCACATACTCTGTTATCACACACCCTGGGACCACATTCTGTCTTGAAGGGCTGAAGCCTTGGCGGTTGCTGTTCTCTGAGAGTGGATGAAGCATGCCCTGGGGCAACGGCTGTGATCTCAGTTGTGAGGATATTAGCTCGTGGAACAAGGCTCACTGCTGTGCCGAAGGTGGACAGAACAAGAGGCAGAACTTGCGATGATCCCGGCTGTATCAGAAGGCAGAGGGTCACTGGCTGGCTCATTATGTGACCGCAAACAAATGAGAGCTACAGGTATATGCCCGAGTGCATATTCTATGAACCCATTGTTCAAACCAGCTTACACTGTATATATCCCTTGACTACAGACAAAAACATGAATATTAACTTATAAATGTCAAAATCCATCTGTGGACAAATTGAGTGCATTGAACACTGTTCAAACAAAAGTAATAACTATATTTTACAGGCATGAGTGGAGCTTTAATGGTATGCAATGCAATGTCAATACTTTCTTTGTTTATGGTGATTTATAATGGGTGCAGGCGGCACCTCTACAGTAGGGTCATGTAATTGGATCTCCAGTAGATAGGAGCTGAAATTCCACTATAGTCACTGTGGCTAATGGCCCACCCACAAAGCCCTCCCTCTGGCTACATGAATCATTCTTACACGGCGCACACAACACTGGATGCTCTTGCCAAACTTTGTGCAACTCAAGATACAAAAAACCCTTATTTTGCCCTTTTCCAAGAGTAAATCACAACCTGATTAAATAACATAGAGTGGACGCAAAGTCGACTCGTCCATGCAGTTAGCGGAATTTACTCATCTCTCCTTGGCCTTAATTAAAGCTGATTACAGAGTCACCCCCCCATGCTGACGCCACTGTCACTCTGAATCTCAGCCAAGTGGGCTTGCCATGAACACTCACAGGGTGGTCACTCCACCTTTGTTTTTACACTGGCACCAGTGACAGCGGAGCCCACCCCGCTCACCAAATACAGTGACTGTGACTCACTGTGTGTCACCATAAACCCGAGACAAGAAGACAGCGATTAGACAGGGGCCCTGTACAGCTCACAATGAGAACTTCCCTTGTGTGTGCGTGTGTGTGTGTGTGTGTGTGTGTGTGTAAGAGAGCATAGAGAGAAACCAACCTGAATCGGGCCTAACTGATTTCTTCTTTTCTCTGTTCTTGTCCAAACCCAACTTTCCTTCATGTCTCCCTTCCTCTCCCTGTCCCCGTCCTTCCCTTCGTCTCTGTCAACAGATAACCCGACGACCGAGCGGCGATGACATCAGAGCGGCGACCAATCGCACCGAGACAACTACAAAGCACAACATTCAAAAATGACTTGGCGGAGGAACACCACACAAGACGCATTAAGACTCCCTCAAAATCCCCACACTGAAATTCTTGAAAGCCTCTTACGACTCCTGATTCCCTCCCTAATATTTTATCTCCAGCTTTTTTCTACAAAATACGAGAAAAGAAGAAGAAGAAGAAAAAGAAAAAAAACAGACTCATAATCATGAGATGGTTGACAACGTCAGATAAATCCCTTGGAACTATTTTCTCTTCACTGGGAGATCACTGATGCATGCTTTTGTAAATAGATCATTATAAAACCCTAGTCTTATTCCTAATATAGGAAACATACCAAGTTGCTGTCACCAAATTCATAAACCATTACTGTGAATAGATTACTCATGGTTCGATATTTTCCATGTGAAATGAATATTCTTGTTACCTATTTGGAACCCATGTAATTATCATTTCAAATGTCATTTCATTAGCCTTTGGAGTTATTTGAACTGTAAAAATGGTACTTCTAATGTTAATATTCTCTTTACGTAACAGCTTAGTCTTCCTCTCCAATATCCACACTAGTACATGTAAATAGAGAAGAATGAAGTCAATAGCATGGAGAAGACGATAGTGTATATTTACTACCCTGATAGATCACAAATCTCAGTATTTGGATCAGAAAACATTTTATAAAGTTAAAATACTTGAATTAATTTTCCAATAGACATAGCCCCAGTTATCTGGACACTTTCCTATGTATTTGAATAGAGGCATTAGTGATAGATAATGTTACTATCTCAACAACAACAGTTACAAGGCAGTTACTCCTTTAGTTTCATAAGTCAATCCCACTGGGTAACAGTGAAGTTAGAGAAAGCTAAGAATCTGACTTAGCACACCTAATATGTTATTTTGAACATTTGGTATATTATTTTGTATCTCTAAGTACAATTGTCAGTCAGTATCAACATATTTATTGTTTCCTATTGCAATAATTACCACAAACCTCCCACGTCCATGCAACACCTGCTCTAGCAAAGCTGCTGTCAGTCTGAAGGGGGCACTTATTTTCTTTGCTTTGTTTGAAATGATGATCTTGAGCCAACACTTTGAGGTTGAAACAGCTCAAAGACTGCATTGTAAACATAAGGAGGTCCGTCTTCCATGGATGACAAAGAGAAACAAGTGGACAAAAGAATAAGATGCCAAGTCACTGAACAGAAAACCTCAAAGATGAACCCTCACGATGGTAAAGAAAGAAAACCTTTGCATGGACAGCAGGGAAATCAAAACTCGTTGAACACCTCATCTCCACAGTTGTGCATCCTCTACCTCTCAGTGTGTGCTGTGCATCAAGGAGGACCCTCCTCTACCTTCCCCCATGGTCCACTTGTCTGCTGCATGTCCCCATTCAGCCACATGACAAGAGTTCAGTGTTGAACGCTGCTGATGGACACATATGGCAATGAGGACGTCTAAACAACAAACACTTAAACACACACTCACACGTATGAGTGCATGCATACAGATGCACAATCCCCAACAGCACCACTGGAATACGTTGCTGTATATATGTACAGTATGTTTAGTATGTATAGTCGCGGACGCTGCACTTTGCATGTTTACTTGTAGACGGAACTCGACCATTATTCATAGAGAATGTGCAGGTAGTCAGTGGGCCGACTCTAAACCAGTGCAAGCTCTACTTCAGCTTTACATCTTAGGCTTTGACTTCAGAAAATGTACAGTCGAAACACTTTCATGTCTCCTGTTTCCTTTTGTGAAGGGTTGTTCACCACCAAACAGCAGCGCCGGTATGGTTCAAGTTCTTTGAAGGGACACATACCCTCCCTTTTGAAGTCGGACACAACCTGGCCACAGTAAGCGTGGGTAGAAGAAGAGAAGAAGGAAGGCAAACTGGGGCGCTCCAATTAAGTGGCAGCACACAAAGTGGCATGGGGCATCCTGCCAGCAACTGTCTATTCATCCTGTGTCAAAGGGATTTGCACGTCTCAATGAGTCTACGCACTGACAGAAAAGTCCAAGAGCAGAGCAGAGGGGAGCACAGAAAGAAAGCACGGCTTGGCAGAGGAGATGGAGAGAAAAAGACAATTTGGACCAAAATTTAAGGTTGCACTGAGTTTTGGATGACATATTTTCCGGTCTGGCCCACTAAAAAAATACTTTTTTTCTAACCTCTTTAGTAAGTTCAATATCCTCATTGACCTCCAACTGTTACACTGTCATGCAGTTGCCTGGGCAGTCATGACCTGACGTCAGGTCTGAGGTTCAGGTTGTGTTCATGAGCTCTGGACTCACCTTAACCAGATGTTTAGACTTGTGGTGGAATACCTGTTACCCTAAATGATTCTTTATTGTCTGGCCACTAGATCTGTGCTTGTTCTGGGTATAGAAACTTTGAGAAAGAGAGAGAGAGAGAGAGAGAAAAAAAAACCTTTGTTCCATGTTTGTTTACATGTGGAAACAGTCTTAATTCAAATGTTGTCAGAGCACACCAAATCATGTAAAGGTATTTACAGTCAACATGTAGAGAAACTTGAAATTAGGACTTGGCAGTGATTAGTTAAAGAAGATTAAAATTGCAGAAAGGATGAAAATGTCACCAAACAAGAGACATGTGTGTAAAGAAACAAGACACTGAGCAAGAGCTTTGATGAGCCTCGACGTTTCACAGTTTGTTACAAGAAAAACAAAGCTGCATTTTGTCCAGAGTTGTGACAAGGCTGAGATGCGTTTCCTTGTTCTTTAACCACAGTATGAATGAAATACTAAACTTCAGTCAGAAAGTCATTTATGTATGTATTTATTTATTTATTTTTTATTTTTATTTGAAGAACTCGACCTGAATCAGGACAAAATGCACGTTCAACTGCAAAATGTCTGTGTATGCGCGTGCGCACACGCACGCACGCACGCAGGCACACACACACACACACACACACACACACACACACACACACACACACACACACACACACACACACACACACACACACACACACACACACAGCTAATCTAAACAGCAAGGCTGTATGTAAACAGATCGTCGACATAATGGGATTGTTCAGTGTGCAAACAATAAGCTGTTAGCGTGATCACAGGTCAAAGATATATTACCCAGAGGGCCATGCTGTATGTATATTACCATGATGGATATGTGGAAGAGAGGAGGAGGGGAGGGACATGAGGGATATAGAGCTCTACTGATTCAGATTTACCCCCTATTGGGCCCCGTCCGCTGCCTTTCTCTCTGTTACCTCCCTAATGCGGGCCTCACTTAATCAGCCTTCTTTTGCCCGTCTCCCTCATTCACTCACCTTTTTCTTAGACACTCTACTCCTCCCATTCTTCACCACATCGCCTTCTTAATACCTTATTCCTGTCTCCATTCCTTTCATCCTTGTCCCTACTCCCTCTTGTCCTGGACAGATATAATCTGTTTCAGCAAAGCAGTCAATCCATCTCTGAAGCCAGTGGGATGCCAGGATAAAGCGGCTCCACAATCTTGTTTCTGGATTAAGTAAAGAGAGGTCTGAGTGATATTAAGCTTTTCAGGGTCTTTACATACATACGATACCAACACAAGCAGGAAAACAGCAACAGCATTCTGCAGCATCACATTAGAGCCATTCAGATGGATATCAATGTTGCTATATATTTTTATTTGAAACAACATTACTTCGCTTAATGGAGAGGGATCAAGCATTCGCTTAGCCGTCTGAAGCTGTGTGCCTGAGTGTCTCAATCAGCGTACAAGTTCATTGTGGGAGAGGATAAATCCTCTATAGCTTACCCTATAAGCTCACATCTTATTAACTTATCTCCACTTTATTTGATTATCATCTAGCCCATTCTTTCAACTGGTTAATAAGTCCACGTCTTCCTGACTAAACACTCCATTAGTGTCATCACCAGCATGCTTGTGTGTGTACTGCATATGTGTGTGAACCACTGAAGCAGATACACATTGGGGCCAAGTGACAGAGTAAACACAGCAGCAGAACACGGAGGAGAAAAACAACCAGTGGGACAGACAGGAGGTTCAAAGTGGTAAATTTAATCACTGCTTTTGACGTACAGTTTCTGTGCCTCAAGGGTGTGTGGAACAATATGTGGTTTAAGATTTCCCTATGATGAACCGACATACACTGTAGCACATTAAAGACCAAGGCAAAGATGAAGCATGTTCAAAAACTGTTACTGTTTAAAAAAAAAAAGCCCCAAGTTTGAAAAATTTAGAAAGAGTGCATAGGATTTAAATCACTATTTGAAGGCATTAACTACAATCATCCTCTTTATCTTTCACTTTCAAATGCGAATAAGACGTTATGGTGGTCATGAAACTCAAAAAAATGTAAGTCATCATTCCTAAAAAAGTGTTTGACACTGGAAATTTGAGGCTATGAATGGTTTATTTGAGAAACAATAAATTAAATTTTCTCTCCAAGTCAAATGAAAAAGAAAAAAAATGTATTGACATTGTGGCTTTTATATCATTATTGTTCTGTTCTTTTTTTTTTATTTAGGTATTTAGCTCAAGTCCCTTCATCTAGATATCCAAAATAATATGTCCAATATCTCAAACTCAACTTTAGTTTTAAAATGCACACATGCATGTAAGCTCTAGATGCTCTGAACAAACCTCTGCAATTAAAGTGTGTAATTACACAATCTAATGCACACACACACATTTAATGTGTAACAATTTAGCTGATTACACAATTCTGACTATGGAAGGATATTTTGGTCAGTTGAACCAACCTAATTAATACACACCGATCTTTAAAAATTATGAGTTTCATAACAAATAAAATAAGTATAAACAAAGGTTAAACCAGATTTTAAAAATTGCAGCAGCTGCTTCTTGCCTGCTACTCTGTCATGTTGAAATATGCAGCAGCCATGTAAATGCATGCAAAAGCACACCTCTAGTCTAACACACACACACATACACACAGACATGCACACACTGTCGACGCTATGCCTGTGAGAGTCTGAGTCTGTTGGAGTGTCATGATTAGCAGTGACCTCAAGCTAGACGGGGCTGGGGTAGTGGGAGTGGGGTCAAAGGTGAAAGGATTACAATGAAGCAACCCGTGTCAACTGCTCAGCTTTAATCCAGACCTCCGGGCCGACCTGGGGCTCTTGAAAAATGACTCACATGAATGACTCCAACATATTGTGGGTACACATCCAGTCTGCTCACAGACAGCTAAGCTTGAAAAAATGCTGAAAATGTAGCGTCTGCAGCAGCCTGGATTGTAACGTCGAGATACCGGGGATGAGGATTGCTCTGATGGCCAGACAGAAGCAAAGACAGAGCAGACCTCCTTATGTCACATAGCTAATGACTGGGATGAATAATAGAGCCTTTAAAGCCCTTACTCCCACCTCACTCAGGCCTGCACATAAGCTGGAGCTCTTGGTGGGCAGTTAGCCATCAAGCCCGTCCCTGAGATGAGATGGGCTCCCAAGAAGATTGGGGGTGGAGGCAGTGGGGGTCAGAGGGAATCGGATTAACGAAAATGTCTCAACTGGAAGAAACACTCTGAGCTGACCTCCGAGTACGACTATTGATACATGCTGTAAAGCAAATCTTTAGCATCTGATTAGGTAATGGAGTAAATCACAACCGTCGGCAGAGCTGAAATCTGCATGTGAGGGTTGTATCTGACTTTTTAAAGCATGTGTTGTGATCAACATCGGAGGCTTTTATAAATGCCCAAGTTGCGACTGGAATAACAAATAAAAGGGGGGAAATAATAAATTGGCTGAAGCTGTGGACAGGTGGCATTTCAGTCAGCACCGTTTAGCTGTGCGGACTGCTTTTCTGACAGCTTGATTTAGTCTCCGGCACCTGAGCCAGAAAACAGAGGAAATTAACGGCAGGAAAACAGCCTAACTGGATTCCAATTTGCCGGCTTTGAAACTATTGATGAAGCTCCCGATCACTGAAATGTTTTTACCACACATTTTTCTTTGGTGGCTGTACCGAGTTTACAGTGAACATGCAAAGACGGCACACAATCCTTCAGGGTCAAATCGAGAAAGCAGTTAGAATAGCACTTATTTCATTCACCATTTATTTTGCCATCTGAGCCAGAGCGTGTTTCTTGGGGGGAGGGAGCATTACGGCTTGTCTTTAGGGTGTAAAACGGAGATTACAGTGGCTCAAAGGGAGATGCTCGGACGCATGCTGTTCTCCCTGCTGTGACCAGGGTGTAATCCTTCAGTTTTAAAGAAGTGAAAAGTTTGTAAAGTCCGGAAAGTTATGAATACATCCCTTCTGGCCCCCCTGCGGAGCAGAGAGTGTGAGACAGCAGGGGATAACCATATGCTATCAAAGTGTGCTTCAAAGCTCCCCTCTTTAGTCCACTAAATTATACAGTATCATCACATACACCTGACAAAAATAGATGAAACATAATTATGGAGCTCAGTATACAAACAAGAAAAAAAAAAAACATTTCTTGGGGAAACATAAATATGTTTTTTTTTTTCTGTTCGCTTTGAACGACAAAAGGATTTTTTTTTTCTCCCTCTCTTCAATTACTTGACTTGAACTTGGTTTAAACTGTGGCTGTGGCCCGGTAGTGTGGGTCAGCTCATGATTTTGTTTTTACATGCTTTTAAAATACTGCTGCTGGTGAACAATTAAAAATTTATGATTCCTATCACAATGAACCCCTTCACTGTTACCAGAGGTTAATTTGTGCTCGCCCCTCATTTCAATTGTACTGTAGTAAATGTCCACATTATTTCCCACATGGGCCTGGATGAGGGGTTTGATTATCCAAAGGTAGACCTTGGTTGGCTCTGTTATTGTCAGAGGGGTCGTAAGCTGCAGTAACAGCTTCTAGGGTCTTATTGCTATGGCGATCAGTCCCTCGCCACTTGGCCTCCATGACCCCAGTCAGAGATAAGCTTTATGGGAAAGCACATTAACATGCTCTGGCAGTCACCTCCCTCCTTTATCAAAGGCAGTTCTGTGAAATCAAGTGTTTATGGACCCCCGGTGAGCGTATAGGGCTGCTGATTGCCTATATTAAAGGTTGACTGTAAATGAGCCGGAGGTGGACAAAGGACCTGTAGTGGTGAGGAGAACGGAGAACGTGATACTGATGTTATTCCCACTAAATGAGCAATATCTTTAATGACTGCAACACCCCATGAGCAGGTTACTACTCCCCGGATTACCAACACCGTCTGCGGTCTAAATATATCCACGTCTTCCATTCTTTTGACAAAAAAAAAACAAAAAAAACAACGGCACTTCCAGAATATAAGAGGGAAAATAGTATGTAAAATAATATTTGAAACTATTAAGCACTGTTGTAAACTGTAGTGACAGGATCTTCTGTTGCTGTCGTCTACGTTTTCTTTCACTGATTCTCATTACTGAAAAGTTTTCCTGGTGTGTGTGTTTCTTTTTTTTTTAATTCATGCACATGGGTTATTTTGACTCAGGCATTTTCCTGAGACTATGAGAGGCACAATACTGTAAAAAAAAAAAAAAAATCAAGAAAGAGGAGAAAAACACTGAGGTGTCAGTCATGAGTGCTTACCTAAATCTGATCACTGGTGTAAGATCCTCTCAGCGTGTCTGCGCTGATGGATGGTGATAGCCCTGTGTCTGTGCGCGCATCGGGGGGGCCCTACTGTTGTCACTGGACAGATAAAGAGAGCAAGAAAGAGAAAGATGTAGCCGCAGCCTAATGTCCTTCTCTGGTGCATGCTCTCTCCTATTTGCTTTTCCCTTCACGGCACGGTTAACATCGTAAATTAACCTTTCCAAAGCCCCCTGTGCTCAGAGGCTGGTGTGCAATACAGACAAAGGAGAAAAAATAGATCAGTGTTATGCAATGCGGTAGCCCTGGTCAGAGCCGGTTACAGAATTGAGCTATTCCCTTTTTCGGTGATGGGAAATAAAGCAACACTCTTTTATTCACTCAAGCAAACTCTATTTTATGTGCATGTCCTGTGTACTCTGCAAATCAGTATGAGGCTGCTTTTTGTTCTCCATCCGAGAAATGTAAATGAAACACATGAAAGAAAATGTATTGTAGATCCGTGTCTCCTTAGTTCGAGTCTGTAAATAGGATGTAAATAGCAAACAGCTATGCATGCTAATATACAAGCAATTTGTTCAGGTACTTTTGTAATCCAGACTTCTCATATGGCATGTAATGACGACAAATTTCAAACATGGAAAAACATAATGAATTGTGAACAAGGATATGGTTTGTAAACAACTCAAAAACTGAAAAAAAAATATGTCTTTGCTGTTAATGTTTTCTTACTGATAACTAATGCATTGGCCTGCCATTTACTACAGTGCTCTGCTCATGTTACTTGTTATCTTTTTTTATGTTTCTTAAGGTAGGGCCGAGGCAAAAAAGACAAAAAAACAAAAAACAAAAAAACAAAAACAAACAAAAAAAAACAACCACAAGTCAGTGATTTGTGGAAAAATGGAGGAGAAAAGATCTCAGTCTGACCACACCAGAGTTTTTCTTTCCACAGCCACTGCACGCTCATATGCATACGCCGGATAATTGATTACATGACTGTAGTGTACAACCAACGTAATGTTGCAGTGAAGCCATGAGGTGTACATGTGGTTAAAGTTTTCAGTTATTTCAACCTCCAACCCCTCAAAAAAGAAAAAGAAAAAAAAAATCATCACCAGCTCTGAAGTGTGCCATTTCAAAATGCCACATTTGTTTCTGATAAATGAAAGAAAACTCATCTGGTACATAAAATACAATGTTGACTCACTCAAAATTACTAAAATCTTTACTTGAAAATGTGATTTATTTTTACTGTGTTTTTGTTTGTTTTGTTCTGATACTATGTCCAGTAAAAACATATTATCGATATGCCAAATTTGCCTCTGCCCTAGCAGCTCTAATGTGACATTTCATGGAAACAGCGACGGAGAACGCAAGGACATTGTTTTTGTTGATTTCGTTTCTAAGAGTGTTTATTTTCGACCACGTTAAGGAACATGTTAAATCCCGAGGCGCTCATGGTAGATGGAAGTGTCTAATTTTTAACCTGTGCTAAAGATATTTTAAATTTAATAAATAATTATTGTAACAAGAAAACAAGTGAAGCTGTGTCAAGTTCTGATCTATGGCCGTGATGTGACAATTTTTCAGTGAGGGTAACGTTCAGACCTGTTAGATAGAGAAGAGGGCTTCAGGGCGGGTTCAGGGGGATGCCTTTTCCCACCACTTTTTTCTTCTCTCCTCATAATTTCAGAGGAAAGTAGAGGATAAAATTATTTTAGTATTAAAACTGTAATTTAACAGAATTTATTGTGATGCTGATGCAGATTGAAAGCAGGCTATAAATGAACAGTTAACTGATATTTTAAATCAAAAGCATTTAACAAGCACAAGTTATGCTTTTTTTTATTTCCCGTGGATCCCAACAGCTGTGAGCAATTTTATTTTATAACTTGAAAAACCGTTGGAAATGCAGCGCCCAACCAAACATTGCTACTTGGCACGAGACTAAGCATGAGGGACGGCGTGTGGGGGGGTGGAGGGCTGAAAGCTCTGTAAGCAAGGCAGGCATCTGTCCAAACTGTTTTCAGTTTTGTTAAACATTAAAAAAAAAAATAAATAAAAATGTATGAAGGAGTTACAGTTAGGAGCCGTGCCCAACCTCCAGGCAGCACTTCATTCAGACTAACCACTACAGGGACTTCAGCAGCAGGATCTCTTCACTCATTATATCCAGAATGAAATACAAGAAACCACAGTTTAAGAAATGTTGACCTTTGACCCCCCCAGACCCTGCGGTGTGAGATGGAGGAGAGAGATTAAGTTTCAGTTCACCTTGACTTTGGTAACAGTCATTGACTTTGATACCTCTATCTATACAGTTCAGACACCAAATACACAAATCATAGACCGTCCAGACAACAATATATGTTGTCCATGATTTGAATTAAAGGCGTTGCTAATAGATATGAGCGGGTTATAAGAGTCGCTCTTTAATTAATTAAAAGCCACTCACACAGAGCAAGGCAGGTTTGTGTTCGTCTCAACAAACTGTTTACAAGAGGACACATTCAATTAGTTATTTCATTATCGCTCTAGGTGTAATCAATTGACAACGCCGATAACAAAGCCACATCAATTTGTGAGCAGATTCAAGCACATTTCTCCAAATGACTGAGGAGCACATCTATTTCACCCTCGTTTCCTCTGGCATTTCCGCGCAAATCCACATCGTCAGCCTTACAATGAGGATATTTTTCAGATCGCAGTTGTTCAAGGAAAGTTATTTGAATCAGCGGTTGGGGCCAGGAGCACCACATGTAGACACTGTCTTCAGCAGGGCTCTGCCGTTCCCTCCACGCCCCTCCCTTCCCCCTTGACTGATATATGGCAAAAAAAAGAAAGGAGTGCTTGCTTTCTGGCTGTCATTGCTTTCTCCCCGCTCTCTCGTAGCATAGATAAACAATGCGAGTGACAGTCTCTCATCACTCAAGAGGCTGAATCTCTGGCCCTGACCCGATAACATCAAGTGTGTGTGTCACCTGTCAAGTGGCTTCTGTCACACTTCAGTGGGAACTCAAAAACAAGACTCTCTGTATGTGTGTAGCGTGTGTGTGTGTGTGTGTGTGTGTGTGTGTGTGTGTGTGTGTGTGTGTGTGTAGTTGATTGGGGGGATGGTATTGTGGGTTTAAGAGAGCCTGTTGGCATGCAAGCGCAGGCCTCTTTAGGCATGAGTGGAGTTGAGAGTGGCGAAGGGGGGGCTGGTGCTTGTGAAGGTATGCCAGGAAACTGAGAAAGAAGAAGGGGGAGGCGTAACGACCCAAATGAGAAGGACTTGTGCAGACACTGTGAAACTATCTCATTTTGTAGGCTCCAATAGTCTCATTCTCATGTTCCGAACGGGCAGGGTGATCTGGGAACGCAATTATTTTCACCTATAAAAGGCAACATATGCCAAGATCATAAAAGTTCTTATTGGACAGTAATTTATTAAAGCAAGTCATAGAAATGGAGAGAGGTAGGGCACAAGCTATAATATGAAGGTGTCGTTCTGCTTCTCATTAAGGGCCCGAGTGTCAGTGAAATTCAATACTCCAGGTGCCTGACAGCAGAGGGAGAGATGAGCTAAACAGAAAGATGCCCTCTCTTTATAAGATCCTGAGAAAATGGGAATATTTACTGGGGCCACATCATCTTGAGATTTCCATCCCGGTTCATTTTCTGTGTCACACAGTAAACTTGCAGTATATGTACTGTATATGCACAACTGGGCACGCCATGCGTTGCACTGCATGGGTGCAGATTACCCACTGTTGGCACTATTCCTCTTTACATGGTCCTGGTTGAACATCCAGCTCGGCAGAAGGTAGGTATCAACCGCGGAGCTTTGAGGCTAACAATGATCAACACCCTCAATGCAACAAACAGCTGCTCCTAAGCAGAACTGGCATCCTCTTAAATGGATGACTGATCTGAGACAGTGTGTTCGTTCCTACACTGGAAGCGTTTAAATCATTGTTGAGCTCTGAATGAGCAATAATAAATCATTATTGTGATCCTCACAATACTGAATGATGTGGATTAGCCAGTGGGGAGCAGATTGTATTGAGGAACTTATCAGCATCTTCTCATTATCTAATACACCAAGTGGAAGAGGATACGATTACGCCGTGGCACATTTTGAGCAGAACAATGGAGGCGGGTGTACCTCAGTTCATTTGTTGTACAAAATGAACGAGGCGGATGTGCGCTATTGTCTGAGGGTATTGTAATGGTAAAATACAGTTTTTGTTAATGTAAATGATTGTAAATGACTCTTCTTTCAGAAAAGGAGCGAGGATTTTGTATCCTTTACTGTGATAAATACCATCACAAATGAGGCTGGACAAAACAAAAGCAGAACAGCTCGAAACAGGCAATTGAGACAGAGGGAGGGAGCGTTTTGTGTAGGCCTATTGTGTAACGTCTGGCAACACGCTCGCATGTTTGTTGTCGTCTCTCACACTGACAACTGCGTCCTGACAACAGACACACACACACACACACACACACACACACAGAATTACGTTTCACCTCTGAATATAAACCTACACAATATTTGCATAAACATATTTGTTTAAACATGCAATGCGCAAAAGTGCAGCCACATTTTAAATGATTTATTGTCCATCTTTATATCTTTACACAGGTCGTTCAATGACATTTGTTCTTCGTTTTGTCCTCGCTCTCCTGTTGCCATTTGCAAAATAAACTTGAGGTAATTATTGGGTTCATTTGAAACAAAATAATTCAAAGGGAGTGGATTATATGCAGGAGATGGAGGGTAAGAACCGCAGAAGTCAGTATCAGCAGCAGAATGTATTTCAGCAACTCAAACAATCAACATCAAAAAGAAATAGTCTCTCAGCATGCTGTCAGACATGCTGTCAAACCCCCAACTAATGTATTTACACGAAGCTAAGATTTTAATGAAGCGACTCAACTAAACTTCTGCAAACAACAAATCCTGCTAAGCAGAAAAGGGCAACTGACACTGTTGCAGTGATATGCCCGTTCGAATTATTGTGGGATTCAGATTCATTTGCCTCTAATGTTCTGAACTTAGAATGATGCATCCAAGAAAAAAATAAAAAATAAAAAATAGTTGCAGCCTCCAATCTATCATAAAAATACAAGTAAAAAAATAAAATAAATCAAATAGTAGTAATGTTGTTCTGCTCACTCTTTTTGAGTACAAGCAAAGTGACACTGTATTTAATCCAAACGTACAGAACTTCATACACGAGGAAACAATAAAGCAAATCTGTAGACACTGACTATAACATGAGCACAGTGTTTATGGAAATTTATCACCCTACAAACAGAAACGTTCAAAACAAAACTCCCCTCAATGGTTTCCTGAATTGAACTTTGAAAAAAAAAAAAAAAACGTTATGTGGGTTTTTCTTTCATCAGTTCTGCTCTGAAACACAGAGAATCACTTGGATTCCAAAAGGCACCAAATGGATCACAGCGTTTGACTCCTGGCAAAGTAATACCAATGTTATACTGATATATATCCATTTATCTGGTTGGTCAAATTAATTTAATTATTGCAGCTGATAGAACGTGATTGATGAAGTAGCATATCCGAACCTGCTATTCCTCCGTGAGCGCCCCAGATTGTTTCTGAGGAATGCCGAGACACTGACCGCTGAAAGACACACCCACTATCATCAGCAACTCCCCTCGGGGCGCAAATCAGAGGAAAAAGAAACCAGGGAAACAACTAAAACCAACTGATTTGTTCACTTCAGTTCCTGCATTTAGGCATTTACAATGAGAAAAGACACTCTGAAACCACTCTGAAACAACAGAACCGCCTTCTCAAAATGACCTCGACAAATGTTTTAAAGTGCTGTAAAGAACTTGTATGAGAGTGAAAATCAAATGATTTTCCAGAAGTCTGAACGTGTATTGACACGATGTTAAAAGACATTTGCTTGGGGCGACTTCTCAGTCCACATTTTCCCATAACCTCTGTGTTCTGTTCAATCACATATTGACGTAAACTTGGTCAAGGTTGCGCAGGCCAGCTGGTCAGCCTGTCGAACACGTCCAGATCATGTCGGCTGAACTGTCCAGAGAACACAGAACACTCTAATCCCTTGTTTGCATTGGAATCAATCGGGATATTGATCTCAGTCTAATTATATGATCATACTTGTATTAATAACAGATGGGATTGATTTGTAGATAGCCTTCTATTACGCAAAAGCACACAGTGCAAGGTAAACACACAGTCTCCTTGTCTCTGTCTTTCCAGATGAGATATCGATAATACATGCAAATTTTGAAAGACCAAATGAAGGAGGCTATTTGAAGTCCTACAATGAACTTCATTAGTCACAGGCGTGTACACTCGAACACACAGATGCATATGCAGTGCACACACACCTTCACTCGCATTCATATATGGACACACACACATGCACATATCCGCACGTGCATATAGCCCCTCGGACATGTCTCATTAAATTCAGGTGAGCAGATTAATTAAAATGATATTTAAATCCCTCAGGACTGTAATCTGCATTACTGGGGTGCGTGACACACACACACACACACACACACACAAAGGTATGATAGCAAATCATGACGAAATGTAATTTCCCAGAAAACGGAAACATTTATGTGACCGGTAAGTAAATCACAAAGGACAAGTTGGACAGAGACATTTACTACACCTTGTTTTTAAATTAATCATGTGATCGCTGTTGAAGCTGGGCATTGTATTGATACTGAAATTACAAATCTTTAATTGTAAAAACCCTTTCTAAAGACAGCCTTGCCGTTCCCACCCGCATTTGCAGCACCTGCCCTTCCTCCTCAAGTGAATGGTTACTTCACAGATGTACACTGAAACCATGTAAACACGGTCGTGGTGACATGAGCTGTTTCTGAAAGGTGAATCAGTCATCTGTATGGAGCCAACAGCAGCTGCTAAGTGTCGGTATTCAGGTTCTCATGCAGTATTTATACATGCTGTCAAGCGGATGCTGCTGCGTAGTGAAAGAGAGATCATGACTATTGTGTGGGAGGTGTGTTTCACAACATGCACTCCAATTTTCCACCAACGAAATCAAGATAAAAAGCAAAACTTGAGAGCTTGGCTTCAGCGAGATTCTATCATTAAAAGGAAAACAATGACAAGAAGTGTCAAGCATTCATAAAATCAGTTACTTTACCGATTTTGACAAGTTAACCACGATTAAATCTGGAAAAGATAAGGTTTTTAAAATATTTTAAAACTAAGACAGTGTTTTACATATGAAGGGTGTAATTAGATTTTTTTTTTTTCCTGTTTCCAGCGCTTTGCTTTGGGCTCTCTTCTGACCTTCACCTGCTAGAGAGGTGGAGAGGGAAATTGCATTAGAGAGTGGCATGTCATTCATCTGGGCTGTACTTGGAGGATCATTTAGCTAATTTAATGATTAATAAGTTTAACACCTCTTAATAATTTCATTTGGCCCTGTGATTGAAACCCTGGGCTGAGCGCAGTGGGAGGCAGATGAGGATGTCTGGGACTGAGACTGTCTGTCTGGGACTGAGCAGAAAAGGCAGAGCGAGCGAGGTGGGGAGAGAAAGAAAAGAGAGAGAACCTCCCTGAGGACTACAGATCAGTCTATTACCACCATGACCTTTTCCCTTCACTGGATATGCCATTAGAGAGGGAATCTGAAAGTAAAGCCTTGATTAACACAGTTATCCAACATGTTGAAAGAAAAATGGAAAAGAAAAAATATGTTCCTTCATTAGGAAAATGTTCTGCATTATTAATGTGAGAGAAGCCCAGCTAAGTGGACCTTAGAGCATTACAGATTCTTAGTTTAACCAGAGGTGATCACTGTAGAGACTCGCAGAGTCTATTCGCTACAACATGATAGTACAACAGCGTGACAAGGATTTACTGGAAACCTTCAGACTAATGAATTTGCAATGATTCAACCCTAATTCTCAGTGACATTTACTTCACTACTATGATGTCTCTGACCTTTTTAACCGTTTCCTGATCATGTCAAACCAACATCAGAATATATGGAGAGGAAAAAGGTAACGGTCTTTGAGCTAGCTTTTCATGAAATGAATGATGTAATGACAAATTTTCACATGTTGGTTAACTGTGCGCATCCATTGTTTTTGCAGAATTGTTTCCGTTTTCACATGCGGACCGTGGAAATTCAGCGTTAGCCTTCCAGTTCTCACGATCTAGCAGCTCTTATGAACAGAGTTAGGCAACGCTACACGCCACTGAAACCTCCGACAACGTTTCAGGGGTGAACGAGAGCCCGGGCTGTGGTGAGATCAGTCACATCTGATCATAGCACATGGACGGATACTCCGTAGGAGGCATAGTTCAGCTTTCAGCCAACCTCACACACCTACATCAATTTGATACACAAGACAAGAAGTGTACCTCAAGCGACACATGCCATTTGCTCCTGAAGCAGTTTCACTTTGAAAGTCATATCTTCTGTCTTCTCACAGATCAGGCTGACAGCGCAATGGAGGCCACAGGCTGAGCGGTTTTGCTCGAACTTGACTGCCTGAGGGTTGCAGCCGCTCGATACGTCCGTTGGATCGTCGAAAAACAGCATTCTGACAGAGCTGCTATTAAAAGGCACTTTGCTCACTTTGTTCTTATTTATTTATTTATTTCAGTCATATCATAAGAAAATATTCAGCGAGAAGCCTTTGAATTTTCAACAGTGCAAAGAATCATGTCCACCGTGCCGTTACATTCAGATTGCATTTAAATGAGACTTTGCCCCCTCTCACCTTGGTGTCCACATCTCCTGATAAGTCCATTTACTGAGGTCCATGTCAGCTAACTGAACAACCTCCTCAAGCCCACCGAGGAACAGCGTGACCTTGTCTTTTTTTTTTTTTTTTTCAGCTTGGAATGAAACGCTTCACCTTACCCCCATCTTACTCCTCAGGCCCCAGGTCACAGAAGGTCACAGCAGATCCTCCTACGTTCCTCTGCTCCTCCTTTGAGAAGTGGGCTCAGTGGTGTTTGTGTGCATGAGGGACTGGACACAGAAAGACCTCCAGACAACCTTGGAGGGCCTTTTCCAATCTATACAGCCAGCAGGTGATGCTTATCTGTACTATAGCTGGTAGGAGACGCTCTAATTGTGTGAAGCCCCATTATTGTCATGGTGGACAAAGAGAGTCTATTAAGTTCAAGCTATAAGATCCAAGTGAAGCAAACCAAAGGCCGACATGTCCAAACCACGCCACCTGGCATCAGCTCTACATGTATGCGTACACTGCGCTCTTGTGCCTCATAAACTGCCACATTCTTGCACATGAGCTTTGACTTACAAAACAGTGAAAGACATGCTGAAAGCACAATCTGTCAGCCAAAGAAACGGAGGGTTTTGAACTGTCCATACAAAAGACAAGCAAGCATGCCAAATTCTTTGGTCACGGTTTAAACAGGTGTCAAACATCACAAAGTGAGAGTGGTTCCCAAGGAGCTGCTGCTACCAAAGACAGTCGGAGATAATCTTCTGATAGTGTCAGGAATTTATAGATGGCTGTGAAAGCACATTTCACAGGGCGATGTTGCTATATCTTTCACCCAACAGAAATGCAATACAAAATGATGACCACTACAAAAGAATGGCAGTAAAAACGAACAAGTTTACAGATTTTCACACAGGGAAAACACAAAGTGTGGGACGTCGCTACGGGGAACCTGTGTAGCAGTAGAAACTCCATCTGTATGATGCACTTTCATTTGTTTGATCTGAAATCACCAATCAAATACGCACGTATTATACAAATATATACAAATATAGACGTACGTCATAGCTTCAGTCCCAGATTCAGACAAGGTCTCATATCGTGCAGACAAATTGATGCCATGCACGACTTAACAAGTCTAAATAAGGTCCAGCATGTCATGTAACGACTGATAAAACCTAGAGTCGGCAGCAGTTGGCATAATGTTCTTATCTTGATCTTTCACAAAAACAGCACCAACCCCGTGATACATTTTGTAAGATCAAACCAGTGAACCATCTTTCTCCTCATCTTTAACATCTTTTCCTACATCCCAGAAAAATTCCTGGCCTGTAAAGGTAGCCTCGTCTTCAAAACAAACTGGTGTGCCTGAAACATGCGGTGGTCTGTCAGGAGACATGCTGAGAGGAAATGGCTATGATCTCTTTGGTGATTTTGGTTGAATGCCGACACACTTCGTGTGTGTGTTTAAAAGCATCGGTGAAACTCAAACCTGCTCAGAAACTACTTAGAAAAATAAACACGACTCCCACTCCAAATAAATGTCTTTATGGAATGAACTGTGGGGCCGGTATTTTGAATTAGGTTATTACTGAGAGAAAGAACTTAATATATTTTGTAAATGAAGTTTTTTGTTGAAGTGGGAACTCACTTTGAGGGTGGCACAGATCAAACGTTGTGCACTGCCTGTTTGTTAGGGCAGCCTACCAACAGCTACAGTACTCTGGCATGAGGGCACCTGGAGAACACTGGGGCTTGTGTTTTAACGTTAGAAGTCTGCAGCTGTCCTTTCAACAACTCCTCTCCCCCTTTTCTTTAGAACCAGGGAAAGGCTAAAAGGTACTGTGAGAAAACATACAAAAGGGCAAACACTACATATGTGAACATGCGCATAAACATGCAGGTATAATCTTCGATTTGTATTAATTGCAATTTAGTGACGGTGATAATTCTCATTTTCAGCTGAGTTCTTTTAAAGTAAGTCCAAGAAGGTTAATGGGTATTTTACTTGGAAATCACTATTCTATCAGCAGCTTTTCCTCATCTGATTGGTGTTTATTGGCGATGTACTTAGCTTGGTGTGGCTGCCCCGGGTGTTTTCTACTTCTTCATTTCTGTTTTAATTGCCTGCTTCCACCTGTGGAGAGAGGAGTGGAGAGGTTCCCCCCTCTCGCTGACAAACACAGCGAGCTTTGAGATGTCAGCCGCTCTCTTTAACGGGCCAATGACAGTTTCCTCCTGTCACAACTCTGACTTCCTGTATGAACATAACCTCATTAAAACTGCCACCCTGGTCTGTGGGCGGGCCTCTTGGCCCTCCCCTCCAATTAAGAGCAGTGAGGGCTGCTGCGCTGACAACTCCCACTTTGAGTTAAAATCCTGGCGCTCTAGGGGCTAACGCCATGTGTCAAAACATAATTATGATCTCAGCCGTACCTCCGTCCAAAAGAGAGGGAGTGAAAGAGAAGAGGGGAAAGAGAGTAAGACAGAGAAGAGAGGGAGAGAGACTTGAGGTCAGTTAATGGAAGCACTGGTATGAATAACGAACCGAGAGGGATAATAATGAGTATGTTTGACCATAGTATGTTGTCACCCCCTCCCCCACACAGGTGTGTGTGTGTGCATTTGAAATAAAGTGTAATATGCATTCCGTATATATCTGGTGGCCAAGGGCACGCTCATGGCACGTCCACCGATGCTGTTCCTTCCCAGTAGCGAGGGTTGAGTTCAACGGTTGGAAAGTCACAGCCTGCACGTGTTAGGGATGTCTAGAAATGACGGAGGGCGATACCACTTATTCACCCCGTTATCCTCTTGAATTCACAGTTCAACACACACGAGCTCACACAAGCGCAGGCCCCCCGCCCATGTGTCAGCTCTGAAATGACCCGCTCCCTCTGAACCCTCATCCCAGCATGTGAGACACGTTTAGCATGCCAGCTGATGCGAGTTAGTGGTATTTCATCCCCGAGGAGGGCGCACAAAGATGAAGAGGGCAAAGAGAAGGGGAGGGGTTGGGGGGTTGCGAGAGGGAGGTCACAGAAGACTGACACCAAAGGCCACCCCCTGTCTGCAGCGCGCAGCGATACAGCGAGGCCTCGGTGACCCAGTAACAGGACACTGCAGGGGCCAACACACTCCAAGCTGTGCCGACTGTCACAGCTGCCAGTCAGCTACGTTTGATCACCAACAAATTATGATACCTATGTACCCCGCCACGCCAACCACACACTGGTAAAGACGCTTTAATTAAATGCGCATTTCAGCAAATTAACAGCGCAATTATTGCGAGTGGTAATTTGCCGAGCGCCAACATCCTTCCGGCTTCAGGTACACGAGAGAATTTCTCCTCGTTTGCTGCCGTTCGAGAGTGCCTCCCCCATTTTTTGTCCTTTCTCCTGCGTGTCCTGGATGATGGAAATGAGGTGGGGCTGCAGACAGGAACAGACAGGTGTTCAGGTGTGTGATGTTTGACATGCTCACACAGCATGCGTTCATCACAGGAAGGAGACGTGTTTGACAGCCACGACTCCCTGACCATGATTACATTATCTCTCAGTGCTGCTGAAGGTCAGGGGAGAGCCCCAGCTTCAGAGCACAAAACACTTGTGAGACACTCATAACGAAACAGGGGAACAAACTTCAAACACATTTTTTTTTTTTTTGTGTTACATTATATTCCAAAACATTCATCATTGTGATATTTTCTGAAAGACGATCTGCTGACAGATGAAGGAAGTTGTGGTAGAAGACAAACGGCATATTTAAAAGAAAGAAAAACTTAATAGTGCTGACTGATTTGTTTAATGAAACCATCCCAGAAACGCACAGCTAAGTCATCTAAGATCATCCCATTAACCTAAATTAGTTCAACATTTTTAACATACGTTTCTTATGATAACAGCTGGAGTGATTATGATTATGTTCCACCTGTCATATAGACGTGTCTGCTCCAGGAGTGCATTATTTGATATAAATGATTCAACAGAGCATTGCTGAAATTACACATAAAATCTCAACCATGACTTACAAAAGATGAATGAATGAGGAAAAACAGATGCACAACCTCATTTAAAAGAAAAAAAAAAAAAAGACAAAGTCACCTGGTGAGAAGCACACCAGAGCAGCAGAAGCTCACAGCACGGCCTGAGCAAGCACAGGCAGCCGAGATTAAGAAAACCATTCTTACATATTACCATACTGGCAGTTCAAATTTGGCATGGGGTGAAAAATGTTCAGGATTAACAGTGAATTGAAAACAGGAAAGAAGAGATCATTTAAGGTCAGCTGCAGAGACAAAAAAAAAAAAAAAAAAAAAAACATTGTCCAAGAGTTCAACGACATAGTAAAATGCCACTCAAGAGAAATTTAAGTTGCATAATACAGCAGCCTCTTCATCTCACGGGCATTAACACAGCCTAACTTGGCCAGAAACATAGACTACTCAGATTAAATATGAAATATTTGTCTGAGACCCATGAATTATACAAAGCTTGGCACAATGATACAATTATTTACTCATTTGGGGGTTTTTTTTCCATCCTTTTCCACACTGTTCCTTTTTATTGAATATCAACAAACCAAGCAGAGCAAAACAATAAACATTAGCTGAATAGAGATGTCAGTTACAGTGGCTACAGAGCCATTATGTGGCGTTCCCCCTGGGGTGGCAGTGTGACTGGAGAGGGGGGACAAAGGGATAAATGGGCTCAGTGTTTGTAATGGAGAGGAGTGTGGCTGCTGGCCAGGGATTTGAGTTAGCAGGCCTTGTCCTGGAGAGGAACACTTCACACTCTGCCAACTGGGGCTGCCCGTGCAGGGAATGGCATGGAGAGACCTCTCTTTTCTCCAACTCCACATATAGTGTGTGTGTGTGTGTGTGTGTGTGTGTGTAAGGGAGAGTGATTAAGGAGAGTCCTCCGGAGCACGCTACTCAGTCCTCCCCTCTTATGTGAGCTGACAAAGAAAGCGCTGCTCTAGCCTGTTCACAGCATTTCCTGCTTGAGCTGCGGGGTAGCCATGGCGAACTTGTGTTGAAATGCCACATAGTGGGAGTCGCTACATCTCCGCTGAGAAGGTCTTCATTGGGCTTTAAACAATCAATTTTAACCATTTGTTTTCCCAAACAGACAGGCTGGTTTGGATTCTTTACCTTTACACACACACACACACAGACACACTTGGGGTACAAACACACACACACTTTAATTGCTGTAAGTGAGTGAGTGTTTGGAGCGGGTGGACAGGTCTGGCTGAGTGGACGGTTTCACGCGTTCATGCACTGCTGCTCCAGCAGCATAATGAGGTGTGACGCATCAGACTAAGTGGCTAATGGGGTGTGAAGTCATTAGAACACTGCCTGTATCCCTCCAGCCCTCCCCGTCTCCAACACCACCTCTCTGTGCAACTCTATCTCAGCTGGTTTTACTTCAACACCCTCCGTTTCTACATATTCAATTCTGGCCATGAGATTTCTTTTTTTTTATTTTTTTCCCCTCTTCCACTGATTGGGTATTTTCAATACATCAACTATCAGAACTGTCTTGTTTTAGTAACTTGTCACTCACATTCAACGTGCTGCTCTATGGTACACAACTTCAAAAAAAAAAAAAAAAAGACTTTTTGACGATGAATGAAAAAGCAATTGTTATAAATCCAGTTCATGCGACAGATTACAAATACAACTCACGAGAACATCATGGCATGCTGCATGAGCAAATGGTGAAACACGTTAAAAAAAGCCGAGCAGGAGTCTACCATCTGTTCAGTGGGATCAGACTTGGTTGTAAACAGCTGTAAGAATAGAGAACAGACTGAAGACAGTGAAAATAAATATCTCTGTCCTGCTGTCAGGTTTGCAGTTTGGCTCCGTCTCTAATCCTCCAGTCAGTCGCGCTCACGTGGAGGGCACAGACGGATTCATCGCTATGTGATCTTTGAACCACCACATCAAACAAAGAGATTTGGAAACTTCCTGAAACATACATTTGTTTGACAACACGGCTGTTAGCTGGTGTCTTGAAAGAATGTCTGAACAGCAATATTACAGCAACAATAATGCACCCTGGATGTCCAATACTGTAAACACTGCAGATAATTCCTTATCATAAATATCAATATCAGCACACATACACACACAAATTCCACAATAATTTAAAGAAGGCTATCTTATTGGTTTTCCATCCAGAAAAAAGAGGGAAAGGGAAACTTGACGTTCATCGAAAGTGACGTCTGTGATGGGAAAAAACTAATCAAGCCCAAGAATCAAAACACCAAAAGAACCACAACACAATCCTAACATGATTCGTTATTGCAACTGAAAATGTGTACTTTTCCTCCTTTGATAAGTTTTATAAAAGTCTTATTGTGTAACGGCGTCCCTCAATCAGTGCTGTGAGGAAAACCAGTGGGGTTTGCAGTCTGCTATGCAAGCGTGTGCCATCAATTTGTAACCAAAGAAGTGAGTTTGTTCTGCTTCCTGTCTCTCTGTGGTGTGTGCCTCTGTGTGTGTGTGTGTGTGTGTGTGTGTGTGTGTGTGCGCGTGTGTGTGTCAGACAGAGAGAGAGCACACCTGCAGCTGTGGCACCAACCCGCCGTGTAACTTCATTAACCTTTTTTACAAAGCCGTGCATGTCGAGATCCTCCCAGCAGATTATCAGCAGCGAGTCCTCCCACACACACGCACTGAAAGCTACAGCAGCGCCGTGTCAAAGTTTGAGGTGATAACACACACATTTGCTCTTTTTTTTTTCTTTTTTCCTCTGATTTTGATGCAGCCAATGGTGATAACCTTCACGACTTGAGTGTTTTCTTCTTAGCTCCGTCGACGTAAACAAAAGTAGTCAGAAATATTGACAACCGTAAAACAGAAAATTGGTAAAAAGGCTGAACCAGCCGGAACTGGGAGGATTTGTGCCTCATATGACATCCTGGCTGCAAACGACGAGGACACTATGAACTTGTTTAAAGCTGAATCAGGAATGAGAGGGCAAAACTTACTATAAAAATAAGTGGTCATACTCAACATTTCTCACTTTATTTTTGGTCTTTCAGCTATGCGACTGTTTTTTTTTTTTTTTTTTTAAGAGCAAGCACTTTCTTGAAAAATGTACATCCTTTCATCAATGAATTTGTGATGAGAGACGGGATGTGACTTGACAAACAGCCAAAACTACACTTAAAAAGTATACGTAGCATCTCAGAAAGCCGCTCCCCGGTCGGTCTGACTTTCGGGAGTAGTCGTTTAATGTCTGCAGCGAGAGGACAGGGAAATCTTGAAACGCAGTGAAACATCATATTCCCTCGACAAAGGCAGACACCATCCCCAGGCACTGATCCAGGCTAACTTTCACATTCTATCATATAACAGTGAGGTCAGGAGCTGTGATAGGAGAATCTGATTCCACACCGGCCCACAGTGATAGCCCTTCCCAGGGAGCAGGTCTCCTCCCACAAGGGATAAGGAGATAACACTGACACTGCCAGCAGAGTGCACACACTGGAGGAATCAACAGTTTAAAGCTGCAGACTTCTACAAACTCCCATCAGACCTCATCAGCATCCCGGGTCCTTCACAGGCAGATAACGGTAGTTTGAAAAGGCTTGCTCAGGTTATATGCATTTCACAGAGCAGCATGTGCACGTGAAGCGAACAAGTCACTGGAGCGTAGGTCGATTTCAGTTTATTTGTGCAGAAAGAAAAAAATGAACGTTAATTTTGAAGTAGGAATTCAATCATGATGTAAAATAAAACATTGTCTTTTGTTAACTTTTCATCAAAGTTATAGGGTGACACCTGGAAAGTGCGGTGAACATATACAGGAAAAATGGAATTTACTTGCATCAAAAACCTTTTAAGCTTACAAAATAAAATCTGTGAAAATATGTAATAATTCACAGCAGTTAAAAATGTCCATATCAATCAATCCCTCACAAATATATGACTAACACTTTTTGCATGTTAAAAAAAAAAAAAAAAAAAAAAATAACCCTCCACTTTTCGGAATAAAAATCTCATTGTGGTTGCAGATTTTCATTCACGCTCGAGGTTGTTCAACTGTCCTGCAGCCACCTGCCACTAGCTGCAGCTGGAGCACTGTCATGTAGATGGTAGTTTTAAAATGTGGTGGGTGACTGAAGCAGTTCCCTCTTGGGAAACCGGTGTGGTTTGTTAGTACATCCATCAAGAGAAAAGAATAAGGTGGATGGTAAGTAATATCGGCACATAATGGCATATAACCATGGCTCTGGTGCAATGCATTACCTAATTCATTTTTTTTTATTAATCTGTAAATTAACTGGCACAGAGCAAAGGCTGTAGCTGCTAGCAGTGCTTCCAAAGCTCAGCCCAGTTTGATAGAGTTGACAGGGAAGAGGTTGTGATCCTGTCCTGTCTGATGGCAACACGGCTCATCACAACAAAGACCACGAGATACGTTTCAACGTTTGAGAAGTTTATATAATCTGCTGAAGCATGGTGTCTGGCCACGAAGCGACGTTGTTCAGCCTACTGCAAGCTGCAAAAACTCTACAAATGCCTCTCAATGCACATAATTTATTCAGGGATGATATTAAGACACGATAAATTAGACAAAAGTTTATTATTTGTAGGGTGTTTTCTTCTTTAGACTTTTTGATTAGTCTTACTAAAAAATTGTGTTAAAGGAAAAGGCAGCCAAGAAGTCTGGAACAGTCTGGAACAGTATGGAACCATTTTAATTTCATTTATACAAAAGAGAGAAAGCAAGAGAACGAGCCTCAGTCTGGAACGTCTTTAGGTTGAAGTCTCCAAGCAGCAACTTCTGCACTTCTTTTATGAGTTCCACTTTTCTCAAACACAAGAACAAAAATAACAACTGGACTGAAGAGAAAATCTGTAGCCATGTGGTCAAGAAATCTGAACATTTTAAAAATACAGCTACACTGTTGAGCAAGTGTCTTAAAAAGTATATGTGAAGTCAAGATGAAATTTGACTCAAAATTAACAGAGTTGGTGTGATATTGTTTCAAATTTTTAATTTACAAAATAGCATTTCAGTGTCATCCAGGTAGAAATTGTCACTTGTTGTGAGTTTCTGCAGGTCAGTGAGATAACAGCTAAAAGAGCGAGATTCGGGGAAACCACACACACCAACACGGTTACCAATGGTCAGATCAACTGACACTGAAAATAAAATGCTCTTTTGAAGCAAAGATGCCATTTACTGAATCTACGGATGCATCAGGCCCTTCTGTTTAGACAAAAGAGAAAAAAAATACAGTTATTAAAAGAGATTTTGAGCTTTGCCTCCACACATTACTCCTGCTCAGCGATTATATCAACCATGCCTTTTCCAGTACACAGCTGTGGTATTCCTATGAGCCGGCCAAGTTGGGGTACATATTTGTCTAAAAAGGATTCACTTACATAAGCATAAAACTGCATTTCCCCACAAAATAAACAAATCCAATTGCATTTCCAGTCCAGTGCACGAGCGACTACCAAGGGTACTGAACATGTGTCCTTTAGCAATACAGTGTACCACAAAAAAAAAAAAAAACATTGGCCATAATTTGCATGTCCTTACACACATGAATCCATTCTTTACGGGAACTAAATTCATAAAAGCATAAAAGCATTACGCCCTTCACTTTGTAATGTTTTAAAACTGCGGCGTGAATCAAACATGGGCCTCGTGCCCCTCAGTCTGTCCTACTGCAGTGACACGGCAGCAGTTATGTCTTCCAGATACAAGTTACAGCTTCTCTATAATCACATTTGCTTTTGTGCAAAAACACGACACAAACTGCTTCACACGCATTGAAACACTGGAAATAAATTATTTTGAATAGTTGGAAATACTTGCTGTTCTGCCAGTCCTGATTATATTGATGCCAGCTGAGCAGAACAATGACTGTATATATGCAATGAAACGAGTGAAATAAAGCAGAGGGGGAAAATAAAGAAACCAGGCACTGTCTCATTTATACTAATTAACAAAAAAAAAAGAAAAGAACTGAAACAAGGTGAGCATCTCTTGTGCTCATAATGGTAATTCTGAAGGTGAACTCAAGGTAACTTCAACCACATATCTTATATTTCACTTGTCAGAAGGGGCTATGCTATTGTTTATGACTGACAGGCTTTTGCAAAAAAAAATCTTTAAAAGGTGTAAGGCCTAAACTTCATTGTGTGATAGAAACCCTCAATCCTGACATAACTAACAAGTGCATGTTGGACTGTAAGGACTCAAGCATATTTCAGAAAATGCATGTGATTTAAGTTTGTGGCTTCCTTATAAGTAACTTCAGAAACAGCCTTTCAGTCGCTTTCTGGTGTTTGTGTCTCTACAAAGTTTGAAGTGGACGCAGTAAGGTGAGTTTTGGTTTTTTGATTTGGAGTCAATTGTCAATACAGTTATGTGAGTCTGTAACTCCGAACACATTTCACAGGCTTTATTATTTTCACACTGAATTTCTTTCTTTTGTGCCACTGACAGTGATGTCTGCAGTTTTTCATTGTTGTTGTTGTTTTTTTTTTTTTTTTAATATAGTATAATCTTAAAATGCAGTAATCTATTGTACATAGAAAACAAATGGCTAGTTCTTTATTCAACTAATTTCATGCAATTATAAATTGATACGGTATGAGAGTTCTGGCTTAGTATTACAAAATCCTTACCAACAGTTATTCATCAACCCAGCCAGGGCACCGCATATGGAGCACATTTAATTTTCAGGGCTCTCCAGAGAAATCCATGTGTAATGAGATCGATACTCACATTTGATTATTTAGCTTTTAATATGAAAAGATTAGAGCTGCCCCCAAAAGGATTAAATGTTCATTTGAGGGCCACTGGTGTGTGGCCATTACTCTTGTAGGGATTAAGTAAACTAATTAAGCAGAATTTGCATCTGGAGCTAATTGGGTGTATACATTCAGAGAATTGGAGGACAGCCGTGTGCACGGTCTCGTCACTTGCCATTCAGACAAAGTCAAATTAGTATCAGGTGGTAAAGCAGGTTAACCAGGGACGATGGCTAGAGGAAGCAAATGTGAGAGGGAATCATTACAGAGGCGCTCCTGAGGCTGCTCGCTCGGTATAAACAAGAAAATAGCGCTGCTGGCTTTATTGGCCTGGTGGACACTCTCCTGTCTGAAGTGGCAGGTCATCTGTAAACAGCAACTGCTGTGGAGCAGGTGTGTGGCCATATGCACGTGGCTGCAGCCGTGTGGCCCGGGCAGGAGACAGGAAACCGGGGCCTCATTAAACTGGTGTTACACTAGGTAAGCAGCAGCGCTCAACAGGCAGCACCACCAGGGGACAATTTGTTAATGGGCCTGTCGCACCGCCACCAAAATCTTACATCAGCAAGCTAAAACCGGAGTGTCTTAAGTTTTGAGGCAAAGCTTAACATTTACTGGGCAAGACGTTCACTCTTCATTCAACGCCCCCATTCTGTTTCTTTAGCCACACGTCGCTTCAGCTCTAACTACCAACAGACAGCCATAATGGCAAATGACTCGCACTTGCAGTTCCATTAACCCGATGGTTCCTCCTTCTATTACATGTCCTTCTGTGATGTTCATGGTCATAACAGGTAGAGTGAAATACACTTGCAGTGGCAGTCCGACTGTAGTCCATATGTCAGAGGAAGGCTCCACAGCCTCGCCATTGGAAAGGGGTCAATCTCTCAACCCTAATGGCTCTCTGGATCACGTGACGCGCAAGTACTCTGAAACACTCGTTACAGCAGATAGGAGCAAGAAATGATTATCAAGAGGTCAATTTATGCAAAGGAGAGGCAGAATGACAGAGTGAGGGGTCACAGCTCGTCCATATCTCTAGGCATTAAAGATTGACATGCAGAATCTGAGATGGCCTCCACGCTGCCTCACTCCGCACCGCACACACGCACTTCCCCATTTAAATATCTGACAGACGATGAAAGTGCAGCCATTAAAATGTCCGCCAAGCGCTTCAGGAATGAAATGGGGGAGATAAAAGAATCCCCCTGGGTAATCAACGGGGCCATGAATTAGCCGTGGGTTTCAGATGGGGGGGTTAAAGGAGTGGGTGCATGTTTTCTCATTTGTCATTCGCTCCTTTTTGAAAACATCAACCCAGAGAGGATGCTAAAAAATATATACTCTCCTCCTAAAGATGACAAAAATGGCACTTGATGGCAACGAGGAAACACTGAAGGGTAAAAGTAGCTAAACACCAATTTCTTCTAAAATTGCTGACACTCTTCCCCTGGGTAATTTTGGAGTTTACTCATATTATCACAAACTCTCATCCTTTGTCTATAAACACTCGCATGAGGTGTGAATATACTACAATATATGTTGCTGGTACTTAAAGTCAGTGTAAAGCAAATTCACAGATTAGTTCATATTATACATGTCAGCAAACAATAGCAGATCAATGGCTGAAGACTTATTTTCAATTACCAGCATATATATAACAAAAGGCTGAATGAACTTTCAAGATCATCATATCAAGCCTCTATCGTTAAACCCCATCTCTTCTTCATGATAATAAGAGATAGATTTATTGAAAAATCACTGGTTATGTTTTTTTTTTTTTTTTTTTTTTTTGTAGCCAAACCATATTTGTGAAGAGCTGAGGACTACCAGCGACACACCTGCTCCTGCACTGCTCATTTTAATCAGAGAGGACAGGCCTTCCAAATTGTAGCAATTACCATTATTAGAAGTACTTGCCCACCAATTACTGTAAGCTGAACCAAAACAAAAAGAGTTCCGTCATTGATCTCAGAGAGGAAACTGTCTCTCTGCATTTGGCCGGTGCTATTAGTAGTCAACATTAGCATGAAGAACAGCAAGAAGCACTGGAGGGTCTGGGGGTCTTGCTCAAATGCCCACACTGGTGACAATAAGCGTGGAACAAATGGTGGATTTCACTTTTCTGCCCTAAACCTCCTGTTGGTCCAGGGATTTGAGCCAGTGATCTTCCAGTCACTAACCCACTCACAGATACATGCCAGGTAAGCAATCATTAACATGTAACATGCTAGTTTGCTTCACTTATTTTCTCTAACAGAACATATTTAATTTTCAGCTGCTTGCTAATAATTACAACATTTTTGTATTCAGTTGTATCCTACCTTCAGTTTTAGATAAAGTCTTTAACAGTAATTTGCATGCCCCTGAAAGAAAAGAGCAGAGTATAAAATGTTAAGTTAAAGCTAGGGTTGGCGATTTGAATGAGATCCATTTTTTTAAATACTGATTAAAATGATCTTTATGACCCGATGGGAAGTAATTCATAGCGTGTTTTTAAAGTAGTTTGGAAAATATCCGCTATCTACAGCAGGAGTAAAACGGGAAAAACAGCAACCAATAGTCTTGAGGGGACACCTTTTTTTAAACCAATCAAATCCCTTCACCGTTCGACCTGCCCCCTGTGCGTACATGTACGCGTGCACTGACCCTGGTTCAGTGCGCGCGTAGAAGGACGGAGCGTCGCTGCAGAACAGCGGAGACAAATGTTTGGGGGTTCACTCACCGTTCAGTGCGCCATACCTTGGCGTTGTGCAAATAAAGAAAAACGAAGAAACGAAGCGCTGAGGACAGGTTATGCCAGGAATGCACTGCACGCGGAAGTGCCGCGCGCACCGCACGCGCCACGAACGTCTCAGCTGCCAACGGGAGCTCCTCCAATGGGGTGGGAGCTGGGTGGAGCTAGCTAGGCGGAGGTGCTACATGCTAACGCTAGTTTTCCAAGATCGCCAACCCTAGCTTTAAGCTCTAACCTTGTTTAAATTTAGCTGCTGGATTCTGGAATCATTCAAATTTGTCTGAGTTGCTCCAAAGATCATTTTCTGTGTTGAACCAAATTCAGAATACACGTTTATCACATTTGTGCAAGAGTGTGAATGTGAACTGGGTTTTTTTTCCTGTTTTCTTGGGTCCAAATAGAGATAACACAGGTTTAGTGAATTACTGAGAAGGGTCTTGAACATTCCATCCCTATTGCTAAACTACATGTAATGTACAACAAGGAAGGAGTAGAGTGGCAATATCTGCTGACAGAAAACTTTAAAATATCAGAAACACTTGATCATGACTATACTTGTCACGTCATCAGTAGAGGACACTGAGTTTCCTGTATAGAATGGAAAAAAATCTGAATGAGAACAAACCGTGTGCTGTTTTCCCGGGACACGTTGTTCTGGATGTGCTGGTGAGATTTCTAGTGTTTGCTCATGCAGTTTAACTGTGGCTTTGTTTGAAGATTATTTGTGCCCGTTGAGGTTTGTCACTTAAGCTAAATGAGCACCAAAGACATCACAAAATGTGTGCTTTGTCATGGCTTGTGGTGGAACCCAAAAGCACACTCATACACTGGAATAAAGGTTCTGAGAGTTTATTATAAGGTTCACGTTCAACAAATCAGGTGAAGGTATCCAGAGCGTAACCCAAGAGGTAAGTCCACAGACATGAGCAAAGTCCAAAAAAATCCTGACACAAGTGTACTGAGACAATCTGGCAACAGACACATGAGGGAAGCGGGTTTATAAGAGGGGAAAACAGATGAATCACATTAGAGGGAATGAGACACACAGAGAGAGGACAGAATGAAAGTCCTGGATGGAGACAAGGCAAAATCAGGTAAAGACAGAAGGAGACTTGACATGCTTTGCTTCATACTTTATTTTCAAACATGTCAGATATCCACAGAGCAAATCTACGTTGACGGCCTCAAGGTTCTGTAGTTCTGGAGTATTGTTGATGCTTACCTTAACAGGCTGTAATACACTCATGAATTACAGACGAACCTGACTCAGGTATGAAACTCCAAACTCAAAACAAAGGGATGGAGTTTGATCGTTTTCTATGTGCAGGTTTTATTTGCATAGTGACTATACAAAGAAGACTGCTGACCCAAGTGGGCAAAATGCACACCTGGCATAAATGAAAGAGGCTCAAGGATGTCGGTCAGGTGATGAAAAGACACGACCAGGGTGACTTCGAGATGTCTCCCGATGGAGGAATTCTGGAAACGGCCTACTGGGAGTCAATCCAAGGACATACCCAAAAGGGATTATTCCAGCTCATCCTGTGGTCTCTCAGGAGGTAAAGGATGTGTCAGAAGACTACTTTTGATTGTTTGCTTCCTTTTTAGCATGGACCTGCATAAGCAGCAGAAAATCAATGGAACTTTTTTGCTGCATCTGTCTCTCAGCCTGATTTAAATTTTATTTATTTATTTTTTTAATGTCCAAGCATTTCATTGAATAAGCAGTCATTTTTAAAGGCTTTTTTTCCCCCCTCTGATTATCTTTGGCTGTTTATTAAATATAACAAGATCAAAACTGTTGTACACTCTGGAATAACCTTATTTTCACTATATCCAAGGCAATTTAAATTGTGTGAAACCCAATATATTTGAGGGTCTTTTTAAGTTATAAAAACACCTGAATTATATATTTTGTGGAGGTTTACAGGTTGATAACAGAGGGTATTATAATATTGGAAAAATGATCTGGCCTTTTCGAGCTATAGTTCACGCTGGGTGGAATATGAATTTCCCTTTTTGCAGAATTGTTATGCTTGGGAGGAAACATGGAAATACATTCAGCAAATGGTCATTATGATTTTTTTTTAAGTGAGGGCTTATCATGTTTTAACACCAACTCTGTTGTAATGCATATAGAAAGCCATACCACCATCAGATAAAACTGGCTGCAAGGCAATTTAAACCAGGTGGGATATCATTCAGCTGGTTAAGAAAGCACACATTGTGGGCCTGAGTCGCAGTCCCTACATGAACCGTTTACATGGGACACTTGCATGGCTACAAGAGGCAGAGGAGAAGACAAACTGTATCCCTGCTGTTTACCATAAAATGAGATTAAAATTGACTGGCACAAACAGGAATCATGATTTAAATGTATCGGCTTTTGCAGTTTGCTGAAATGTGAGTACAGTCCCTGCAGTAGCTGTGTCAAAAAGGCCACTTTGGTGGTGCCATCTACTCAAATTTTCTTCAACGCATTTAAAGGGTACGAACTCTTAATGGTTAGAAATAGAAATATAATTAAATTGAGCACAGTGCAAAGCAATGCTGTGCCTTACAGTAATTGCCTCAGAGGCTGGACAATCACCCCAGGGAAAAATGTGGGCCAATTAATAGTCCCTGGAGTGATATTGCAAATAAAATAAAACTTCATAAGGAAGAACAAATATTTTGAACAAGTCTCTGTCTGTGGCTGCTATATTCAAGTTAGCGTTGTTAAGATGCTGGAACCGATCCCAGCCTACTGTTGGTGGGTACCAGACCATCACGGGACAAGCACAGCTTCAGTCACAGCTTTGCTGATACAAAAATTTACCTAATACGCCATGTGACTGTTCGAAGGAACCAGATGACCCAAAGAAAAACCAATGCACACACACTGAGAAAATGCAAACAGCACACAGAAAGATGCCAAAGCCCAAACTCAAGCCGTAGGTTTTCTCAGTGAGGTGAGTGTGCGAACCCTGATACACCACTGTGCAGCCGCTACACATCCAGAGGTGGCTTGAAATTCCATTGATTCCTTTGTTGTTGCTGTTGCCCTCATTGAGTCAGTTATGCCTTGCCACTGTTCTCAGACTAATTTTCTTCTTAATGTCAAATTTTGTTTGACGAAAACATGAGAATGATCTGCTGAAAGTTTTTTTTTTCTTTTTTCAGTTTTCTGTTTCTGAAAAGTTATGCATTGAGATAACGGTTGCTGGAGCACCTGCGAGAAATGATTAAAACACTGTGGCTTGCATGCCAAGCCACTGCTTGGTATATTTTTGCATTGCAACATCATGACGAATGCTTCTGTTGTCCTTCATCATACATGTCCACCCAGTGTCAGGTGTGTGTAATAAATGTTTCTCTGCTCAACCTAAGCTGGTGTCAGAGGCCTGGAACATCTCTATCAAGCTAAAAGAACGTCAAAAACGCAACAAAATTTTGATGTTTTCCTTTGAAAACGTCTTGTAAACAGGACCTTATGAGCATCAGAGGCAGCAGATAAGGTGTTAAAGCTGGAACTTGTCTCGGGGGTGGGCCGGACCGGAGCTGGCCGAGGATGACTGAGGTGAAGGGGTTTGGAGAGGAGCGAGCACCGCTACAACGGCCTCTGTCCCAGGCCAGGCTGTGAGCTGCAGCCCTGTGCTGATAAGACTGTAATAGTCCTCCTTAGAGGACCCAGGGCTCCGCTCCCCTTATTAGTCATTTATCACACCTGGCAGCCTCGCTGAACCATAATTACTCTTCCCTTATCCCCCCGCACTGTCATGTCCATGAGAGCGAGTGGGGCAGAGGGGGGCAGGGAGAGGAGCAGCGGTGAAGAAACAGTGTTCGGAGAGAGTGGACTGAGAGAAGGACCGGAGGAGTGAGGAGAAGAAAGTGCTGCTGAAGAACAGTCATGAAAGGACAAAATATACACTCGACATATGAATAGCATGTAGAGCACAACAGTACACCAGCCCGACAGACAGAAAACAAAACACAGAGAGGGAAAAGTAGTACTGTGGTGCAACCTTTTAAAACCTGGCTTTCAATACACCATATGCATGCAATGATGGAAAGGAATGTAATCTCACAGATACACCCCTCGCAAACAGACCAGCCTTTGTGGTACAAATGAGAAACAGTTGTTCTGCCCAAATCACTCCTACCAAAAGTTTGACAAGACAGGACTTTAAAAAAAAAAAAAGGAGGGAAATCTCCAGGGCAAAAAGGGCTAACATGAAATTGTGTAAGTATGAAATTAGATACATTTACACTTATTAAGGTATGTACTGAGAGGGGAAAACATGGATTGAAATTTAAAAGATAGAAGGTATGTGTGACCCGAGTTCCAGCATTCCACATAATTCAAACACTTTTTCAGAATATTTCAACAACCATAAATTAAAAAAGGTGAATCTAATTGTCTTATTTTTGCTCTAATATAAGACTACAAGCTAAGTTTCATGTATGATGCTACGGACTCTGCTATGAAAATCCACAAAAAAAATCGTCTGCATCAGTATTAGCACAAGAAATCTTTCCTCTGCATGCCAAAAGTTATTCAACTTTGCACCACCTCTGCTTCTCTGTTATGAACACAATGCCCAGCTTGTCAAAACAGCTTTCCACACTAACATTTCTTCCACGAGTGAGTTGCAGGGACATTTTCTCCACCAAGGTTTTACTCTGTTGCCACGTGTCTGGCTGTCACGAAAACACCCTCCTTGACACTGTAAGCAGATCCAGATGTGAGCCACATGCGTCCAATCCCACACTGAGGTTTGCCTACCAGACCCGGGATCACCCAACCGCCAACAATGGAAATCAGGTCTCACACTCCAGTTTCTTTGATTAGAAAAATGGTTTCACCTTTCACAAACAACCGAGTCAGATTTTTAGTTGTTTTTTACTCCATAAATAATTTTGCTTTAAAAATATTGAAGGTTTTTTTTGTTTGTTTTATTAAGCATGTCAGTTTCACAGTGTACGTTAAAACTGAGTTATGACAACTAAAGTCACTCTGTCAGGTTTAATTAGTTTTCATCATAACTTTTTAGAATGAACGGACCAATGAACAAACACAGCAAGGAAGTTACTGAATAAGATTTCTAGAATATGCAAGACACTTGAACTACAAAGCCAATAGTTCACATAATAATGAAGTAAATTTGATGTAGTATTACTCAGTACGAGTGTGTGAACTTTCATGGATTTAGATTGAGAAAATTAAAAACAGAACTAAGACACGACTGATAAACACGATGTATGTACAGTACTGTGTACACCCAACTGGAGCAATGGCAGTATGTCCATCTTCAAACATACAAAAAAAAGCATCTTAAATGTCATGTTCACAGCTCACTTCTGTAAGTAGCATCCGTTGTAGGACAGTAATGCTCTGTGGTATTTATGCAATTGCAAATGACTTGTATAACCTGTTATAAGATTACACTTTAAATTGGATTCGATTGAGAGCAAATTCAAAGCTAGAAATTGTAAAATGCGTGGTTTCACCACTTTCAGGCAAGTACCATTATACAGATATGAATTATGCCATTAAATCTCCTCCTCTTGTGCCTGGAAATAATGAATCACTAATGTCAACTAATGTAAGGGCCACAAAAATTTCATCCACAAGGAAAATTGTGACCTTAAAATTCTAACATGTATCAGAATGTATCAGGATGTATCAGAAGTATGCAAGACTTTTGTGTGTTTTTAACTTTAAAATACATTCTTAGAGCAAATGCTTTTTAGTTATATTGTGTTAAAATTTAGCTTAAAACATTCTTCCTTAGAAATCAATCATTTGTAATACAGAAAAAGTGTCTGACAAGCTGATATTGAAAAACCCTGAAATTATACTTAGGATTATTAATTTACTTATTTTCCATTTTTCAAGTATTGAAATAAAGTGTTACAGGCCGTAAAAAAAAGTGTGTTTTATAGCTTGGTTACAGCAATTATGGGAATAATCTGTGCACAAAGGACGGACAATCAAATTACTGCCGGCGCACAATGAAATTGTCAAGGAGGAACAGTTTGAATGTGCAGACTCCCTGGATGCCCTCTCAATGCCCGGTCCAACTAGACGAGGACTGTGCCAACAGTTGTGTCGTCCTTCACAGATGGGGACCACATCAGGACTCACACAGCTAAGTCCAGATGTGTGAAAAGAGGGAGAACAGAGGGGCTGCAGCAGGGAGGGAGGGGAAGGAGAAAGTAGGAAGAGAAATGGGATTGCATGAATTTTTGCTGTCATTAAAAAAACCCAACAGATGTGTGAGTCCCAGAGGAAAGACATCTGGCTTCTCTTTCACTTTTTCTCCTCTCTCTCTCTCTCTCTCTCTCTCTCTCTGACACACGCATACACGCACTCTCTTCATCTACCGTGTAAGGTGAGAAAATGGAGAATGCTCTTGGCTTTTTAAGATCCGTATTTCTGCCTTCCTCCATTTTAACAGGCGTTTTATGGAGCAGCTTCCTTAATAGCCACTCACTTATAAAACAAAGCTGTAATGACATGCAAATGACTCACAGGGAAACACTGTAAAGAGGATGTGATGTATGGGCCGTCTGTGGCGTACACACACACACACACACACACACACACACACACACACACACACACACACACACACACACACATAAACATAAACAATAAAGACAGAGTGTGTAACAGAGCAACGTACAAAATTACTTTTTTCCCCACAACGTTAGACTACAGCTCTTACAGTTAGACAAAAAAAAAACAAAAGAAAAAAGAGGGAAAGTTGTAATATTGGAACAAAAACTTTCCAATGTTCAAGGGAAAAGTTGAAATCTTTCAGGACCTTTCAGAGTCTTCCACAACAGTTGTCTTTTTTTATTATTTCTCAGATGAACTTGGTGGGGAGTCTAGCAAAACCATAGCTTGGTTCAGGCTTTGGTTTTTCAGTTATTGTTCATTTCAAACTTCTTTTTTTTTCCAATAATGTCCGAAAGGAAAAAAAAAATAAATAAAAAAAAACCTTGTGGAAAACATCAAGTGCATCTGGCAGAACCATACAAAGTTCTTGATCTCCATTAGAAACAATTCTGTTTTCAGTGCCTTGCTCAAGGACACTTAAACATCTAGCCAGATGGGGGACTGAACCAGAGCTGCACACAGTCTCTACAATCTTTACATCCATAATATTCAACTTTAATTATAGGGCACATTTAACATAACCAACACTGAACAGAGTGTTTTACAAAGCAGATATTTAGGAAAATAATTAGATAAAAATTAAAAATACAGATAAAAACGGAATATAATCTGTGATTATATAAACTGTGCAACACCAATGCATAGCATGGTGCCACTGCTCAGACAGAATTAAAAGCCAGAGAGGCCAAGTGAATCTTGAAAGACACTTGAAGCACTGAGGGACTGAGCGGTTCTGATTTGGACCAGGAGGCAGATCCACAGAGAAGGCACGGTCACCTCTACTCCTCAGTCTGGATCCCGGAACTTTCAGAACTCTCTGATTTGCCAACTTCAGGGATAAAACTAGAGAGTGAACAAGTAAAAGCTCGGATGAATAAGCGGGCGCCAGTCCATAAAAACAGGGAGTAAAAACATAACAGTAGTTCTGGAGGAGACTGTATGACAGTGGAGTGAGACTAGTGATGTATTCCTGCTCATTTATTATGGTATGACGTTTCATTTGGTTTGTATCACATTATTTATTAAAATAAAAAAGACAGAAAAAATGATGCGGAAAACCTTTACGACAGTGAGCTTTCACAGGAGACCAGTAGGGGGAGCGCGACAGCAAAAGTTGCATGGTTCTCCTTTACGTTTTCAATTGGTGATAGTTACCTGATAACTCCTGTATGAAGATAATCCTGTGGAACTGGGATAAATTTTCTTTTGATTTCTTCACTACAACGGAGTACCGTGGAGGCGTTATTGCAAGTGGAAGCGGCCATGACAGCATGAGTAACGTAAACATTGCCCTGCGGACCGTCGGCCCTCCCATAGGTGGTAGCTGATGTAGGAACAGCGAGATGAAGTGGAATGAAATGTGTCACCTGATCTCAGCAGTGCTAACATGTTCTCCATGAGTTCTGTGGGTTTGCTGTGCCCCAACCCGTTGAGAGACAGAAGGTGCTCTGCTCGTTCTGTGTTGGATAGATGGAACAGACGGAGGGGCTGCACTTCCAGGGTGCGTACAAGTCGACCCCGCAGGAATCTCATCCCTTGGTGGGTGGTGAACGACTCCAGAGCTGCTACCACATAGTAGAATTTTGTCTCATCCACCGTGGTGCCCCTCAGCTAAAACTGGGCCTCAATGTGCTGAAACCATGGCTTCGGACAGTGTTGCCAGAAGTCAGACAGCTTGATCACCATGGTATATACGGCACGTCTGCCCTGTGCTCTTACGCCAACACTTGACTCCACAAACATGTTCAAACTTAGGGTCACCAGTGTAGAAGTCATGAAGGAATTGACTGAGGAGGGAGTAGAGTTGGTGACCTTTATTACTGTGTTCACGGGATGACAGGTGTTATCTCAAGGGAGAGAACCGGTGTGCTCAACTACCACCCTTATATCCCAACATGTCAGCACATCACCTGCTTCACACGCCCCCCTTACTTTGCATATCGTTTGCACAAGACTGTAAGACCAGAACCACCAACCTGTGCACTGCATGGAAAGCAGTGCACAAGAAAGCCGATGACTCAATGCCGCACACATGGATACTGGGAATGCCTGAAACTGCACAACATCAACAGGGAAGTGAAAACCTTCCTGGAAAACTCAATGAGGCTATGGAAGGCAATTCTGGAAGCTAACTCACCAAGACTGGATATGGGTACTAATTCTGCAGTGGAACAATTGTCAGCCACCTCCTCTATGTGGATGACATCAGGCTGTGTACCAAGAGTGAGCGGGACATCGACTCCCTGATTCACGTCACCACGATATACAGCAATGACACTGAGATGTCATTCAGACTAGATAAGTGTGGCTGTATGGTATCAGGGAAAGGGAAGATGATCACTGCTGAAGGAGTTGAACTACCTGAAGGCAACATAAGAGATGTGGAATACAGCTACAAATACCTGGAGATACCACAGGTAAATGACAACCACGATGAAGCAGCCCGGAGGTCAGCCACAGCCAAATACCAAAGGGTGAGACGGGTCCTGAACAGTCAGCTGAATGGCAAGAATAAAATCCAGGCCATCAACATGTATGCCCTGTAATCAGATACCCAGATGGTATAATGTCCTGGCCATTGGAAGAGGCGCAAGCTACCGATATCAAGACAAGGAAACTCCTCATCCTAAGTCCAGCATTTTGAAGCTGTGTGCGAAGTGAAGTGAGGGAGGCCGAGGACTGGTGAGTGTCGAAGCCACCACCCCGGAAAAACATCATCATACCAAGAATACATCCAAAAAATGATCCTCAAGGACAACCTGCTAAGTGAATGCATCAGATAAGTGAGAAAGAGGAGCCAGAGGTGAGATCTTGGAAGGACAAACCTCTACACAGCAAGTACCACCAACAAATTGAAGAAATGGCTGAAATAGAAAGAAACATACCAGTGGCTGAAAAAGGCAGAACTGAAAGACAGCACAGAGGCACTGACCATGGCTGCACAAGAACAGGTCCTAAACACAAGATCAATAGAAGACGATGTGTATCACACTACACAAGGCCTGAGGTGCAGACTGTTCAAGAAAGCCCCTGAAAGGGTACAGCCATCACAGCAGGGTGCAAGATGCTGGCAGGAAAGGCATACATGGAATGCCATAACCAAATTGTGGGCATAGTATACAGAAACATATGTGCCGAGTACGGACTGGAGACCCCAGACTCTAGATGGAGAACACCCCCGAAAGTGGTGGAGAACAACCAAACCAATATTCTGAGGGACTTCAAGATTCAGACCGACAAACCTGTGATGGCCAATCAGCCTGACATAGCGGTGGTGGATAAACGTGAGAAGAGAGCAGTAATGACTGATGTAGCAATCCCCAGAGACAGTAAGATCAGAAAGAAGGAACACAAAAAGCTGGAGAAATACTAAGGGGTGAAAGAGCAGCTGGAGAAGATGTGGGGTGTGAAGGCAACAGTGGCGCCAGTAGTGATGGTAGTGAAATATTCACAAATATTTAATTGCAAATATTTGCATGATTGTTCATAGGTAACTCGCGATCAATCGCAAATTGATCACACATTATTTTTAATCTACTCTAAATGTACATTAAAGGGGAAATTTTGAAGTTCTTAATACTGTCATCGACATGGGAGTGGACAAATATCCTTGTTTTGTGTAAATACATGTTTACTGTTGTAGCCACAATCCCAAACAATCTCAAATACTGTCCAGAATAATCTCCACATAACCTCAAACATTCTGCAGGCTCAGAAAAGAGGCTGGCAGAGCATTTTGACCTGAATGGAACATTGTTTAGTAATAACCTGACCATGACCCAGCTAAATTTCTAGTTTTCCAAACATTTTTCTACACAGACTGATTGAGCTCATGCATCACAAGAACAGACTCCTGAACCAGCAGGTTCATTAATAGAAGACAATTACGTGGAACCTTCATCAGAGAAAAGAATGGTTCAGCCTCCTTATTACTCTCTGCTCCTCATCCAACCTGTGGTCACCACAGATACAGATACAGTACAGAGATGCTGCATTAACGCTGTGGACGGGTCACTCGCTGCCACGCATTACGTATTATGCCTGATTTTTGTTTTCCAAACCGCTTCTCCTTCTTCTTCTTTTGTTTTGGTGGATCACAAACAGCTTTAAGGTGCATACAGCCACCTACTATACAAGAGCGTGCAGTATCACATCACTTACCTCTCAGTTTCCCAAGATACAGTGCAAGACAAGGGTCACAAAACACGTGAGTTAAAAGTACGTCTAAAAAAATTAGGCATCAATGACGTCAATAGGAATTGACGTCACACACACACACACACACACACACACACACACACACACACACACACACACACACCACACACACACACACACACACACACACACACACACACACACACACACACACACACACACACAGAGAGAGAGAGAGAAAATAAGTAATAGAATAGTATGAATAGGGAACGTGCAATATGTGATTTATATTGTCAATTTATTCCACCGTTCCTTTTATAAGCCTGGGTTCACAAAAGCAAATCATTCATTTAAAAAAAATTCCCATCAGTAAATGTGAGAGTCAGACCAGCATTAGATGGTGTGGACTGTGTGCACATGATTACTGGCTATTCTTTTAAACACCACCCTGGATTAGAGCCTGAGTGGGACAGATGATGGGTCGGCTAGTTATGGCTTTATTGGACACCCAGGAGCAGTAGCTTCCTCATCATTATGATAAAGAGGTTATCTGATGGTGAGATCGTTTTGACAATGTGGTGTGAAAGAGCCAACTGTCTCTATTAGATGTAAGCCCAGAGACAAGAAGATCATTACCACGCTTCAACCATTTTGCATGGCTTTTCGAGGTGAACTGGTTTCCTCTTGGACCCGCACAATAAATCTGAGCTCACATTTTCTTCACTGATTGATGTGGGAATTCCTTGTGCCACTGTCTATAATGTATGCCTTTTCACAAAAGGAGATTTTTAGCACCATTTCTTGGAAAGCCAGTGGCACAAAAAAGGGAAATATCCATGCTAATCTTCAATCTTCACAACTTCTTTCACCTTCCCTCGAACACTTTCTGCTCTCAGTTCATCCTTCCTCCTCTGCATCGGCTCAGTCTCAGAAAGTGTGTGTATGTGTGGCGCTCTCAAGCTGCCAGAGCATCTGCATCCTGACTCCAATTAGGAGAACAAACCACAGGGAGGCATACCCACCATCAGAAGTTCAAAGGTCAGCTGACAGGAAGGAAAAGAATAAGGCAGACAGACAGACAGTGAGTACAGTAGACAGAGCAGCACAGAAAACCCACCTTCAGTAAAAAATGACTTGAATAATAATGCAAAGTCTGCCCTGCTGTCTCTCTCACGCTCTCGTTTTCACTCTACATGTCCCCGTCACCTCTTCAGTCTGTTTCCTCTTCCCTTCCTCGGTTTTGTTCTATTTATGACTTCCTCTGAAATCTCAGCGTCTCTTGCACACTTATGTGGGCCATAAATCAGCCATTGAAAAGGACAGTGGACAGGAGGAGCGAGAGATGGAAAATCGGAGGGAGGCCTTCGCTGTTGTCTGAGCGACCGTTTAAAGGCCCACCTGAGAGCTTTAAAACTGAGACCTGCTGGAAATATTAGCCAGCACAGGCAGACAGGAGGACGGGCAGCGTGTGGCATTAGCAAACGGCACAGTGACAAGCCATCAGTGTCAACTCTGCTTTGTGACATTACACGACCGTGTTATTAATTTATCTCAAGGGTGGTTTAATTGAAATCTATTTTATATAACTGGAGCCATATCCACATTTGTTTTTGTTCCTTAATGAAATGCTTCTGTAGCTCCGCAGCAGTGTGCTCACTGGTGGCTGCTTCTAGTGTGAGGGGGCTCGGCCAGAGTGGTTCAGCAGATGCATGCTAGAGACTCGCATAGGACTCTGGGGTGATTAATTTTTGAAGTGTGTTGTAAAGCGCTATGAGATCCATAAACAGCAGAGTACACAACACGCAATCCCTGGGCAGGGATGGTCACAGCACAGCTCACAAAGCACTATGGTCACATATAACAGAAGGGAAACACAACTTTTGAAGATCATTATTAAAATCAGGGCGCTTCAAATACCCTCACAGTTTTTCAGTTTTTATTTAATTATTTTTTTTATATTTTTTTGAGGGGGGAGGGCATTTTTCAGAGAATATGAATGATAAGAGAAAGCCATCTATTGTCAAACAACCTTGTTTACACTTTTTAAATCATGGTGACAACAGAAGCCACCCTGATCAAAGACAAGAGCCAAACTTCTGGAAGAAGGTCAGCTGGTGTGATGAGAGCAAAATGTAACTTTTTGGCCAAAACCATGAACAATACATTTGGGCAGAGGTCAATAAGGACTATGATGAAAGGTACACCAGGCTTACCGTGAAGCACAGAGGTGGATCACTGATGTTTTGGGGATGAGTGCGCTACAAAGGCACAGGAAACCTGGTCAGAATTGATGGCAAGGTGACTGTAGCGTGTTACTAGAAATTACTAGAGGGAAAACTTGCATTCATCAGCTTGGAAGCTGTGCATAGGATGTGCCTGGACATTCCAAAAACAATCCAAAATACAATGCCAAGTCAATCTGTCATTGGCTACAGCAGAATAGAGTGGGGATTCTGAAGGGGCCACCTCAGTCTCCTGACCTCAGTATCATTGAGCCACTCTGGGGAGATCTCAAACATGGTTCATGCAAAACAGCACAATATCTTTTTGGCTCTTTGCCAAGGAGAATGGACAGCTTCGCCATCTGAGAAAATAAATAAAAAATGTCCACAAACTACCACTAAAGACTTCAAGCTGCTGATGATATTAAAAGAGGAAATAGAACTGGGGTATGTAAACTGATTATCAGGGTCATTTCAGTAGTTTATGTTGCCATTATGATTTAAAATGAGTCAACACAGTGGTTCGATAATAAATGGCTTCACCAAACCACTAACAATGAGTGGGAAAAAAAGAAAGATTTTTGTGGTATCGATCATATTCTCTGAACAATCGCCAAGAAATCCAAAATTCACCCAGGTTCTGTGAACTTCTGAGCACAACCGTACTAGCAGTGTTTTGATAGCCTTCCCTTTGATCCCATTCAAAAAGGATTTGTTTCTTGTGGTACTCACTTGTCAGGGTTTGAATCTTTAAGATTGACTTTCAAGCTACAATTATCTGATCTTGAGTTTTCTGATGGAAATTCAGCCTGAGTCGTCTCCGATGCATCTCCTTAAACTCTACCCTGACATGTCTCACCAGGGTCTCCTTTAAAACAACACAGCACTCCCCTTCAAACAATACCCTGCTAATCTCAGGAAGAAAAAGAAAAGCCTTGAAAGAAAGAAAAGAGCGGGGGGCACTGTTGTTTCATTAATATGCCCCTGAGAGAACGGTGGCAGTGGTAGAAGAATGAGAGAGGGGGTTATCAGCCCTCATCTGTGAGGAAAGCTCTCCCCTCCACCACCCACCCTTTTCCCTCGTCTCTCACTAGACTGTGCGTCCATCAGGCCTCATTACTCTAATGGCAGTGGCAGTGATTAAGGCTTCCTGGCTGCAGACCCCTTTGTTTGTTCGCTTGTGTTTCCCCTCCATAAAGACAGTCTTCAGAATGCCGGTGGCCTTGCTAACCCCTCCTCCTGCAGGGATGGAGTCCTGGCAGAGCAACCCCAGACCTTGGAGTTATCATTTGTGGGGCGAGCCGGGACAGGTTATCACGTTCGAAGAAGAGAAAGCCAGGAACTGCTCAGGTCCTGCACACACACTGATAATATGGCTCAGGAGGACATTTAGCACGGAGGCACCTCTTGTTTTCTTTCTCTTCTCCAGCCACTCATTATGTTGCAACATACTGTGTGCCCTATGTAAAGTATGCTGCAATATGCATACGCACACACAGCTCATAATTAAAAGAGCAATGCTTCTTTTTTTCTAATGAAATCATAGGAATCAGTCTGGAATAAAAAAAAAAGCCAAACCTTGAATAAACCAGTATTATTACAGAAAATGAATCTAAATAAAAAGTAGGTCTGTTCTTGTTCTTCAGGTAAATCCCCTTTTGCATCAACCCATTTCCCTCTGTAAGACATTCAAAAAAACTAAAACAGCCTAAGCATAGATTTGGGTTGACACTCATAAAAACATATTTAAAATCTGTGAGAAAAAAAAAAAGAGTAAAACTATATCCCATGAGGAAGCAATGCAACAGGAACCAGGTGCCATCTGCCCTCATCCACTACATGAGGGGAAAGTATTCATTGTTCTGTGTACAACATCACTAAAGCAATCCTGTTCCTACTCAGTCAAGTGCTCGGAGATGTCAGGCACTCTGCCTGGGCTTCTTCAGTTTCACTCTATTCGGTCCTCTTTCTGGCTGCTTCATTCATAATGGATAGCTCTTTGGGTTGCTGTCACCAAGAGTCTGTCAATGACCGAAAACCCAGCTATGGATATCAGAGACAGCAGAAGTCACTTACAGACAGAAAATACACTTGTTGTCGCGTTCACAGGGACACACTTAAAAGAGGGACCATAAACAAACAAAGACTATAGGAGTCGGGTGACCTTCAGACAGTAGAAACAGAATAAAAAGATAAAAGAAGTGCGTCCCAGGCTTTAAAACTACAGTACGGAGCAAGACATCAGGTGCAGCAATGCTCAAAAAGAGGCCTAAAATGTAACAGTCTCTAGAAATGCTCATTGTGGCGTGTGCCCACGACATCCCCGGGAGGAACGTCAGCTGCCAGACGCTAAAAACTTTAAAACGATGACCATGCAGAACAATGTCTGTCAGGGGAGACCATGAAAAAACACATGGCGCACAAAAAGCTAGTAAACAAGCACAATACGTACGCAAACGACCCAGTGTAAACAAAGAGCGGTATCTGTTTGTCCCACATCTGAGCTGTGTGCGGCAGAGCCGAGGACCTGTGCACATCTGTTCTCCCTGTGCTGTCAGGAGTCTTCACCAGGCTGGGCCCGTCCCAGAGGCCTGTACTGGGAGGCCTGCACACAGTATGACATCTGGACTACACAGGAGGGAGGGATCCGTTTCATTCTCCCCCTTTTTTTTTTTTTTAAGTTTTTTTTTTTTTTTTTCCAATCTTACTGCCTCTTTCTGTCTCACTCTATCCATCTTTGTCTCAGTTTGTAACTCCCACTCTCTCTGGTCCTTCTCTCCTCTCTTTTTTTTCCCTCCTTCTCATGAGGGGTCCACAGGTCACAGTCGCAGGGGAAAGGATGATGAACAGCTCTACAACTGAGCCAGCTGACTCTTTAGCAGTGGGTCTGTCCCCGAGTTCTCTTCCGTCTCTCTCCCCCTCTCCCTGACTTTCTTCAGGTAATTTTTTTTTTCTTCTTCCCATCAGATCTCTTCAGTTCACCTCTCTCTCATTCCAGGCTGGCAGCGCTACTGAGGAAGGGAACCGAGGGACGCTCTACGTGAGCAGCCTCAGAGGACAGTCGACAGTGACACCTCACAACAACTTTCAGGTCATTAATCAGCACTGGGTGTCACAGAGTGTTAATTTCATTAAGGAACATTACCATCCCCTCTAATCAGAAACACAGCATTTCTATAGTTTATTAAGCAATGCATATCTTCTAGTGGATTAAGGAAATGGTTACTTATACAAAAAGAGCTACAATACAGCATAGATGGTCTTTGTGGAGGCATACTAATGATTAATGATATTCAGATCTTTGTCCTTTAGTGACCTCTTCATAAAGGTGCGCGGTCCTTTGCCTACATCTTGGCTTCACCTAATGAGCTCAGCATCCCTGGCTGCGCTGACTTTGTTTTCACTCTTATAAGAGACAGAACTTATGCTTAAGCCTCCATAATGCTTTAAAGAGCTGCCATAACCTTCTGTTATTCTTGGGGTTCTTTGTTCTTGTCTCTTGCTTGATAAGGCATGCCAGCCGCCAAGGTCATGGAGACAGGAGAAGAGAAGAAGAAGGGGGGCTGGGGGGGTTTTCTCTGGTGTAAATGAATAGTTCTATCTCTCTCTAGATGAAGAGGAAGAACCTCATCAAAATGTTGTCTCTTCTCTTCACAAAACGAGACCACATTCAAGTCAGATGAATGAGAATTGTCACGCACAAAATCATAATTACAAGCTCACATATTCCCCGCAGCACTGGGGAATGACTTTATCAGGCACCCATTGGTCTGTTCTTGTGCGTTAGCTAGGGGAGGATCCTCTAAGCCTTTCTCTTGTCTGCAATCTGCGATTGTTGTATTCCAAGGGGGGTATCAGGGCTGAAAGGACCGAATTTAACAAACCTAATTATCATGCTTTAATTAGTATCAGGGGTAAACCTCGGTGGGACACCTGCAGACTTAATTTATATCCTGACAAGCCAGGAACAAGTGTTAATGTGCCGTATTTATGATAATGCCCCAAAGTCCAAAGTGTGCAGGAGGAGCAGGAGGAAGCTCACCTCAACTCTTTCTGTACAATGTGAGAGGCAGGTAATTACAGGGAAAGGTCTGAAAAGCTTAGGGATCATATCAGTCCCAGTGTTGAAACACAGTAATAAAATAACAGCCTCAACACTGAGACAACTTCATTAGTGGGCTTTAATTTCTTTGTATTGAGCACATCAAGGATGAATCAGTACAAGATTCAGAATTTTACAGTATTGTGTTTGACGCACCAGAGTGATATCTTAAATAACCATATGGAAAAGGTGAAAAGTTTGAACTCAAAAAAAAAAAAAAGAAAAAGAAGAAACAGTCACGTAGCTGTATGGCGTCACACGGCTGTAATGGTCCCATGTTGTTGATCTTAGAAATGCAAGCCTTTACAGAAAATTCTGCTACCACAAATATATGGGACGATTGTTGTCCTATTAGTCAAAAATAGATGTGCCGTTTGTCTGCCTGTCTGCTTTGCTACCGCAAGCAAACCTTTGCAATTGAAAAAATAGGTTAGCAGGGCGGAGAAGAAACTGGGAAAATTGTGCACGTCCCCAGCCATGGCTGTACGCCGTTGTAAACCACTGCAGACTTCCGCTGGGTCTCGATGCGCTCCGCAAAGAAAACAAAAGCGCAGATCTGGCTGATTGATTATGGAGGTCATGCAGTTTTGAAATTTGCTGTAGCCTACAACACATAAGATAAATGTTTTGTCTATTTGGAAAACATTACACTGTGTGAAAACTGCAGCAGCAGTTTTAAAAATTTGCTTGTGCTGTTATCGAACACATCGCATGTGCTTTCATATAAACTCAATAAATTCAAAGGAAAAGAACTGTTGAAAATTAAATGAATATAGTGAACATGATTAATATTTTTATTTTTATCATCTTTTTATCATCACATCTCTGCCATCCATGTTTGTCGAAACAACAGATGAAAATTAGCATTTTTTACTAAATCTGGTACAATATGGCCACCGTACACAGGTCTCCACTTCTGCTGTTCTTCATAAAAGTATTTTCAATTTTAAGAATAAACTTTGTGTAATTGCATAAAGGACATGTCACATCCAGATCCACAGAGAAATAAGTAAATTAAGAAATACTGACTGAGGATGTTGTGGCCCATAAATGTTGCAGACATTTGTTTTTAGTATTTGGGTTGATTTATTTGAAGGGACAATTATCGTCTTCAAAATGACTTTTTTTTTTTTTTTTTGTCAAAGCGAGCTCCTTCTTTATTTTTCTTTTGATATGGAGCCATCAAGTTATTTTTCTGCCTCATGTTTTCAGATCTGTAGGTGCTCTGATGTGTCACCCTGCCTCTGGACCACATTAAAGGAGTGTTTGGTTCATTTTACATAACGTGGGATGACCTACTTTGATTTGTGAAGAAAAAAAAGATGATTCAGTAAGAAAATACAAAAACAGCAATATTAATTTAATTAGGAATCGTTCTTCAGAGTGGCGCTGCAGAATGGTGTATTGTCATTAACCCAGTGAGAAACAATCTGATGAAAGTCTGGTCGGGGGCTTTTCTGTGTGGAACTTATGTATGTAGGTTCTTCCTGTCCACAGATATTCTATGGTTTCCTCTCATAGTCTAAAATCATACGTTCAAAGTCAGTCGGTCGTTTGAACTGCCTGTAGATGTGCATGTCAGGGTGTGTGTTTGCCCCTGGAGTGAACTGGTGGTCCTGCGTTTGCCTATAATCAACCCCGATCGGCTACAGTGACCCAAAATCCCGAATAGTATACTGTCATAAAATACTGCATTCTAATATACATTTCCAGAGTGAAAAAAATGCATTATGTTGAATAAAGTTATTGTTTTTCTACAGATTTTCGATGTGACATCTGATTCACCCCATCACACAAATTAACTACAAGAAGTTTGCTTTTTCCCCTCTCAACTACGTCTGATCTTCATTTGCTTTAACAGCTATATTTTCAATACATGGATCACACAAAAATACAGGCAACAAAAGCATTATGTTTCTTTTACGTTATTTAGTGTGTTATCCAGAAAGACTTGCAGTTCCAACAAAGTCCTACATCTGGTTCTGACTCCTACATCAAAGTTGGTGCCTTTTGCTCGGCAGGAAAATAGATGCCCTGGAACTCTGGATGATCCATCATGCACTGAAAGTAGAGGTCATCAGAGAGATGATCGCAAGTGTGTGTAGAGGTTTGGTTTGGTTTGGTATGTGTGTGGGATTTATGAGTGTGAAAGGCTGACTGCATGGAAGGTGTACATATTTGTGAGGGTATTTTACTCCTCACAAAATGCATCAAGGTTTCGGAAGCATTAGAACAACCAAAAAAGTAAGTAAAGGGGGGCGGCAAGTGTTTTGGTTGTTTGCATGTGAGAGTATTTGTTGGCAACACCAACCTGATGTTTCCAAACAGGAAGTTTTCCCAAAAGATTTGTTCATCTGTTCTTATAGAACATGGTTAGCACCAGCTAATTAACCCCTTGTTGGTATCCTGTGTGTAATTTGCATGTTTTTTCCTGTGTTTGTGTCTTTATTATGGGTATTCTTATCAGACAGAAAGACAAGATGCTTGAGATTCAAAAAGAACAACGACAAGGACAACCAGTTGTAAAATAGAAAAACTGAAAAAGACCACAAGACATGTACAACAATCATCATCTGTTCAAAGAAAATCTTGAAGTGAATAGAAGCAGAGTCCATAAAGTCCAGATTAGGACAAAGGGACGCCTCAATTTAGAACAATCCTCAGGGTCTAAACAGACCAACATGGTTTATCGATGATCTTGATTTAATACAGAGAATTCAATAAAAGCTTTTTTCAATCATTCTTGTTCAATGTGGTTGTCAAAAGCTCCCCATCCTTATCTTCAGAAACACCAGGAGGGAATTTGATGTCATGTATCGTATGTCAAGTATAATCATAAAAATCATGATGAGAAGATGACTTTAACCCAGCTGGAAGGACAGCATCAGGAATGAGTTCAAATAAATTCGGATCAGACATGTTAAACTAGAACATCAATACAAGGAAGTATCAAGAATGCATAATATTTTATTTAGTTGTGTTCTTCTTTACTGATCTCATACTTAGAAAAAAAAAAAAAACTGAAGGCCTATAATCTGTAAAAACAGGTATTTGGGTAACATTTCATAATCCCTGACGTATATGTTAACAGATGAAATTGACTGAATGCATAAAATAACTCAAAAGATCATTTGGCTAAGCCACACTTGAAATCCTGTCTGACCGGTCAGCAACAAATTATGGAGATAAAAGTTTCAAAAACATATCAAAAGATTTGTAAAGTATCTTTGTGTGAGTCCTAAGGTCTCAGAAATGGGTCACTTGAGTTCTGCACATGTTCAAAACATTTGCATAACGTTTTTTTTTTTTTTTTCCTCCTCCAAAACAGCGTTGTGTCAGCACTTCCGATTCAAATCCTGAAGTTTCTACAAAATAGAAAGTGCAAGAAATGAGCATTCGGCAAGTCAGTCTGGTGTTCATCCGAAGGATTCTGCACTACTTTAAAGAGCTCTGTTTTCGTGACACTGATTACTGGACAGAGAACACGCATTTGTATGATGAAGAAGTTAGATATTCTGCATCCCTAGGTAGGGAAGTTTCAAAAATGTGCAGTTTAATCTGGCGTGTGAATCTCAGGACAGTATCATGCACATGTGACTGATATTCAGTGAAACAGAGAGTTCACTCCTGAAACACAACTGATGTTGCACACCGTATAATATGAATAAAGCCAAACCTTTTTAAATGTTTTGAGGAAGTCCTCACAGGACTTCTCAAATGGCATCTATTACTATATAAAATAAGAGCTACTGTGTGTGTGTGTGTGTGTGTGTGTGTGTGTGTGTGTGTGTGTGTGTGTGTGTGTATGTTGAGCCGAGAAACTGCTGCTTGTTATTCCTACAGCATTAAGTGGAGAAGTCAATGTTGCAAGTTTACAGCTTCGACTGAAGACAGCGGCCGACCTTGTAGCCTTCTTTTATTCAGCTCCTGGGTTTGAGGTTGTTCAGAGCTGAAGGTGCTGCTACATGAGATTACACTTCCTGTAACCTTCTGTGTACAGTCTTTGTGGAGCAGCAGTATTTATGCCAGTATCAGGTATTGACAGGTAGCCGTGAGGCCCAGCCACGGAAGCTCTTTGGGCAGATTGTGAGCAAGAGAAAAAACTGGATTGAGTAATCAGCCTCTTGGCAGGCAGACAGAAGCCCTCCAGTTGAGCTGAACTGCTTTAAAAGCCCTATCTGCTGTTGCTCCCCTCCGCGCTGGCAGCTTATCACCCAGACAGATTTCAGGGGCCTTGAACCATGCAGAGAGTCCATCCACGTGTGAGAAAGCCCAGGCTCCGGCTCAGACAATATGACCCCCCCCGCCTCTGAGAGATGGAGATAACTCCTCAGCCCACGTCACCGTGAGAAAAACAAAAGCTCGCCATCTCCCTGGATTCTGTTAGTGTCATTCTCATGTCTGGAAGAGGGAGGAAAGACTGTCTCTCCAAACACAAGTGGAGAAGTTTACGGTCTCTGCCTGGGGCATTTAGAGATGATCCCTCAGGGAAAGGAGCCAAGATCATGATCACTCCTCCACATGGCTGGTTTCTTGTCAATAGTGCACGTGCGCACACGCCCACACACGCACACGCACACACACGCACGCACACACACACACACACACACACACACACACACACAGAGGATTTCTCTCTCTGTACATGTGCTCTCAACACCTGCCCTCTGAATGCGCTCTCAGTTAATCTCAACATTAATTATTGACTCCGAGTTTAATTTGAAAGGCAGACGCACTGTAAGCCAGGGGACACTGCTTTAAATAATGTATACAGCCCATTCAGAGGTAATCATATTGTCATTGATTAATATACATTGGTGCTGTGGAGCATACCTGATGTGTGTGGGAGCCAGGCATTCGGTATGATAAAACTTGGCGCTGAGAGGCGGTGTCAGGCTGGGAGCATCTCTAGGGCCCCGTCCTCTTGTCTGATGTTTCAATCACAGCTTAGGAGCCGTGATGCATGGAGGCATACACTATCAACCGACTGGATAACCTGAGGAGCCCCAGAGATTCACCGCAGCCGGCGAAAGATAGAGAAGGAAAAGGTTACAGCAAAGGAATAAAAAAGAATGTAATCAAGGAGAGATACGAACAAAAGATAGAAAAATGGATGTAGATTAGGACATTTTATTTTAATAAATGAAGAAATAAATCTTTGTCTCTTGAATTACTTAGTTCTTCCATCATCATTGCTGAAATGTTGCTCATAAAGGCTACAGAATATAGATTAAGAATACATTTTTGCTTGCTGCAGTACAAACAAATATTAGTGACACTGGGTACCCCAGCCTGACACTCGGAGGATGAGGGATTGGGGTGCTAATGAATTCCCTCACTCTCACACTCATGTTGACACTCGGATGCAGATGCCATGTCACCCCAACTTTAGTTTAAACAAACACAGATCTGCCCGGAGAGGAGTGAGGCGCGGCGGCTGCTCCCCCCTGATGAAAAATTCATACACCGTTGTTACCTAGACTCCATTCAGAGAGCACAGGGTTCAAAAACATGAACCAATTACAGTCTAAAACTCAACTGCCCGGACACAACCCATGCATTTTGATAGAAGTAAACTTAGACACATTCAAACCAATGAAAAGCCACGCTACACTATTTCTCTTGCACACACACACGCAGGCACACACAGTCTCTCTCTTTCTCTTCCTCTATCAGATAGATAAACAAATCTTGTCCAAGACTCTCCTCCTTCAGGAGATTGTGAAAGCTTTGGCAAGCTTGAGTGAATATGTTGTTTTTGTTAATACATAAAGATTAGGGAAAGAGTCTCCAGGCTCTGCTCTCTCTCCTTCATTCTCAATTGGTCTCTCTCTCTTCCTCCTTTCATCCTCCCCCACCCTTCTCGCTCTCAGTCTGGCAAGAGAGGTGGTCTTCTCAGACAGATTCTCTCCCACATGCACCGTGGATGCTCTGAGAGGTGTGGAGCAAACGGGCTGAATGCTGGGAGGCTTCTGTCTCTCTTTGTTAAAACCTTTTGGCTGCTGGAAAATACTCTCTGACAGCAGGCCTATGTGTTCTGCTGTATGTTTGACAGGAAAGGAAGAACAGCCTGCACCAGATACAAAAAAGCACCACAGGCAGATGCTTAGCCAATCTAAGAGAGTCTCATGGGTTGAGTAAGAAACAATATTCTACAACTGAACAGGGACAGTCAGTTATATGTGGTTTATTTGAGACTGTTTACGGTGCTTTTTCTGTTTCCCAACCGCAGTGATATGATACTGAGTAAGTAATGGGGAAATGGTGACCTAACTGAAGGAGGTGGTTAAAAGAATGCTCTCTTATCTCTGGCTTGTGGTATTGCTGGAGAGGAGGTGTGTGTAAGAAGGGGCACGGTAAGTAGAGCATCAGAGGAGGCCTTATTTTTCATCACCTGGCAGACACACAGTGACAGCGGAGATAAAGACCTCGCTTCAACACCTGATGTTCAAGATTTATGAAGACCCTAAATCAATGGTCTGCTACATTTCGCAACACACAAATGAGCTTCCAAAACCTACACCAACATTTCCAGGGTTTTGAACTTGAAAACATTACATTATCAGCATCGGCACGTCGATCTGATCTTCATCCAGGACTCAGATTCTCCACTCCGCCTGACGTGATGATAATATGACTGATGGACTGCAATGAGTATTTATATGGTTTAAAACTGTTAACTGTCACAACAGTGACAATGATCCGTGTGTGTTGTAAGACATTTGAAAGTAAAAAAAAAAAAAAAAAAAAAGTTTTACTAAGTAAGTTTTGATAAATCTTAATTTGGCACTTTATCAAATGTCAAGAGACACATGACATGCCCACAAACGATCCCTACATACTGGTGAAAGTTTACAGAATATTCCTCCAGCATTTGTTCAAAATGCAATGAGAAGTCAAGTCTGTAAAATTACTAAAAAGTGTATTTTCTGGCATTTATGCTTCTCCAGCTTGTGGCAAGTTGTGAAAGGGGGGTTTTAGACTGTAACACTGCTATTTATCTAGTATAACCCAAAAATAATGCACCTAACAATCAAATGCTTTGAGCTCATGAATTTTAAGAGAACAATAAACAATGCCATTAAATACGAGGTTTGTCATTAATCACGTTTTAATTGTACACTTAATTTTTGAAACAAGAAATAATATTTTTCAGTTAAAACAGATACATACAACAAGATCCCTTTTTAGGCACTACAGTTCATAGTTGCTTTACACGTTTGCTGTGTGATGTATGGGCACTGCAGAGCCCGCCAGGACACGCCAGAGAAAAAAAGGAAGAGTGATGGAATTCAAAACACCCACTTTTTTTGTCAGCCGTAGCTGTACAGGGACACAAGACCCCCAGCCATGAACTCAAAGCATGTACAGTATTCCGCTCCGACTCTCTCAACCCGCTCGCCTCTCTCCACACTCCACCCACCTAAAACACCCTCTCTCAAGGTACGCCTTCCTGCCCCTCTGCCAAATCAACATCTTGGCCCAACACAGACAACGTCAACAAGATGCAATATTTCATGTCAGTAAATAACAAGATATAAGCTTGAATGCGTTGGAAATTATGAGGCTGATACAGGATGATTGGAATGTTGTGAACTTAAAGCAACTTTCTCGAGTATACATGAATGAAACGCAATATTAAACATGCTTTTTTCTTTGCAATCTGTTAATAACTGAGATAAAGCCCGGCAGAGCGGAGATTTATTAAACTGCAGCATAACTTTAAGATGGCACAGACGTCTCCACTTTCAACCTAAGAAAGTAAAACTAAATCAGCATATATGATGTGACCAGATCCTTTGGATGCTTTTGTTATTATGAAATACAATTTAATGTTAAAAAACTTTAAATACCACTGAACGCAGCTAAAAAAATAAATCAAAAATCAAAATATTTTTGGTAAATCCACCTGAAAGTCAGATTTAAAAGGGTATCCATCCCTCCAAGTCAGGACAACAGTCTTTCCCTCAAGTTTCATCCAACAGCTGTGTGAGACACTCCAGTCAACCCCTGAAGGAAAGCTTTTTATCATCCAAAGTGAGGATGAGAGAGGGGCCAAATCACATCAGAGGCAACACCAGCTGCACATAAAGAAGTTCTCCATCGAACAATGGAGCCGCCATGAGCATCACCTCTGTCTCCCAGCTGAGCCACGCAGTCAGGGCTTAACCAATCATTGGGGTCAGCGCAGCCGCATGGATGACCAAAGTGCAGCCACCATAATGTAATTGTCATTGTATTGCCTCCCAATGTAAAAGCCATCTCTTTTCAGTATCATGAAGGGATTGGAGTGTAGATGAATAGGTCTGAGGCTTGTGGAGGCGACTTTAAACTGATTTAAAGCAGTTTGGGATGGTATTAAGATGCACTCTGCAGTAGTGGTGTTATTCAGACCTCACAATAGACCTTTGGTGGAATGCTGCACTGTAGTAATCACAGCACAGCAACTCAGAAATATCTTCACACAGACTGACACAATACTAAGCAAATGCCCAAGAGCAGACAAATGATCAAAACAGCGAAAGAGAAGAGAGAAAAGTCATTAAAAAGAGCAAGTTTTTAGGACCTTGCTAAAAGAACGAAAATACACAAAGCAGCAAAACAGAGCAAAACACAAAAGAAAACCAAATATTAAAGACAGAAAGACAAAGGGATCTAAATAGATATTATATTATAATTTAATATCACTTGAGAAAAGATGTCATACCTCACTCGGTTTTAGCTCCTTCTAATGCAGAAATGTATATTTGGGAAGCCTATTCACCTTGATGACTGCTTCATTCAATGAAATACTACATGGTCCTTTAATTTGCCTTATAATGCTGTTTTAAAATGTAATTCAAAGTTCAAAGCACTTTGCAGGACATTGTTCATCTTTAATTTATGATCTAAATTTCCATCCTTTGGAAAACCTGTCGTTGCAATTATTCTTTCCTTTGCACGCTAGTTTTCCTCGCCAACCCTCTTATTTATGCAGATGGATATAATTTTATTTACAAGTAAGTCTGGTGCAGTCACATCTTGGCCAGAGGAGCGGCATCAGTCTTCTCCCATATTTCTGAGGATTATGCAGGCCCATCTATAACGCAGCCCACAAACAGTGGTGCCAGCATACATCTACACTTAGCCCCGACTGCCTCCTTCATTAGCCAATGGCACCTTTAGCTTATGGTCAGAACTGCAGCAGTGTCTATAGTGTAATGAAATTTACGGAGAAGAGCCACTTGGTATGCCGGGGATGCGGCAGCAGGTCCCCGTGCTCAGTGAAAACCACACGTTCGCTTTTATAGATTGCATAATGGCCTGCATGAAAATGGTTTCACACTAACATAAATCAAATGTCAAAATACAACCGGAGCAAGACAATTCCCGTGGTGCGCACACACACACACACACACACACACACACACACACACACACACACACACACACACACACACACACATACCCAAATAGCAGATACACATGCTTGGAAGAGTCAGCCATCCAAAGAGCTGGGAGTCCTTCTTATGCAGATACATGTAGTGCTTAATAGCACACATAATAATTTATTAAGAAATGTTAAATATTCATCAATATTAAATTAATCATTTATAGCAGATCTTTAAATTAAAGGGTGTCCTTGAAGTTTCAGATGAGAGGAGTGTCTTTAGCAACGAGGCAGTCCCCTGTGGACATTTAAAGCCTCTGATGTACAACACTTGGACTACTGTTGTATAATGACTGTGCCACTTTGATACTGTCTTCCAGGGAAGAAAATTACACAAGCATGGGACAAATACTCCAGTGAAAGTTATTCATTAGTTTGGTGAACCACAATGTTGTGACCATGGCCGGAAAACTGATGTCGGACCGATGAAAAGCTATGCTTAAAATTAAAGACTTGATTTAGAGACACTGAGTCAGTTGTTTAGACGAAATGATTTTCGTTTCAGAAATTGCCTGTTGTTCTATGTGTACCTTACAATGACTGGAACTGACTATAACTGTTCAACATGTTGCTGCGATCAATCGAAATTTTAAGCAAATGCAAAAAAAAATAAAAAATAGCACACACACACACACACACACACACACACACACACACACACACACACACACACACACACCGTTCAGTTCAATCTAGAGAAGTAATCACGATCAGAACATATTTAATTACACACAGCTTGTGAGAATTAAGTCATCACACCCTATACATCTGTGGCCGTGAAGGCAGAGAGAAGGACGCGGCTTCTTGCCAGGGCGTGCCGGCTGGTGAGACTGCATGGGACGTGGTGAGAGTCGAGCCACAGCCCCTCACTGCCAACCACACCTGTGCCCACAGCGGCGAGCACGCTCTCCAGGGCACGCCGGGGTCGCGTGGGTAGTCTGCCAACCACAGCTGTTCTTCTCTTCAACCCTCTCATACATCCTTGTGGAAGAGGAAGCCCCACCTCCCCCCCCGCCACCCCCTCTACCCCAGGTAACACACAGTCTGCCACAGATCGGTCACTTTACGACGGGCAGCTAATGCGGAGAATATTTTAGAGAGAAATCGGTGTAGCAGAAGAAGGATTTTCTACTCTTTTGTAATTCCTCTTCATACATAGCAGTGGTAGAATTTCCTCCCATTCTTTCCACATTATTCCTTTCATCAGTTGAGCCGAGGCCCCTGGGCAGGAGAGCAGCGAGGTAGGTCATTCCATCAGCACGGGTAAAAGCAATGTTCAGCGCAGGGTTAGGGAAAAGAGGCGGCTTATAAGAGATTATACTGCCATGATAGCAAATAATCAGTCGCTAATTCATTGTGTGGCCCTCTCTTATCAGTCACTAAGCCTCCTTATTACAGGGCTTACATCTACATTTGCAGCTGAGGAGGGTACCTCTCCTCTCTTAAATTTAAGCAGCACATGGCAGATGGAGCCGGCACACTAATATCAGATTTGGCTCTTGCTTCTCCGCTGCGTGTGATAGCTGTGGATGATACAGAGTCAAATATATGTGCTAAATCCAGTGCCCTGAGGATCCAAAGGCTTTTTTTTCCTCTTTTTTTTGTGTGAAATTCACTGATCTGAATGTTTTATCTACATCTGATTATTTTATTGATAACAGCAAGTGGGTGTCGAGTCCTCAGATAAAAGGCTTAGTCCCAATTCATTTAGGTTCTACAAATCCCAACCCGTAGCACAGGTCATATTTACTCTAAGCTTTTAATTTATCCAAAGCAAAAACGGAGCTGCTCAAGTACCGTTTTTCTTCAAATGCCTCATGTATTAAAAAATGAAGGAGATTAATGAATGGAGGAACATTTTTACAAATCACAATACTCCATATGTGTCCATAGCACTAATTAGTTCTTTTATCATTTCAATGACAAGTTTTGAAATGTGTGCAGGAGGATTTCATTATAGCCCGACATGAATAACACATACCAGCAGGAAAAACCTTCATCTATGTAGTGCAGGCTTCACCATAAATCAGACTAAATTCCCTAGAAAGACGAATGCAGGAGGACGCTGCACCCAGCACTAAAATAGTATCACCCTGGGCTACTTCTGATTGAATGTTTTATCACAGACGATCCTGAGTGGCGGAAAAAAGAAACTAATTCATTCATCCTGCTCAAGTAAAGAACTGTAACAACCATGTAATTCCTCTGAGATTTTGCCATTTCGGAGCACTTTGATTTGTCATGTTATTCATGTCTTTTCATCCCTCTTTCTTCCTGCACTCAGCTTTACAGTGTGGTGGGTATCGTGTGCTGTAATTCAGCTTTTTATAACCCCCCTCGCTCATTCACCTATTGAGTATCTGCCACTGTAGTACCAGGGCCACATGAGTTCATCACTCCGCCTCAGTAAAAGGATACAATAAGTATGTGTCCGGGGCGGCTTCGGAAGGGCACGGATATCCATCAGCAGCGCGCATGATGGATCGCCGCGGTGTCTGAGATGAATAGACATGCAACACAAAATACAGTGAAGCCAAAACGGCCAGGAATATACATTACATCCATTTAATCATCGGCGTGTGTGAGGAAGGCCTCGCTCGCTCACGTCCTGCCGCCTTCCAAAGCTTTGCACAGATTGATTATGTCCATAGAAGCATTGAACATAGCTGCAAAACACCTGCCAGGAAGAGGAAGCTTTCTCACCCATACATAAAAAGCAGGAGGGAGGACGGTGAATTACATGACGACGCAGCTACCTTGAAGCATGTGTGGCACTGATCGAAACTGAAATCTCTAGAATAAAGCCCAGATCTGCTCTTGTATTTGTTTCCCCACTTGTGGAATGTGGAGCCGAAACTTTGACACAGTGACAGTTCTCTGATCCGGCGAAGGAAAACCAGAGGTGAAAGATCATCAGTAATTTGAGGTTATCAGGGTTTTTACAGCTGTGACAGAGAGGATACTGAATTACTATCCTGTAAAAAAAGAAACGGGTCATAAAGAAGACATACAAAAACATGGAAAATTGATAAGGTGTTCGCTCGCAAGAAAATCCCATCATCATCTCCAGGCACGTATCCGTCTTGATGCCCTAGGCCTTATTTAACCTCAGAGTTAAAATACTCGCAGCCTTTATACACCCACATGAAACTGGGCCATTAAGGTCATCCCAGATAAATGTATTCATGAAGTGTGATCTGCATTGTGAGACGGCGCTGCCAGACACGTCTTCGCAGTGATGATGTGATTGATGGTGATTAGAGATCTTGTCTTAAATCGATTTTACAGGACATGTCATCTGCATTTCATTTACAGAACGGCGAGCTGGTCTCGGTACTAAAATGTAAACATGTCTCTTGCCCTTAATTTAAAGACCACCGTGCCACATAAAAAGCTGTTAAAACCACAAAATATGTCTTCACCCCTCATAAATCTTTCCACCTAACTGCTGCCTGCCTCAAGTTGGGATATTGACAGGCTCGCAAAAAACTACAGATGAAGGGAGAAACGTCATAAAAACAAGGTGATAAGAGTGAATTTTTGAAAAGACTGATTGAGGGCAGCACAGTTCCTTCTGGGTTTCTTTTGAGAGAGTCTGGAGACACAACGTGAAGCCACTGTTCACAGTTCAAACGGACAGGCTGAGCTGCTCCTTGATCCAACATGGAATTCAAAAACCAAACGCAGGCATTTACTGCTTTACTTGAATCTTTGACATGAAACTCTCCAAATATCCACTATCTGGCATGCCAAATACAGACTGCAACTGATATGATACATTTCCTGGTTCCACGAGTTAAACTCAGTGGTAAAAACGCTGAGTGAATTTCACTTTGAGTGGCAGGGCAGGGAGCTCTCTCCTTCAGCGGGACTGGACAGCCCCTCTCACCTCTGTCTCATCTGGAAAACCCTGGGGTTGGGCTGAGGGAAGAAAGAAGGCTGAAGGCAGGGCCTGATGAAAAACGAGGGTGTCACAGCATTGTTGCAAGGTTAGCACACCCGCTAATGGAGCTGTACTGGGGCAGGGCGCCCCAAGGATCGACCCCGCCAAGGGGGGGCATGTACAAGCCCAAGATAAACTACTGTAGGGGGCATGGCACTGCCCCAAGCCCCTCTACTGCCCGCTAAGCATTCACACACACACACACACACACACACACACACACACACACACACCCTACATTTATAGCTGACCATCAGTTGCAGTACTGCGAGAACTTTGCTGCTCCTCATAAAGCTCAGTGTTTGACACAGCATTACGTTCTGCCCTCAGTAAAATGTGTCTTATAAAAAGTTTAAAAAGTTTAGAATTTCTGAAAAATATTACATAGTTCATTTGTTTTAATTCATGTCAGAAGAGAAGAGAAGAGAAGAAAATATACAGCCAGTGTATGTTTATCTGTCTTTTATGTTGAAGTGAAGTTAAGGCATTGTGGGTAGCAGAAGCTCAGTCCAGGAAAACGTGTTGCCACGTCTGTCAGCTCTCATCCAAGTTTCTCTTGTGTCTCAAAGCTCATCAAAGCCTCCGAAAACAACGGCTCTAAGTTTAACAAGTGCCTGAAGACCAAAGTATTAGTTTTGTAAGTTACAGAAGCTCTGTTAGATTGTTTTTTGGTGCATGTGTTACCAGGAAGTAGACAGAGCCCATTCATCTTCCAGCTTGTTGTAATGCTTAAACATGTTATGCAGCTATTCACATGTGTTGATGAAGTAATTTGAATATGAATGGATTGATCTTGCTATCGATACAAGTGATAACTTTGAGGTTAGCAGTTTGAATGAGTTTAATGCACTGTTTTGATGCTCATGATGTGTTCTCCATTTCATGTATTTCAGTTTCACTCCACCTTTTCAAGCCACAATATGTTATTGCAAGCCATTTTAAGAAGACTGTAATAAAGGAGCAAGACACTCGGATCCTGGCTTGTGAAAACGAGTTTGGGTTGCTGTTCATCTACGTTAATATACACAAAGTACCTAACACGTAGTGGTAACAGTACAGTGTACAAACAGCTAAAAAGCTCAGTGACGTGACATTGTAACTTTACTCTGATCACCCACAATTTTTGCTGAACTTTTGTATTTATTCATAATGATTTTATTATTGATTTCAAGTTAGTGGAAGGAAAATGTAATATGTAGATATCAAGGAAGTTAATGTGCGAAAGAACAATGCAATAGTTCAGGTTTTTTGCAAATCGTCTTTCTGTTTAAACCACAAAGTGGTCAACATGCTGGTCACATTTGACATTTTGTGATGGTTCAACTCACAACTACTTTGCAAAAATGAGAGAAAATACACCATCAAGAGACAATTTTCACCTGGAATCACACTGTTTTTATGTCACACAAAGGTTGATTTGATTTGATTTTGAATTGAATGCTTTATATCGAACATGTAAGTAAAAAAAACAAGTATACAAACAAAAAAGAAAGAAAAAAGTGATTCAATTATTAATTAATATGAAAGAGTCATCAGCATATGAGACTTTCACAGGTTGCAGAAATGTGGTTTTTACACATGTACAAAACTGGGTCAACTTTTGCATGACACCATCTAAAGAATGGAACACAACAAAAAAATTAATCGTGTTCAGCATCTGTGACCATCTGACAAAGAACGTGAATATTGTGCAACAGCTGTAGACATCAAGCAAAATGGAGCTCCTAAACAATGAGCAGAAACTGCTGAATGTGGAACCCAATCGAAATAAACCTCGCTCCAGTCTCATACATTTGAAATTGGGAAAATGAAAGTGACATGAAAACTACTGCAAGGATTTATCTAAAAAGAAAAGGACATGGAGGAAAAAAAGGGGAATAAAGAGTTGTATGACTTTTGGGAATATGTTCAAACTTGACATCTGTACAAACTTCTCTTGATATCTCAAAGATATCTTGACATCTCTACAAGTTCTGTTCACAATTTGTCCAGTTACAGGAACTAGAGAACTTATCTGTTGCAGAGCAGGAACATTTGCTTATTATTAAATGAAAACAACACAACACAGGGGCTATTATAGATGGTAAATGGAGTTCACGTATATTACAGTTTCCCACTGTTGTGAAAATGCCTACCGGGTGTCACATCGACATGAGTCACAACTGAGTGAATTTTGTTCATGCATTCCAGTTCCTTCACAAAGCCCTGAAATCGTCATAAAATGGACCACAGGTGTGAACGGGTGACTGTTCTGCCATCAAAACTGACAATACAGACAACATGGAAACATGCTCTGCTGTCTTTTCAGCAGCACAGATGACTTTAACATAGATAAACTCCAATTTTCAAAAATGAAACAAAGCGAAGAGCAAGACATACGGCTGACGGGCTCCTGTTTTGTGGCGTTGCACCGCAGAGCGGTCAAGGGTGGAGAGTTGGAGGCAGAGGGGACATGAGGAATGACATGCCCTGTAAGATCTCCCACTCACACGGGACGCAGAAATGACAAAGAAGGCTCTGTTTGGCAGAGTGGCAGCCATATTAATGACCGGTTTATCACTCTCTGTCAGCGGGGAGGAGGGGAGAAAAAAAGAAAAAAAAAAAGAGGAGGAGGAGACAGACTTCCTGCCAGAACAGGAGAGGAATGCTGACATCTTCCTGCTGGCTGCTCAAAGGCACTTTTGATTGTTGAAAAGGGAATAGATATGGGTCAGTAAACCGTGCCTCGGCCGGACAGAGGGAAGGTGAAGAGGTCAGAGAGGAGTCCAGTCAATGTCACAGCTGGGATGAAATTATAAATGACAGCTAAAGACCCTTGAAAATAATAAAGAGAGCTAACCTTTCAGAGCTAACGGTATCTTCATCGGCAGACTTTGAGTCAGGTGCTGCAAATATTAACGTTTTATTGCTTTATTTTTGACACACTCCAAATTCCTAGAGCTTATTTTTCAAGCCATCTATAAGGGAGGCTAATAACTCTGCACCAAATACTTTTCTTGGCAACATTTGGAATAAAATCAAAAGTTTATTCAGTAGTTTGTAAAAGACATTATAAAGCACTTCTAAAGTCATACTTTGGTATAGTTAAAGGACAAACATACACACAAAGGGACTAAGAGAACAAAATGACGGTGAAAAAGAATGTAATTCCTCACCTTCGGTTTCTTCATTGATGTTAATTATAGTTTGCTTATCTCACAGTGTTATAATGAAGGGTATTTTGAAACGACAGTAAGAGGACCAGTCCAGCTCAGAGGATTACATGGAGCTGGCATGTGCATGCTTCTTAAAAGCAGTTTCCTTCAGAAATCAAAAGACACGTGGGATGAACGGATTAATAGGTGGGTTGGATATAGAAAAGACAGTGACTGATATTAAATATCTGATTGTCTTATTCAGTTATAATTATATCAACAGTGACATTTTTGTGTCATTGCGAGACTGGAAAAGATGGATGGATGGATCAAAATGATCGAATTTAATCGATGTGCTTGTTTGAGGATGATCCGAACAAGTGGGCTGAAAATGTTTTGCAAATTTCTCTACGCTGTAACATCACTGCTACCAATCAAAGCAATGTTGTTCCTGCAATATATCAGATGTATCAAATATTGAGGGTGTGGATGTGTGTCTGAGTGTGATCTCTCGGTCTCGTGGGTATCGTGGGAGGGGAGGGCGAAACGCGCTGGTTATACGCAGGATTGAGCCTGCCTTGCATCCAGCAGAGGAAGGCCTGTCCAACAAGCTTCTCCAAAGCCTCTGTCGCTGATCTAACAAAGCCCCTCTTATTCGGGGCAGCAGACAGGGGCCCACAGGGAGAAAACCTCAAAGACTTTAACAACACCTCAAACCCCAGCCTCCATGACGGCTTGTTTCTTTCATTACAGGACTCAAACGGGGGCTCTGTGGGTGCCAGTGTGGGCATGCCCGTATTAAAGAGAAAATAAGCCTCTGCCCACACATTATCGCTCACATGGCACCGACACCCACAGGCATTATTGCATGGAATTTTCCAGCACCGGCATCTCATCAGCCAGTGTAATATGTTTCCATGTGTGGCAGCAATTAAAGTACCCAAACACAGAAGCGGTAACAGAAGCCACATTGACTTCTGTGTTTCCCCAGTCCAGTGAAAATTACAGTGGAGGGTAAATAGAGTAGATGGAGGTGCCGTAATACCTAATAATTCAAACTACAGAAAGTAAGTGGTGCAGTTATAATAAGTCATGAATCCAATTGATGCATAAAAACCATGATTTTTTTAAATAAATTAAATAAATCTTACTGTTGTCACTGAAGTCCTAACCAGAGATTGTTAGTTGTTCCAGAAAAGTTTAGCTTTGATGGAATAACACTGTGCGTGTGTGTGCGTGTGTGTGTGTGTGTGTGTGTGTGTGTGTGTGTGTGTGTGTATCCTCAATGTACAGACATCTACGTGCAGCAGCTCACACTACCCACTCTAATAGCAGGACATCTAAGAAATCAAACCTGGAAAATATTCACTTCAGCGAGACAATTCGACATAAGCCGGCTGGGTCAGTTTTAAAAATACTTTAATAATCCTTCAAAGAGTCCGAACGGAATATTTTCCATGAAAGGTCGTGAAAAAAGACGTACTAGCTTTTTATCTTATGTCAATGGCTATACCTTGACAAAAAACAAAAGACACACACACACACACACGGTGCACACGCACACACGGCACACACATACACAAACAAAAAAAAAAGGTGTTACAGCAACCTCCGTCTGAGATCGCATAAGAAAAACACCCACAAGCCTGCGACAGGACATGTTTAACTTCCGCTTCTTCAAAGCGTCGCTATTCCGGTAATCTTTCCACCCACCTGATTTCTCATGAGCAATGAACCTTACTGATACTGAAAATGGACAGCAATCTATCATCAGCAAACAGCGACGCTCTCCTTGTGCTTTGTGAAAGTGCACAGTTTCAGTCACTCTGCACTCTGCCCCCATCAAAATCTGACCCTTTTTCATGACACTGATGACATTGACACGTTGAAAGAGAGCCAGATGTATGAAATAAACTCAGTTTGCTTAGACCGGTATAATACAATAACGGTGTTGGGGCTTGGGAGGGGTGAGAGGAGGTTTAGGAAAAAGTACTTGCGGTAAAGCAGAATAACGTGCAGTTGGGGAAAAAAAAAAAAAAAAAAAAAAAAGCAGCTACGCAGTGTTTCGGTTTTAAGGGACAGTGGAAAAATGCTTTGGGGACAGTGGGGTTAATAGTCCAGGGAAGACAGGCCTGGCACCAACATGTTATAATAATACACTTGGCAGCTAGAATGGTGTCAACCCCTTAATTCCCCCCGGGAGAGAAGGACACAGCCTAATCTGTATTCAGTCCTGACATTGTCCACATCTGATATGGAACATTAGCCCCTAACTCTCTCTATAGACTAGTGTCCTTCGGTTTATATTACTTTATGTTAATAGAGAGAGAAAACTCCATGTGCTGTCGTTTGTCATTGTTAGCAGGGGTGCTCCCTGAACCTGTTTGAAATGCATTTGTTTAGAAGAGCAAATGGGGGGGGGGGGGGGTTGGTAAACCTGTCCACTCAGAAGTTGGTCGTCTCTCCGTCTCTATTGATCTTTGAGCCAGCCAAGAGCCCTCCATCCAGCCTTTTCCTCTCTCACACCCCACGGTCACCATTCTCTGTTCACCCCATACTCTCTCTGCCCCCCCAGGACAGAAACACTCAGCCAGACTCTCCGCTAAACCGCCGTGGTCAAGTTGTGACGGAGGAAAGATGAGGCTGTCAAGAGGATGACTTTTAATAGCCGTGAAGATACACGATGCTTTTCACACTTAAATTATAAAGCAGTTCCACCTAGCTTGAAATGTGAAAAAAGTAATACCTAAATAAATATATCCTGACAATAGAAACTTTTTTAAAAAAAATTTAAATTACTTTAAAATGAAAAGAAATTCACAAATTTGTGGGATGAATCTCTTCTGGGGTTTTTTGGGAAAAAAAGTCTTCTTTCAGTCAAACAGTTTGCACAAATGATTATTTTACTACAGTAATGAAAAGCACACTAACAAGAATAAATGTGTTCTAAGCAGTTGCTGTACACAAGACATGAGGCACAGTTGCGCTGCTTGCATCGTCTTGTTTGAATAAAATAAAATGAGGGATCGTCTGCCGGGGCTGGCGGAGGGAATACTGTTCAAATCTGAAGATATTCTCTGACTTCTGTTGGAATTAATTCAGCTAATTGTCTTCAGCCCAATTAGAGTCTATTCCCTTCTGCAGTCTGGTGAAAAAAGGGCCGAGCTAATTGGATTAAATCTTTATCATTTTCTGGGGAACACAAGAGAAGGGGAAATATGAAGCAACACTGTGAGCTCTTTTAATTAAATCTAACCTAATGACTGTTCTTTTATTAACATCCAACATTTCCATGCTTTCATGCTGTAAATAGGACTAAAAATATAAAGGAGCGACTTTCACACAACCCATTTATGAACTATAAAACCTTCTGGACACTAACAATCACCTACTGATCATCAACACTAATCTTCTGTCCCTTGAAGGAGCACGTTTGTTTGTTGGAACTTTAAGATTGAAACGCATCACTTATCCTACTTACAGAAACATCTATCACAACCACAGGAGTGAAACCTGCCTCTTTACTGTCTGCCACTAATGAGAACGGCCACTGCCAGCCACTTGACACCAGCCCAAACGGTAAATGGCCCTGTAAAGGCGCCGCTCAGGTTTAGAATAATGATATACTTTCTCCAAGAGGCCACTCCGCTCTTCAGGAAACATCACAGATACTCTACACCCATAGACATTCAGAGGGTATGTACCTGTGTGAATGTTTTGCATGCTCCAGGGTTGTCAAAGTAGACAGCTTTTTAGAATCTAAAACAAAATCGGCAAACCGGACTGTAACTAAGCGAACTTTTGTTTTGAAATTTTCATGCAGTAATATCCTAGAAGTGGTGATTTTTCAGCCTTTCAATAAGGTTCAATGTAGGATTTAGGTGACTGTGCTGTACAAGAGTTATATGCACTCTGTACTGTCAATATGTGCAGTGCATGCATCCACTTAACCTCAGTACATAACAACCATATGTGCAACAGTCTCCTGGCCACTCAGCTTCCCCGGCTTCAGATTGAAGAGCCAGTGTATTGATTCAGAGAAGCCCAGCCACCTCTCCCCCTCCTTCAAAGAAGGCAAGTCGTGTGTCCACTGCTGCCTCGCTCTAAGAATCGCTTCCTTATAGTCTCAGTGGGAGAGACGAGAAAGAGCATCTGGAAAAACAAACAGGAAACCTGGTGAGAGGAAGACTGGGATGATATACAGCCAGCAGGGAGGACTGCAGCTCACCGCCATGAGAGTGGATTGGACTGGAGGGCAGCGGGGGGGCAGGCGGGGGGGCAGTCCGCTTTATACTGCATGCCTCATGAAAATATAATGAACAGGAGCCAACGACCCAGCACACACACACACACACACACACACACACACACACACACACACACACACACACACACACACACACACACACACACACACACACACACACACACACACACACACACACACACACACACACACACACACGAAGATAATCTGCTGTATGTCATTCCAGTGAATCAAATGCTCACCTTTAAGGTTTGTTTCGACAAAAAGGGAATTATTTAAAATGTCCAAAATATTTGTTGCACGTTTTGTTTTGTTTTTTCTCGCATCAACCTTTCTTTTTCTCAAGTGACATTGTTTGGTTGACTTGCAAAATTCTCCACACACATTTCTTCCAAATGATGGTAACTTAAGTGAAAAACACACCTGTGCTCACATTGAGATGGATGAGGCTTTGGGAAAGGTTTGCTTTAAACATAATCATATCCACATTGTTGTTTTGCATATTCATATTTATTTTTCTTTTATTGTGTGTATTTTCATCCTACTTACTTTTAACAATTGAAATGTGCAAAAAAGACACGTGATTGCATACATTTGGTGACTTATGAGTGATTTTTTTTTTTTTTTTTTTTTTACTTTTTCAAATTTTGAAAGTAATATTAACTCATTCAACTGTGCTCCTCAACAATGTGTCACGTTCGCAGGAAAATGAATGGTGGTTAGTTAAACAACAACTCGAGTGGGCACTGTCCATTGTGGAGGTTTTGTAGCAGCATAATTTGAAACGTCATCATATCACTCTGAAGAATTTGACATTATTACAGTGTTTCCATTTACTGACAAAAACAACCATGAAGCTCCATGCAGAACAGATATCAGTTGAGTTTTCATAATTAGGCATTTTTTAGATTACATAGTTTTAACAATGAAATTTACCTTAGCGTCTGATGATTTTTGCTACAAATTCAGGAGAACCACTGAGAATTACACTGTAAATCTTTGGGAACAATTGACTGCTACATGATTTGGAGATTTTTAATCTTAATTGAAAATATGGTGAAAAATTATTTTATGGACATTTTTTTAGTTGCACTTATTTTTGAGTCATATCCTTGAATGATCATTTCTGCACATGGCTCCAAAAATACGTAAAATGTTCCTATCACACGAAGAAATTAACGTACGTGCTCAAAAAGAATTATGCCTGGATGATAAAAACCTGAAATGCCTAAAGATCATGTTCTTCTTTTGCGCTTGTGAATAACGTTTACATAAGCTGTAACAAGAAAAGAAAATTAACGCAAAAACCTTTAACCCTTTTATCTTTAAACTTTATGACTAAAAATGAATTTCGCAGTGCAATCTGCTAAAACCTTTTGAACCTCTTATCTAGCATGTCTTTTCACTGGGGGAATTTCCCTAACTTGAGATACCTGGACTGAGTTATTTTCTTCTCAAAGTGTTTATGAGAACAGATGGTGACGCCTAACAGACATACATGAAAGGAAAAGCAGTGCTTTTTGTTGCGTAGCTCAGGAGCAAAGGACAGTCATGTCTGATGATATCATTTTAGTGGGAAATGAAATATCTAAACTATGTTATTTCATGCCTGTCTACACACACGCTTCGCTACAGAGAAGTCCCATGTTGACACTCTGGAAGGGATTTCAAGGATCTGCTTTGCGGCTGGGGGAAATGCTCCATATATATTGAAAAAGACTGCTCAGGAAAATGGATGTCTGACTCTGAGTGGGCAAATGACATTGCACAGTGCACAGAGCAGAAGGAAAGCGATCAATGCAGATCATAAACAGAATACAATATAGTAATCTATTGCCATTACCAGCAAATGGGCATTGTATTGGAGGCTGTTGCAGACGGAGACGCGCATTCCTTCAGTTTGCCAAACAACCTGGACGAATGCAGGACGACGGTCACAAAATGTCTCACCAACGTGGCGAGAGTGAAGACCTTTGCTTGGCAGCTTAACACTTACAGAGGTGCTCACAAATGTTTTAATGAGGGAAAGGAGAGGTAGTCATAATTTCTATTACACACACACACACACACACACCTCATCAGACACCACTAACACGCGGTCGGTGGATGTCTGTGAAACTTAAGTCCAACTCTGTCACACTCCAACATCTGGATCTGTTAAGGAAATTAACAGACTGGCTATTCGGCTGTCATTTAACCTGCAGGCAACTGAGCCATGTGTTGAAATGTTTCCTGGGATTCTCGTAGGCCTGCCTGGAAAGTGTCTCCGTGTCATAAATCAGCCAACTCCTCCTATTTGGTAGCAGCGTCCTGTCAGGTTTTCTTTGTTAGAGTTTACACCAATACACAGCTAAACACCCCCCCCCAAAAAAAAAAAAATATATATATATGCAATATAAATTTGCAATATGAAAGGCTTGTATGTCTTGTGGAATAAAAGTTTGACTCAAAAGTCAAAAATTATGTCATTAAAATAATTACACAAACCCACACAGGGGCCTACAATTTCTATGATGTGGAAAACAGACATACCGCAGTATCTAATTATAAAGATGGAGTCAGCAGTTGATACATGTTTGATTTGCTATTTAAAAAAAAGAGTTAAATTGGGATTTTTTTTTTTTTTTTGAATAAACATCACGGTCTTTATCGTGAGTCAATCGGAAACGGTCTACTTACGTATGACATGTCTTAATGTTTAGTGATAAGATCACTGTGAGAAGGGCAGCTCTGACGAGTGTGTACGTCCATAAAGGGGTTCCGGGACAGTGTTGAATCCAGGTCAAAGGTTTTGGAGATGCTCAGTGTCATACACACATATGCACAAACACCGCAGTTAATGAAAAACACAGAAAAATAGTTGACAAGTCACACATGTGCAAGATTAAGTCTTGTGAGAGGAGAAGCGACCAATATTCAAACAGCTGCCTTCCTTTACATGATTCTACAGCCTGTTGGTTCACTGTTCAGGTCAGGACAGTTTTATCATATTGGAAATGATTTTCATCAGAGGGTAACAGAGCACTGGAGCTGAAACCAGCAGACTGTGGGTGACTGCAGGTCACACCCTGGACAAGCTGAATGTCCAGCACAGAGCAAACAGAGTTCGACACTCACACTGTAACACCATCGGGCGATTTAGAATTTTTGAATGAGGAAACCCCAAAAGTAAGAAACGAGAAAGAAAAGTAAGAAAATTAAGAAAGGTCAATGTTTAGAAACAATTTTAAAAAAAATGAAATGCTAAATGTTTCAGAAACTTGTGGATAGGCGCAGTGCAAGACAATCATCTGTTATTGTTTGTTTTTTTAAATGAACATGACAATATAAAAAAATCTAATCAAGACAAGTCTTACATTATCTTAAGGCATCTCATCTTAAAGTGTTCAGTATTGTTTTGTACTTTTTTTTTAGAATGTGGATTAAGAAACTGCTGTCCAGTGCTTTAAGTTCTTCCATCTCTGTCCTTGGGATGCTGTGGACATCTATTAAATAATTCAACAAAACAAGAGAGGAGTGGGGAATAGAGCTGAGGCCTAAAGTAACTCAATCAGAGCCGGCTGTCTGACGTTTCCACCCTTGCCCTCAGAACTCACACAATGGATACGCCAGCCACTCTCTGAGGTCAAAGGCTGTTTGTTGACCACAAACCACATAAAATTGGTTGCTCCGTAGCCACGGCCAGGGAAGACCACAGGGTGGTCAGCGTGAGGCTCAGAACTGCTATGTAATCATGTTACACTCACACAGGACCACCCACATATATCAACAGAATAAATGTGCTTTAACACAAACCTACTTCTGTGTTAGAACGAGGTCATGTGAGGGGAAAAAAAAAGAAATTGTCTTTCAGTTGTAACACATCTGAAAGCAGCATGACATTAACAGTCCTTTTCCTTTGACATAATAAAAACTTCAAAAGCAAACAGTAACCACACTTTTCCTGTCAGTTTCCTTTTTACAGCTTTTATAAAGTGGCCTAGAACATGTGAATCACACACAAAGAACAACCGCGGTTACAGGTTTTTTAAAGTGTTGCAACGAATGTCCTGTACACCTTTAAGCACAGTAAATGTCAAAAAGTGTTAATCATCAACAGTTCAGTCGGCCTGGAGGCGATGAGTGAAAAATGGACTTTGAAATGATAAAAAAAAATAAATAAATAAATAAAAAATGCCTGGTTGGGCTCAATGTCACGTCCTCATATTTGTTTTCTGCTATTTTTTTAATCCCCACGTGTTAAAAAAAAAAAAAAAAAAAAAAAAAAATTTCAAATGGTTTGCTGTTGTGATTGATGGTGAGTCTGGAAGAATCATTTCATAAATTAGAAATTATATGAACAGTATTCATTTTATCTATTTATTTATTTATGTATTTATGTATTTACTTATTTACTTATTTCTGATAATTGAATGACCATTTTATACTTCATAAAGTCAACACATGGGCCAGTTTTGACATGAGGGGCACATGCTTGTCACTGCTGGAAAGGTATGTCTCAATTTACCACCTCATCAGAGACAATCTACATTAGAGCAATCATATTTATGGCATTATTTATCCTGTTCAACATGACACAACAGCAGCAATGACCACCATCATCATCATCATCATCATCATCACTCTATGCAAGACAAAAGAAGTAACTCAATAGCTTTTGCTTACTTCATTTAAAGGAAGTGACATTACTTTAAGAGCTACGTGAACAACGTAGTTGTGGTTGAAAAGCAGCCTGTGTGCGCGCTTTGATCAGACTGACCTAATAGCAGGTAGTTTAGATGTGACTGAGCTGCACTTTGTGCGTCATTCTGATGAATCACTCAAGTTAGGGTTGAGTTATATCAAGAAGGTGAAAGTACAGTAACGGCACAAGCAAATTAGTTAAACTTTCATGACTGAAGTCTGGTAATTTTAGCAGCAAGTGTTTCATTACGTGTGGGCTATATTTTTTTGTTTTTTTTTTGTTTTTTAAGAGGCAGATTCCTGAACAAATGACAATAAGGAGCATCAAGCAACAAAACAAACTACTGACTGTTTATCCAGGTGCTTCATATACATTTACAGCTTTCTAACTAATGGCCAACTGACAGTTTGCTCAGTGAGTTGGACAGAGAGAGAGAGAGAGAGAGAGAGAGAGAGAGAGAGAGAGAGAGAGAGAGAGAGAGAGAGAGAGAGAGAGAGAAGCAGCTCCGCATATATGACAAGAGCAACCTGTAACGACTTCATGAAAACTCAGTAAACTTCATTAATTTTAAATTAAGAGACTAGTCCAGCACTGCTAAAAGCAGTGAGAATACAGAAACGCGTTACTTCATGAAACATGACTGCAAACAGTATAGATTACGTTTGGTTACGGATATGTAAAATATACATTTATTAGTCCTTGAGTGTGCTCAAAATGGGCAAAGTGAACAAAAAGTAAAAATGAAAACAAAAACTGCCTCTTTTTTTTTATTTTTTTAATTTATTTGCCCCTGACAGTGACAACTCCGCCTTCACAACAAACAGGAGTGACGCACAGGGCATATTAATAGTTTCCCTGCAGCTGGTTCACTCTACAGTACAGCACCAGAGGTAATGGATTAGATCGTCTGGGATTTTACGCTATCCCAAAGTGTCCTTAATAAATATATTAAGACAGGAAAAAGATTATTAAAGCTGAAGGATGAAGAGAGCCAGAGAGAGAGGCAGAGAGCGGCTGAGAGCCGGTCTCTGAAACGGACCACGATCAATTAGTCTAGCTCTACAATAGCCGGAAATCTCTTATTGGGGTCATGCATTCCTTATCAGCAAGTGAATTTTCACATGCCAGATAATGCCGTAATGATTAATGGACGCGAATGAATAATGGTGTGGTAGAAGAGTGTTATTTTTGCCTCATGGCTGCTGGTAAAACACACACACACACTGGCACACACACACACATTTAACCTAAAATGTGAAGATCACACTTAAGGGCACTTTCTCAAGTCCTCCCACACATTTTGAAAGATAAAAAGTACTGAACCATCAGGCACATAAAATTTCATTTTAACAAAGGTTCAAACACAGATATTACAAAATCCAGTGAATTCCAACAAAGTTTAACAGGAGAAACGGTAAAATACTGTATGCAATATATTAATGCTGAACTGCACGCATTCAACTTTATGTTGCAGCAGTCTCTCCCTCAAAACCAACTAAGAAATGACTTATAGAAGCGGCCATTGCCGATCATTCAACTAAACATTTATAGGGGCAGGAAGTAGAGCAGTGCATTGTGGGACAGCAGAGATAGTGATGACAAGTATTCTTCACCATCCTCCCCTCCAAGCAGGTGTTGTGTGGGTAAACTGGCAGTGGTGGACATGCCACTCTAATTTCATTGACAGGTTTATGACCTTTTATGTGTCCCAGCTGCCATGTTTATGACGGGCTGACTGTGCGTTCATGTTCAACAACATTAAACATGCATAAGCTAGGCACGCTGGGCCAGCACACAGAGAGGACCGCTTCTCCTCCAGCCCGGAACATCTGACGCGTGCTTGGGGGAACACGGATTCAATGGAAGCTTTAAAAACAAGGGAAAAGGCAGAAAAACAGAATGGCACACATGGATAGATGGAAGAGCATGTAAGTAATTAATGGATGGGTTGTTTGGTGCGCTGATGCTACCAAATAGCCACTGGAACACAAGGTGAAAGAAGGGAAGATGGTTTGGCGCATCATGATAACTGATGTCAGTAACAGCATCCCACAACCTGATCAATTAATTCAATAAATACACAAATAGGAAAAAGCAACAAATCCTATTTCTTAAAGTCATACATTTTAAAGGTGTAATGTAGGATTTTATCGACAAGGCGAGGCCAAATGTCTGTTACTCGCTTTTTGAAAAACGCGCATGCGCCATGGCAACCGAGGAAACGCCTATCAATGGCAGAAGCGAGCGAGCGCGAGCTCATCTTCTCCGGCCGTGCACGGCTCTGTTTACAGTTTCTGCGATCGGCCTCGCTCATAAAGCTTATTTTCTGAAACTGTTACAGTTTCATTGTGTCAGACTCGCCATCGGTAAGTACTAGCTGTAACCGAAGCTCACCGGCTACATAAACACTCTGAATGCGCATGCGCAATACGTAGAACCTTATTGGTAGCGAGCACGTTTAACGGCTTTACGAAAGCAGCTCGTCAGAATGATCGACAAACAGACCCACCAGTTATTTTGATGATCCACCCGGAACTCAAAGAAAATAGAACATCCTATATTACACCTTTAAGAAAAAAACATTTTCACAAACCAATCAGCCAGATGTCTTTTTAGAGAGTAAACGTGAAGAGATCATGTCAAAGATGAAGAGAAAAGAAGAAAGCACAGAAGATAACTCAAGAAAAGGTAAAAATATTTCCGTGTGACGTGTCAATCACTACGTTTACATGCAGCCAATAACCCTTTTCAAACCCTTTTCAAACTCGAATGTTGGCAATAACCCAATAGCGTGTGGCCATGTAAACACCCGCCAAAACCCGGAAAAGCTCATTTTCGAGATTTGTAAAACCCAATAAAGACCGCTGGGTTACTCCTTTTCAAACTCGAAATGCCGCCATGTAAACAGATATCGAGTTAAGGGACATTGTTTGTGGCTCTGCGCATGCTCCCATCCGCAATGAATCATGGTCTTTTGAGTCCAGCAATGAGTAGGCGCGAAACTCACCACACTTTCGTCCGTGTCAGGCTTCCGTTACACACGATATGAACTGTTATTCTGAGCGCGCACATCGCACATGCTTCCTTCTGAAAGTCGGCGATTTGTACGGCCTGCAGAAAAATCATGAGCAACAGAACAACCGTTCTGTCTGCGTTCCGTCTACAGAACGGAGTCATCGCAGCAGCGTCAGCCTCTGCAGTCCAGTGGAGGAGGTTGCCAGATCTGTCGATCGAGGCCGTAAAAAAATCTGAAACTCGTAGAAAGCAGCCCAAACCTCCTCCTCGGTTGAAAATGCACGTTAAAACCGTATTTGTATGATAAATAAAACACGTCATAAACACAATCATTTAAATCAACCCATCCAACATGTTCAAAAAAGAAGCTTGTTTTTGCGGAAATCCCACCCAACCTGGCAACACAAAGCCGCTCCGGCCAGAGCTGTTTTGTTTTGAGAACAGCATGACATGCACCGTGGTTTGGAAAGGGATATCCCGATTGAATGCGCTGACTTGTAAACGGGGTAACTCTCTGTCTGTTAAAGCATGTAAACGGGGTTTTCCTAATGTTTCAGAAACCCAGATATTGACCTGAACCCGAATTTTAGCTGCATGTAAACGTAGTGAATGATATGCTCTAAAGCCAGCGAGGGGGGGGGAACAGTATCGCAAACCTGAACAAAACCAGTCGGGATCATTATCAGGATAAAGGATACGATGAGAGCTGCATCGTCCCTCTCCTCCAGCAGGGATATATACACTCCTTTGCTCTAACTGTTTTAACTTTCTTTTGAATGGTGATTTCAATTCGGTTGCCCGAAGCAGAAGCAAACTGTTTAGTGTCACAGCCATGCCTGACCAAGCACGTCACGATCCAGCCTTATAGCCCAGCCCTGCTGCCTGCCTGGGGACAGGTGCCACCACAATGCTCAATTTAACACTGCAGCCATGCAAGCTCAGAGTGTTTTACCTGCACTGCCATGCAGCTGTCATCTCAGACATGACTGTAAACTAGGCTGATCACAGCAAGGGGAGTTAAACTGATGGTCCCAGTGAAATACATCTTGTCCTGGTAATGTTATGCTGTGTGAGGCACAACTGTTTCATGTGTAACAAACTGTATGTGCAAAAAAAAAAAATAATAATAATAATAATGTTGAGGAGAAAAACATACACAGAAGCTCATGTCTGCAAATGACCTTTAAACGGTTTAAGCTTTCTTTTAAAGACCAGCTAAAAGCGAACTCCACCAATGGAGGAGAAGCACTGCAGTCTACAGACATGCCGAGCTGGATTAGACACTGGCCACCGCACCTCAGCCACTTCATGTCACTTTTTCTAGGTCCCATAACACTTTGAACCTTTATATGCCAGGAGGAACTGGCCCGCATAATTCTCAGAGACACAATTCTGAGATGTATATATGTATGATACATAGAAATTTCACAAACAGAGAAAACAGAGGAACAGAGCTTTGCACTCCTATATTAGTCAAGACAGCGGCCACCAGGATTTTAGCAGCAAGCCCAGCTAGTCTCAGCATTCACACAGTATCACACGGTTACAGCATGAGCTCTTCAGTGCTGTCAGAAACACAGGAATATTGAATAATGGCTAGATGTTGGAATCTGAAGTTATCTTGTGACACAACATCCAGTGATTCAGTGCTTTTATTCCCCTTTTCCCTCAATGCTGCAATCATAAAATCTGAATACATCTACACATTCTGAGTATAATTTCAGTCGTTAGAACAATGGGATTGAATGTACTTTTCTGTCACTTGTCAGGTTGCAACGCTGGGAGTTTATATTAAATGTTGCATACATTTCAAATCATGAAGATAATCAAAACACTGCATGGAAGGGGAGCTTGAACTTCTGATTTCCGTAAATAAGTTTCAACTTGGTTTGAGTGAGCTAACGTACTATGCATTGGCTGCAGACATTGAAGCAAAGGGCAAATGAGTGAGGCTGGTGTCAAATAACGGACAGTGTTGTATGTTGTTGAGCTCAGGCTAATGAAGAACAGAACAGTGGATCTGAGCAGGAGTTCTTACCATGGAGGATAAGACAAAAACCTGTTTTAGATCATGATCTTAGAGGCGATATAAACTGTCATGAGTTGCAAAAAGGCACAACTGGTAACCAGCATTGTTTGATTTTGAGTAAAAATAAATGATTGAACTATGCATGGATGCATCGATTTGTGCTAATTACTAGTGTAACATCACCAGCACTGAGTTGCAGAAAGGTGCAGCTTCACTCACTCACTGCCTCGGCTGACAGACATTAGCATTTACAGGCCGACCACACAGTCGCAGACCAGCCATCCCATGCAGAGTATAATGAAGGGATACCCTCATCAATCATCTAACATGTTGAGCAGTTTCCCTAAATCATGATCACATCAAAAGAGAAATGAAGCCAAATTGCTAATTCATTGAAGGGCTTTGTCCCACAAATCACCAAAGAGTACAGAAAATCAATGTTTCCTTACAGAATACCACTTTTTCATCCAATTGCAAGAACACGGCTGACATAATATAAGCTGTAATTTGTGCATTAAAGCTTTTGTTTATCAATGGTTTATATAGCATGTGAACTTTCCAAATGAAGTGGAAAACAAAATCGCAACAGCATAGTGTTATCACCAGGAGAATGAATCCAAATGTAGTGGAACATGTTGCATTTTAATAAGCACACAGTCATAAACAGTGGCAGTCTCAAGAAATTTTATGATTAAATTTTATCTTCTTAATCGCTGCAGCCGCAGTATTCATAACTCAAGTATATAAGGACAGCTGGGACGCTGTTCAACTCCGCTTAGGAACGTAGATGGAGAACTACACACCATTTAGTGCAAAAGGAGTCATTGTCCTATATCTTACCATAGAAATATATTTGGAACCTCATGCATCACTGTTATAGGAGGAACCAGGCGAGGAAACATCCAAGACGAGTCAAATAGAGATGGAGGGACTTGTATGGCAGAGAAATGAAAGAGCAGGTTTTCTTTTAGAAGAGAAGAAAATAGGTGGAGCAGGAGGTGGAGAGATGCTTTAAGCTGATTTATATCAAACGGTAATAAACTGGGCATCCCCCCCTTCCTGTTTAATATGCGAATATGCAGAGCATCCCACTCCTGACAGCTCCCCATTAATAAAAGCATGGCTGGAAGCGCAGGTAGCCATAGCTCATCTATATGAAAATACATGATGATGGTTTTACACAGAGTCATCTTTTAGAATGGAGGCTGTAAGCCAGACCAAGGCTACAACTGAGAACTGCACACAGCCATAACTCTGCACGGGTTTGGAGCCTGTTTCTGGGATTCATTCTAACCTGCAGTGCAGGTATTGGAAATCAGATCACAATGGCACTCGGAAAACAATAGGGATGAAATTGTTGGTTGTTAAATAAATTAGCAACAGACAGAACACATCAGTTTTGAACTCACAAAATCTTTGTCTAAGGTGGTAGATCTCAAGGTAACCTGTGGTGACGCTGTAAACCGTGTCGATTTTCAGTAATGTGGAGGCCGGGCAGGAGGCAGAGCCCTACCCCCACCGAACGCTGACCCCGTGCGAGGGGGAGGATGCCCCCATTGAAGCTCCACCCCTGTGTATTACTGTCACGCAGCTGGTAGTCACTGATTACAGTGAAGACATTAGTAACACATTCACAGTAACAGAATATTCAGGGGGGTCATTTCTTGGTAATCTGGCCACTCCTGAATATAACTGTGGAGCTGCTGCATTTCTGCCATTCTCTTCCCTACAGGATGAGCAAACTGTTAACATTAGCATAAGCAGTGCGTGAACCTGTTGTCTTTAAGGTGAGTGTTTAATAAAGTCATGTTTACTCAGGAACAATCTACTGGAATTCCAGTAATTTCTTGGTTTTTGTTTCAGAATATTTGATTGCAAGACAAAAAAGGAATGTGGTACAAGTCATAGGCTGTGTTCGAAACCGCATACTTACATACTACTCATACTAACTTATTTAGTATGCAGTGTGTTTACACTGGCAGTATGCGATTTTGAGTATGCGAGAAGTTCCCGGATGCATACTGCATTCGCCAGAAATGTTGAGTATACATCGTGTGTTCACTACTCATACTGAAATTGCCCAAGATGCAACGCGACGGACATTTGAATAAACTTTATTCAGTTCACAATGACCGTTTCTTCATGATGTACATTTAGCAAGCTGAGTATGGTTCTAGATTTAATCTTCCCTCCATTGTTTGTGCTCGTAGGTATGTTATGTTACGAGATTTCTGATTGGATTGACAATGATTAAAAATAGTAAAAAAAACAAAAAAAAAAAACAAAAAAAAAACCTTACATCTGAGAACAAGTCCATGCTGAAAGCGACCATGATGTACCGAAGACGGCGAGCCGATCTTTGTTGAAGAGCCGAAAAAACTCTCCGTCGGTAAAGCATCATAATTGGCATAATAAGTGGTCCGTTAACGGGACACCGGTCCAAACGGCGATGTTAAGCGAGATATATTGCTGAAAGGTTGCCTTCTTGTTTTCAAAGTAAAAGCACAGATTTATCACTGAGGTTGTTTTGCATGAGAAAGGGAAAGGGGTGGTTTATTTTGGTGAAAATAACCGGAAGTGCGTTGCTCACTGCGGCTGGCTTGAATTTCGCCGAATTCGTCCGAACAAAATCCTAAACGGCTGGTATTCGGACAAATAAACGACACACTCGGGCTCTAAACCACCACTTTGTCGCCTAATTTAAAAAAAAATCTCGATGAAGTTATACATTTGACGAGTTTAGAGCTAAAGTGAAATCAGCTTTAGCAGATCGATTTCTGCTCATGGAAGAAGTGCAATGCATTGTGGGTTATTATGTAGTATGCTGTAGTGTAAACGCTTCGCATACTGTTTGATGGAATGAGTAAGCAGGATGCAGGATGGATAGTATGAGTATGTAAGGATGTAGTAGACAGTATGCGGTTTCGAACACAGCCATAGTGTTGAAAGCAATGTGATTTTCATGTCAGGCCACTAGTTGGTCATGTTTTTTGCAAAGCAAAAATATGTGTACACTCTTGGAAAACTGATATTAAACATTCAAAGCATGTCTTTCTCATATAGGCACACTTACTTGTCTGGAATTTGTGAAAAATGTGAGAATTGCTGTTCAATTCAAAAGTGTAATGCTTTCAAATTTCTGTTATTGTAGTCAATCTACTCATGTATGTACAGAATAAACTATTAAAGCCATCTCCCAGGTTCTGCAGACGACCCTTCACCCATCTGCACCCTACACCCATGACTGTGTGGCGACAAGCAGCTCCAACACCATCATGAATCCCTGTTTGGTTGCATCAGCCACAGCGATGAGCGGGAACACACAAGAGAGGTTTAAATCCCGTCATGCTGGTGCCAGGACAGAAACCTCGGGGAGGAGACAGTAGAGGAGCTAGACCCCACTGAGGATCGACGAGACACTTGTTGAGAGGGTGAGTAGATGTAAGTACCTGGGAGTGCGTATCTCTGAGGGTCTCTCATGGACAGCACACACAGTTCGGTGAAAAATGTTCTGGAACATTTCCCTTGCACATCACACAGACCGCATATTCACTGTGTGGACGCACATCCTGACCGTCACACACCTGCTGCATTTTGCACTGTGTGCATTCCATGGGTGTAAACTTTCCAATTTTCACAAATTATGCCTGCTTGTTAAAATAAATGATGAATGAATTTCATGAGTAAATTTGTCATGAGACTGATCCAACCAGCAACAATAGCTGAGCAAAAGTATCAGCGATAAATAATAATACATCAATATATACATTATTAATCCTACAGAAATTTCCTTAACCAGGTACTTTTTATTCAAAATGAACTATTCTGTTCTCAAAGCTCCAACCGGTGGGTGAAATTATTAAAAATTTAGAAACAATAGTAGCTTTTTACCTAACTAATGTAACCAGTAACCAGTGCAACTTTGGAATCTCATCGAAAATATGCTACAACAAAAGACATAAACCATGTATCCATAGCAATGATCCCTTCTACTCACTTCAAACACTCATAACCTTGTGCAAACAGTAGTTTCTTATAGGTCACCTTGTCATTTTCAAAGTTAAAGTATTTGCGATGAAGAATGATTCATAAAAATGTATAGACTGTTCTGCCGAGCGTTTTTCTCCTCCCTAGGTATTGGGACCGTGGATATCAGACAAAGATGCATTTCCACAAGCCCGATTTTCTGATAACTCACATGTATATTACTTAGTCCGCTTTCTCCCAGCAGGCGCCCCCATAAGGAGAGACGAACAAGGGGGGAAAAAAAGGAAACAGAAGGAGGCTCCAGACCTGGTATGGCCAGCCCCTGGAGGCCTGGTAATACCCACTCTTAGTCCATGTATTTTACATGAACAATCCTCAGAGGGCACAAAGAATAGGAATCTTACACTATTTAAATACAGGATTTGGGACATCAAAGCCAGGCTGATATTGGAATAACAGAAATAATTAGGGATATGGAAGTTGCAGAAATAGCCACATTTCCATAAGATGATAATTAGTCCCAGGGCTAGCTAGGTCAGAAGAAAGCCTGTTTGTTCAAGCTTTATGTTGGATGGAAGCCTACAGCTGGCATTTCAGGTAATTACAAGAGGCGCGAATACTACAGCTAAAATACTGATTGGCAATCAGGTTTCATTCATTTCACTGCTATTCTCACAGAATTTACAACATCAAAATTGTTTCGATTTGAATAATGTGTTAAGCCGAACGCGCAGCTGGTACACATGAGAAACACAGATCTCAGTTAAGTAGGTTAACACACTTTCATCATAGGTGGTTTTCAGTTAGCCAAGTGGAAACTATGAACAGCATATTTCGAGTAGCACTTACAATAACTGATACGATAGACGGAGAAGATGCCGAGCAGCTACAGAGGCCTGCTAAACGCGCGCGCTGAATGATTACGATGACTGTGTGAATCACTTGCAAGATGAAAAAAAAAAAAAAGAAGAAGAAGAAGAAGCGGAAACCTCAATTAGCCTAAATCTGAGATCAGATGAGATCAGGCTACACGTCTGCTGTTGTGCTCCTCTCAGTGTGCAGTCATTTGGTTTGTCTTGTTCCATTTCCACTTATGGGTAAACAGGGAGGGAGTAAAATCATTTTATTTTCTCCTGCTGAGAGCGATGTTAAGAGGGGCCAGAGAGTCTGTCTCCTTATCTAATAACCCTGCCACAAGCTTGCCAACACTGGAGAATCCTGGCAATGAGCAGGGAGGGAGTCACAGAGCCATTTAAAATCCAAGCTTGGCTCAGTCAGTGAAATCCACACTGCTAGTGGAAGACTGATGCGAGCAGCTACAAGTCTCCCTCCACTTCCTCCACAGAAGAAGATCTGATGCGTCTGGCAAAATCCCCGTCTTTTCATATTCAATTATGAAGCACAGTTTAAATCACACAGAGACTGCTTGCCATGAAATCTGATTCATTTATGAACATTGAAATCTTTTCCAAGTTTGCCTCAACTGTAATATACAGCGATGTTTAGCTTGAAAAGGAAAATAAAGTCAATCAAGTTTTTCTATTGATGGGAAATTGTGTATGGATAGGGCCGACCTGAGAAAACTTTGATTTCCCTTTTCCATTTGTGTTTCATATATCCACTCATCTTACACATTGATCCATTGAAAAAAGTAGGTAGGCTAATATTTATTGGTAATGAAGCAACTCCTCCATAGTTTTGATGTCTGTATTATTTTCATAAGGTGTGTGAAGCACTGGTGATGAATCTGAGAGGTGCTCTGGCGCTCGAGCACCCACTGAAAAAGTTCAACACCCACTGGAAGAAAGAAGATCAATCAATCAATCAAATAACAAATACGCAAAACAAACTGTCTTTAAAATGACCTAAACCTAAACTCAACTCTGGGTTTAACGCTTTAGTACGGCCACATTAGCCAATTATATTGGCACTGAATTAAACCGATTGGTGTTCGTCTCATGTAACAAATAAGGTCAGTTTTTTTTTTGTTGAAGTTTAAAACTATGATTATTTTTAACAACAAAACCAAAAGAGCCTACACCTACCACAAGTGTTCCCACCACCAGTGGCGGCACCAGCGGCGTCATGGACAGCAGCAAGGGTCAGGAGGGAATAAATTACCCAGCTAACTGGAAAGCTAAATTCTGGTGGTTCAAAGCGCTCAGTGAAGAAAGCTCAACTACAGGGTGTGACATGGATTGTGACAAAGCTTTAGAGACAGTGTCACTCAGAGTAATCTGATAAATAAAACTTTAGATTTTCCCTTCAGTGAAGGAAAATGGAATGAGGAAAGGGTTTTCACTTTTCTTCTTTCAAGTGTAACACTGATTTTGTTAGTTTCAAATATGTTTGATCTTCAAAGAACAAAAATCTGAGTTTTGAGTGGACAACCTGTGTTTTGACAAGTTTTGTTTCTGCATCCCTCCTGTTCACTGTGCTTCTGTTTGTCAAACAACATAAAAATGATCATTTGCACATCCTTTTCTTTCATCTGAAGAGACGTGACAGAGAATCTGACTGATGAATGGAGAATGACACAAATAGCAGCACACACACACACACACACACACACACACACACACACACACACACACACACACACAGACAGCAGCCTGGGAGACAGTGTCCCCTGGTGTCTATACCATCTCACCCATAATGCCTCTCCTGCTTTAGCCGAACAGTCTGCTTCCTCAAGCCAACCTCAGAGACACATCCAGAGTTAATTTCATGGCCGTGGCTGCCAGTCATTTTCTAACTTTAATGTCCTCCACTGGTGTTGAGTGGTAACTGTGTTTTCAATCCAAACATCGTGAAATAACGCCATTTCCTAGTAGAAATTTAGACCTTCTGGTTGGCAAGAGAGCATTTTTAGCACCCCAGACCATTATGACAGTAAAAAATAGTCATAAACATTCATCATAAATGTGGACAAATGGATGCATTATTCCCAAATCTCCAAAATTAATTTATTGCATCATTTTAAACAGTAAATTGTGAAGTGACGCAAAACTTTCAGCATGCAAATCAAGATAGATTCCTGGTCCAGGTAAAGAAAATATCTTTATAGCCAGTGTGACACAAAAGAAGGGTTGGGTTCAAGCTGACAGTTTATCTCTCAGTAGAGTTGTTTTGTTTTTCCACATGCCGACATTTATGCTGCACCACATCCTTACAGCACACCTGTTGCTCCACACAAGTCTGAGCTGTGAATCCCCAGCAGCCCTCTGGGCATCTGGGCCTTTTGTGGCTGGAGGAGCAGGCAAAGCCCTGGACACAGCAAACTGCTGACTAAACACCACCTTTGTTGCAGGGTGGGTGCATGTGACATGGCGTCATCCCCCCGGGGCTGAGGGGGATCTGGGGCAGGCTCAGGCTCATTGTGTGTTCCGAGCCAGAGCACCCTGTGCACGCGTCCCGGATCATCCCGCCATGTCACCTCTATTGTCCACCGGTCTGGACGCGCCGCCCCGACATTCTCCCTCTATGAGGTAGTGAGGAGAAAATCATTAAAGCGTTCGTCATGGTTCTGGGATTTACCGAGCAGCCCTGGGTCACGTGAGGCTGTGACGCAATCCCCTTAAAAAATGTTCAATAAAACGTTTCTGTAGACTAATAAAACAAACGATGCTGAGACAGACATCACTATTTGACGACTTGGGGATGAGTGTTGCTATTCTACAAAAATCCTTTCAGAAACTACTTACAACTCTAAAAAACAGATCAAACCCCGTATTTTGAGGTTTCTTAGACTCAGCTAATCTGAAACCTGAAGAGATGAGGCCATGCAATCTGATGTTGAGGTTATTTCGGATATAACTAAAGTACTCTATGTCCTAATTTTTAACGATCAATTTGCAGACCCGATGCTTCCTCCTGCCAAGTTCTCCCACTCTGTCGTTCATCCTCCTGTCCTGCACACCACGACTGATCGCCGTAAAACTGCACTGTCCAAATCAAAAGAATAGAAAAAGACATTAACTCTCAATTTTAATCTTTATGAACAGCGTCGCGTTTGTTCAGTGACGCAGAACATGGAAACCACAGTCAGTGTGCTCTATTAGTGGTGGGCAGGAATGTAATAAGTGGGACTGTAACATCTGGCAGAGGGTCCTCCTGATGCAACCCGGGCTCTCCAGACGCAACAGCACCTTGATGGATCTTCAGGGAGAAGAAAAACCGCCACATCCCTTTGCAGTCAGACATACTCGCGACACTCTCCTGACACCAATCATTTCCACATGGATGGCCTATCGGTGTCCTATTTTCCTGAATCTGTTATTTCCATAATCCGGCGGGTGCCATTGCCGAGGGTTAATAGATGAGCCTGAGTGTGCGAGATGGCAGGGCTTTGTAGCTCCTAACGAACAGTGTGCGGTCTGATGAATGACATTTGGGCTGCAACCACGTCACTTCTTCCATTAGCAAAGCCTGTCCCAACTCTGCCGTATTGAACCATGGCTTTCAGCTATTAGCCTGATGCATGACACAGTCAATTCCAGTTACGCTTTAATAAGTGAATATTTATCTTAGCTGCTCCCTTGCAAGAAAAAAAAAAAAAAAAAAAAAAAGAACAAGCAAGGAAAAAAAGGCAAAAAATACCTGAGATGTCCTGATCCCTCTTCTTGTGTGCATGCAAATGCAGCCATATACATATAGCCATGTTTTGTTGTAATTCCCTTGCAATTTTTCATTTTTAACCAATGAATACCTTTAGGCTAAAGTTAGGCTTATTTATCAAAAAGGAAAAAGCTGGTGTGCTCATGAAAGCAGCGATGTGTTCAGGTTCATACATCCATCTAGGAGATAATATCCATTCATAGAATAATTTCATACATGAAGTTTGATTTGTTCTATCAGGTAAATGTATTCTCTCTTTAAAAAAAAGTTTGTTGTCATTTGTAGCTTTTTGACATGAAAAATGACCCATGTTCTCTTTCAGACCGCAGTCTTTTAAAAATATGCCGGTGTTTGTTGAATAATAAGCTTGGCGGTGCAGTGGTTAGCACACTCACCTCTCAATGAGGCGGCCCTGGGTGGATTTCAAACTCTGGGCCTTTCTGGGTGGAGTCGTCATGTTCTCCCTGTGTATATGTGGATTTTAATATGGCTTCCTTCCACAAACCAAAGACATGCTGGGACAGTTATGTGGTGACAGTGTGTTTCCTGTTCTGTGCTTGGTGGTGTCTCTCTGTGTTGGACCTTTGAGGATTCAGACCCTGCTTTTCACCCTCGTCAGCTGATGAGGCTCCACTTCCCTGCAACCTGAACCTGGACAGAGCAGGTAAAGGAGATTGATAGTAGGCTATAAGGTAAAATTGTTTTGGGGAATTAAAAAAATTGTAAAAATATCTTTCATTGAGATTTGTTTAAAGCTTAATGGGTGGAATTGAGACAGAATCAACATTGTATTTATTTGGATATTTAAGATTTAAAAGTAATTCTTATATGTGCAAGGTATGCATTTTTAAACCAGAGGCCATAATTATCACAAAGAAAACTTCAAACATTATTGAATCTTGCAGAAATGATTGACCAAAAAATACGTTTTCACAACATTCAAATTGTGAAGATGCCCGTGTGTGTTCAGATATAAATTTCTACCCACCTTAACAGAGTCTGATCAAACCCAGCACTAGCTCAGCTATAAATCAGCTCCTGCTATGGCTTTAAAGCAAAGTCATCCTGGACATTATGTAATTGTCTTTTATTGTTTTCCTAAAACAATGGCTTGTGTTCTTACACAGTGTGTTTGAAAAAAAAAAAAAAAAAGGGACAAGTGTTGATGTGTGTGACCAAGCAGAGTTGAGTGCCGGCCTGACAGGCTATTAGTCAAGAAGCTTTAGCCACTCAACCCCGATCACTATAGTAATCCATAGCTAAGACGACGACCCCACACATTCTGATACATCCGCTACACCCAGACACATTACCACGTATGCACATCATACTCAGTGACAAATACCGTCCGCCAACCACATGACATGTGACTTACAACAAGGTCGATGAAGGCTGGCAGGTAAAAATATAAGTGAATGTTTGAACTGATCAGTGGAGGTATCAATCACTGTGAGATTCAGTGTCGGGGGCAGACACGCGCCCGTGTCCCTTTAACCGTCACCTCTTCAGCTTTAAGACACCCCCACCTCACCCCCATCCCTCACGGCCCAGGAGAGACGTGTGACAGATTTGAGACGGGCTTGTATTTGTGGCACACATCAAGTCAAGTTACCGGCGTTTCTTTTGACAAACATCCAAATAGTCACAAGAAACAGAAGAGCGCTGTTTAAAGAGAGATTATCACAGGATGTTGTGGCGCTCTCAAGAGTTGCTTGGAAACTGAGAGCCAATCATTTTCTTTTTCACTGAGCCACGGGGGACTAGTTTGGAGTTAATTGCAGTGAATCCAATTTTTTAATTAAAATGAACATCATGACGATCTGACTGGATTGGGATTTGTTATTGCTATTTCTTTCTCTCTCCCTGACTCATTTTCTCTCCCCTGCAGGACAGCTTGAAAGAGTCCTGTTGTTTTATTTTAATTGGGACAGTGATGTAATTGGCCTGCTCCATGCTGGTCTGTTCAATTTAGATCCTGGCACACGTGTGTGCGAGCGCGTGTGTTTTTCTGTGTGTGTGTGTGTGTGTGTGCGTAAAAACCCAACCATGAAAACCAGACAACAATTAAAAACAAAAGGAAATGTAACATATTAAATTTAATAACATGAAAGTTAAACCAGTCCATAGGACAGAAATCTGGACTGGCACAGCAGGAGACACAAGCTATCTTTCAGGACAAACGCATTAAAATGTTCACCTATTTACCAGCGGGAACACCTTTATATTCAGTTAATCATGGAAGTGGAATGAAAGGTCGAATACACGAGTCTTTCCAGGGATTCTAACTGATGATAGGGATTGTAAAATAAGATATTGTCCATTTGTTTTGACACCTTCTGCTAAAAGTGTCTAATTTGTTTGATTATTTTGTGGATTTTCAGTTTAAGATGTTGAATTTAACACAAATAAAAAAATTTAAACAGACACATTTTTGCGGGGAAAAAAATCAAACAGCAAACAGTGGTCGACAGTCTTATCAATTCATTGCATTTTAACAACTAAAGAACTGATTGAGCCACTGGAAAATGTTAAATTATTTCATTATTAATAAAATCTACAGCTACAGCCTCAACTGATTACTTGCTGAGAATACATTTATGAAATTCTGATATGATCAAGAACCTCTGGTTCCTGTCATTTATATCTCAAAGCATATTCCTCAATTAGAACACACTCACACCTTTGTTGAAATTCAATGGAAAATGCCACTATTTCATCTAAACCGGATCATTCCAACACTTTCCTTAAAGCTGAAATAGTGACAAAGTGAGTTCTCACAATCCAAAACACCTTTTAATTAAAAATAACTTTTAAGAGATTTTATTTTAAGAGTTCAACACAAGAGAACAAAAGCAACGTTGATGAAAGAGCCATATGTAAGAAGTGCATGTATGTGTCAGAGTTGCTGGTTTTGAACATCCACTGTGGCGTGTCACTCATGTCGTCCCACTCCGGTAAATCTGGCGAACATGCCTAACCCAGAAATTATTTCTATGCAAATTTGCTGATGGGAAACACACGGCGAAGGGATGGGGCTGGGCTTTTACAGGGGAGGGGATGAAGTGTACTTGGGGGGGGTGGGGGTGGCAGCGGGGGTGCAGGGGGAAAGCGCCACGCAAATGAAATCTAAAATACACATTGAAAAATTGATTGTGCGTTGGCTTGGGGTGCGTACCTCACAGAGGTGGCACCGCGATAAATATTCATGTGTTTTTGGCCCCGTAAATGACTGTGCTTTAAAAAAAAAAACCCCGGGTCAGGGGAAGGAAAGAGGAGTGGGCTTTTACAACACGGACAGCAGACTAATCACTTCGGAGCTCCTTTTGTTGCTCTTCACCTATGTAAAGTGTGAGTAAGACAAAGTAGCAACAATGTGACATTTATCGGTCCACCTTCTCAGTGACAGTCTGTGATTTGTGAATTGTTCAGGCAGAGATAGCATAGCTCCGAGCACAGATTCCCACCCGCCTAATAATATCTCTGTAATTAGCATATGCTTTGATTATAAAGGTCACTAACTCGGCCTAACTGAACATGATGTGAAGTGTATCATGGGAGGCTTGTTTAACAGTCTATTTCCATCCCTTTTAATCTACATTCAACTATTTAATGCCCTATTTCCTCACGCTGAATAAGATGGTGCTTAGTCCAGGGAAGACACCGTCCCGCAAGCTTTCCTCACTTCCTCCACAGCTTTGCGGAGCAGAAGCCAATGCTTTTGTAGCTTGCCGTCACATACAATCAAACAAAATGCCAAAAACTAAGACTCAATTCTTCACTGATACCCGATCAACTTCATAAAAAACTGCTGCTTGACTTTCCGCGTCAGCAGAAAAACTGAATTAACTTTTACATTTTTAAAAACACACTGATTGTACCAACTTGTTTCCTTCCTTCATAGTTCTGTTCATGAATGCTTCAATAATTGTACATGCACATGCTTGTATATGGAATTGCTAAACATTGTTTTTCACCTCTTCTTTCCAAACCGGTGCAGCAAAGATCAAACAAATAAAGGTTAGACAGTCTGAATAAAGCTTGTGCTGTTTGCATATCTGGAAACTGAAGCTCGCTGCTGCGAACACATTCATGGCACAGTCTGCCTATAGATGGTGCTCTGCTTGAGCCAGTGGGCTATTTTAAGTCTTATTTTCACAAATACACTAACAAACAGAGAGGGGAGCCCCAGTGGGATACCATTGTAAACAAGTGGGTATGATGCGCCAAGAACAATCCCACTTTTTTTTGTTTTATAGAAAACGTGCTCCTTTCATCTGAGACAAACAAGGAGATAAACCAGCGCCTACACTCAGACAGCGCACGTTAATTACCACATTCATTTCCAATGTTTAATCTGTGTGCAAACTGAAAATACAACAAACAAACAAAAGGCAAACCAAGATTTTCCTGTTGTTTTGTTTGTTTATATGGTGCAACATTTAGTGTTGTGGAATTTTATCAGTGGAAAATTGGTCTGCACAACGTTGTCCTGGTTTTGCCTCTTCCCATCAGCTCCACAGAAGATATTTCTGGCTTAATGATCTAGGTTAGACGCAATAAAGGAATGTATTAAAATATCTGGGTTATGAACACATCAGTAAAACCAGAAGTAAAAAAAAAAAATAATAAAGTTTTGTTTCATATTGTTAAATTGAAAAATAAAAGAGAAGCCCAGATTGATCACTTGAATGTCTGTTCTGGTGTTCAGTCCGTACGAGAAATACAACCTGTCATCAAGAAAAAGAAAAAAAAAGGTTATCACTCTGACGTGAGTGAAAACGCTGATTAATACTGTAGCAGAAGCTAATAGATCCAAATTTAGAAGCTGCTGATTTTATTCAGATGTTTGTGTACAGTTCCAAAGTTACACACACACACACACACACACACACACGCAGCCTGGTCACCTGAGCTCCCTCCATTTATTATCAAAGCACACAGCACATTTGAACCTGAGGGAAATATGATGCCTGACAGCTCCTGTGTCCAGCCAGAAAGAAAACGCGCTGAAGTTTCACAATTATTGGTGACCAAGCGAAAACTAAATAAATAAATAAAAATCCCTCCTACGTATCAACACGAAACTCTACACCTGCTAGACGATATAGATCGCTCTGCGGTTGCGGTCAACAAGGTAGTTCAAGGTATGAGACGGTCTGACCATACGAATTAACACATTCAGTCACTTAGAATCTTCTAATGTGACGGAGCTGTTTTCTTTACTTCACTATATCAAAGCCTTGACCCAATATAGAATTCTATGCCCGGGTTATAGGTTCACTGTGAACCTCTGTTTTATGTTTAGTAAATCCAAGTTAACCCCAACAATGGCAATGGCTGAGATAACACAATCCAAGCTCACGTTTTTTAGATTCAGCTCAGTTTAGCATCTTTGCTGCATCATGTTATTTGCAGGAGAAAGACCCAGAATTATCCCCAATCATATGTAACAGAGGCCAAAGGAGAGGAGATGTGTGCCCTATTAACCCATGCTTCAAAAGCCTGCACGTGCACGTGCACTGTGCCATTTTCTTAAAAGCTTCATTTGATCATTTGATGTGATGTGAGGATTTGACTCCAACAAAGCATGTTTTTAGTAAAGCTGTGACACCGGTTATGTCGTCTCTTCACTCGAGCTTTGATCAAAACGCTTCTCGACCAGATGAAAAGCTTCCCGAAGAGCAGTTCCTGCATCTGGAGGGAAGTTCACTTTACCCCACACAAAAACACAGGAAGAGGAGCGCAGGACCAGAGACGAGGACGCCGTCACAAATGACACAACATTTCAATCAAAGCAGCAGAAACTTGCCATTTCCTCAAAAAGTAAAGGACAGTGGTACAAATATAGCCCAAAATGTGCTGCACTTGGTGTTTTTATTTTGGGGATATTTGGAAGGTTAAAGGTCAGGTGGTGCAGTTCGTCTTGAAAACACAGACTCGTTCTGAGCCTTGTCCAATATAGGAACACAGAAGTAGCAGGTGTTTCTGTGTTTTTATCATGGATAGGAAAAAAAAAAAACAGCTGTTGAGGCAAAAGTACAACTATTGCAAAAGATTTAAAAAGGACGATGTTTTCTGTGGGGCTTCTTGTAAAGTACTTTAACTCTCATGTATATAAAAAGGGGGATTCACTGTGCAAGAAGTGACATGAGAACATGGGTAAACTGCCTTATACAGAATTGGTGAATTCATGAGTCACTGAAAACAAATAATTGGAAAAATGACTCCTGCTTTGCTGTGACTCGTTTCTCAGGTGGTACATCTTGATATTGTGCACACAGCTGTATTATCGTGGTGGTTCTGTGACACATCGTCTGAGCTGATTTACTCATTTACGGCTAAAGTTAACCAGGAGAAAACGGCTTTGATTGAATCCAGCAGCCGGCACAACGAGCAGGGCGGAGAGAGAGGAGCGCTACACCTGCTATCATGTAAAGTGACGAGCTCAACAGACACCCCAGGAGTTTTACCTGCGCTATGAATTCCTATTAGTAATCAATTACTTGGCACTTAGTGCAGTTGGTGACATTAAAGTAACGTGAGATTTGAATCTAACATGGAACCAATCACATCATATCTCACTGATATTACACCTGAAAAATCAGAAGTACTGACAAAAAGATTGTATAACAGTGTTAAGACTAATAAAATATAAAGGACTAAACTTAAGTATCTGCGAAATTATCAGAAAGACATCAAAGAGAAATATATTCAAACATGAAGAGACTGATTGGATCCTGAGAGCTTGATAGCAGAGCATATAGATGCAGCTGCCCCCCCCCCCCCCCCCCCCCCCCCCCCCCGACATCGTTCCTTACATCTTCATTAAAGTGGACAGTGTGCTCACACCCACATGTTCACGGGCAAACCCTCAAAGAGGACTTCATTATCATAACTAACCACCTCCTGTGTTAGTTTAGGCAGCGAGGAAGGAATCTCTGACACGTCTGACAACCGCGCTCTGAATTTAACAGATATTAGAGATGAACTCCGGCTCGTCTTCCGCCGTACACGCTCCTGATTTTAAAGGAAGCCTCTTTCTTTTGTAGTTATGAAGAAAAAAAGGAAAAGGAAACAATCTCCACCCACACCTGAATAGCAATTAAATTATTTCTCTCCTCTTTTTCTTCCGTCTCGCTGTGTTTTCTGTGAGGACTTTTGTGTTGCGGCGGATGGGGGAGGAGAGACACATCTAATCTGGCGCAGCTTCGTATCTAGTGGAAGACTTATGAAATGAGAGGAAGGGGGATCTTTATCAGTGTGGAATTAGTGGTCCAGGAAGTGTATGGAGTGATTCTATTAAAGAGAGGGAGCCTTCAAAGAGGCCAGCGCAGCCAGAGGACACCTTGGGAGGAAAGAGAGGACCATGTTGAGGAGCAGGATAGAACCTTGCTGAAGCAGCAGTCTGCACAGAGATCCCAATCAGGCATTTGCAAAGGGGCCCGCGCAATTACCTCCTAAATAAAGGTCATTTTAACATCACTCCAACATTTGTCCGCGAGAGAAGATTGTGGCTATTCGTAAAGAAAATTGGAAATGAATTGTATTTTTATATGTTGCCGGCAAAATGCATGAGCAGACAGAGGGCAGAGAGTATGTACATGTTTCCAGCGCTTAGTAAAGGAGTAATGGAGATCTTACTTCAATGACGCCGACGCTGAAGGTGAAGTTTATTCTCAGCAACATTCAGTGTCGCATGAAAATACAAATATCCATTAGAGCATATTCCAACCGCCGGCTTTTTTTTATTTTTTCAAATAAAATGCAACAAAAAAGCCAAATACAGATAAATCTATACAGCAGAGTGCAGTGATTTTGATGCCAACTCTTTCGATAGAATGAAGCAAATTCTTCTTCTTTCTTACTAAAATTCAAAAATTATATATCAAAATACTGCATGAACATTTTATGAAGTTGATAATTAATGCTTCATCCAAACGTGTAATTATAACATCTACTGATGTGACACCACTGTTTTATTAGAAATAATGAATACTACTGTAAGTCGAACACTTTGACACACTGTGATGTTTTTGGTATGCAGAGGGGATGAAGAAGAATGGCGAAGATGGTGAGTCTATAATCATTTAATCCCTAAAGTAAGACATGATATTCAGTAAAATAAATAAAATAGACTGCAAAATAATCCGCATGATAGCAGTGGCATGTATTCTATTGGTGGGGTTGATAGTTGGTGAGTGGTGAACCTTTTCTAAACTAGAACAGGCTGGACTGATTCAGATGTAATCTGAAGAAAAAAAAAATCAATGGAACAGACCGGAGGACATGGAAATCTGCATATACAGCAGTGGCGAACAGCGGCGTGTCCTGCATCTCATCTGAAGTTTGTCAATACAATACACTTAAAAGTATAAACGGGGCCTCGTGTAAAACTGTAGACTTTGCAAAGAATAGACAAAGAATGCCCTGTCAGTAAAAACGGAGACCTCGAAAAGCCCTTTGTATGTTTTTGTAAATATTCGTTTCATGCACCAGTGTCAAATAATCAAACATTTTAACTGTTGTAGCTCCGTACGTCGCTCACAGTGTTTTGACCTCTAGAACCTCATCCTTTTAGTGAGTCCTTGGGTGCACTCTGATTTCAGGATGGAGAAGTGGTTTAACAGATAACGTTCCTCTGACAGGAACATCATTGGCCTAACACATTTGCACCATTAGTGGTGCATTATCCTGACAGCCACCGAACTCTGTGTGTATTGCTGAACAAGTTACTGGGTTCACACCGGGGGCTAAGGGTCTACTGAAGTGGGCCTACAGGGGCTCTAAAGTTACTGAAGACTGGCATTGTGGTTTAAATGATCTGGCCCTGCGGAAATGTAGAATTTTACTCATGGCAGTAATTGTACCTCACAGCTGGAATGACAGCAGAGAGAAGAGTGCATAAAAAGGGAGGAGGGGAGAACGTTTTATAGTCTGTCAGGGTTATACAAGAGCAATTTACTACAATAACAGATCTATGTATGGATCCAGCAACAACAAAATGAACTAATTCAGCATGGATGGTAATGTTACGAAGCTTCAGAGTATAATGCTTTTTTAGAAGGGTTTTTTTTTGCAGGTTCATTATTCAACTAGAAAAAAAATGAAATAAAAAAATTCCAGTTCTTCTTGGGTACACTTGTATTATTGGTCAGTTCAAACATCTTGGAGGAGCAACAGCTCACTGGATTTAGTCCGTCTCTGTTGTGTCTGTCTGCCTCTTCATGTAATCCCAGACTGACTCTGATGTGGTGATCAGGGCTCTATGGAGGCTGCACCATCTGCTGCTGAAGGCATTGTTCTGCTTATTATTCTCTATGATTCTGGCTTTATGTTTGGGTTCACTGAGACAGAGAAAAAAGAAACAAAAAAAAAAACAACTATATATATATATATATATATATATATATATATATATATATATATATATATATATAAAGAGAGCATTAATTTTTAAAGGTGCATTAAGGAGTTTTTCAACTTTAAAAATACTTATTTTCCACCATAAATATGTTACACATTTTTAATGACGTGTACAATGTGCCCTGACATATTAATTGCAAGTATCGCTAACAGCGCTAAATTGTCACTTGAAAGTTGCAGTGCCGGTCCGGCACCAGAATGTTTTGGGGGAGAATTTGAAAGGAATGACATAATGCACGCTCCGACTGACCTGATTTAGTTAGGTTTCGTTTTGTCCGCTATTACTCCGCCTGACGCTTAGTGAGCAACAACTGAGCAGGATCTTCCAGAAAGTAAGAAAAGACTGTCTTCTAGCACTGCCACAAGTCCAGCACAGACCCCACCAGGTAAAAGAAACTTGCATTTTACTTGAGCGCTACTAAAAGAGCGAGGAAGGAGTTCCCCTCTACAGTGCACGCAAGCCACAGGCACGAGTGTTTAACTAAGCCGCATTACGCCCAAGGCCTGCAGGGGCCGCTGTTTCACATAAAACGTGCAAACTCCTTAATGCACCTTTAATAACTAAATTGGACATAATGGTTTTGAATACAATAAAATATTCAAATTTAGCAGAATATAATCAGGTTTATCAAAGCTATTGGTAGCTTTTAGGCTCTTGGTGGATGCAGCTTTCCACCGCTTTAAAATGATAAACAGTGCAGCAGATCTGTGGGCTAAATTGCAGAGTAACACTGGAGCTCGAACGTTTTCAAGTGTCTACGGCATCTGGAAGCTGCAGTCATTCAAGAACATCATTGTGGAACCACAAGCCCACAGAGTTTTTCTTCACTTTCTCCTCTTGATCTACTTTGGAGCAGATCATGTTCCATCAACTTAAATACCTACAGTGTCTCGCTTGAACTCACACTCATCGATGAATAATTTAAGCATCCAAATGAGGGAGCCGAGTATCTGAACCCAAAAGTATGTGAACACAAGGTGTGTCGGGTTTAAAATCCTACATGTGTCAGCAATTTTAGTATATATAATTATCGAATCAGACCGTAACCCAGTATTGGCAAAAGTCCATCACAAAGTACTCAAATATGGAGTGAAGCCAAGGCTTCATCATGAAATTCTGTCTGAAAACATATCCCCATTATGCATCAGCAGCGGCTTACTCCACACCAACCTCAAGTAAATGATCTGAAAAACATGAGAATATGAAAAACTACAGTCATACTCTGGTCTCACTCGTCTCTTCTGATCATGTAGACGGAGAGAGCTTATAGTTTAAAATCACAGCGAGACTGAAAATCACTTGTATGAAGGTGAAAAAGCTAAAGCCATGACTCTTCTCTGAGTAGACATTACAAAACCCCAGCATGTCCATGCAGCTGTTGGCTGCACTGGACTGCTGCTCCACAGAGAGCATGCTAACATCCCACTGTATATCACAGCCTGCTACGATAAGAGTTTAGAAGCAGCCAAAGAGGGCTCTCCTGAGAGGCATAAATACCGCCCAGTATGCGGTTGACCATTACCCGCCTCCACTGGACAGCATCTTCAGATCGTGTTGCCTCTGCAGAGTCTGCACCATTTTCAGGAGCGGCTCGTTTCTGTCGCCACACCTTCACCTTGTTACCTAGTGCACAGCGTTTTCCGACCCACACCGGCATGCCAAACATGAGCTGCTGAATGGAATCTGCTCAAATGCAAAGTCTCGGCACAAGGCAAGGCAAACACAAAAAACTTCACCAAAATCATAGAAAAGAAACAAGATATAAAAAAAAATCAAAGTGCATTTAAATGACTTCTTTGTTCAATGATTGTTGAAATCATAGCAGTGGTGTACTTTTCTGTTTGTAATGCATCACTTTTTTGGAGAAAGTATTCCTGTGTTAAGTATTTCTCACCCATTAACTGATCCTAATGGTAAATAAATAATAATAATGATAAATATTCTGTGTTTTTCACATGCTTATAAAGTTAGGTGTTATATGCAAAAAATGTTTTTTGAACATCGCTCCTGATGAGCGACCTCCTCTAGAAGATCAAAAACATAAATAATAAAAAAAAATGTTTCTATTTATGCCAACTGAAGCTCCGGAGAGGTTGGAAAAACATGAGGTTTATTGATGATGCAGGGTGGATTTCAGCCCTAATGCTTAATTCATGTTGGGGCATCTACAAGCGAAGGCGGTGACCAGATGAACTGAGATCCTGTTTCATAACACTAATCAACCACCCCGGCCTCCAAACCAGTTCGCTTCACGGGGCTCAACCCAGAATGAAGGCGGTTTTCTTCAGACAGTAAAACATGCTTGTGTCTACCAGCAAGAGGTGGTTCATGTCACGTCAGCAGACTTTCTATACGTGCCTCACTTGATGGTCATGATGTGAATAGTGATATACAAGGTGCAACAGAATCCTCTTTGTATATACTTTGACGATCACGAAGAAGTCAAAAGCTACCAATTCAATTAGATCTAATGTGAATCGGTAAGATGAAAACACTAAAAAGTTAAAAAAAACATCAGAAGGCTGGTCGAATTAAAAATATTTCCGGGACGAGGCCAAAACGAAGCATTTTAAAAATCAATACTAGAGATTTCAGTAAAACTCTCCTGTATCATATCCATGATTTTATTACAGTTTTACAGTAAGGGAGAACTTTGATACCACTACTTTTTTGATTTGTGATGAACTTTCATTAATACGGACCGGTACAATTTCTCAGAACTGCTCAAATGGGTGGACATATATAAGAGAGATTTATCAGACGCTGTTTCAGCACTATTGTCCATTAGGACTGTAAATGGAGACATTGAAAAAAATTGAAATGATTATGACCACTGGAAAGTGATAATTATGAAAGCAGTACTTCGATATGTATAATTTGTGACAACTGCGTATGACTTATTTTCTATCCTCATCATGATCTCTCTGGCTACTTCTACGCTGAGCCCCCGACACCTGATGAGGGGCCACAGCCGCGACTCTTTATTGTAACACAGCAAATCAAAGTGTGGCTGTGCATTTAAAAGAAAGGATGACAAAGACATTAGGGAGGGAAACGAGTGTGAGAAGGCTGATGATTGACTGCTGACACCGGATAGGTGTGTGTGTAGGTGTGTGTGTCTGTGCATGTGTGTGTGTCTGTGTGTCTGTGTGGACGTGACTTTTCTCTGCAGAAATCACATGACCTTCCAGCACCCAACGTATCTGTGCTGGAGCTCAGCACAAGTTTGCATTCAATGCAGTATAAAAGACTAACATTAAAAAAAATCCTACACAAAGGAACACGTATAGATATGCATGCTTACGTATGTGCATACACACAAACTGACAAATGCAATTTCCATATTTACTGTTCAGTGGGAAAAGGAAAAAGGGGAGGGCAAAAAAAAAAAAAAAACCCTCATAAATAAATGACAATGCACAGCTTGCCCTGGAAATAGAAGCATAATTTTGTGTTTGTATTATATTCAGGCGGGTAAAATTTAATCTCCCTTTTAATACGCTCTATTGTATAAACAGGAGAGAGGTTGGTGAAATATAAATATTAGGAATGTAACCTTATGAAAATCGATTTGGCATTGAAAAATATTATCTTGGCCTGGTTGTTTATTAATGCAAATCCAGGAATGTAGCCACTATCAATGCGAAAATCCCCCTATTTTATGTTTATTTTGTACGAGAAAGAATCTATAGGAAGAGCCTGTGGCAGAACGCACTATGAAGTTACTTCAGATAAATACAGTAAGACACTTGCAACATTACTTTCAATGAGATTATGATCAAAAAGTTGCTATGATAAGGAAACAAAGCTGCAGTATAGGGAAAAAAAAATCTGAATTGCTTCTGGATTTACGCATATTGAGAAAAATTGTGACATTTCATTATAAGAGGGATAAAAAATTATGATGGAATAAAAGTAACTTGTGCTTTGTACTTGTGCGACACACAAGAAACAATGATTTGCACTGTGGAACAACACTAATGATGTTTGATCTGATGGAACTAAATAGCCTGAATCACAATTTGCAGCATCACAAATCTGAAGTGACAGTTGAGCAACACTGAGCTTCTTTTTTTTTCCCTCTCTCTCTCTCTACTTGTTTGGATAAATATCAGTAGCTCTTCAGGGGGTTGTGTTAAAAAACTGGATCTGCTCTCCTGTTATATCATACTGTAAATGGTTGAGCCACAGAAACCAAACAGTTCTGCCAGCAGACTAATCACTCGGGCTGGTAAACCAATCCTCCGCGGACATGTACCGCAAGTATGAAAGTGTGTCTGCAGCCCCGATTATTTATTCATTTTGTTTGATTCAGGATGATGTTCCTCCCTTGGATTACCGTTTTTCCTATCTGGCGAGAGCGCTGGCACTATGCCCTCTGTTTAAGATATCAAAGATTTGCGGCATCTCGTTGCCTTGTGTTGGCTCGCCAGGGGAGTTTCACTAAACATGAAATGGATAAAGCCGCAGTGATGTACCGTAGGAAGAGCAGGGGGGGCAAGGGAGAAGGGGCGGGGGAAATCAAGCAAGGAGGAGGGATTGAAAAATAAAAAGACGTGATGGGATTCTTCTGTTTCAGAGAGAAAAGAGCTGCCGCTGCCTCCAGAAGCTGCTCTCTTCTCTGGGATGTAAGTGCATGATGGTAGAGGATCTGGCTGGATCTGTGCGTTTCCGCACAGCTGATGCATTCTAGATATATTCTAGATACTTAAAATTAATTAATGTCCCCATTCATGTTTCCTCTCATCGTTATAAAATGAAACAGAGCAACTAAATCTAAGCAAACACGTCAATATGAATTCCATTTTCAGACTTTCATCTCCTTTGAGTTTGTGCTCAACAAACGAGGTGTAAATGTTCCTGCAGAAAGACACATGATTCCTATGCAGGGGTACTTTTCAAAGGATACCAAATGTAAAGTCCACCCACTTAATCTTATTAGGTTCCCAGCAGTGTGTCAGGAGCAGACACTGCCTGGACCGAACAGCGAGACGCTGTCATGAGCCACGCGTAAAAGCCTCCTTTAATATCAAGACACAGGCAGCTCCGAGAGACATGGAGACAGTGTCAACGCAAATGCAATTTCCACTGCAGGGACATGAAGCAGCCAGACTGTCTGTCCGACCTGCTCTCAAGAAAAGTTTCCAGAAAAAGAGCTCCGTGCAGAATGGACATCATGCTGAAGGTCAGCAGATTTTTGCATTAACTGAACTTAAGCAATGAAATATTGATCACGCTCTTAATTTGTAAGCATTAAATATATTGAACTTTTCGAGAGTGTCTTTAAATATTGTGTTTCAATGCATGGCCACAAACCCACCCAGTGTTCACTAACCATCAAAAAAAGGAATGCTCTCGTTTTGATGTTTGAGCAAAATTCACCGTCAGTTTTGGATAAAAAATAGTTTCACATGACAAAAAAAAAACTAACATGACTGATGATCTGAATCATCTGAATCTGAATCAAGGAACTCTTTCTAAGCAGCACTGATTTGGGTGAATTGCATCCTTTACAGCACAAGTAATACAAAATCACCTCTGCATAATGGCCTGGGAAAACAAAAGGAGGCAGTGGAGCTAATTCCACACAAGGTTTCTGATTTCCTGTCTAAATCAGCATAAAGCATCTTGCCTTCAGATGGATTACCTGTCGGTGCATTAAGTACAACTTAGACCACATCTGAAGCCACAAGAGACGTCGGCTTGCTCTTCCTGAGGCGCTTTAACCATGGCCTCTTCAAAACCACAGAGCTATTACATCTGCCTGTTAAAAGCTTTGAGGAAGACATCCAGTCAAAGTCAGAGCTGAGCGGGAGGCTTGGACCAAGGTGACTAAACTCATCTCTCTCTGTCCAGGTTGCAATTATTTCTGATGGAACCAGGGGTGCTTCTGCACCGCCTTCCCTTTCCCATCATCCACCCTAAACTTTGCTGGACTTCAAGACAGGACTTCAAACAGGCACACGGGACAACAAGCCGGTCAGGATGAAGCAAGATTAAATCCTGAAAGCCAGATGAAGAATCAAACATAGAGGAGCGTGCGTTTGATCAATGGCCTCGATTGAGAGGCAATGGATTTCACATTATAACCACCTTGTTCATTATTGGATGAATTTGTGCATGTGTGCTAACGCCCCCTCTGTCCTTTCCTGCATGCGCACACACACACACACACACACACACCCATCAGTCCAGGAGTAGCAAGGAGAAGAGAGAATTTCAGGCCAATAGAAAATCACACTGTTTACACAAACAATGACACAATTAGAGAAGTCTTTCCATGTTCTGAATTTGCTTTTCTTATGCTAATCTGTACACTTAACTGAATGCTCTTGGGTAAAGGGTCGGCGCGCTCCCAGGTTACCCCGCCATTTCATTATGTCGTCACGTGTAAGCGGCACGGCGCATTGACTGCCTCCGTAAATCATGTTCATGGGAGGAGGGATAAAAGCGCTTTGCTGATATGTAAGTGGATTTCTGTGCTCGTTTTGCAATCCTTGTATTGATAAAAGCTTCACTAATCAATCAGACGCATCTTCCAATTGATGGTGATGAATCGTGATTTGCCTGCTTCGTGTGCATTTGAAAAAGTTTTGGCTTTAGCCACCAGGAAGTTAACTGTAAAAAATGTGTCCCAAAACAAGATTTAGATGAGCTTCATATTTCAAGTAAAGATTGAAATAAGACTCTGATGATTGGCAAATAGCTGTGGACAAAAATGGGAAAAGGGAAACAGAGCCAACACTGCATTTTTGTTGTTGTTCCACTCTTTTTGTTTCTCCCTGTTCTTTTGTACATAATTTCTTTTCTTTTTTCACCTCATCTCCACCACATCAGCGAGGCAAACTTTCACTCACCGATATGGGACTTCAACAGCTTCCCTGTGTCTCGGCCCTCCCCTTCCCTCCACTCATCTAATAGCACAAGCTATCTATCACTGGAGTAATCAACACAATGGAGTGGCCACACTGAACCCGCCCTGGACATTCCCCACTAAAGTGAGTTAGAGAGAACTAGTTGCCAAACACTGAATCATCAAATTTATCAAATATTATAAAACGGGAATGGGGAGGGGGTGGGGCCAGGAACAAGATGAGTTTATTCTCAAGACAGGTTCTGAGTAATAGCCAGAAACAGCCAGGATTTCCTTCATACTTCTCATTTTACAAGCTATATTTTAAGACCAGATCATAAAGCAGCTGTATTTTTTTTAATCTATCATCTCTGTAATTTTTATAAATTAATTCCTGATAAGCTTTTTTTTGAGATGTCTTGAAAGGATTCTTAAGTCTTGAGTATTGAGTAAGATCATGACCAGGTTTCACCTTTTTTTTTTTTCTTGTAGAAGGTTAATCTTTGTGCTTTTATTATCCACCCATCTTTGCTACTAAGTTATAATGAAGGATAAGTCTATGTGGCCTCAGCACTATGATGGTGAGGGACACCGAAATCACGCAATCAACAATCAAATCCAGGAGCAAAGAAAAAAATGGAAACAATGATCTGATCAACCTCAGCTGATATCGTGGGATGAATCCAAACCAATAAACCAACATGTTCAATCCAAAACTGCTTTAAAAGTCCTTCACAGAAAGAAAGCTTCTGGTTTAAACCTGCTGCTTATGATATTTTTAATGTTTAAAGTTTAATTTGCAAAATTACGATTGACTCTCATTCTTCCACTTTTTGAAAAATAGCAAAGAACACAAGAAATCCGGCCAGTGGTGTCTTGCCAATAGAGGGTGCTGAGGTACTACGAAATAATATCGATTGAACATGTTCAACATGTTTTAAATATTCATTAGCAGAAAAGTACATGTAGAAAAACAATCAAGGTGCTTCCCAGCCAATGAGCACTTGTCAAAAGCAGTTTTCAAAAGGTTTTAGCTGACATCTGCCTGGACACACATGCTTCCAACAAAATGAGACGTCGTCTAAGTGAACAAAGATCTAGGAAGCAGCTGACTTGAAGGCAGCAGTCTAATCTATTCTCTTCGGATTCTCCTTGTGACCTAGACGCTCCCCTTTTTATCTGTAGTATATTAGTATTTTAACACTTTTTAACAGAATTCCCGACTGTAACTCATAGTCACACCCCCCCCCCCCCCCCCCCCCCCAAGCGCTGCTCAGCCGTCCACTGATATTTGTAGTTGAGGAAGATAACAGTAGCCTCGTAAACCAGACCCGCCCACTCCTCATCCACATTTGGATTTGGAGTTGGGCTTAGTCTGGATAGGAGCCCATAGAAACTTCGTGCTGGGGGTGTCGGTTACTCCTTTGACTGACAGCGTACTTCAGCCAATCAGCGCTTCAAAACAAATACGTCATCAAAATGCGTTTGCTTCTCTAAGGGTTAGCATTAGCTCGTTAGCTCTAGCTTCCCTACACGCAAAGACACGCGAAAATGTCTTTTCCTGTTAGAAACTCACCAGGCGCAGACTCTTGCTCTTGCTTGATTGTTATAATACTTGGTATTTTGGCTATAATTTTACTTATTGCAGCTTTCAGACGATGGTTAAAGTTAAAGTCCATCATCTCCGCTACGCGCTGTGATGGCGTCACTTCTGGTTTAGCCACCGGAATTCACCAAAAAAATTTGAAAACAAAAAGCGGCAACGCTGATTTGCTCGGTCGTTTCACGATCAGTCTAATCCCTTTCTATGGGCTCCTACCCAGACTGAGCCCAACTCCAAAAATCCAAATGCGGATGAGGAGTGGGCGGGTCTGGTTTACGAGGCAAAGATGACAGTGCGTTAAAGTGAAATTGCAAGACCTCAATTAAAATTGATTTTTTTTTTTTTATAAAAATAACCCTTTCACTGTCAGTTCATTGTAGGAACAAATGAAGGTAAAGGAGCTAAGTCCAGAGTGATTCAAAGATCCGGCAGCATGCCTTGTGATTGCAGACAACCTTATAACCATGAGAACTCTCGTTCAAGTCCAGAGAATCCCACAGCTGGATCTGTTGTAAATAGCATACTTAATTTAACAGTTTCTCGGTCTATTTTTTCAATGTGTCTGCACTAAAAGATTCTGGACAACGACTAGTGCACAAGACGTAAAAGCCGATCAGAAAAATCATGAGGGACTGAAGTAAGGCTGACTGCCTGACACTGACTCTTGTTTATAAGATTAATAAGGTATTCTAATGACTGTAATCCAATTCAAAAGAAAAGTTAGGCAATTCCAAAACAGTTGTTTTCTTGAATCATTTACTTTCTTCACTGGAATACCTTGAGGCTGCAGTCTGGGACCCAGCTTTCATTATAGCATTAGTGTAATCAGTACACCATGATTCCAACACATTGCATTTGTGTACAAGGATTGAAAGCATATTTGGTCTATGTTTTATTTGCTATTAGGTGAGTTATGGAAGACATTTTGATGAAGAACACTAAAAATTGTCTAAATCCCCTTTTCAACATCATTTTAAGGCCCAAAAAAATATGTTTCTCATTTCCCTAGACAGTCCTGCAGTGACTTGCAGCAAAACCCTCCCATTACTTATTGCAAATGGCCAATGCAGAGGAAGGGATTAACTAAGCACACATTTAGAGCTATGGAAAAATGGACAAGCCTGCAGATTTATTGGCATTTATTATGGTTGTTCTTGTTTTAAGTGTAAAACCCCCTCTAAACTGCATCATTGAATAGGCTGTTGCTCTGCCTCGCACAAACCATTAGCTGGAGAATTTATGCATTTAATACATTAGAATAGAAAATGAATCCAAAAAGAAAACGCCATGAGGGAACACATTATCTTTCCTGTCGGCAGTTTTCTGGTTCAACATTTGGCAGCCTCGTCAGTAAATGAAAGAATTATTTCAATTATTGTACGGCATTAAATTATAGTTTGTGGAGAAAGTGGTGACAGGTCTGCAGAGCTAGAACACTTCCCCTGCCTCTGGCTTCTCTGTCAGTTTTAATGAAGAAACCCCTCTGCACTACACAAAGCGAGACAGACAGAGAGAGAGAAGAGGTTTAGTTCACCGATTCTCAAATTTGTTGCAGTGACTGAGCTGAGTATCCGTGTGTTGTTTAAAAAGAAAAAAAAAATCCTTGAAGGTCAACTGAATCAGTGGGAGCTTCCATTGTCCCAAAATCTAGACAGGGAGATGAAAGAAGAGCAAAGTATTCTCTCAGCGGCTACAAATTAATTGAACCCATTTCCTACTGTTGAACATACTTACAGCATGTTGTACCATTAATAGCTCCAACGTGCAAAGGTTTGCCATAGGGTTTGAAGCTCAAATCTGACTTGCTCTTGCACATATTCCCTCAACAAACATTAGGGAATGTCATGTGGGGAAATATATTGCTATTATGCCTGCTAAGAAAAACACCTAGGGGCAGGCATATCCTCCTTATGCTTGCGTTAGCTCCCTGCTAGCTGCCCTGTCCTTTCGCACACAATGCCCTCTATAAATAGAGAATAAACGAGAAGCCAGTAGTTCCTCCATTGTAATACCATCCCATCCATACAGATATCAAACTGTCTGATCCCTGCAGCATTTAGCCAAATTAAATACCACCTTCATTAGCAAGCCAACACCTATCATCATGCAAAACACTCCAGGTCCCAAGGACACACCACTAACTGGGCTGGCAAAGCTTAAAATAAGTCCACACACGCCACAAAAGCTCGCCTTCATTTGTATGTTACTAATGTGCCAGCTTCACTCACCGCACATGGCTCGCTGCTCCCAACACATGGTGAGTAATTGCCAACACTCGACCTCCATGCTGCACTTAATCAACATGGTAACACCATGGGGATAAATTCAAGAACAATACAGCCAGAATAATTCATATATTGGTCAACAGAGCTAATGCGCAAAGTGCTGTGGATCATCCAAGTGTCACATGATTCAGTGGCAAGGTTACTGTATGTGATCTGAGAGAAATACCAATTCAGCCCCGACGGAGAGAAAAGAGCAATCTTACACCCTTACAGGGAATAATGCAATAATGCCCAAATATTCAAGCATCCTGTTTGCTTTTTGGGATCTTTCTTGATGCAGTCAAGCCTCATAGTTGCTCTGTTTTATTCTCATTGATAGACAGTGATTACAATAATCTCTTTGACCTTTTGAAGACTTGTCCTATCTATTTGTCTTTTGATGCTTTTAGGACTCCAAGATGTGATGAAAGAGTGGACTGATTGTATTCATGAACTGAACGTATGCTTTAGGTTCAAAAGCCCTGTTCATCATTGTACAGTTGGCCCATTTGTCTCCATTCTCACCTTTGACCCGCAGGCAAATGGTGATAAAAGCACCCTTCATTGCATTCGACAATAAAAGCAATAGGCAGTTCTCGAGTCAAGCAGCACAGTAAACAAACATAAATAAAAGAGAGTGGGAATCAATGAAAGAGGAAGCACTGTAAAGCAGCACACGGAGCTCAAAGCTGATACACTAACACTCAAGTGTTGCCATCAGTGCAACAGAGAAAAATACACCGCTTTGCAACAAACAGTAAAGCACTATACGGCTGTTCAGGCCTATGCAAGCTATCACCGTTGTTCAAGCAGTTTTTCAAGCTGTGTTTCAAATGGAACATACCAGTAATTCAATAAAACGATGGTTTACGTCCTTCAGAGGTACTCATCACTGATTTTGTTCAACATCACAGACCGCATTGGCCAATTTTTAAATTGTTGTACAAGTGACTTTTTCTATCGCCTCATCAATTTAACTGAAACCGAGCTGCAGCAGGTAGACAAATCGCAGCGACTTTCATATCTGTCTTTTGCCTGAGTGCCGCTCAGCAGGTGGCCGCAGAGAGCAGCGGACCAGCTGGACGAAAAATCACCGCACAAGAAAAAATGAACTGGCTTCAGAAAGTCTGTGCTGAACCCTGCACCGGCACATCGTTCACATTATCTGAAGCATTTGCTTTGCACTGGATGTCTTTACAACTTGTGACATGGAAAATAAAAACAGTCGAGCTTGACCTTCCTCTTCTATCATCTTCCCTTTCCCCTGCTCCAATCATCCACCCTATAACGGATTAGCTCAGAGGAAGACCCATTTCCTCCCTGAGGCTGCTAAAATATTAATCAAAACACAGAGGAGTGTGCAGCGGCTCCCAAGATGCATGTCTTCTAATGGTAATACATGGGGAAGGCAGAGAGGGAGGAGTGCTGCCTGTAATAGCCTCACAGAGGGGGAGGAGAGGAGGAGGGCCAGAGGTGACAGGGGCTTTCACAAGGGACAAAGAGAATGAGAGAGGGGGGATAGAGAGGCAGGAAGAGCGCGGAGACATGAGGTGTGTGGCGAATCGACGAAGAGAATGCAGTGATATGGGCCACTTCAGAGAGATAGTGAAGATCAAAGAACTATCATTGCCTCTCACTACCCATTTTATGCGCTTACAGAAGCTGAAGATAGCCTTATGTGAAACTTCCAAGTATGAATAATAGATAACAAACCATACAAGTAGCCAATTTAGCTTAATATTGCTCTTGCTTATCGGCAACTCCAAATATTTGTCTGGGTTTGCGTATGTAACAGAGAGATAGAGTAAGGAGAAAGACATTATGGGTTTAACAAGCACTTCTTTACCTTCTGAGAGACGGAACGTAAGGTGCCAGGTGGTCCGTGCGAGCAGTGAGCGGCATTTCTCTCATGGGCCAAATCTAAGCCCGTTTTTTGCAATGATCCACCGTCAGCGGGGAAAAATGATAGGGAGTATCCATGTTGGCGACACGGTAATCATGTAACTAAGCTTTGTTGCGGTAAGGGGAGACTAAAAGGGTTATTTCGGGTAATTTTTCACGCCCGTCGACTAGTCTTTCTGCTACTAGGTGATTCAGACACGTTGTCACTTGTCATGTTTTATGAGAGAATTTGGGCAGCACGCTGGCTCGCTGAAAACTGTGAAATCAAGGCAAGCATGCACATGGCAGAAAGCCTGCTGTCTGCACAAATGAAACACAGACACTTTAAATCTGACAACTAGAATACTAAGTCTGTTCAACAAAAACAACACACTGATTTTATGGGGAATGCAAAACTGTATATCCTCTGGGGTCATCTTCTACTAACCTGCAGACAGCTGTGACTTGTGTTTCACTACCTGGTAATTAGGGAGGAGCGGAGCCTTCGAGGACCGCACACTCGCAGCGCTGCCACAGCCCACCTCCGTTCAACACGCTCCCGAGAGAGATGGCCGTTTTGTGAAAGGTGACACAACTCAGTGACCGCTGTCTACCTGACCATGTCGATAATGAGATGCAACTCAAGCTCCATTGTATTCAAATGAGTCTGCGCGTGACAGTAATGTTGAAGAGAACCCACAGGAGAGAGAGATGGACATTAACTTTTCCCACGACAGCACCTACACTTCCGTAAGACAAAAAAACCAAGTGCCCAGCCAAGAAAGAGAAAGCAATAGCACAGACTCATTCGTTCACCCACTTTCTTTGTGTCTCACAAAGATGCATGGGTAAGGGGTGAAAGTGGCCTGTCCCAGTCATGGGCCCTTTTGTCTATTGTGTTGCTTTGCCTAATGTAAACCGATAAAGCTGGCTAACCTTGTGGGCCCAATCAATGCTTATTTAGAATACAATTGATTAACAGTTCTGATTATTGATTATGTCATCCCACTCAAGATATGCCAATGGCTCTGATAGGAGGTTACCCTGGAACAGATAGGCCTTTCCACTGGGCTACTGGACACACACAGAATGCGGGCTCCTCCTCGACAAAGGGAGTACCGGGAGTTCTATAGCATGTCTTTCTCTCTCAGATTCAGACATGCACACACAGCGCGCACGCCTCCATTAACACACAAAGACTGACGACAGTAGTACTCTCTGTTGACACAGGGTAATGTCTGCTCATCTGAGACATAAACATCGAAATTAACACACCATCTGTTCCTGCAGTGTGCCCAGTGGCCATTCTAAAATTTCATCACCGTGAACATGTAGCATATAGCTACATACAGCTTTTCTGAGACACAATTTCAATTTTGTCTTGTTGGCAAGCATCATCGCAGCACCACATTCCCCCTTAATTAGCTGGAGTGGGTAAAAGCAGCAGTCAGACACATACAGTTACAAAACATTACATCAACGGCTAATTAGAAACACGAGTCAATGCACCATTCATTCTTCAGGTGAAGACTTCAAACACCCCACTGAGTATTTCTGCAGATCAGTGCGTCATTATTTCAGTTACCACGATGTAACTTTGTGAGATAATAATCTTCAGAGTTCTGTACCTTTACCACATCGACTTACCTTTATATTCAAATGCAAAGTTGGACATTTTGGCCAAGAATTCTGATTGCAAAACCAAATATCACCACTTTACAGGAAGCTTGTGCGTGTGTTTGTGTAGATAGAGAGATGGACAGAGACGTCTTGAAAGACTAAAACGTAACATCCCCCATGCATTCATATTTATTGTATGAGCTCTTTTTTATGTTGAGCAAATTCTAGTGAACTCAATATTTAAAAATGTCCCAGAAAAGTGGAGAGGAAAGCTGTTGGTGTAAGTTATTTGTACTCACTGACTGTTGTTCACCATCAGTCATCATGGCTGTGTTGAGTCTTCTGGAGTTCAACCCTAAAAGAAAAGATAAATGCATTAGGCAAAGTTAGTTACACAAGCACCTCTGCATCCCTTGTTTGTAAATAATGTAAAAGTATGAATTTCCCAGAAAAATTGCTACTTAGTAATAATGAGTTTAACTTTCATCCAAAACATTTCTTTTCAGCGTGTGGTTGATAAACAAAACCTTTTCAATCACTGAAGTGTGCTGAATTCACGGTGACTTGGTGAAACTCCTTAAAGCACAGAATATCTAAGATTTACCCCAGCCTGCGATGACAGATTTGGGGAGACACACCGATTCAACCCCAAAACTGAGTTTACTGAAAACCGAGACCAGACCAACAAGCAAAGTCAAGTGTGTTTTTCGCTGGAAGCAGAAATGTAAGTAAGGCAAGTAAGATCGATCACAAAGAACAAAATCTACATGTCAGGAACTCGTCAACCACTGTCTCTGTGCTGCCTGACAACTCGCCTCCTGAACATGTGACATACTGTAGACAGTGGATGAGGCTGGATATCTTTAAAACTATTTCCTCATATGCTCGGTTCATACCACACCATTTGGAAACTCTGAGCAGACTGCCATGCCTATTGTTTGAAAACTTGTCTTCCATCTAATCACTCAAACACAAGACAGGACTGATGAAGTGCTGCTGAGTCTTTCATTATGCTCCTCCATCTCTGCAGAGAACATCTGAAGCTCTGCCATCGTGCGTCTCGGGTTATTTGTCACATTCCTGACCGAGCACCTCCTTCCTTGGTTCCTCAGTTTGGTTTGGCTCTGCAGCCAACTCTAAAGAGGTTTAGCAGTGTAATATTTTGTCCACTTCAGGATTATTAATGGTCGCTGCGCTGCTGCGGCGCTCAATCACTGAGGGCTACAGAGCCTTCACGGCTCTTTTTCATCCTGACATGCAGCATGAACTGTGGTAGAAAAAAAAAGGGCAATTTTATCAATGAAAGGCTGGCTCTATGACACGAACTGTGTAAGAACATGGAGATTCAATCCAGAAATAAGTGGTACAAATCCAATATCATGATCAAGACACCTTTTTTTTCTTGCAAGGACTTTGATTTCATGTTATAATATGAAATTTAAAGGGGGGAGGATGGAAAATCATGGTTTTAACTGAATGGACTGTAATGTCACAGAAGTTACATCGTTACACAATAACAACACATCACTTCACATCTTACAAACAGTTTTGTCATAAAACCATTAATGAGCATAAATCAAATTAACTGAACATCATGTTTGAACCAAGCGCCAACCACCGCCGGTAAAAAGTGAAGATAATGTGGAAGTGCAGAAAAGCTGTAATTCTGTGGAGATTCCAGCAGGGGGCGATGATGTTGGTTTCAAAAAGAGCCTGGGTCTCATTGGAACCCATTTTAAAATTCTACTCGACTTGACTAGATTCTGATTTTCACATAAATCATCTGTTGATTTTATTTTATGAGTTAAAGTTATGCATAAGCCACCTATCACAGCGCCTCCTCTGTTCACGTGATGCAGTCACGTGACAGGCTGGACCAATCACATTTACATCCGGTTTCAAATGTTCAATACGGAGACGTCCTGCGCAAATCAACACCCGGGATTTCAGAACGCCATGGGTGACCTCAAGTAAATTTTAAAAATCTTTTATATACAATCAATTGTTTGAATTGATTTGCCCCCAGTTTGTGGCAAATGTGCAGTTAAGCCCTAACTTACAGGAGTGGCGACACACCTGCAACTGCTGTGATCCGAGAGTCACTGTAAAAAATGCATTTGTTTTCACCAGAGGCAACTCGATGAATCACTCCACTTAGCACATCAAATTTTAAAGGTCTAATACACGATTTTCTCGAAAAGACGAAGCCCCACGTCTGTTACTCACCTTTTGAACAACGCGCATGCGCCAGACCATCCGCCCGGCTCTCCTGCTTCTCCCAGGAAACGCGGAAGTGTACGAGCGCGACCTCCTCTTCTCTGGCGTGCACGGCTCTGTTTACAGTTTCTGCGATCCGCCTCACTCATAAATAAAGCTTTTTTTTCCGAAACAGTTACAGTTTCATTATGTCGGACTCGCCATCGGTAAGTACTAGCTCAGAAGCTCACCGGCTACATAAACACTCTGAATGCGCATGCGCAAAAGGGAGAAGCTGATTGGGCGCAAGCACGTAGAACCGCCTTACGAAAGCAGCTCGTCAGAATGATTGACAAACAGACCCACCAATTATTTAGGTGATCCACCCGGAAATCAAAATGTTGTATTACACCTTTAATATACGATTTGCTTTATAAACCAGGTTGAGCTACACAAAGGAGAATAAATGCAAGACAAGATGATCCAACATCAAAAGCAAAGCAGATCCAGTATTCAAGTTGAATTGCCTGAGTAGAAGTCAGAAACGTGCCACTAAAGTTTATTAAAATGTGTGAGAAAGTATGCCGTCAATGTCTCAATGTCAGTAACACAAAATTGTTAAGAGTACGAAAATAAAACTTAAAGGAAATAGTGTAATAATAATCATTACAAAAGCTTAACAAGACCCCCCCCCCCCGCCACCCCACGAAAAAAAAAAAAAAATCAAACAACCAGCAGACTCCAGTGAATTAAAGGGTTTAATTTACTCTAGAAACAGCAAGACGTTCAAATTTTGTGAGACTGAAAATTAGACATTAGTTCCTTCTCCTTCTTTTGAGTCTTTGAGTCAAAGAGCCAGTGAGAGGGTCAGCTCAGGTTGCACAGTTCACTGTTGAAGGAAATGTTAATTCTTTCGACTAACTTTCCAACACCGTTCCAAAATGTTCAACTTCTCTGTAGAACTTGATGAAATAATCTCAGGTATGAATCATCCCGACTCTCGGTTCTTTGCTTCTCATTTTCCGCGACGCAGCGAGGACGGTCCCTCGTGAAGCAGCAGCTGCTGCTGACCCGTGCTGATGAAGGAAGGCGGGACACTGCAGGAGCGGTGTTTTTTGGGAGGTGGGGACGGCCGTGCTGTCTTATTGTTCGGTCAGCAGTGCGAGGCTAGCCCCTGTCAGCCAGCCAGTGTTGAGCTCGGCACTTTGCATATGGGGGCTCTTCCGTAATGAGCCGCTATGTATGGGTATCATGTGAGATATCTGAGCTAGCGCTTACTGTTCCACGGTCAAGGTCAAAGCAGACCCACCCCCGCCCCGCCCCCACCGAGTCCCCCATCCTATCCATCACCTGAGAACACAGACCGCAGCGAAGCTCACATTCCAACCCCTCTGGACATCCTCACACCAATCTGGAAGGACTGTAATTTTTTATGACGACCTCTGTTTATTGTACGTGTCAATATACTTTCCAGATACCACACAAAGGAAAACCCACAAAGTCCACTACAAAGAGTACTCTGAAAATACTGGGGGGAGTAACAGATTATTTGATCCACAACTTTGAAACCTAAATCAGAGGCCAAGTTGTGAGGAGTGTGTGGTCGCTGGTAAGCAGCTCCAGAAGACTGTGCGGGGTAACTGTTTGTGGTGTAACATAATAGCGTATTTATCTTCGCTTTCCTATGTGCGTGTTGAATGTTTGGTCTTTGCAGCACGTGCTATCAACATGTCAACAGAGGATACCTATTGTGGCTTCAAGTAGTAAAGACGGAGGCCTGAGTGCAGAGGACCCTGGGACCATCTGACCATAACCCCACACCTTCCCAGTGCTTCCGTCCCCACAGCAATCAATAGACTGCCCTCCACCTCCGATCACGTCAAGTGTTTTGCTAAAGCAGAAGCTCTTACTTTATATATGCACTAATTTACCTAAACTTTTAACAGATATTTGTTTGAGCCCTTTAGAAGCAAATTGATCAATGTGAAATCAATCCAAACCAAAATATTCCCATTTGTCACATGACAGCGGCAAATGAATTACCCAGCTATCAAAATCTCCCCACCTCACCCAGCAGATCCGGGACCAGCCCTGAACCCAGCAGATCAACTTTGCAGACGGTTGGTAAAGCTGTGCTACAACGAGCTGCGCGGTAAAAGGGCAGGCGGAGCTGATTTGCACATCGGGCACGACTTTCTGGAAGATGACTGGATTACACCAGGTGTGAGAAATCTGTGTGGCGAGCGCGGACAAATGAAAAGGAAAAATGAGCGAGGAGAGATGGATTTCCTGCCATTTGTGATCTATGACCAATCGGCTGTCCATCTCCAGATTCGCTGTTAATGGCTATCGGCCGAGATTTAAATCCTTTCCTTTGTGCATCCCCCTTAAATCAATAAATTGGCAACCGTTTGATTGAATGCTCATCCATTGTGTTAAAATGAGGCCGAATGAGTTTTGTCCTTTTGAGCAATGAGTTTATTTTCTGTGCAGCTTTACAGATGTTCAAAAGAGCAACTCGGTTCAATCATCAATAAGTTAAAACAAATTCAGTTTTAATTAATTTGCCTGAAAACAGTTGATTTGAACACAAATGTTCAGAAGAAACTTGCCGTCAGCTCAGATCACCCAGCATGCATCATGTGCCCTTCGCCCATTTTTCTCATATGATATCAAATGATCAATATGTATTAAGGAATATGAATGATTATGCATCCAAACTGCCATGAGACAGTGGAGACAGACTGTTCTTTTAAAAGGGCAAAAAGTAAAGTCATATAAAAATCATGATAAAAAGTGTCAGGGAAAAAAGGCAGAAATAAAAAATTGAAAGTGAAGAAAATGAACAACAATGCCATATATTCAATAACTTAACCAAGATATATTTGTATTCCTTTAATTTTTTTGTGGTAGCTTTCTGTATGTTTGGCCAAACTGTCTGGATGGACAGATTTTTTTTTTTTTTAATATACACGTGTGAGCGCAAAGAAACGTAATGTTTTAATTCAACCTGGAATAATTTTAATTATGTGCATTTAGCTCATAACTGGGAAAAAGAAAATACACATGAAGCCATTCGTTCACAAAAAATCATTTGTCTATTGTTACTAGTTATTAAAGTATAGGCATGTGGTTTCCTTAGTTTCTGACTCTTTCCATAAATAAAGGGAAAACAATTAATCATATAGTTCAAAATCTGTGATGATCTAAGCCTTTTTTTTTTTTTTTTTTTTTTAAAGGGACACAAATTTTCTTACATTTAAAATAAACCCAACAGCATTAAGAAAGGTATCATCAAAAAAAGAAGCATTTCATTTTGACTCACACAGTCTCACAAAATATCTTTCAGTGAATACATGAAGGAAAGAGAAACACTTCAGGTACTCCCTTTACAGGAGGATCGGCTGCAGCTTGATGAAATGGATCCTTTTAATTTGCATCTCATACCAACCATAATGTGGACTATTTCAATTGGTGAAGAAAAAGAAAAGATTGAGAGTGTTTTAGCCGAGGCATTTACTGACAGGCTATGAAAACACACTCACCGCTGATAGATTGATGCTCAAATTAGTATTCTAACAAAACAATCAAATTTAGTGAGCCTAAATTAGGGAGAGAGGAAAGAAAACAACAGCACCCATGGATACCTGCGTAAACAAAGACAGAGCTTTGAATGCCTGCAGTTAAACAACAATGCCCTCTATTGGTGCGACGCTGCAGCTGTTTCCCCCAACAAAGGCCATCACACTCGCAGCAGACTGATGTACTTTCCAGCACACTCAGCAGAAACATCACATTGAAGTGCAATCACTTCGAGCCTCAAAGACGGCCCTTATTAGCCCACTAACTACCACAGAATGCTTTATTATTAATTTACAAATGTTATTTAACTATAACAGTCATTACCGCCATAATCAAGGGGGCTTGTTAGAGATTTAAAGTGTATTAATTAAAGCGATAATGAATGAAAGCCGCGCTAGGTAGGAGCACGTGTAGCCGGCGCGCCTCAAGCGTTAAGGGGGCTGCAGACTCACAGGGAGCTTCTGCGAGGTTGGACACGCTACGTGCGCGCGCACAGGCGTGCATGTACATGTGTGTGCGCCTACGTGAATGAGGATGGTTTACAGGATCAGTGGAGGAGCTCTTGACAGGAATGCACATTGAGCCTCTCGTCTCCCTGTTGCTCTCTCTACTGAACCGGAACAATGGTGTAGACAAACAGGGGCGCCCTGGAGAGTGTGGCAAGCTAAGTGAGTGTGCACAGGGGTTTAATATGACAGCTACACCCTTCCACTACTGGTTCAGGGTGAATAAATGTCCTAGATGTCCATCTGCACACGTGTGTGGGTTCAGGGCGAATTATACTGCTTCACGAAGGAAAAAAGGAAAAAAAAAAAAACTGAAACACAGTTCAGGTGAATTACTTTTGAATTGTGATGTTGGCAGCTGGAGGCACACAGATCAGGCAAAATGCGAAAAGTTGACTGATTTTGATATTAAAGGAGATTTTAACTCCTTACAGAAGCCCCAGACAATATAGGCTCCAGAGTATACAACAGCAGGATTAATGCTTCAGAGAATTTAAAATTTAGTCCACTAAATTTAGAAAGTTAAAAATACAGGAAATAATATTTATTGGTTGATCTAAATATAATTAACAATGCTTGCAAAACTGAAGTCAGAATTAAACAGCATCCCTATAGATACATTAGTGAGGGATTTCGTGTTAAGCAGTTCCATTATGATGGATTTTGAGGCTTGTCTGCACACTTCCCTGCTTGCGCGGATGAAAAACGGTTATCTTTTGGTATACTTACACCTTCCTGCCAAACAACCTCCCAGAAGACCATAAAACACTCGCAGACAGGGCGCGAGGGTGGAGGCAACAAGGCAAAGCCAGAATAGATGGAGAGGAATGGTAATAGCTGAGCTATGTTAAATGGGATCATGGCAAAGATTTGCAACTGCTTCTTTTACAAACGCTTTTGTCAAAGTTAGAGAAATCTCTTGGAGAGTATATTTTTTTTCTCAAAAAGCAAAAGGGGATCTGCACTGTTGAAAATGTTCATGAATAATTTTGTTACACTTCATTTTCAAGTGCCACAGAGAAAATTACAGGAGGTAACCTTCAATGGCATTTTGAAAGCCTTGAGTGGGAAGTCATGCGATGCAGCCAAAAGACGTTATGATACATACCTGAGCAAAGCTATTAGTTCGAGTCCCATCCCCCTTTTATTTCAATTAAAGCGCCGTCTTTGATTTAAAGGGATCGGAATCTAGTGTGTCTTTGATCTGTAACCACAGGATAGGCAGGAAAATAAGAGCGCCTTAAAAGGGGTATAAAAGAAAGTTGTGATTCTAGAAGAGGGTACAACTTCTGCCCCTGCTGCAGTTTACATTTTCACAGGAGTATCTCAAACACACCACACGTTTGGTTGACAGCAACGAATCAAATAATCTACAATAAGCACCATGAAAAAAATAACATTTTGTGTCGTTTGTTTGAACCAGATGGAAAGAGCTACTTCTTCTTTTTTTTAATTTCTCTACCAATATAATGATTAATTGAATATTTGCAAATACAGAGTGACATTTTTGACTTATTTAAAAGTGCATACACTAAGTGAATTATAAAGTTCTGATTCAAATCATTTGCTTCATGACTAGTTTGAGGGGATTTATTTTAACGCAATGTCCAGAAAAAGTGTGATAACTGCTTCTGCCCCTTTTCCAAGATAACATGTTTGAACAGCAGACAGTTATTTCATATCAGTCTGTTGTGAGAAGCCAATGTTAAAAATGTGTGACATTCTTATAAAATTTATCCATCGTGAAAGAAGACTTGAGTAAATTCTGTCTCCAAAATGTGGTCTTGAATTTTATTAAATAACAGAAAAACTATTGTTTATTATCAACAAAACACATTGTTTTAGAACTAAGTACACAGAATGTTTCAGTAAAACATGACCTAATAAACAATTTTAACAAAATAAATAAAAAGCAGACTATTAAGTAAAACTGTAACAGGTGAGAATTTCACGCAAAACACTGTGTAAACTTTTGAAGTAAAAGTCTTCTATGGCCACAAATAATGTTTCCCTGAAAGCTCTCAGGTTTTCATACACAGCAAAATTATATTGTTTTGATTATGAAACTGTCTCATCACTCATTCTACTCTACGTCAGATTCCTACAGTTGAATTTTCCTTTTCTCCAAATGATTCCTAGAGTATAACGACTATCGACTAACGATTACGAGAGAACTAGAATAGAAAGTACAGATATTCATGTTCAAATGTATCGACACGACTTCACTTGATTTCAACATGAAGTTACGATAAAAACTTGAAGAAATTAGTGTTGTACCCTCCAGTGGTAGAAGTTCTGGTCCCTCTATTACCCATCAGCCAATGCAGGGACAACTCCGTACATGACAGCCTCAGTGTAAAGGACTGTGGTTAGTGTCACCCTGCAGCGCGCTGGCTCATGGGCTGGTAACAGCCTTTGTATGAAAGAAAAAAAAAAACATCAGAATGCACCATGTTGGCTCCCCAGCAAACAACAAACGCTCCCCAGTAGCCTGGGCGTCCTTTGATGTGCTGCTGAGCAGCGCAGGGACCACACAAAGAAGAGGAACACAATCGGTCATCTGTTAGCGAGGGAGCAGCAGGCTTCAGAGCCAGACGAGGGTCACTCAAGACTGGCTCCAAACACAGGCGTTCAGAGACGGACCGCACCAGAATCAAACATTCATACTGTTACAGGTAATGATGGGACAGACGACTCCAAACTCTGTCCCCGTATTCCATAATAGTATTTCAGAAGAGTTTTAATTTCATGAACATGCCTGTATTAAAAATCTAACTGTTTCTATTTGATTGAAATGCCGTTTCCTCAAAGCTCGGGGGTCTTAAAAGATTGTGTTCTATTGTGCTTTATCCAACTGATCCAGCCAATCTCAGACGACTCTGGGTAAAGGTAGAACGGAGCCTTGACAGGTCGCCGACTGATCGCAGGGGAAACGCGGAGAGACGCAACTAAGCACACTCGCACCAGTCTGAAAATAAGATGCGCAAATGAATCTCGACGCACGCTTTTGGACTGTGGGGGAAGGGGAACCAAAAAAAGCCAGGATCTCTCGCTGTGAGGCGAGACAGCGAACCACCACACCGTGCAACCCACGGGTTGTGTCATGCCTGCTTTTACTTAATCTCTTCTCTCTTCCCTGCTGTCTATTCAAATGTCTCCCCAGTTGTCTCCTTATTTCTGAAATCTGGGTAAGGAAGTAATTACCACACAGATTTAATAATTCTGGTGTTTGTAGTGAATAATATTAATCCATTTAATCAGTGTTCCGTGACTCATGTGGCTCTTGAAACACTTTCACACCTTTTCGATCAGCTCTTTATATGATGCAAGCATGCATATTAAAGCAAGGCAGCCAGCTGTGAAAACAGCTTAATTAGCAGTAATCACTTCTGATGGAACATGTTTCAATGATTTGCCTCCATTAGGGATGCCTTATTTCTCTTATTGTATCAGCCAACTGCTGCCACACAGAGCCAGGTGAGGCTGGTGGAGCCGTGAGCAAATCCCCGGGGTGGAGATTTACAGCCAAATGCCTTCTCAACAATGTCAGCTTCCACTGACAGTTCAGAGAAAGACTTCTCTTTTCGACACTGACGGTAAACAGACGATACACTCGCAGAGAAAGTGTCACCTTCTCAAAGAGATGAGCGGAAATGTTATTGATATTTTTTTCCTTGTCCAGCCTGAGGCCGATATGAAAGGAGGAAGCCCGCTGTATCCAGGCCCAAACATCAAAAGCACAGTAGGCAACAAGGAGTCCGCAACTCCCACAAATCAAACCCTCAGTGCATTGACCCAGTGCCTGCAGAACTGGTGATGAAGAAAAGAGAAATCAATGGTATTAACAAATCGTTGATGTCCGAGACAAAAGAAAAGGAATGTGCGGCTCGGAGGGTTGATTTATGGCACCCGATCTCCCAGTCTAACCTGACGCAGGTAGACTGATCACAGCAACTTTTTTAAAGAAGGACAAGAACCCTGACTGACAGGACAGTCTTCAACAGGTGAACATTTCAACGGGACACTGTTCGAAATTTACCATTTCAAAACCAGATTATTTAATGTCTGTGAAATAGATCTCAAGAGATCTCAAACCCAAAGATTTGTTTTGTTTTTTGTTTGTTTTTTTCACTAAGCATCCACACTGAATCTTTCTAGGCTTTTTTTTTTTCTTTTGTTCAGTACTAGATTTTTTTTTTCCAATTTAAGGAGAAAAAGTCTAAATCAGTTGTATACGTATTATGGCCCAAATGCAAATTAGGGCTTATTAACCTTTTTTCCCTCCCCAGCAAGTATCAAGCATTAATTATTTACAATGGTGCCTGTATTTTTGGTAGGTCATAACAGCCAGTGAGGAAAAACAGACATTAAAGGTTTGAATGAGTGTGACGTAGAACAAATTGTGACAGATCAATGACTTGGTCGGAGTATCTCCAAAACTGCAGAGGGTGTGAGGCGTTCTCAGTCTGTGACCATCAGAAATATTTGTGGGAAGAAAGATTAGAGGCAGGCGGATCGCAGACAGTCAGCTCTCAATGATGCAAGTGGGGAGAGATCCAACCCATAAGCTAATGTAGCTCAAACTGCTGCAGTTTCATGCTGGATCTGATGAGGAGGAGGAGGCTCATCACCGCTAGTTCAATAGAGAGAGTATCAGGCAGCCGGTCATATCGTTAGGACTGATATATGTACTCTGACCTGCAGCAAAGGAGGTATCAGAGTTCACGTAATTGTAGACAGTTTTGACGTTGCTGATTTTTATGTTTCCAATTAAGGCTGAATGATATGGGGAAAATATTGAATTGCGATATTTCCCCCCAATATTGCGATTGCAATATAGAATGTGATATTTAATTTAGTCTATTTTTTTAAAGAATGAATTGTTTCAATGTTTAAACATTTCTTAGCAATTATGTCCTCCAATATTGCAATTGCGATTAAATATGTGATTATTTTAATAAGCCGGAACAAGTTAGAAGAATTCATTGTTGGTATAGTCCACTTTCTATATGAACTAATTCAAACTGAAGTTCAGAAATTTAAAAAATGAAGTAGTTCAGTTTAGAATTAGTTCAGCTGTTTCTCTGCAGTTTTCGTTTCCGTCTTCATGCTTTGCAATGTGTGACGAGGAGCGACTCTGTAGTGGCTGGTGTTGCCAAGTTGGGAGGTTTTCACTCTACACATTAAGAGCTGTTGAGCTGGGTTTTCGTCTGGAGGCTCTCTCACAATCTGGCGCTCTCTTGAACAAAGTTAAACTGCAGAGCGCCCTAACCCTAACCCTGTCTTTAAATGAACACATTCAGTCGCATGCTACTAGTATTACCCTGTGATGTAGCGATGGTAGCGTAGCATGCTCTGCACAACACCTGACGCAGCGAAGCACCTTCTTCTGGAAAACGAAAGCAATGGTGCGTTCACACCGGACGCGTTGCAAGCTTCACGGGCGTCACTGACGCCTCAAAGTTGACACATGTAAAGTGTGGAATTCGACGCGTGTTCAAATCTACACATGACGCTTGCAACGCTCGCGACGCGTGGCAGCTCATTGGCGGGAGACTTTGAATGTAAAAGCAACGCCCGTGATGCCTGCAGCGCGTCCGGTGTGAACGCGCCATAATTCCTCAGTACCAACATGTTGTTCCTCCACATTTATTCTCAGTTTTGTCAGGGTGTGGCTGTTCCGTCAGGCCAGAGGATATTGCACAACAGGTTAAAAGTTGCAGGAGAGGTTGATGGAGCCGAGATCTCCACTCACTCACTCACTTTATGTGACCCCCTTGAAATTGCGCACCTTGCAATTCAGATATTGAATTTTATTATATCGCGATAATATTGCAAATGCAATATATTGTTCAGCCCTATTTCCAATTATTCTGACCTCCTGTTTTTGCATTAGGGCTGAATTAATCACATATAATACAGAGTGATGTGAGACAACACAATTTGGTAATCAGAAGAGCTGTGATTTCAAAAATATATTACTGGGTCCCATGCTATAACTGTGAGTGACTTTTAGCAGTAAGAAACTTATAATTTATAGGGGAAGTTCAGGTAAACTCAAAAACGAAAAAAGTCATATTAATAATTGTATCATCTGTCAAAACAAAACGCAATTATACATTTTTATTCAAATCGCACAGTCGCAGTGTATAAATTACAGAAGGTAAATTAACTAGTCTAAAAAAGTCTACTTGTTTTTCAGGATGTTATGACACCATTCATATGTTTGTAAGACATTGACTGTGTGTCTCCTTGTTGGTTTAGGCCACTGTCTGTTATATATACTATGACTATATAAACTCAACCTGCCACACAGTCACAGTGGTGTAATCAAACCACTTTCTACTGCATAGTAATATTCTTACTGGCAGCTTGTCAGTGACCGCTTGACAGGCAGGACTTTTCTTGCTGTCACATGCTTAAGTATCCATCATCCCAGCTTTCAGTCAACATATAGGAAATGACCGGCCCACACATATTCACTGCTGTCTATAAACACAGCAGATGCTCAAAGAAAAGGACAGCAACATTTAAGTCAATACAGTTAAACATTTGTGCTGAGTGGACATTACCGTGTATGGGGATTAGCACTTGGCTCATGGGACCAGAGCGAGGGAGAGAGAGAGAGAGAGCAAGAGAGCGAGAGAGAGACTGAGCAAGAGAGAGAGTGAAGGAGAGAGTGACAGAGCTTCGAAGACCAAAATTCAAAACAACCAATAGTTGTAATTTTTATTATATTTGTTCTACATAAGTATTGATTTTTTTTGATTTTCAGCTTTTAAAAATGAGGAGTGAAGAGACCAGAAATATATTTTACGAGTGGTGCTGCAAAATATATTATGCTTAAAAACTGCACTAGATAAATATAAAGAACGAGCTACTGTTCATTATAATATTGTATTTGTCAATTACATATAGAATATGTCCTTATACATTTAATTCAGTTTTATTAAGGAATATTACAGCAATACTTCGTCCCAACTTGATTTCCCTGTCATTGGCAATAGAACTGTGTAAGGAGGAAAAAAAAAATCTGACATGATTATTTATTTTCAAGTCTTCTTTGATTCTGTTAAGTTTGCTCAAATTTTGTGGAAAAACATTTCTGGTTTCCAAGTGTGTAGTATCACACACACACACACACACACACACACACACACACACACACACACACACACACACACACACACACACACACACACACACACAGCGCAGAAGTATGTATAGTAATAATACTACAGAAATTAGACAATAATTATATAGCATGCTTTAATCACTTCAGCGAGCAGATTGCAGTGGCATTCTCCCGTCACATCAATGGAAACAAAGAGACGATGTAATGCAGTCGCACACCAGAGGGAGCAACTTCATGGTCACTTCAACTGGGACCAAACGACCAACAGATATGAGAGAAGTCATTTTTTCCACCTGAGCCACAGCTGGAGATGACATTCTGCCCTGCAGATCTTTGCTCAAGTCAAGCTCCTCTGTGAGTTTTTTTCTTTTTTTATTTCATTTTAATTTTTTTTAATTCTCAGAACATAATTCAAAGCTCCTTAACAGGTGAACATTTCCTGAACATCTCTCGTTCGAACAGCACTTGTTGGTGCAGCAGTGCTTTCAAAGCATTACTGTCTTTGAAATACAGTCTTTGAGTTGTGCATGTTAAAGGGCACCAACAAAAAAAAAGAAAAGAAAAGCCTGACAATGACAAGACCAATTTTTAGTTATGAAAACCAGAGTATTAGTATTCCCACGGATCTGATCCAATCTGTTCACTTTAAAGTGAGTCTTTATTGAAGGAGATGAAACAGGATGGGAGAGGGAGATACACTGATCACAATATAACCCAACCTATCTGAAAATACGTAATAATGGCCACGTAAGAGACACACAAAGACAGAACATAAAAAAGCACTTAATTCTCAACTCTGAAAAAAATCTGACACATGCTGTCTGAAAGTGATTGCTGCACCGCAGGAAATCCAAAAGATTGAACGTGCTATTTACAAACAATCATCATGAACTAAATAAAAACTGGTTATATGAGTTCACTTTCTCAATGTGCAACTTGATTTAAAAAAAGAGCATTTTCATAGGTCTACTGATTATTTGATCCCATGTTCAGGTCGTGGCATGCTGGAGCCAATCCCAGCTGGCTGTTTGGCAGGGTGAGGGACATTTAGTAGAAATCCTCACATCAAACTAGAAAGCTATAAATATAAAAGGCCAGATATAATTCTGATGAAACAGAAGACGTACACAATGATGTCAGAGTCTGGAGAGCTTCAAATAAAGTATTTACGTATATGTGAAACGGGATAAAGATGGCAAAAGCTCAGAAAAAGTAGCAAATTAATCTCATGATAATTCTATTTCCCTCCTATCTCTTCCATTCTCCTCTTGTCTGCACTGCTACTTGCAGTTGTGCCTCACGGGCAGTAAGTATATGCACCATGAACACATTTAATTTTCCCTGTTAGTCCACAGCACGGCCAGAGGTGAGCTTTAATAAGGATCAATGGCACTTTATCTGGGACAGCACCCACTCCTGTGCATGCAAATGACAACACCAGCAATAGATTCAATTAAAAAAAGAACCTCCAACCACAAGCACTGGAAATTCAATTAAGGGATTTATGCAAAGGTTCACTGGCTTTTTTGTGTTGCTGTTTCTGTTTATGTAATGAGCATTTCATATAAAGAATCAATACGTAATCTGGAGCAGAGCCATACAGAGGGTGGAACGCTGCCTCCTCACTTGCATATTGGATTCAGACCAGGCATTTCAATAGCGAACTTATTAGGATATCCACCCATGTTACTCTGTCCACCGTGCATGAGCTGCACTCCAGTCCTCCTATGGTGTTTTCTCCGAAGGTGCGACATACCTCTCCCTTACCCACACAGGAAATTTACATTAAGTATTGACTTGGGTATCTTTTAAAGTCCAGCGATCCTCAGTAAACCACTTACAGGGCCTCCCCTCCCAGTCAACAAAGCAAAAAAGTTGAAATGCCTGAGCCCCTGCAGTAGACTCAGTGTGCACCCTGAGGTGTGTGTTTTAGCCTAATGAAATGGGATCTCAATAGACAATAATGCTTGTAACAAGATTGAACAGGGACACCCATGTCAATATTAACAAAATGGGATTGTTGGCTTTGTGTGTTCACACACAGACACACATAACACACACACACACACACACACACATACACACTCCAGGCTTTCATACCTGTGTGCCCATCTGTGTAAAAAAAAAAAAAAAAGTGTTTTCCTATTGCTTCTCCACCCAGGTTATAAGTGGAACGCAGGAATAAGAGAGTTCTGGCTGGACCTCAATGCTCTGGGTGGGGACCCATAACATTTTTCCATAACTACATGATTAGGGGATTTAAGCCCCCCTGAAGTTCCTCACAAGTTTTTGATTAATCTGCCACAGATGCGCCTGAGAGAGGTTGTTCCAAAATAGAGATGTTAAAAAAAGGAGGATGCTGTGTCAACAGAAAAGAGGTGCATAAAATAAAAAAGCTGCACAATAAATATCTTGCCAGTTAATGAAGAGGGATACAGGCATTAGCGATCCAGTTGCTTGCCGTTTGCAGATCGGGGCATTTTTAGCCGTCGCTGTTATATTTGGTGGCACATTTGTGGAAAGTCGAATCACTCATAAATCACAAGTCAAACTGTGGCTGGAAGTGAAACAAAAAGAGGCAATCATTTAAAGTGACTAAAGAACTAAATGCTTGCCTCAATATATGCAGCTTGCACCGAAATAGATAAAAGTCCTGAAGTATAGAACAGCATTACATTGAAAGGTTTCGGCAATGTAATCAAAGACAGTAACATCGAAAGCTACATCTTCCAAAAATCCCACGGCAGCACCAGCATACTCAGGAATAATTAAAAGGTGCACTGCAGTGCATTAGATTGCATGGGAGTATATAGAAAATATGAAGAAAAAAAATCTCTCTACAATAAAAAGCAATTAAAATAACGTTATCTGATCATTGCACTCAGAAGGCACGCTGTTGAGTGGTCTAACCTGCATCCCATCAGCACTCTCAGCGAAGGAGAGGACCAAGATGTGGAGCAATAGAAGACTAAAATTACCGTCTGTATGAAAAGTGAAACGAGACAGTCTATTCACATCCTGGTCTGGCTATAAATAGGGAAACATACACAGCTAATGCGGTGGATTAGTAGCAGGAAGCAGACAGACAGTCATCACAGCCCTTGTTCTCCTTCGCCCACCAGACTCGAGATCCCAGCAGGTGTCATCCAATCTACCAAATCACTATCAACCGGGGACCCGGTCCATTCACAAAAGCTGATCCACACAACCTGGAGCCCTATTGTGTCATTTGCAAAGTACTGATTGGGTCCTATTTCAGCAGCTGATATTCAGTCAGGATGTTTCCCCCCCGCTTTCCTCTTTATTGCGCCATATGAAGTAAGTGTGTAACACTATCTACGCCTAAAGATCCTTCATATTTACACAGAGGTTGATGTTAAGAGGTCAGAAATTAAGTGACTATTTACTCACAGACTCAAGCACATGGCATTGACCGAAGCTTCATCTTTGACACAGTAGGGGTGATTGATGGATATCACTGAAATTTCATTTTGAATCTAACCTAATTGCTCTATTTAAGAAAAATACACAACAAGGTCATCACAACAAATCAGTGAAACCAATATTATTGAAGAGGAGTTGCACAAAGTAACAAAGCCAAATTAAAAATAAAAAAAAAAAACAATAATAATAATCCAGAATGACTGTAACGTTGTAATGGTGCACTGACCAAATTCGGCACACGTGGAGATTATTACATATTATTATGTCAAGAGGGTCCATCCTCCTCTGAATGATTTTTCAAGCCCTGAAGCAGCAAAGCCCCCTACCCTGATTGATAATGTTAACAACAGCAGTGTTAGCCGTTTCAAAGGACTGCTGTCTTGGCCAGGCTTCCCTTTAAAAAGAGATCATTGTGTCGCAACGGGACTGACTTGGTTGAATAAAGGCTAAATAAGAGTCCACAAGCTCTTAGCTATTACTCTGGTTTCCATTTTTATTCCAGTGAGGATTTCTGTGTCCTACCAGGACTCCTACTTTCAAAGAGAGATGCCACAGAATTGGATCCCTGATTATAAACAGCTTGTCTGTGAAATAATGAAATATTTAATTCTCAGAGATGAATTTTTATCTTTTTTCTGATAAAAAAGTTTGATAAAAGCAATTCAGATAAATTTCTGATTTGAATTCAGATGACTCTTTGATTTGAAATCTTTATTATGAACAGTGGTTCAAATCAACAGCAAGCATAGTAAAGAATTTAAACAACTATTATTCAATGAAGTAGTTCTTTTACAGTTATTAGCTTTAGTGTTAAAACGAGCAATCTAAAAAGATATAATAGATAAATAAATAATATGATAACAGGTTTTCATTCTGTTTGTCAATACTTTTTCACCCAGGAGCTCAGACCACTTAATGCCCAAAACATCCAGGAAATTAATGGTTTTCGAGCATTCGCGTTTTTTTACATCCACTGTACCTTATCAAGTTACACCTTGCTCCAATCAAGTTAAGAGAAGAAGAAAAAAAGCAGCAGTCGCCACCGTAAACAGTGATCCATCTGCATACAAACCATAATAGCTGCTTAGTTTCATTGAACCAGTGACTGCAGCTGCCTGCCGCTTCCTCCTGCTAACAGCAGACTGCCAGTAGACACTCCCTCACCTTTCCCTCTCTCCTAATCACCAATTAGGACTCCATTAGTCTGGCCTGGCAGCTCATTTGCTCTGGAGGCAGCTGAAGGGGCCTGTTGTGGGGGACCTCTGCCCACTGCGTTCCGCCCCAGTGACCACGGCACTGCGCGGCTGTCACGGTAGCACCGCCACCACGTCTCCTTGTTCCACACGCGAAAGCCTCCTTTCCTCCTCCCTCATTCGTTCTCGCCAAACAATCCAGTGCCATGAGAGCCCCGTGCCACAACTGGCAGTCTGCGAGGAGAGACCGTCTCTCTGAGGATCGAGGGAAGCAGGTTACACAAAAAGAGCTTGACTTAAGTCTGTGGAGCCACTTGTTAGGCAGTTCATTAAATGTCCATCCCCATGGTGAACAGGTGAAAAAGGACCCTTATTAACAGCATAAGGAGACATCCTTCAAGGGCTGGGAGGCGGTTTACACCACCAGCTGCACGAGACGGCTTGTGTGTGGATGGGGAGAAACACAGGACAGCCGGAGGTGGAGGAGCGACGCACAGCCGAGGAAGGAGGTTGATGAGAGGGAGAGCAGGGACTGAGTCACATTCAGCGCGCTAAACAGCCCCTTTGCAACACTGTGAAATTATCCCACTGGCACGTAAGACGAGGCCCAAAGCTCTCAGGAACTTGTTAAAGCTGCTGACTCCCTCTCCCCCTTCCCTCTGCTCTCTTGGCTAATGTTACACTAGAGAGACTTGGTCAAAAGTTCAGCTTGTGCATATGTAAAAAGGTAGGCGAGTGCCAAAGGTAGCAAACAAGGAATAAAATGGAAATAGCAGTAAAGGGCATGAAGCACTGTGCACGAAACACTGTGCACGTGCTGGTGAGTTCCTGTGTGAAATTGCATGCTTCTAGGTGAAAGTCTGGTGATGAGCGTCTGTCTCTGCACATAAGTCCAATAAAAACAAAAACTATGCCACTTTCTGAGAAATAGCTGAGTTAATGTAACTTGTACATCTTTATTAAAAAGAAAATAAAGTGATCTGCTTTGGAGACATCAGATCAGAAAGAAACATCTTAACAGTCTCAGGTATGTACACACATTTATAAAGTTAATTTGCATTCCTTTTCGACCTGCACACACCCAATCTGTGAACTCTTGCTCAAAGTCACAGACTGGAGTTTCAATATTGTTAAATCTACCAAGGAAATAACTAAATTATAAAACAACAAACAGAATTTCTAGTCTTTCCACGTTCAACAGTTTCACTATTCGACTAAAGGGGGAAAAAGGTGAAGTGGTTGCTGGTTTATACCGATCAAAAGGTCAAACACCAAAGTGGTTCACCACTGACAGCTGGCAAACCGAGAGAGTTGAAGAGAGAAACCAGTGATGATTGGTCTGGTCTGCCATGTTCACCTTGGATGAACCATTAACTGCTCTTTTTTTGGGACAATGTGGGGTTTTATGTTGTCTTGTAGATGAAAGAGAGAAGAGGTACTATTACTGATGTCCTACACTCCTCAAACTAGTAATTTACCCGACCAGCACTCCAGCTTGGTTCCAGCAGTTTGACGCCTTGGTGCTTCAGAGACGAGGCTCAGAGGCAGACCTGAACAGCAGGTGTTGGATTTGGCTTAAAGATGAGTTTTTGTTTTTAGTTTTCTTCTCACAGTTAGCTACAACTTATGCTTGAGAAAACTGCCAGTGCATGTTTTCATCGGCCTTTCATTGCCCTCCTCAGTTTATTTAAGTGTCACTGAATAACTTGGTGTCACAGTGAAGGTATAAAGTTATAAGCACAGTTAAAGCACACCCTACGTTTTCTTTTTTCACTTTAATGCATTCAGAATTTACATTGAAATAACTGTAATTGTTGATGGTATTTTTGTCAAGTGAGTGCAAAACAAATCAAACATAACTAATCTATATTTTTGGTTATCTGGAGCTGCTTTTTGCTCTCCCATTTCCAATATGCTGGCATCTGCACTCTTGGTAATCTCCATGGATCCCAGGAGCATGTACAAGCAATTAAAACAATAGCATCTTTACGCCCCTACCAATAAACAAGCTAATGTCACTGCTCTGTAAAGACACTTAGCGTCTGGGGCAATACCCCAGCTGGATTAGAATGGAGCTCTGTGCTTTTAATACCTCACCATAAAGAAGGTTTAAAGAAATGCATGCACTTTATTAAAGAGACTCCAAGGAAATAATATCAAATACATAACAGAGACAACACAGTGAAGTCTTGCTGTAAATTCACAAAGCACCCCATTTAAATTGAAGTTTATCAACACTCATCCTGCATTGTTAGTATCTTGGGACACTTCATAAAGATAAGTTCTTTTTGCGGCAATCTTTTGAGCAGTTAATGTTCCCTTTTAATTAAGCAAAGAACACTTTAAAATAAGAAACTTGCTGAGTTTTTTTTTTTCCAATGGTCAGGTGGTAAGCCATCTCACTGCAAATATGAACTAAAAGTCATTAAACTGCCCAAGGTCAGTGAACACACATGGCATCCAAGGCTTCAGCTGGAATTTAACTATACATGATTGTGTGTACCTTTTGTGGTGCTGACTGTGCATTGGCAGGGGGATCTCCAGCCCCAACCTCTGGGAGGGAAACCAGAGAGCGATGGGATCCCACACAGCCACAGGTGCCATCTGGGCTTGAACTTCCCCTCGAACAACTGCACCACAACCCCAAGGGTGAGGAAGTCCATTCCATGAGTTAGTACATTTTTTCTTCTTCATCCTGAAAATAAAAGAACAAAGTCATTGGGACACACGGGTATGGCATGTATATTATGGAAGGCAAGAAAGAAGTTGTGGAGCATGGTGGTGTCAGTGAGAAGTCAAAGACATGGAGTGTGTAGGACCACGTCTCAGATTCCGAACATGCTGCTTTTATTGGCTTTGCCCCAAAGGTTTAACAGGTCTGTCCTGGGAGTGCTCCACTACCTTCAGTTTCTTTTTACTCTGGCAGACCATGGATTTACCCTCACCCTTCCTTTTCAGATTACATTTTATTCTTTTTTTTCTTGTTTAACAAAAAAAGTCTGATGGGATTTTCCTTACCGCAGGTAAATAAGCTATGCAGCTGGGCAAACAGAGCCTCAGCACCAGGGTCAGGGTAAAATTGGGTAAGAAAATAAAATGAGAGATTTCAGGAGGAGGAGTAAGATTGAGGAAAATGGTGCATGTGAGTCATACACAATTTAAGAAAGGCTGGGCTCATCTGAAATGCCAAGCCAACAAACAAACACACACACACACACACACACACACACACACACACACACACACACACACACACACACACACACACACACACACACACACACACACACACACACACACACACACACACACACACACACACACACACACACACACACACACACACACACACACACACACACACACACACACACACACGAACAAGCATATACACACAAAGTTCAGGTTTTCTCTGGGAAAGATGACAAGCTTCACAGATTCTGCGGCCCAGTTATGCAATCTTAAGCTTAAGTGAAGAGTCCACCAAACTGAGCCTCCGGAAGTGAACAAAATGTGACAAATAAAAGCATTTAGGAAAGAAGGAGGAGCAAGTGTTGATAAGCAAACTCAACTGAAATACTTTTTTAAGATTAATTCTTGACATGAATGAAATGAACATCTACTAAACCAATCAAACATCATTCCTTCCATCGTGTTTAATAAAGCTTGCCTCTTCAGTGATCCTTACAGCTTGAAATATAAAATTACAGTGGATTTGTATTATTTTGGATGCATTACCTCGGGTTAGACATTTCACATGAGTGCCAACTCTCGCCCTCTATAAGCAGAGAAAAAAAACAATCTCTGTTCATTTCTTTCATGGCCGATATACAACTGCATCACAAATAAGCATAACACTGATGACAACCACTTTGAGTCAAAACACACCCAAATGAAGCTCCTGCTGGGAAAAGGCCAAAGGCTGCCGTCAATCATCTTTGTAGGTTAAAAAAAAAAATCTAGAAATCTGATTCAAATTTGGAACAAAATTGACAAAAATCACAGTAATAGGCCTGTGATTACAATCTATGAAAATATTTAGTGCATTGATTTGCACATTTCTAGAGTGTTGCCAAGACTAATTAAAAAAAGAACATTTTGTGAACAACCTAAACAACCTTGGTTGTTTCTGATCCTCTTCATTCTCAAGCATCATGAGCACATTTATTTCCACAGAAGTAATCTGAATTAACTGAATGAGCTTTGGATCGGTGCTGACGAATTGACAGGTCGAGACTCTGGACTCTCTCGGGAGGCACGTGTGGCTCATTTGTCCCTCTGTAGTGGCTCCATGAAGCTTTCACAACATGAAACATGAATAAACATTTAAGTTATTGTATTATAGTTAGTACAATTCAGAATGATTCGCCACTCTTGGTTCATAAGGTACTCGAAAAAAGGTACAAGTGCAATTTGGGAAAAATAGCTAAAACCACAAGAAATGGGGAAAAAAGGAAGACAAAGTGGCTTAAAAAAACCACAGAATGTCTCAAAGAAAATAATTAAACATGGTTAGAAAAAAACATGCAAATATGATTAAAAGGAGGTAAAATGGCTAAAACAGCTAAATTTTCAAAATTGTTGAAAAAAAAACAGGAATGAAACTTTAAAAATCAGGTAAAAAAAGAATTGGTTAAATGTGTTAAAAGGCGCGCTATTCTGAACTGTAGTTAAAAGTCCATGAATGTATCATAAGATATAGTTTTTGTATGTGAATCAAAACTATACATGAGACTTCACACGCTGCACTCGCCTCATTTTAAAGGTTAAATGTGCTTTATGGCTTCAGACTTGACTTGGCAGAAAGTCACAAAAATTGTTCTTTTGGTCAAAAAGGTTTCAGAACCCTGGTCTAGAGAATTGACCACCTGGAAAGTCAAAAGTTGGACTAAAAAAATAAGCAATCACCTTAATACATGTTTTTTCTTTTCTTTCTGAAGAAAACAGTCTCCCAATGCAACTTTTATTAAGTAACTTCATGTGCAACATTAAAATGTAGGAATGAATGGGTTTTCAAAAATAGCACAAATAAAACTGTATTTTACTAAATGATTGTACAATTTTGCTGTTATCAGTTGGTTCACATTATTGCTTGTGGTATGATGAGTTCCAAAGGACCAATATCTCATTTCACAGATTTTAGGAGATTGACTCTTTCCTACTCAATTCATGACTAAACGTGCAAAAAGGACCCTTTTCTCATTATGCTGATATTATCTTAGAGTCTGTTCTAAGTTTCAGTTTGGTATTTAAATATTGACGAAAGTGTGGGACCAATAAAAGTAGATTATGGACTTGTATAAGTCATAAACATAAAACAACGTGCAGTGTATATGCAACAGATGTATCTGTTTAGTAGCTTTAGGCCTGTTCATCTGTTCCCAGTAATGCTTCAGTGTCTCCATGAAGAAGTATAAAACCTGGATAATGCAAGCCTTCCAGGCACGCGAGTGGAGGAGGAACCAGCGCCAGAGAAACCGAGCAAGACTCGGTGTTGGTAGAGCGCGGGGATGTTTTCACAGCACTTTATGTTTGAGTACACATCAAACACGCCACGCACTGCTCTTTGATTGTCTCTGGTGAAGCTGCTGTCTGACAGGTGTTAGACGAGGTCCCTGGATAGAAAATCGAGCATGCTGTAAATACACACTCGTAATGACACATCACACACTTGGCAAATAAAGAGATGACAGGGACCTCCCTGACGGTGTTTATGTGGAAGTTAAGTTTGTGAAGGCAACACATTTGATATGCCAGCTATACGGCAATCTGATAATTGTGAAAACATAACACTGTCAAGCATTTAAAGACCACACTTGTTAACAGTTGCATTCCCCTGAGCTGCAGCTCACAAAACGCTTGGATGAAAGTTACTGCAAACCCCAGTTACTTCTTTGCAGCGATCACAAAATGGCTGGCTGCATGCTGAATAAGTAACACTTCCCCCTTTTGGCCAGCCTCAGTCCCTCACTACATCAACAATAGGAGCCGAGACCTGTTTAATATCGATTTGATGGAAATAAGTTTACACTTAGCAGACGCCATACGAGCAGAAAACACCAGACCACATATATTCTGTATTTTCATAGCGTCTGTTATAACAGTTTGTTCAACTCAATACATCTCGTGCGTCTAAGCCCGTTTCCATTCTCTCATCATCCCAGACCACAGTGAAGTACATATTAGACAATCTTCTAATTAACAATAAAGCCACAGTCTAGTGGTCACATGTGTAATTTCTCCATAGAACACATTCTCCACCCCCACTGCTCCGTGTGTGGAAGCTATGGGCTCTAATCGCATTGCCCCTTACGCTAGAATAACTGTGAGTACTTTCTTGGCAAAGGCGTCCACAGCTCAAGGGTTACTGCATGGTCGATCCTCCAGCAAGGTCCTTTCCATTCTGATTCAATCAATCTTTATTCCATCCACTGCCAAAATCAATTGCACTCCGCTTGGGAAGCCTGGCTAAAATGTGGGGAGGCACAGAGTCAAATGGGGTACTCCGTGCTACAGCTTTATCTCACCACTCTGAGAGGGTTTCCTCCCTCAGCCTGCGGCGTAATGAGGAACCAGACTGAAACCTCCAGACAGACACTTGTACTGATATTTCTGGGCCCACACGACTTGAACAATTACATGACAGGTTGGAGTTTTGGTGATTACTGATGAATGAATTGGCATCATTGTTGGCATCATTGAGTATTGAACTTAAAAGGTTAACTTGTGAAACAATTCAAAGCATGAACAGCGAACATCTATTGGCAGAATTGGGCATCTTCCCACTTGTATTTTCCACATAATTTCCCCTACAATGTCAAGCAGCTTATAAAACTGGCGTGGCAGCTCTTATTCGCTGTGGCAACACTGTTAGGTCTAACAGTAAATGAGTGCTACAGCTACTCAGGATCCAAGCTAACTTATCGAGTCTCATCTGGTCCTTCTCCCATCGGTTTATCTGAGGGCAACAAGTAGACCTGCTCAGTACAGGGCTACCACATTACCTATGCTGGACTGCTTTTACTGAATGTGTGTCCTGTCATGGTTTTTAAATGAAGAAAAATTTACTTATAATTGTAAGTTATTTTATATTTTCAGTGGGGGCAAAAAACAATTAAAAACATTATATAAGAAGGTGGGGGAAGGAGAAGCCATGCTTTTTGTCAAACGCGTCCAACTGTGCTATAAGCAAAGGTTTATGTAATCCACTTCCTTTCAATGACAGAAATTCAAAGGTCATCATGGACCCATTTATCTGAAGGAAGAAGCCGGCGAGAGGCTATGAACGATTATCAGTTTATATTTCTCAACAATTTAGTTTAAAAAGTAATCAGTCAAGTTAAATATGTGGACAAAAGGTAAAACTATCCAGATTTTATTGTGGTTACTAACCATCAGTCAGTAACATCACTCAACACTAAATTGTAATTCTAAAATCTCATACAATCTGAGAGAAATCAGCCAAAACTGAGCTCCAAACATTTTAATTTGGCTAAGTAGGGATGTGTGTGTTTTCAGGTCAAAGCAGACATTTGTAATCAGCTTTAAAGAGAGGGTCTGGGTTCCTGCGTGAAGACTTTCATCGATGGCCTCAGTCCAGCAGCATTAGATGTACTTTTCTTGAAGACCAGCAACATAAATTGCCTGCCTTCAGGTTGTAAAAGTTGCTCGTAGGGATTCACTGGGTTCCATTTGTTTGATTCTTCTGTCTCTGCTCATTATTGTGTATTTAAGGGAAAAATAATGAAAGTTAACCAACTGGCCATCCGTCCATCTCCTATGCCAGGATTCAGGGCTGCAGGAACTGGAACCAATTCCAGCTAACTATTGGCAAAGTCAGGATTCAGACAGGACTCCTGACAGATTGACAGTTCGTCACCGGTCACGCGCAGAGAGACAAACAGTTACACACACACATATCTATGGGCAATTCAGGGCCACACATCAGCCTCATCTTTTGAATTGTGAGAGGAAATCAGAGTACTGAAAACCTGTACATTGGGAGAACATGCAAACTCCACACAGAAAAAAAAAAAAAAAAACAGCCAGTGTTTGAACCCTGGCTATGAGGCAAGAGTGCCAACCACTGCACCATCTTGTGGCCCCCAAAAAGGACCACTGTTGCTTTATTTTGCTGGACGCTAAAGTGTGTGTTCACGTTGAAGTCCAGGAGTGCTTTATTACCCCACCAGGAGCAAATCTTGTGCAACAGCAGTTCACATAAGAAAGGGGGAAAAAACTGAGACAGCAACAAAATCCCACATATAACAGAGTCACATATTCAAAAGCCTAACAGCAGGAACAAATGAGTTTCTCAGTCTGTTCGCTCTGCATTTTGGCGGTGGAAGCCTGTCAAGAGGGAAGCAGAGAGAAGTCTGCAGATGGCTCAAGACAGCCCTCAAGTGCTTCTCTCTCCTTTTTTCTAGAAGTGTTTAAGTGTTAAACTCCTGTTTAGAAACATCTATCATTTATTCACAACCAGTATTTATAAATAAAATACTGAAGCACAACTCCATAGAGAGCTTCTTTTTCAGATACCCTTAAATATATGCAATATTCTACTTCCACAATGCAACAAACAGATTCTTTTTATTTTGAATGCATCTCAACTACCATAATTTCCCCAAATCCTGTGAGAAACTACACATCTTTTTAAGTATTATTTTTCTAGACCATTGCTTTGCAGATATTTCATTATATTTCATTCATTTTGCAGAGCTCACAGAAAGCAGCACGTCCTGTTTACAAGAAATGAAACTTTTGAAGAATGGATTAGAACTTTTTGAAAACATTCTGCCACCATGTTGGTGTAAATTGGAAAAAGCTAACTTTTTGAAAGCACTTCGACTCCGTCTCCGTTCAGACAGCAGAAATACTAATTTTCTGAAACTGCGCCTGTGCATGAGCACCATGGTTGTAGTAAACAGTCCTACAGAACATTCGAATAGATGGACAATAACAACAATGGTGGTTCCAGAGTGGCTTGACTCCCAGTCCGCGTTCTCCTGGGATTCATCAGTTTTACAATTGAGTCAGCCGCAATAGCAATCCAGTTTCATCGTCTGTCCACACGAAAGTCCATCTACTTGTTGTTAATACATACTGTTTGCGTGTGTGGAATGGCGGCATAGCCCTTTCCAGCGTGGAGTTTTCATGTTTTCCCTGTGCCTGAATGTTTCCTCCAGCTACTTTGGCTTCTTTTCACAGTCCAAAAAAATCCACGTAAGGTTAACCAGTGACACTGGGACATGACTGTGAAAACGACGGTATTATGAGTGATCAGCATTAGTTCTGTCCAGCCTATTATGGACCCTGTCCTCCACTCCATATGAGCTACGATGGGCTCCAGCCTCCAGTGACCATAACATGAATACAGCGGATATGAAGTTGGCTGGTTGTCGTCAATAATCTCCCAAAAATAAGAGGGGAACATGAAGAAAAAAAAGTTTGAGTTCATGGTTACTGCAGCTAATGAACAGAAATTTGAACAAATATATTGAAGATAGCCTTGAAGATACTCTTTTCTGGCATATTCCCTAAATTCCTGAATCAATTCGCTTCCCTGAAATAAACCTAACCAGCACGCACGACACTACAGGCAGCAGTTCGAGGCCTGATCCAGGTCTAAATTATTTGATATTTTGAAATTAAAATAAAAAAATTCAAGCAAGTGATAATAATGTAACGACATTCAGACCAATTATTTCTTCCACTTTTGTAACTTTAGTGGTTTCTTGAACTTTCTTTCTAAAGGACCACAACAGGGAAGCCTGAGTTGGATGCATCTCATTAACGATAAACAATGGTGAAAGCAACACACTGCAGCAACCAAAAACAAATGTTATATGCACAAAGGAAAAATAAACCCCCATTTAGAAGGATTATTAATTACAGTTCCATTGATAATAGTAAGAAATAAGGGATTTTGCATATTTCTTTTCTGCCATTACAGTTTACAATGTCTTGAGTGCAGCAGAGGTTCAAAAGGAAAAATATGAAACAGGATTCCTGTAACCTGCATGCAAAAAAAAAAAAAAGTTTTAAAATTTGCTAAAGCAAAAAAAAAGTAAAAAACTCTTAAAGGTTGAGCCTTAAGTATAAAATAATAGCAGTTGTGATCAAAAACTATCCTAATGCCCTCTTTTTCATCCGAACTGTTGTGCGTAGTGTAATGCTTCTTCAACTGTTAGTTCTCTTTAAACACATGCTGTCGTCCATTTACATCAATTTACAAAACACAAATTCCAGAAGCTGAATTCTCTTAGAACATGTTCAAATGGTGTCAATATTTGTCCATAACTTATTGGAAAGTGTTCAGTTTAAAATAATTTTTAAAATTCACCATTCTGAAGAACAAGACGTCAAAGATATCACCAACTCCAACCTATAAGTGGTGTGTTCATTACGAGTGACATTATTGAATTGTAGTGTTGTAAACGCTCAAAATCATGATATATTGCAAGTTTGATTTTGTCAAAGCCCATAAGACAAAAATAGCCTCATCTGTTTTGAAACTTGAAATGTTCAGTGTCAATATTTTTTACAAATTTAAAAAAACAAATTCATCAAATACATAATGCAAACCAATTGTATAGCTTCACAGGTCAATTCAGCATTCAAGAGATGGTGAGGAAAACAAACAAGCACACCACCAGAACATGTGTGCTAAAACTCCTTTAAAATGTCAAATGTGCATGAATATATACATGAAAGGAATCAAACTCCCCAGCAGTAATTGCTTCGATTAAAAAGGTGTGTCGGGAAAATACACACGTTTATTTAAAGGTGCATTAAGGAGTTTGCACGTTTCATGCGAAACGGCGCCCCCTGCAGGCCTTGGGCGTAATGCAGCTTAGTGAAAAACTCGTCCCTGTGGCTCGCGTGCACGGAAGAGAGGAACTCCTTCCTCGCTCTTTTAACAGCGCTCGAGTAAGATTTAAGTTTCTTTTCCCTGGTGGAGTCTGTGCTGGAGTCGTGGTAGTGCAAGAAGCCAGTCTTTTCTTACTTTCTGGAAGCTCCTGCTCAGTTGTTGCTCACTAAGCATCTGGAGGAGTAATGGCGGACAAAACGAAACTTAACTAAATCAGGCCAGCCGGAGCGTGCATTACATCATTCCTTTCAAATTCTCCCCAAAAAAATGCTGGTGCCGGACCGGCACTGCAACTTTTAAGTGACAATTTAGCGCTGTTAGAGGTACTTGTAATGAATATGTCAGGGCACATTGTACACATCATTAAAAATGTGTAACATATTTATGGTGGAAATTAAGTATTTTTAAAGTTGAAAAACTCCTTAATGCACCTTTAAGAAGCACCACACCACAAAACTGTGAAAATCTGAGTATGCGTTACATTTAAAATTTTCATCAGAGCTCTTTCCACATTAACTTAATTCTGCTGCATATCCACAAAAAAATGTCTCACTCTCCTTTAGTTGATTGAAAGATTGGGGTGGTGAGGGTGGGGTCCTTTAAAGACAATGTAATGACTGCTGCTTTGCAGCAACCATCCCATATGGGAAAGGAGGGCAGATAGAGACTACTGGCCCACACCCAACAAAAACAGGGCCTTGAATCCTTAGCACAGGGTTCTCTGCCAAAACACTGGTTCTCTGTAAAGGCAGAAGAGGGGGCTAGGAAGGCAGGAGCGAGGAGACTTGATTAGGAAACCTTAATGGGACTGCACTGTCACATTGCATGGCGTCTGGGCCATGGTCCAAGGTATCACTGGCACTGCAGCAAAGTAACAAGGGAAAGGTGAGGATCATACAGCTGTTGCACAAAGACGCGCTCCAAAACTCAATTCTTCCCTCACACTCTGTAAATAACACAATCACACTTAAGCCATTACTCTTGAAAATACACTGCAGGTAACAAGGCACTTTACTCCACAACACGAGGGTTTTCAGTGAGATGGACTGGAGGCACGGAGGCTCTGCGATCACACTCATTTTAGCAGAGGCCATTGTGTTAGTTCACTCACCCCCGATGCACACTGGATGCAGTCCGGTTGCGTTCCGGCTGCGGTCCGTCTCCGATCCGGTATACCGCAGCATTGTGATTCACACCGCCTGCGGTGTCTCTGCAGTCCGCTGGAGGAGGTTGCCTGATATGTTGCTCTCACGGGTAAACAATATGACCTGTTTAACTCAATAGAAAGCAGGCCAAACTGCCATCTCGGTTGAAAATGCAAGTTAAAACCGTATTTTTATAATAACAAACACGTCATAAACACATAATCATTTCACCAACCCGTCCGACGTGTTCAAAAAAGACGCTTGATTTGGCAGAAACCCACCCAATCTGGCAACACAGAGCTTTTTTGTGCCATTTGGGAGTCATTTGACTTTACAGCAGTGACGAAGTACAAAACCGTTCATTCTTCTAAAGCGTATAATGACTACATCACGCTGCTTGTTCTGTATTCTACCAGAAGAAGCAAAAAAATTCAATATTACAGCAAAAAAATGACACATATTTTATTTTGAAGTCACTTATTTTGGAACACGTATCGCGTTTCCTTCCGGCACCTGACTTGCTTCTGTCTGAATTGACGCGGTAGGGCTGCGGCGTCCGGAAAAATAGGATCCTTGCGGAAAGTGACCGGAGCTCCGCAGAGGCTCCGGAGCCAGACCGGAGCCGGACCGCAGCCGGACCGCGGCCGATGTGCACCACAGCATTGATTTTAATGACTACGGATTAGCTGTGGTGTCCGGACCGCAGCCGGAACGCAGCCGGACCGCATCCAGTGTGCATCGGGGGTCACTGTGAGCCTTCACCACAGAGTGGATTTTGTTGCACACCACAGAATTCATTATGTAACAAAAACCGATGCATATCATACTTGAACTGGAATTTTATCCGTATGAAAAAAAAAAAAAAAAAAACGGCGCCACACACACTCAATTACACAACTATTTAAAGTGTGGACATCTAGATGGCTAATGTGGCCACTTTTGATTGTCCCTTTCCTGGGAATAAACGCAGAGAGGCAAGCTCCAGTGCACAGATAAGACAGGTGGTTATAATGTAAGGTTGGGTGGAGCACCACAGCAGCGAACCATGGTACAGCACCCTGTTTTCCTACAGATATATTGATCAAGAATTAATGTTGAAAAGCCACTGTTTGTAGGCTTTGTACTCTTTATTAAAGTTTATTAAAGGGTGAAAAGAGTCTAGTGATCGTTCATTTGCAAACCAAAGCCTGACACCCCTGGTGGATGCAGCGGACAGAGAGACGAGGTGAGCTGGGTGACTAGCTGCTTTGAGCCAGTTCACCCTCACTTGCTTCCCTATATAGTTCGTGAAAACAAGCATGCTAACACCCTTCACTTTTTTTTTCCTCTCCTTTCCAAACCATCTTTTTCCTTCTTCTGTCCGGGGAATTAAAACTTAATCAAACCGCTGTCAGCATGAGGGTGTTGGAGGAAGTGCACCATGTCGGGACTCAGGCTGCTTCACTGAAATGGAATTAGTGTCCTCACTCCGACTGTGTCTTCATGTCTTTGTCACACTCTTGTCCTTCTCTGGACATTGCCACTTTGATGAGACAGCCAGACCATTTGAAAGATGTTTGTTAGTCTGGCAAGAACCGACAAGGATGTCTTCTTCACCTGATCAAGCTACAGGGAATAGCTGTGTATGTGTGCTCAAGTCAGCAAGGGCATGGTTTTTTTTTGTTTTTTGTTGTTTCCAGGCCTGAGATTCACCTTCTCCAGACCACAGGGGCAAAGTTCCCAACACGTCTCATGCAGCAATGAACATGAGGATGAGTCTAGATGTCCATGCCAGCACCGAGGCAAAGATGGGAGAATGTCAGATGATTCATTGTAATTTTCTGCAAAGCTAATCTTGAGTTTATGGTATAAATGGAGGCAACAAACAAAACTGGGCACAAAAACTATCTCAATTCTTATCACTCTGCAGACTAAAAACTTCCAACTGAGTTTCAGAAACCCTTATTCCAAACAGGAATTTCCATAATAAGGGGCAATTATTGATTAAAAGAGCACGAGGGGAGTGAAGGAAACTGAGTGGAAGTGAAGAGGAGCAGTCGTCCAGCGCCATCCTGCAACACTGAGTCAGTAATGAAGAGTACAGATAACTTATTCATGGAACAACTGTAGAAACTGGAAAATATGGCCCCGTGATGACAAAATAATCACAGGATGACAAAATAATAAGAGGAAGGAGTAATCATCCTGGACAGGCCTTAAAGCCCCACAGATTTACCCCATCATATCTTTTAACATGTACACACTGCCATAAGCAGAAGGGGCAATTTCCACAGCTCTGGAGCACTGTCTGGGTTTACATGAGGATTAAGGCTTGGCTGTCGAGTCAGAATCCAAAGTGAAGCCTCCTATAACAAACTGAAGTAATTAACAGCTCACTTCTAAGACTAACCTCTTTCATTTAGTGTCATATGGAGCTGCCGCTTCCCAGGAGTGAAGACCTTAACAAATGGCTTTAATAGGCAGACCTTCATAATGTAAAACCATAGTCTTGTGGGACGGCTCACGGCTTTGACCACAGAGCAAATATGAGTAATTTGTATACACGTCTGCTGGGAGCCATAACAACCGCAATGGGAGGAATTACTTTATATAATTACTAGAGAAAATATCTTGGCGAAACACACGCAGGGCTCTGTCTTGCTAAAGGAAAACAGAGAAACAAGACCAGTCGAGAGACGGAGATTATGTGATCTATCCCTGTAGTGGTTAGGGGCGCTCCATGGCGAGGCGGCGAGGCAATCACAAAGGCTCTTCAAATGCACACAGCAAATTTACTCACATGGAAAATTAAGCAGAGACGGCATTCTGTCCCCCTAAAGACTTTAAGATATATGGCTGCTTTCGTAATTATCACGGGTCAAGTCCTAAATTGAGATATGTTCATATACCAGTGATTTCAGCGTAAATCTTCCTCTGCATGTGATGATTCTTTCAGCAATCTACTTGCATGTGTGTGTCTGGCTTTTTTACTTTGCACATACTGGGGTGTGGGTGGGTGTGTGTGTGTGTGTGTGTGTGTGTGTGTGGTGGGTGATATATGAGTTGCGATAGGATTGAGAGAGCTCTGTCGACAGCTGCTGGCTGCCATTCACACCTGAGAGGACCCATGTCCTGATGAGAATTAATGTACTCTGACATCCTCTGGGACTCTGGCAGCCCCCAGAGGGCCTAATGAAGAAATACAACCTTGCCAGGAGAGAGGGGGCATATCAAAAGGCTCCCCCAGGCCTCGGGAGAGGGCATATAGAGAGGGCATGAATAGACAGAGGAGGGACAGAACAAGGATGTTTGGAGCGAGGGTAGAAAAACCAGGGATTATTCTCCAGCTTGTACACTTTTAAATGTTATTTTCTCAGGAAGCAAGGTGAGGCTCAGATGTTCATCAATATGCTCATCTATTTCTCTGTGTTAATTAAACATGCACAAAGTGTCACCAACATATGTTTGAATTTCCTCACCTGCTCATTAAAAACCTAATAATCAATCATTTTTATTTATTAATTTACAGAATTCCTCAGAGTGAACATGTTGCCTGCAGGGTCCCTGACCTTGGAACCAGCGTAGACAGAGGGGGGGCCCGAAAAGGTCTGGAAGGTGAGAGAACCGACCTTTTCGGGTCAACTCTGTCTGGGAAAAGGTCACCTCTGGCTCATCTATAAAGGATCCGCCTTTGGGACTGAAGTTTTGGTCATTATGCAAAATCTATTTGAGTCCCAAGTGATGTTTCATCCAAGTACCAATTAAAATACCTCCCGTTAAATTCACAGTGACGTGTACATCTCGAAAGGGGCAGATGGTAACGCATAGCGGTATATTTGTCCAGACAAGCCTGCCCAGCTGTCCGTGGACCGCAAAGTCAGAGCGAGAGGTTAAAAAAGAAAAAGTATTCCAGTTCTTCAACCTCAGCCCTTACACTCACTCAATCCCTCATTTACTCATCAATTTCCCTCCTGTCCTCCTACAGCTTCCTTTCCCCCTACATCCTTTCCTGAAATGCAATCCAACAATCCAGCTTGGATTGTCTATGCTCTACAACTCATGGCAAACTGATTCCCTTTCACAAGTGAAATACAGAGATTTGAATACAGGGAAGGAATGTAAGACTGAAATAAATACAAAATATAAAGGTCTGACCACCCATAAGAGCAGAGAAAGAAAGGCAAGCACACGTAGCAGCGAGAGTAAACACGGAGGCGAGGGTGTTGAGAGATGAAGATGTCAGCGGCGTGCACAGACGTTGACTATAAATGAAACACGGATCTTGGCTTCAGCAAGGAGGGGGAGGTAAGCCCAGAGCCAGTGAAGTGAAGGTTCTCCCAGAGGTTTAGAGGACCAAGGCAGAGACTTCACACTCAGACTGCTATCAGGAGGTCCAACAGCCTCTGGATCCCCTTAAGTTGACGAGCCGTCCACAAACCACCAGGAAACGGCGGTAAGAGCCGACCCAGACAGAATTCCAGGCGTGCGACCATGTGACGTCAGTGCAACCAACATCTATCATTAGCACATCCACAAGCTCTACCCACACGTCCTTCATTTCATCGAAACGGCGCAGGAGAACTCCCTGTGAGGGAACCCATCAGGACCATGAAAGTGGCCTGACTTTCTGCTGTGGCACAACAGCTAATTCGAAGTTCATTGAAATTTCTTTTTTAACAGCTGTTCGGCAGTCACAGAGCAACACTCGCTGCCAGGATATCCCTGTCTGAATTCAGCTTTGCCGCTAATCCCTGAAAATTATAGTGTAACTGCATCCATGGAAAGTGACTTTACTGGCCCGGGTCGTCCCGCTCACTCAGAAATGACAGAAAACCTTGAAAGACTTCTATTTTTAATGAACTCATGCAGGAACATATTATTCTTCCATGTTCAAATGAATTCACTGCTGTCAGTAAGTTGGATAAAATTAAGTTAGTATTAAGTTTTTATCAGGGATATTTTTCACGATTGTCAACAGCTCTCTGAAACCCGTCGGACTTCACTCCTTCAAATACTACGGCTACACAAACACACCATCATTCATTGACTAAATGCAACTTTTTGGGGTTACTTAAGCATTTATTCTTCTCTGTGTGACTGCAACAACTTTATTCAAAGACAAAATCTTGTTGAAGTGCTTTAAGAGCACATTGGTGCTGTGCAAGAGGGAAAAAGGTTGGTTCATTCGTGCACCAAAGTTTGGACAAAAGCGGCTCTTTCATACTCAATTTGAATTTCACACACATTTCTGTCAAAACAGACCCTTCAAAGTCACTGTCAAAAAAATATGCATATGAGAAACTCTTATCCAGTCATCCTGTGGGCAAACATTCCTTCCAGCTGAGCAAACATGTCCGGGGAGAGCAGGCTAAACAGGTCCCTCTCGTTTCTTAGTATATGATCGACGGGTACGAGGCAGCATTAATCATGAACTCTACCTTTTCCATCGTACTGTTCATTTTAACTATACTTGAATGATGACAGGTAGACAAACTTTACATGAGATCACAAAAAAGAACTTTACTCGGTCTGAGAAAAACTTCCTTTTATTTTGATCGAAATGGAAAAGTTGTTTTGAATTGTTTCACTGCAAGGGAACACGCCTGGACATTCGAACAAATGTGCAGAAAGGCTGAATGATGGTACCATCTCTGGCTATTTTAATACATCCGTGCCATTTGCAGACGGTCATTAATCACAGTACTAACATTTACATTGTTTATCCATTGTTTGTGTTTTAGAGCTCTTTCTTTGTCTTTTTGTTTTCTGTCCATGGATGTAGCTCAGCTAATTGCAGCTTATTGTGATTTATGCAACAGCCTTTGCATGGAATCGGAAGCTGGGGAAATTAATAAAGGGATGTTTTTCAACTCCACTCTTTCTTTCTCGTTCTCTCTCTCACTCTCATTAAAAGAGAAAAACAAGAAACCTTAATCAAGGTTTAGTCTTAATTGGTTTAAGTGCAGGTTTATGGAATAGTCGATGATCCTCTGGGCGCCAGTTTGATGTGTTCATTTTGTAGCAGCAGGTCAGGTGAACTCTGACCTTAAATACTTACATGATAATACTGGGACCAGACCCTTGGCCTCTCGCAGTATTAAAGTTCTTGTACTGGTCACAATGGCCATGTATAATACCTGCTGTAACCAGTAATTGTTGAAGCTGTTTATGCTCCTTTTGTTTATTGAGATGCATTATTTCAAGATGCGTGTGTGTGTGTGTGTGTGTGTGTGTGTGTGTGTGTGTGTGTGTGTGTGTGTGTGTGTGTGTGTGTGTGTGTCTTGGAGGGGACACTAGCTATTAAAATGAGGTCTCCAAAGTCCTCATTGAGTTCAATCCCTTTTGTTGTTTATAGGCTGAATGATCTATTGAGTTGTATTAATTTTACTTTTTCAACACTTGACCTCTGACCAAACGAAGAGGAGAGAGTCGCTGATCTTGAGTCAGGATTAGTACATACGTTTGTTCTTTTGATTTTTATAGAAAAAAAAATAATTCAAACAAACCAAAAAGCAGCTTCTGTAGAAATCTAAATGAAGCAAGTTTAAGCTTCATGAAGTTCATGCTTTATGAATGATGTTTTCTAAATCATGCACCATTAACGTCAGAGTGGCTGCAGAAATTAATCACCAGATTATAAATTTAAAAGGGATGCAAAGTATAAATGAATGTTTTTCATAATTAATATACTATTATGTTACAACACTGATCGAAAGAATGCAGGAAATTTAGAGAATAATCACCCCGATGTCATTCATATCGCTTTTTACGTAGGGTTTTTTTTTTCTTTTCATTTTTTTTAAGAAGAAGACTGAGTCTAACTATGAAGACGCAGTGGGACTCTGAATAAGGAGCTGTTGAGTGGTGCTTGCAATTGTGAGAGTGGGTCTTGGAGAGTTATGGCTTTAGCTAGCCTGTAGTTTATGTGCACTCTGGGTAAAATGCACAGCACTTTGAGAACATTTATCATAAAACACAGGGAAGGGACTGGGATGTAAAATGGCTGCTCTGCTCAGCCTTAGTATCTGCAATCTGATATAAACTCTGCAGATAAATAATGTATGACTCCTTTGTTGATAAAATGTCAGAGTGCCTTTTATTTCTTATGTTGACAATTCTAATGCTTTGTAAGGCTGTTGTTTTCCTTCTTTATTCTATTTGAGAAAACCTTATTTATCTTTTATTGTACATAAAACAAGACTAAGCCATTCTGCTTGTCCTCGACCTAACTTTACTATAACTAAGGAGCTGATCACAGAGAAACACAGGCGCATAAAGAAATTGGGAGGATTGATGATCTATTGAAATTTTAAAGAGTTACAAACCTAGCAGCTACCCATGACCTTATGAATACTATCTAACCAATAAATTACATTTATACTAAAAAAAATCCCCTAAAATTATAGATCAAAATTATTTTCTGGTATATATTTAATTCACAGTAATGTAAAGGCATTATTAGATTAGATAAACTGCATTCATTCTGAACACCGGATGTAACTTCTCCCATGTTTTTGATCCAGGCTTCCTTGTTTTTGTTTTTTTGTCCTAAAGACATAAATAAAACCCACATCTACTCCCTGGACAGGACAAAGGCAGTGGGGACTCCATGCACATTGGCAGCATTTAGCAGGTGACAAATGGAGTTTCCCAGGCTGAACCAGCCCAGAAGGCTCACTCAGATGGGTTGATGAATGTAGAAGTGAGGCCCGACAGGCAGGTTTATTTTTATTACGTCTGTCACCGCACCTTTGCAGCGCCTCCACACCAAGCCCTCATGCACAACATGTGCTCTACTAAAAGGAGGGACCAGACTTGAATCACAATGAAGGAGAGGACTTTACAGCTGTTGTTCTTTCAGGAGCTGGTGAGCATCGCGCTTTCAGGAAATCTTATGCACTGCATCAAAATAGGAATAAGTGTGACGCAGTTTTATTTAAGTACTCTAATGGACAACAATGAGGTAGGAATAGAAGGACAGTACAGGACAGTAACATTGAAATAGACAGTAGATATTAGATGGGGGGGGGGAAAGCAGTGTCATAATAAAGGAAAAGGCTTTATGGACTCAGTTACTGATTGAAAATAAAAACAAGTTAAGGGAAGGGCAAACTCACAAGTACTGGGAAAACATTCACTGTCATATTATTACCTTCCTTCCCCAATGAGGAAATGCAAAAACAAGAAGAAGAAAAAAAACAACACTGTTTCCTTATTTGGCTGCACGCAGAGCACTTTATCTATTTGACAGAGGACGTGAAATCACAGAAAAGGAGTGTGGAGAAATGGGAGGAAATTTCTTTTTAAGAAAATGATTCATGGCCTCCTGGCTGCGCAATTCATGAGTCAACAATGTACTGTGGGTGTCTTTGGGGGTGTGTTCAGGGAGGGTGTGTATCAATAGGTAATAAATCTCCAAGCATTCCCAGGATGAAGACAGCCTCACAGGTGTCTCTGGCTGTGAACACAGCAGCTTCAGCAGGACACACAGGTCATGGAATCACTGTGGCTGCGCAGACCACAGGTCAGATCAGGAAGTGAAAATGATGAAACCAAGTCAGAAAACTGACAAACTGGGGATTTTTGACTCTTTCATCCATCAAAGATGACGGTTTAGTGTTCTATTTCAGTTCATATAAATGGTCTTGGAAAATCACAAACTGTTGATTTGCTTAAAGTCATAACAGTACTGGAGGTGGGGATTGAGAGAGTCAAAAGAAGAAGTAACCAGCTGGAGGTCAGGCACCATCATGTGTTCAAAACCCCTCTGCCACCTGATAGCTGGGGGACCTGGAACTTAATGATTCCACCACAGAAATCCATCGGTCTCTGTTCTTCAATGAATCCCCTCACTGCCAAACTGTTTATAATGTTAAACAGAGCAAATATGGAAAAGTTGATGGACTTTACAAATTCCAGTCAAATTGTGTTTGTGTTACTATGACTCGCTTGAATGTTTGACCTTGTCTGTGCAGACTGCTGTGTGCAGAGTTTGACACAAAACAGCTGTTCTCCTATTCATCTGAAACTTTCCCTGAAACAACGTTAAATTTCAAAACATCATTCTCTTAAATCACATTAAGTTGGGAAGCCAGTTATGCAAGTTTCATAAATGTGACATGGAAACTTTAGACGAGAATCAAGGATGAAGACAAGCAGTTTAACATTTGTAATAAATGGCAACGGTTTCATACATTTTTCTAAGTCAGTGCTTTTTATCTTTTCAGCACTTCTAATGGTCTTCACTTGATCAGTCATGTATTGAAACGATTCAAACTAGGGCTGTCAAAAATAACGCGTTAATTAATTTCTGTAATCAATCTCATTAAAATTTTTAACGCTGTTTAACGCATGCGCATCATGACAAGCCTCACCTCTATCAGCGGTGGCGGTAGTGCACCCGCATGGAATGCAAGCTGCTGTTAAAGCTCGTGTCCGGAGCTTCCTTTCCAATGTATGTATCATTTTTTAACAGAGCTTAAATGTGTTAGTCTGGTTCGATACTATAATATAATATTAGCATAAAGCAATACGAAAATGTATTTATGAGCTCCGCCTTCGTCTCATAGACCCCCATGTTATCCGAAAAAGTGCCGGTCAGCTTCAGATTTCGAGCTTCCGCCTTGCTGTCAACCAACGTGTGTGTGCAGCCAGAGAGCACGCAGTTAGCTACGCAGCAGCTGCCCCGCTTACCTCGGATATATCCACTGTCTGCTGAACATCCACCGTAAACAGCTAAACATGGAGGATGCTGTAGGACTCGGAGGCTCTCATTTTCACCCGACAGATAATGCGCGTGGAAAATTAAAGGGGCGTGGCTTGGTCGCTCATGAAAGCAGAGGGAGGGCGGAACCTCGAGACATTGGATTAAAAAAAAAACCTCTCTCTTTAAAAACTCCGGACACGAGCTTTAAGCACCGAAGAAGAAGAAGAAGAAGAAGAAGCCTCACCTCTGAGACAGTAGACAGGAGGCAAAGGAGGCCTGGTCAACTCATTTATCAAAACAGAAGAAGAAAGCAATATGGAGGGAGATAAGCCGGCTGGCTCCATGGATTCTACTTGTTTGATTAAAAAACTGTTGAAGCAGTTTTCTGTTTTTCACACAAAAAGGAACACTGGCTAAGAATGCCGTGTTTAATTGTGTAAGAAAAAAAGTGTGGTATTTCTTAGTTTTACTTTTCTTGTGGTGCTACATTTATTACAGACCTGAAAATGTAACTCCTGCTAAAAGACAACTTTAGAGGGACTGCAGAAGGAGCACTTCACAAACACAGACATTATGTTATGGTGAGCATGTTTTAGTTTTTTGAATATTTATTTTATTTGGAGCCTTAAATAAAAAACACATCACGTGTTAAATATATATAATCATGTCCTGTCGTTTTTTTGTTAATGCAAAACAGGAAACAAGGTTATATTTCAGACATAGCTGGAAATTGCAGTTATTTGTGATTATTCATGATTAATTAATTTGTAAACTGTGATTAATCTGATTAAAAATTTTAATCAGTTGACAGCCCTAATTCAAACATATACTTAAGGCTGTGACACCAAAGGGAAGGGTTATCAAGCAAGGGGCATGCACTGGGCAAAACTTGATATTGCCACAATGTATGCACAGGACAATTTAAGACTTCGGCAGAGGGAGATAATCAAACTGCAGACACTGTTGGAAGATTCCACCAGCGGAACCACAGCTTGTGTACGGTCTGCCGTCAATACCTGTCTACACTTGAACTGCTAGGTTCCATTCATATGAAGGATAACATTTCCTATCAAAATCAATGTTTTATGTGCAGAAAAGGTGACCAAAATGACAGCTATGGAAAATGGATTATGATACTTCATTCATAATAATGCAAGTTTGAATATTTGCATAATATTTTTGATCGATGGGTTCCAGTATCATTCAAACATCTATAGATGTTGTCCATGAGCAAGCCACCCACCTTCTTGGGCCTACAGAAAACAAACCAAAGCTAAATCACTCAGTATCTTAAGTAATAATTCACAGGAGCTACCTCAGTACCAAGTAGTCCACAAATGAATGACAACAGTCACCGTCTGCTACCGAGCAGGCCATCTACTTTGCTTTCTATTATTTTTAGAAGTCCATGGAATTTGACTCCAGCCTCATCAGCACACCACCTGTCACTATAGCAGATGGCTCGATCTTGAAAACTGCTTAAAACTGTTGGGAACATACAGGCAAGCTACTGACTCCTCTGAGAGTTTAACCGCCTTATTCTGAACATCAAACATCACATGTGTATCAGAACACACGTCTAAGTTCTTTGTGTGTGCAGTAATAAAGCACACACACAAACTGGTATTAGATTCCAGAAAGACTTTTTTTTTTTTTTTGCTGTATTTTGTTCTGCTTCAAACTGAAGCCCAAAGACAGAGTGTCAGGTATGCCGAAGAAAATTAACCTTCACAATATTGAGCTCCTTTCACTTAGCGCACAATAACATATTGTTGAAGCATTTTCCTTGAGGTGGGCATTATAGAATTACTCCCACAGAAACACCAAAACAGCGTTCCCACAAATGTGATTTTTATTTCTGCACGTGTCGTGTTCAGCTCATTTTTCTGCAGTGTCGTTCCTGCTTCCTTCAGTCAAAGGAGGCTTCGGTCTCCAGTTCATCTGGAGTTCAAATGGAGCATCAGGGATTGTTCACCCTGTCTGCGTCTGTGAGGTGTCTTGTAAGTAGCAGCCAGGGAGGAATCCTTTCAATTAGAGTGATTTACGAGAGGCCTTATTGAGCTTATTACGCATGGGCTAAGACTGGGAGTTTTCTGCACCATACAGAGGGTCATTTACGTGTTGATTACATGAGGAAGAATTGGAAGCATTGGAATAGTATCAAATCTCATCCCGACTCTAATCAATCTACAATAACTTGCACTCCATTAGTCTTAATGAAGTCCATCTACCTAACAGTTTCCTTTTCCATTTTCTGTTGTATGACACGAACAATAAAACTCTCTCAAAAACATTTTCAAACACAGTGGGCTTTGGATTTGTAGAAATATAAAAGGCGGACATGAGAAGCTCACTCTGCCTCTCTCAGATTTGCAAATAATGCACATTTTTGCAGTTTCACAGGCTACCTGCCTTCTCCCAGGATAGTTTAATAGTGGCACTAATAATGTTATCTTACAACGTATCTGTGCTGCAAAGTAAGCTTTTAAATCTCCAACAATTATGTCGGCGTCATCATGCAATTCAGCAAAGGCATTTAACTGTAATACCCCAACTTTGTGAGGAATAAATACATATATATATTTTCAGCATGGTTAAGAAGGTATAAACATGTGTTATTTTTCCCTTGTCTGGCACAAACTGGAAACGGGGAAAAGTTTAATGACAATTATGTGATTTTGAAAGTCAGCAGAAACGTTCTGTTAACACAAGAGGATTCTCCACAATCACAGCCATTAAAAAGTTTTTATTGGGGCGAAGCTTGAGAAAACAAATTAGGCTTTTGGGTTTTTTTTTTTTTCCTCACAAGAGTAGTGTGACTGTGTGCAAACAAGAAAGTAAATATTTTAAATGTTCTCTCTCTTAACTTTTTAAAAATATTCACCATAAAAAGTATGATGGCAGAACTTTTTTTTTTTAAAGACAGCATAAAAAAATGATTGTGTCCAGTTTTGCTCCTTTGAACAATGTGAAGCGAAGTGCGGGATACAAGTTGAAAATATAATCCAACGTGTTTATTTGTGGCCAATCGCACCTATTAGGCAAAAAGAGAGTAAAACTCCTTTGGTGTATGCTGATGGGAAACAATAAAAGTCGAGTTTCCTCGATTTTTAACAAAGCTTTTTAAGCAAGCGTGCAATATCATTAGAGATCAAATAAATTCTATCGAACAGCTTTCACTGAGGTTGTCATTTAGCGATATAGAATCTCTGCCCTTGTTCTCCCACAACAGAAACACTGGTTCATTTCACGTCTACATGGATGAACTGCCCAATTTTACGCCAGCCTTTGAAGGTAATTCCACATTGCACAGGCCTCTCTGATTTCAACTTTGTATGCATTATTTACAGAGGAAAGGGGGCAGGGCTGCTCTATCAAAAACACTCTTTGCCCCAGGTAATTATCCAGAAGTCTTAGTCCAGCCCCATTGATGAAATGTGCTCATGTTTATGCACACGGAGAGGATTACATGTTCAAACAGTCGGACGACTATTTCACTTCCTCGCTGTGTAATTATAAACGGATTAGACTGCATTCAAAATGCAAAGGCACTCCTTATTTGGAGCCATATCCTGTTCCAAATAATAATGCACATATAAATGCATGTGCTCGTCTTATCTTCAATTCTTTTGGAAAAAAAAAAAAAAGGCGCAGAGAGAAAAAATGAAATAGAGACAATACTTCCTACTTCAATTCCATGAAGCTTCACAATGTTAAAGTCATAACGGGCTGCAGGCGACGAGAGGAAAGACACAGTGAATTAATTAGCCCGGCAAAGAGAGAGGAGTCCTGCACTGACCCTCGGTGATTTTCTACGCCCCCTCCTCCACCCTCGACCAAATTCACCACCTCCCCACCCCACCCACCTCTCTGCCTGCCACACAACCAGCTGTGCTGGAAAATATCGATACAGATTCTGTCTTTAGTTAAAGGCATCATAAGAAGTTGGGCCGATGGACCTTCGTTATGAGACTGCTGTTGTGACACTTATTTGTATTTTAAACACATTTTCACTGTGAAGAGGTTAAAAAAATCCAAAACTCAGGAGGATATTGATCCCATGGTACAATCTGCTGTTATAATATCAATGATTTCAACTGATAATTGATTCATTTTGGATTAATGTTTCCAAATTTAGCAATACTTACTATTTCTAAATGCATTCAAATCTTCCAGACAGAAATGAACATATCTGCCCTTTATTCAATCAAAACACATGAAAACTAATGTGGGATATCTTCTGAATAGATCATAGTAGGACTTTAAAATTGACATCTCGAGAATGTTTTTTGATACATACATACTTCCATTGGTTTTACTAAAATTCAAAAATGAGCTCACATTTGTTTATGGAATGGTAAAATGCAATAATTGCATCCTGTTTTTATTTACACGCATACATACTACATCTATAGTTACCTCTTGAATGGGACGGTTATAATGAGTGCCTCATCTTTGGACATGGAGAATGAAAAAAAAAAAAAAGGTGGTAATTAGGCTGTAATGTAATCTGAAGCCAAACAAGGTGCTTAGGCTGTGGAAACCAGAGCAACCTGACAAAATTGAACATGCTCAGGGAAAACATGCAAACTGCCCACAGGATGATCCACAGCTGGATTTGATCCAGCGTTATTCTCACTGTGAGAGAAGAGCACAAACCTCGACACCACACTACTGCAACTACACCAGATTGTTTATAAAATCAGAAAATGAGAACTTACAGGAAGATGAAACTGTCGAAACGATATCAGGCAACTGTTTTGAAAACGTAAGCAATGACACAGCTGGCCTTGATAAATTCACTTAATACTGGACACACAAAGACAAAGCGGGTGGTGTTTTGATTTTTAAACCCCTGTGCTTCCCACCACAGCGTTGGCTCTCTGCTTCTTTTTCCTTTAATCAGGGAGATGTCCCACTGCACGGCACTGTTATGTTTGCGGGCGGGCAATATTACAGCTGAGGGAGCTTAGCTGCACATTAGTGAGGTGGAGGTTGCGGGCGCAGGCCCCAGTCATTCCTACAATAAGGAAGAGTCACACCAGAGACAGAAACAATAACGGCACTTCCTCAGCAATGGTGCCCTCATGCACCCAAATGCAGAAAAATGACAGGAGGTGACGTTCCCCGCTGCATTACTTTTGAGTTACGGAGGCGATTTGCAATTCAAAGAGTGTGAGGAGTGCTGACCACAACACTAACGCCTCCACGGGCCCACTGAGGCAAATAAGACCTGGGGCAATTTGCAGCTCCTTTTGCTGGGAAACACACTTTTAGGCCAAGTCATGTAAAATAGAAATATGATAAATACCAAAACTAATGAGGCAAAATTTTGTTTTCTGAACTAAAAATAGAGGCGGCGTTAGGAGTTAACTTTATGTCAAGGCTACATTTTCTTGGAGCGACTGTGACGGCCTTGACAATGTTGCAAGGTAGCTTCCATGTTCCACTTGTAAATGGATGCTTTGCATATCTGCTTAACTGGTGAAATCACCAGAAAAGTGGTACTTATGAAAGTTGTATACAATGTATGAATTTGCATGCGTTTGAATAAAAAGTAGCACCAAAAAAGTGAACTCGTGATTAAGCGTTTCTGTTGAAAAGGATATAAACTCGTTATTTGACGACTCCGGGTTTGACTGCCACCACCTCAAACAATCTTACCTGAACTATTAATCATAATGTGTGACTTCTGCGCTGCCATATGGAGGAGCAGCATGCGAAGAGTACCAAACTTGCTGATCCTTTATAACAGGCCCCAATTAATCCTGCCGGCTGCATCACCCACATCGGGTCTGTGGCGGTCTGCTGCGCTCCAGCTAGAGAGAAATACGACTACAGTATTTCTCGCAGCGGCCTGTCCAGTCAGAAACAAGAACTCCTCAAAGCACCTGTGATTAATGATGGAGAGTTAAACTACTATACGTGATTTAGGATGACTTGAGAAAGGGGGGTGGAAGTGATCGTTTTCGCAACAGGGAAATGCTCCCAGTACCTCTGCTTGGGATTTTTGTACCCAGTACAGATGAGGAAACCAGGCAAGTGGGAAGTGCACTGCTCGGCGTCGGCGTTTAATAAACAGCTTGTTTTGATGTTGGGTTAATTACTTCTACTAAAAATAAAACAAGACAAAGTTCAGCTAAAAATTATATATTTTACATTACATCATAAAATTTATAGGAAAAAATTCTTACAGAGGCTTTCATGTTGGGTAATTTAAGGCCAAAATGCAGAGAACTGACTCAGTTATCACAAGACCAACCAAGTAAAAAAAAAAAAAAAAGAAGGAAATATAAGGAAACAAGGAAACACTATGAAAAAAACAAAACAGGGGGATGATTATGAAAACTGCTGAACTGCATTGAACATTTTCTTAAATATTAATACCGATAATAACAAAATTTAATACTGTTGATAGAATTTGAAGAAAGAATAAAATTAAACTGAATTCACCAGAAGAAAGAAAAAATTAAAAAGCATATTAATTATGATTTCATGCATGTCTTTAATAATTAAATCCACAGGCAGGACATCAATGCCTCAGTGCATCGAGAATTAAAAAGAGCGTGTCAATCAATGCTGAACTGAGGAACAACAAAGAAAACTGTAAAGTGTTGACCAAACGTGAGACAGTTCAAAGTTCGTTGTGTTGTGCAGCCAGTTGTATCGTTCTGATGCGACTACCTGTGCAGCCAATTGATTATTAGACTGACTGACCTCTGCAATGTGAGAAAGCAAAAGCCACTTTCTCATGCAAAAAACAATCAATTACTACTACCAGAAAAATCTATGACCACAGATCAAATATCGGCCCAAGGTAAAGAGCTGTTATTTCTATTAACCAGGGTTACTGAAATGAAATATGTGCGTGCAACAAAATACTGAATTACATAAGAATTTGGCAAAACGCAACACATTTTCAACACCAGCCTCTTGTAATAATCTGCCATTGCTGTGTTTGTTTTGCAGAATCCTCATTGTGCATTTTGTTTGTATGTAGGCGGCATAGGGGTTAAACAGGGAGTAGTACAGAGGGTTCAAGGTCACAAACAACGTGAAGGTGTAACACAAAAGCACCAACACAAAGTTTCATCAGTTCTGAATACCAACAACACTCGCACAAAAAAAAAAAAAAAATCATACAATTAGAATACAATCATAAACCAGGTCAAATTGGGGGAAAAAACTTAAACCAGCCTTGCAATTGCATTGCAATATCAAATTCAATAAGTGTATGATTGTGTTTTACTGTTTCATTTTCAAGAGTAAAGAACAGGAAAAAGAAAAACACTTCATGGGTGAAAAGGGGCTACTTGAAAATGCCTGACAGCTTAAACAAGCAAGTGAACCACAGAACTGTAGATAATTATCACAACATCTAAAGCATTCAGCAACTCTGCATTTCATTATAATCCAGCACATATTTTGTTTAAAGTCACTTTGATTGTGTTTGACTTAAGCAATAATCGGGCCTGTTGGACCAGAGTCTATCTGTGTTTGCCTATAACTCAAACCAACGCGGCACGCGCTCAGTGCAGCATCTGGCTTTCACATCGCATTTGAGGCCGAGTTTTGAGGAGCCTCTGAAATGTGTTGGAATTCAATTAAAACATTCGCTCTGCCTCGACAAACTGGACATTTTCCAAGAGTACATTTCACACACCATAAACACTACAGAAATCTTTAAATGTGTAACCTGAAAGGGCACTGCCGAGCCTTTCAGATTTGTCGGCCAGCATGCATTTAAAAATCGCCCAAAAATAACAAGCTGTTTAGCATTTGAAAGGAGGAAGGCGGCACAGAAATCCTTAGAATTTATGTTTCTTGAACTCAAAAGTTTTCTTTTTTCTTTTTCAACACATTAATTTCTACTTTTTTTACTGAGAATTTACTTCATTTACTTCAGAATATCTTAAGAGTTCTGAATAAGGTAAGTGTAGGGGAAGAAAATATATTGCAGAAAATAATGACTGCCAAGACAAAAATCAATGGAAAATAGGCACATGGGTGTCTTAGCTTCCACAATCAGGTGTATGCTGATTGGCAATCAATTAATGATCAACAGACTCAGCATTTGTTGTGTTTCTTCTTTTTTCCTCATTAGTTGTGTTCATCAGGTTCAGTGAATGCTTCTGAATTCAAATGAACTAATTTGACCAGTGTTTGAACAATTCTTATGCCGGTCCAGCTGCGATGTAGAGATGGTAGGTATCATTCACTAGATCACTCTCAGTGCCAGAAACATTCAGCAAAACAAGAAACTGCTTTGGATCACAAAGGTGAAATATTTTGCGAGCAGTGGTTGCAACACAGGAACCGTGCTGGTTTGGAAACCTCTTTAGCCCACCCATAATGCAATATTACACTCCTAATATAATATTTCTGACTGGGTATTGTACTCCGGTTCACATCTGGTGTGACCTCTGTCAAAATCCTCAAAACAAACCGATGTCAACCCCCCCAAAAAATCTCTGTCAAATAACCGCCATCTGCAGCTGAGCTGATTTACAGTAAAACCAATGTCACATTAGCAGCTTAAGCAAAACTACCGAACGATGTGGAGGCAGATATGATTATATAACATAATAAAATAACAAATCTTGTTAAAGTTAACAGGAGGGACAGAGACCCCATTCAGAATCACAACCCCTTCTTATTATTCCTCTCTCGATCTAATCCCGTCAGACAATAAACAACATAAATGCCTCTAATGGGATTATGGCCAGTGAAAATATGTCAGTGCAGAGAGGCATGGAGACGCTGGGGGAGAACGAAGGAAAAGGAGCGAGGTGAGCAAAATAAGTAGGCTTCTCTCAAAATTTTCAAACACTCAAATAAAAGCATGAATAGGGGGGTCATGACACGAGAAGGACAACATGTGGATACGTGGATCAGAGCTAATGCCTGGGTTTATGTCGGAGACCTTGGGAACATTCCTCAACTGAGGTAGTACAATATGATGTCTAATGATCAAATAACCTTTCTGCTTCAGTGCATGCATGCAAAACCAATATCTGGGGTTGATGATATTTGAGTCAACACATTTTAAAAAACGATTCCATTTGTATTTTTCAAAGAAATTAGAGCCACTTCGAGCTTTTAAGCTCTTAAATGTGTTTCCATTTGCTGAAAACACTGATCTCATAACTGGTTCAAGCATGTTTGCCTTGGCCTGTAACCTGCTTCTTCCCACTAGGCTGTGAGGCTCAGTGGAGGGATGGACGTCTGCTGACATCCAGGTATACAGAGAAGCAGTCGTATTTACATAAAGGAAAGAGCCCTTTCCAGCGGCGAACTCTGCAGAAGACTGGGTGAATAAAAAAGGTCAAAGGTACAACAAGTGAGAGTACATATACACACACCTCCACACGGGTCTTTCTTGTAACAGACTGTTTCTGTGTGATAAGCTGTGCTGTACCTACTGAGGACCACCTACCCAGCAGGAAAATCAGGTCATGCACCTGGAAGTGGTCAGAGTCACAAACACTAACAAACAGGGTGTGATTAAGGTTGGATATTACTCTGGACCTCGGTGCAGCCTGACAGGAGTGCAGCGAGCAAGCGCTGAGTTTGGAGCGAGAGGACAGACTGTGAAACATCCTCAAAGGGACATGAGCCAATATTACCACAATGGTACCTGAATACTCACTTCAGAGAGCATTAAGTATACAAGAAAGCTCATACGATGAACACACAGGTTAGGAAACACACCCAGGACCATTTCACGACGGTTACACATCAGAGCTCAGAACAAAATTTCAACTAAAGTATTGACCATTTCAAAGTTCTCCTGAATTAATTTCAGCTTGATCACAATGTTTTGCAGAAAAGAAAAAAAAAACAGCTTTAATTTGACTATTTTAAGAAGGACTTGGTATAGCTTTACAGAAAGAGAACATTTCCAATGGTTGTTTAAAGGTGATCGTGCTCTCTGTTCACTGCCTCGACCCCCACTGACATCAAATGAGACTCGATGTGGTCTTTGTGTTTGACGCCCCTGCTGCATATTCTCTTTTCATTTTGGGGCACAGCTGAGAGTGTGACCACAGATAAACAAGAGTGTAATTTATTTATGACTGAATTACATTTTGTTTCATCTTTTTGAGCATGGATAGAGCCCAGGCAGTTTGTTTCTAAGACAGCTGCTTATTTCATGCTTGCTCATGTTGGATAAATAAATTTACACATAACTGAGCTGGTGTTGTGAAATTCCAAAAGTAATGATCAATAATAATAATACACTCGAGCAGATATAAAAGTTTAGTGAAGTGACAGACTACTGGTGTTTGCAAGATCCTTTGGATTCAGTGGGAATTGTGTATTTTAAAGATACGCTGGGCTCCGGCCTGGGAAGGAATCGCCGCCGCTCTGTTTTTGGACAGCAGACAAACATCCTCCCAGTTGTTTGTACTGTAAATCACATTATGCCCCACAACGCCCTCCAACAAACCTGCCGTCTACCAACACCTCCTACTGTGACACATTAATTATAACTTCCTGTATACAGCCTATCCCAAGCCATGAATACGTAATGCCCCAAAATGAGTCATATTCACATAGCAGACACCCAACAGTGAATAAATACAACCTATCCATCACACACTGCCCAGTGAAAAATTAATGAAAGCCCACAGAGGCAGGCAGGAGGCTGGGCCGAGCCGACGGGAAGAGTGGAAATTATTATAGTTTATCTTAAAAAAAAAAAAAAAAAGAAGAAGAAGTTAAATATCAACAGCAGTCACAATGTCCCAATTATGCCATCTATGCTGAACAAGATGTAAGCACCTGTAGGTGACAGGCCAAATGAAAATACATGTGAGCAGCCAGGTGTTGTAAAATATTCTGACTTCAACATCCTTTGTGGCCGAACGCGCTACGAACACGGGACAGAAGTTGAATTCCTTGCTCCCTCCTGAAAGCCTTCCTCTGTCTGTGCTGCGGATGGTGAAAAATGCAGCAGAAACTGGCAGGCCATTCGTCTCTGTTGTCCCAGTGGGTGGTGCTGGCTACAGGTTGACTAATGGTCCTGTTGAAATGCTTCAGATGTCTGAGTAATGACAAGCTATAAAAGCTAAGCTGTCTATAAAGTCAACTTATCTGAAATCTACGGGCTGCTTTCCGGTGATGAAAGCAGTTAAAGTTTTAAACTAACTAAACGTCATAACAGTAAGGAGGCCCGGGCGAAAGAGGGGATGACACTTAATTAGTGATCAAATGAGGACGTCATACAAAAGTCCTCAAAGTATACAAATAGAGCATCAACGGTCGCTGTTTTCTCTGTGGCTGGACTCTACTGGAAGACTTGATGTGAACTTTATTCCCATCTGTTTCAAAACATTTCAGCAGTGAAAGAAAAAAACAAACATAAAGACAGAAACACCCAAGAAACAAAGTAATAAAGGACAGGGAAGTAAATTCAGGTTCTATGTGGAGTCTGAACAGCATCTGCCCATCCCGCTCCCCTCACTCCGAACTGCTCCCTCTTATCCCCGCTCCCCCCCACCCCCCGCCTCCCTCTTCTGTTATTGCTCCTTCTGCTCCTCATGTCTGTTAAGTCAGCATGACATTTTATGATGCCTGGATATTAAAAAGCAGTTTCTATTATGTGTGAGAGGGAAGTGGAAACAGCCATGCTCATGCTAGGTAATTAGGGGAAGCAGGCGAGGGTATATTTATGAATGCAGGGGAAAGCAAGGGGGAGACCAGGGGAATTGGTGTGTAATGTCCTGCTGTCAGTAACAGTTTTCTTTTTAACTCTATACAGAGGACTGTTAAGGTGGAAATCATTTTGAATCTCATTTATGATCTATGATTCTTCTGAATGGTTTGCCTCATTTGTCCTCTGTGATAAGTCCAGCGCCACAATGCCAACTGGAGTCAAGACGAAAGTGGAACTAAGCACTTTAACGAACAGGGCCGTGGCAGAAAAGATTCGATTACGCTGGATCAGGTGAACGCAGGCAGGTTAAACGGTCTGCTTTGACGTGTCAGCGGGCCATTTCTTCAGTTAAATCTAATTGTTTATGTAAAATGGACTGTAATAAAACAGTGTACTGGAGCTGAATGAAACCTTGTATTTAAATGTATTTTTATACAGCCATGTGAACTGCAACTAAAAAATATGGCTTATCTTATACAATTTAGAGACAGTCCAAGAATTTATTTGGCTTTACATAGAAACAATCACTTTCTTTTGATAGTTCTTAACTCACCACCTTGCTGGAGGTCAGTGAGAAATTATAAAACAACTAGGCGACTAACAGAGCTAAATATTTTCAACATGCTGCTGACTTGTTGTAGAGTCGAGCGGTCTGACCATTAATCAGATTCACATTAATCAGATTGGCACCCACAGCAAAAATGTTTGGGAAAATGGGGCTGAACTTTTGGCTTGGCCCTTTGCCAAGTTTGTAATGTGGCCCTTCAGTCAAACTGAGATCTGCCTCTTAAACCCACGTCTAAAAATGAGTTCAAATGTTTTGTTTCATCAACTCCTCAACTATTATTACTAGAATCTGGATTACGATCACAATCACAACTGAAAGTAGATGAAAGTGCTTTATTCCAAAATAATTTAATTCAATTACAGATGATCCAAAATGAGGTTTTGTCCTTTATTTCAACACAATGTTCCCATCTTCCTGTTCACTGAATATTTCATGTTTTTATATTTCTATTGTTGTCATGCTAACTGACTTTTCAGACTTTTTGGTCTATTTCCTTCTCAGGATCCCAACTTAACATCTTTTCTAAGCATTTCTTAGTTTTTTTTAATCATACTTTAATACGTTCTATTTAAATCTTATATTATTCGAAACTCATTCTGAAGAAAGAAAAAAAAAAGATTCCCAAGTTATATTATTGTCTACATTGAAAATCTCCTTTTGATTTTATTAGCAGAGATTGCATGGCGCCAGTGGCAACATTTTTCACAGATGGCCTCAGCAGATATACTATAAACCCACCCTCTGTTCTCCTCCTTCTGATGTGGTCAGCATATCCGTTTCTGATACTTGCAGGAGAACTTTGATCAGTTCTCTGACCACAAACTGTGAAAAATCATTTTCACAGAAACCAAAGTAAGAATAATAAGTCCACTAACCCCGACATGAAAGCTAATGTGCTCGGTTCAGGTACACAGGAAAAGAGCTCCTTTGAATCGAGAAAAGGAAATAATTGTTGATCAGTGTTTAGTTTTTCAGTTTTGCTCAGTGGCCCGCATATAGATCACACTTACACACACTTACACACACCATCGGTTTTCTTTGTATGTTCACAGTTGTGGCTTTTGGCCCTGTGCAGCTGTACTGTATCTTGCCTTTCTCTGTTCAAAACATTAAACAATATTTCCACCAAGCCCCTCCGGGCCCCCAGCTCAATAACAGTTTGAGGCTGTGAGAGAAGTGAGTGGAGGTGGTTCAGACACCTCAGAGCCTCTGGGGCTGCTCCGGGCTCTCCCTGGAACCACAAACCAGCACAGGTCACACTCCGGTTTGCTGCTTTTCGTTTTCTCCACAGCTCAGGGACAAAATGAAGCCTTAACCTCGTAATCTACCCAACGTTTCCCCCGGTAGCACTTCTGGATTTAGACCTGTGAAATTACACTTCAGGTCTGAGAAGTAAGGAGGAAGAGATGTGATTTTGACCATAACTGATGAAAGATGGCAGTTTAGATCTCAGGACTTTCAGTTTTCAAGATTATCCTTCAACACTGCCCTCAGCATCAGGAATTTCAGCCAGCAAGGATGAAAACGAAAGATACCACATCCAAATTTATTTCTTCAGGACTTCACCTTTGATGCTTTTGCTTTGAGACATTGAGAGGGATGTGATGTGACAGCGGTCTCCTTGCCACCTGTCACGGTGCAGCTTTAAGGGAAACACGCTCCGCCATAAGTTATCCCGAAGCCAAGCCGGGCCATCCAGTCCACTCCGTCTGCTGCACAAGCAGCCCTCTGTTCGTGACTCGGGGTGGGTCCCACTCCCTCCACCCACACTACTGTGAAAACAACCCAATCTCAAACACACTCGCTCTCTCTGGCATACCCATGTGTAAATACACACTTCTGGACCCACTTCTAAATCTATTGCCCACCACAGTGCAGCAGGACCTATGGGGGAACCCGACCCCGTTCCTGCCACTTACCATTATATTCCTGCCTGTCTGCTCGATTGGAAACACATGTGTGTGTGTGCTTAATGCAAAGCTGCATGTAAATGTGGGTTTGTCAAAGTATTTATACTGTAATTCTGGGTGTGACGATGCATACAGATTTGAAACCATGACAACGTTAGCAGGATCCATTATTCAGCCCATTTCACGCCTTTTCTCCTAGCCTTGACTTTAGTTCACCAAAAAAAAAAACACTCTTCAAAGATCTGACCATGTTTTAATGTCAATACTGTGACCAAATATTGACAGTGCAGTAATAATGCATTTGATCTCTTTCCACACATGCAGCCACTTAAAAAAAGCTCCCATGTAGCCAAAAAGCGCTCAAAAAAAACAAAAACCAAAATACAAGTCTCTCAAACCTGGCAGTATTTTGGTAAAATAACATTTACGTTAAGTAAGTTAACTGTACAAGTTAACTGGATCAAATAAAATAGGAAATACAAATTAGATGTTGGTGTTGTCCTTCTCTCATAAGGCCAAATTAATGTATTACTATTTCTGATGAATAATAACTCGTTAAAGGATAAGCAATGGAAAGCATTTGGGCTTTTTTCACTCAATATATTGGGGTCAGGGACTACCGTGTCCACATTTATTCCATGATAAATCAATGATATTTTAATGGTCACATAACGATATATCCTCAAATGTCTCCCTCACTCTCCCTAAGATGGAAAAAAAGAGGTCACAATGATCACTTTTGGCATCAAAACCTTGAAACTTGAAGGTTGATATCACCGTATGTGCCCAATCTGAAGACAGTCCAGAAATGTTGCATCAACATAAACAGGATTTTCTACTTTGTGTGAAAATCCAAAAGAACTCCCACAAGATATTTAGGCAACACCAGCAATTTTCAAGCTACATTTCCCATAAAACAAACTATTCAACCAGAGTGTTTCGGCACGAGAATATAACTACTTATTAAAAAAAACAAACAAACAAAAAAACAGCTAGCAGTTCTTGCTAATGTTTAAAACTTGTGTCTGGGATGAAAAAAGCCACCTGTTTAACCAATATAGCACAATTGAAAGAAGACATGAGAAGAGCATCACTGCATTTGGTCCTCTCTGTCACAAGATGCGTACATCTACTTGCTAACAACTTAACAGCTCAACTACAATCTACTGCAATTGGTACACATCACATCGTACAAAAGATCTCATCCTGCTCTCGCTGTATGTGTTGACATATGGGATCCTCCTAATGCACGATGATGAAAATGTTGTGCCACTGTGATAAGGCGAAGTCTTTGCCTCTGTGTAAAAGGCCCAGGAGCCAACATATGGTTCAGTGTATTGCTGGCGACATTGACGTATTGCAAGTCGAGTTGGAGTGGGGCTCACATCAAGAGAAGGCTCGTCCAAACCACTTACTCAATAGATCGGAAACAGAGAGCGCTCCCTCAGCCTGTGCACAGCCCTAAAGTGAGCCCATTCAGACTCAAATGAAAATAGAGAGAAGGCATAGTATATCGTAGGGGAGCAAGTGTGTGGTATGAAACTATGAAACAAGGGGATGGGGGGGGGGGGGCAGTGTTCCTTACTTAGACCACACACATGCTTACATGCATATATACTGGCACACCAACATTTACACATGCATAAACACAGACACACTTGCTCACTTAAACACCCAAACAACACCAAATGACAACCACAGGCCAGGGAACACAGGCCTGCACTGTTGCAGCATCCCGCTCGGCAACAAAGCGGGCAAACGAGTCTCAACATTTTTCACGGCTGGGTGCGCTAGTTAAATGCTCTCAGAAGTAATGTGTCTTTGATGAGCTGCAGTAAGTGATATAATAATCACACTATGGCATGTTTGCCAAAACACCAGCTCACTTCCCCGAGAGGGAGACTCGGCCAAATAAACAGATCCCATTTCTGAAAAGGCACAGGCTGGTAATGAGGAGTCATGCCCTGCCAGATCAAACCCTTCCCTATTACCAACACCGCTCCATCACTGAAGTGCTTGTCCTGTTAGCATTCCTCCCTCACAGTCGTGGTATCGTCACCGACGGAGCCCGGAGTGAAGTTTATACTGCCGCGTAGTAAGGCTGTCCATCTCTGATGAGAACACACCGGAGGGTTTTGTGTCACTGGAGCATTTTAGACACACATAAATAGACAGACAGGGGTAAAATATGGCTCGGATAAGCTCTTACTGGCAAGCACACACGCAATACCCGATTGATCATTTCCGCCACTGATGCGTCAGACAACCCATAACTCACAGTGAGACTACAACCATGAAAGGCAGTGATACACTGGCTTAATTTTGAAACAATAAAGTAGAAGGGCAATTTTGTGAGGAAAAAAAAAAAAAACAAGAGTGGAGGGGAAAAAAATAAATAAAACCTGTTTTTTATTACAGTTTTGTTCCTCACAGGCCAATTTATTGACACCTATTTTGTCCCAACTGACACCACCCATACCTGATAAAAGCAATAGATGTTATCTCCAAAAATCTGTTCCTGTGCTTGCAGGGAGTAAAAGATCCATTTCCACAGCACGATCTCCCTCTACATGCATGGACCACATTATTGTAACTTTGTGGATACCTCTTCACCAAACAGCCACATTTCCTTACTGTAGAATAAAAACATGCAGGCGTTGAGGGTTGATATCACACAGATTTCAAATGTTATCAAAAAAAAAAAAAAAAATGGAGCTCTGCATCTAATATTAGGCCACGTTTACACAACTATTGACTGGAAATATTTGTATAATTTGGTTTGAGAAAAGTTTCCCATTCTCAATATTCAGATCTAAAAATTAATATTTAAATACCGCCACAAACATAAATTATTTGAATATTGCAATCCAGTCCTGGTGAGTACATGTTGTCTGGGGTTAGGGTTACTGTCTGAATGAATGTGGTTATAAATGTAAAAGTATAAAATGTATTCGTGTCGTCATGTCGTTGGGTCAAGCAATAATTTCCTGAGAGTGTTAAGCCAGTTAAAAAGTTACAAAGTTCATGGTGTACAATCAATAAGTTAAAAACAACGTAAGTTCATAAATACAGTGTTGGCTGTCAAACGTTTGAACCCTGGAACATTGTCATCTTTTTACCAATCAATTGTGATACTTTATTGCAAGAGGTATGCACAAGTATAAGAACAGCAAGTCTCATGTATCGTATTTTCCGCACTATAAGGCTCACCTAAAAGCCTCTAATTTTATCAAAAACCAACATCGCACCTTACAATCCGGTGCGCCTTTTTTGCGGAAAATACGGTAATAAAGACCACCGGGTTGTCAGTCAGTGTTGTTGGACTACGGTTCCCATAATGCTTTGCCACCTGATCACATGAGCAAATAACCTCTGCTTGCTTGTAACTAAGCTAGCCAGTTCAAACAGAAAGGGAGACATGAAGCTTCATCCACATTCTCCACCTCTAACCTGTCAGTCACCGTAATCACACAATTTGTCCTCCAGTCTCCCAAACGGGGAGCACGGCGCGCGGCTGCACAGCCCAGCCAGAGCAAGCTCCTTTACGAGCAGCCGGCCGACGTGGGGAGCAGCCGGCTAGCCGCCCGCCCGCCTGCGTCGCTGACGCTGCATGTCCGTGAAGAGGAGCGATCCTCAATCAAACTCGCTTCGATATGTCGCTTTACTCACTATTGAACACATTTCAACCGATAATGAAACCACCTAGATCACCATTATGTATTTTGCTCGTACAGAAAGTGGGTGAATTTTTTCTCCCGTTTTATATTGGAATGGATACTATTGCGATGTTTCCAGATGAACTGTGCAAAACTCTGCTCTTGGACACGATTCAGTAGATTCACGTGACTCATAGCACAAATTGCCGTGAGACTGGGTTGTCTATTCTATGCGGCTTATAATGCGGTGCGCCCTAAATATGAAAAACGTTTTTTTAAAAAAAGCCATTCATTGACGGTGCGCCTCATAATCCGATGCGGCTTACAATGCAAAAAATACGGTTAACAGTTTTCTTTAAAGATTAATAAAGTCACATGCTGTGAGAACAAGTAAAGACGTTCAATGAGAGATGTCTTCTCAACAGGTTCAAGCAACACAGAGCAATGTTAAGCAAACAGCTTTCAATCAGAAAGAAACTATCCGAGTGACTATGAGCTGCGAAATGAAGCATAAGCAGTGTTCTGTCCAGACTGGCGCCGAGCCACCGGACACCACAGGACAGCCGTCAGACGAGCAGCAACCTTCACCACCATCCGTCATCAGGTGCAGGACGACCGGCAGGTGGCCCCATCATGATCAGGGTCCTCGGTCACTGAAGCCTGCGCCGAGGCACAAGCAGTCTGTGCGGTAAAAGAGGCTAACATGATGACGTAAAAGCTGCATCATGCTCCACACACTCTGAAAACCTGTTCAGGAAGAGCAGACACTGCAGGCAGGAGAGCTGTGAACTTCTCCAAACAATTCATGGAAAACAGATGGGAGAACGAGAACTATACAGAGGGGTTGAGTTAAATAGGTTTATATATACTTTTTCAACCCCTTTTCAGACATTTTGAATTACATGTTTGTATAGATGTGTGGAAACTTGGAAACAGATTATTTTGTGTTTGCATAATAGAAAGATTTTATTATTTGTAGATTAATTACAAAGGGCTTGTGTAAGTACAGGGTGCATGTCTGTAAATAGGCATATATATTGATATATATACACGTTCAAATTTGTACAAATAATTTTCTTTCATTTGTATCTTGGAAATGCCTTTTGATATGCCTTAAATGAATTTTTTTTAATTGCATTTTTAAAAAAGGTTCTATATTTTTTAAGGCATTCACTACACCAGATGCTTGGTGTGTGCAATGTGTGCTTGTTCACATATTCAGAGGTTAAAGTGTGTGGATATGAAGTGCAAAAAAAAAAAAATTATTTGGACCATCAGTCTCAATATTGACATATCCCTAGAATCTTACACCTTCTGCTTCTTATCCTTCTTTTGTGCCATCCCTATTTCCTGCCTGGTAATAAGCACCTGAATACATAAAAGATGTTGCTCAAGTCCTTCCTGTTTATATTAATGTTTTATTTAGTGTTTTGTATTATCATAATCAAAGTTCCAATAAAAATAACAAAGTAGAATAAAATATACATATCAAGTGACAGCCTAGTTCCGTAACCTGTCCCGCACAGAATCTTGATGTTATGTTAACAAACAAATTAGCATTTAAATGAGTCCTGCATTTTATCCTTCAAGGTTATGTTGTTATGGATATTAAATTAGAGTGTGTGGAATTGCCTGTCTGTGCGCTTCTGTGCGTGCGTGCGTGAGCGAGCTACTGTGTGGTCCATAAGCTGCCAACCGACAAGTCCCCCAGAGAGGTGTTAGAGCCGGTTTGTTTAGGGTTGGTTTGGGAGAGACTATGGTGGAAATGTGCACATTGCAGGGTGGTGTGGTTTTAGGCCTGCGTGTGTGTGAGGGGGGGGGGGGGGGGGGGGGGGGGGAAGCTGTCCAGACATTTTTTCCAACAGTAAAGCATTTGAATCTATCTCTCCTAATCAAAAGAGTCAATAGTTTTTTGTTGCTTCTTTCTAAACGGAATTGCCGACACTGGATGGAGTCTGCAGAAGAAGATTTAACATCGGCATCGCGGCTCAACCGCGTATTCACTCGGGTTTGTTATTTTGGCTGAGTTCCTCAGGCAGCACTAATAGCGAGCAAAGTGTGTGAATTGTTATTGCAAAGGTGCTACAGAGTAACTGTTTAAACAGCAAACAGTGCTTAGAGACACACTGCACCCACTAGAGGACTTAATTGCCAGTTTATAATGTAAATTCCAAAACAGAGACTTTGGAACGAGCTTACGGTGCTTTCACCACTGGGAAGAATCAGGAGTTTTCAAATTCATGAAACAAGATGATGTCTATAAACCTGAGGTGTGTGTGTGTGTGTGTGTGTCAGCCTTTGTTAGAAACCTAACTGTTTTTCTGGTTGACAATGAGAGAAGGAGATCCCGAACATAACTTTGAAAGCACAGACAAAATCAGCAGCACACACGTGACCATTCCAATCTATCTGCACACGAGGAGTGGCACAATAGTGGTGTGTTTGGAAGAAGAAACAGCGAGTCACACTCTTCCGGCACACATTTAAATCTGCACATGATAATGCAGTGAGTCTACACTTAATCTCTACGGCAAACTAATCTCCCCTTTAATATAGTTGATTCATGAACTTGCTAAAAAACATGTTTTTAATCTACCTCGCGCCGCCTCAGCAGCCATAATAAAATGTGGATTAACTTGTAAACTGGATGATATGTATTCTGTCAGCAATAGTAAATATGTATGCTAATATTGTAGCTCAAAAAGTCTTTATAAACATCTCCCATGGTATTATAGCCTGAAAGCTCACATCCTCAAAGATGTACACTCACTCTTCAGTATATGCTCACACACAGCGTTGACATTGAAGGAGTTTCAGTCTAAATAGGAAGAATGTGTGTTTACTTTAACATTGTTCCACCTTCACCTAACTCAAGCTTTTCCAAAAAAATAAACACTGTAGACAAATTACAATTTCCTATCATTTTTATGAAAGACCAATTCATGGATGCATAATGAAGCAGGAACAGATTCACTCCAACTTTAAAATAAGCCTTACAGATTACAGTCGTTTTAACTTCTAGAAATGAATGATGCTGATTTTAAAAACTAACCTGAGCAGATGACAGTACAGCCTAACTTTATAACAATGAACACTCTAAATAAATCCAGACCAAGTTGAGACACCGAGACCGTGAGAATAGTCAGGGACAGTTATATAACTGTCCGTTAGTCATATTGAGAGAATATGAACAGACGAGAGACGCTTTATAACTGTACATTTACTCACCATAACAACACTGGCACACTGTGGAAAAATATCACTCCGCAACATGTTTTCTAGTGGCAGACGGAGGGAGAAACAACAAATTTAAGAATCAAAGCAATAATAGAGAAAACAGGAAGAAAAGGTCTGAGTTGTTTTACCAACCTAAAAATATATTCTTTTTGTTGTCATTAAATAGTGTACATGTAATAAATTAATATAAAAGATAACACACAAGGTTTGAAACTTCAGCATTCTCTTGGTTGTGAATCACCGCTGTGCTGATATTTATATTATCCCACTTCATGTCTAATGTCTCCTAAATCTCTTGGGGAGAGAAAGCAGAGAACAGGTTGTACTACCCATTCAAGCATGAGTCCCAAGGTCTTCACCCGATCACTCCGTCTCCTGAAAACCGTGAGCATTTCAACATTTTAATTTCTGTTGACTTGATATCTCACATTACCCTCGGAGGACCTGTCATCTTCAGGATTTCAAGGAAAGAGAGTTGGTAACCAGAGTCAATACATCATGTTTGAAAGACTTGAGCTAATCTGAGTGTTGATGTTTTTGTTGATTCAGTATGAAATATCTACTTTGAAATCCTTGGTGAACCACGAGCATGTCTGCGGTCTAACACATGCTCCTTTTATTCCATAGGTGGCGTGCAGTGATTTGATACAGCATGCACAGTCTTCCACTGATTAAGGCCATGTGGGCATGGTTAAAGCTGGGCCCACTCCTGCCTAATAATCCACATGAAACTGTAGCTACACATCAGATCACCATTTGGACATTCCGAGACGCACTGATCCATCACGGGAACCTCAACCTGGAAGCACTCAGACCCCCAAGCAAACCATTTCCTGGAGCCTGCCTCCACCCATCGCTTAGGCCAGACATTTATTTATTTAGCATGGCTATCCTGTGCAGTTTGGGCTATTTCAAAAACTAATTCGAGAATTTGTGGAGCCTGGCTTCAAACATAGTCTACAGTGGGGTTTCTGATATGGTCTTGTGGTTTTGTGACAGGAAATAAAGATTTACAATCGCAGAAGAATTTGCTTTGAGACCTGCCAGTATTAGGCGGGTTGTTGTTATTGCAAAATCTGAAAATTCCGCCTCCACCTCAAAAACATATCCTTGGAGGTCCACATCCAAAGGCCATATCTGAGCAGGGCCTCTGCTTATCCTGGCAAACAGTGTATCCCTCTGCCTGAAGAGATCTGAACATTCTTATAAAACACACAGATGCCAAATCAACAGAAGCATGCTCGTGACAGAATCAGATCATGAAAGCAAATCATCCACAAATTCCTCCTCATAACATGAGAAGATTTAAGACATTTTATGACAAAGGGAGTTGCAAATAAGCCCAAAGTCAAAGCACCAGGGGGGCTCAAATCAGAGGAGGGAAAAAAAGCATTGAAGGGCAGGATGAATCACCACAATAGAGATACTGGGTTGTTAAATAGTTAAACCCTTTCAGACCTGTCTTTACTGTAATGTGGCCAAACTAAACTGACTTTTTCCACTTCCACACCCATTATTATCTGTTGCACCTCCCTTCCAGTGTCTTCTACCTTCAGAGCCTTTTCTCAACACACTCGCACAGAAAGAGAGCGAGAGCGAGAGAGAGCGAGAGAGAGTACAAGGGACTTGAAAGACCTTTTTCAGGTGTTTGAACTCATCATTACCAACTCCAGCCTGGGGATCTGCTCAACCTGACAGCCTTGTTGATAGATTGTAATTGTATGGTCGCAATTGATTGACTGCACCACAGTCAATGTAATATGCATTTGTTGGAGGTTACAGGTAAAAGGAAAGGCGGTAATGACTTCCCCTCTTGTCCTTTGGCAAATGACCCTTTGCAAACTCTGACGGACAGTTTACCATATCGAAGGAGGGAAGGGTGCTTTAGCGTTTCACTGTGGATATTCTGCTTAATGGGCAAAATAAGAGTGTGGTTTCCCTTTTAATCAAATTTCAATTATTCCAATGCAGACGAGGAAATACACTAGTTTTGTGGCAAGCTCTCTCTGTGTTCTAACCAGTATTTTCCTCCAGCAGCTCCAGGTAATTAATCATCCATACATGTTTTAAAACATCAGCGACTCTCTTTCTCTGTTCTCTTAGTCAGTACTTTGCCTCTGTTGTCCCAATGTGTGAGTGATTACCACCAAACTAAATATATTACATATTCCAAAGTGTGGAAAATACACATATGGCAAAGTCTTTGAAACTGCATTTTATTTGAAGCATAAGCGAAAAAGGAAAAAAAAAAGGCTGAAAGGAGTGTGACTTCACATGTACAGGTGTAGCTAACGAAGTTGCTGAAAAGAAAAGAAGGAAATGTACACGAGCAGGTCAACAATTTTCACTTTTTAATAAGCCACTAGCAGGACAAAAAAATACTTCCCAGGCTGTGCATATTAGCCATCAATTTGTGGAAGGGAGAATGTCTCTTCCCCATTATTTTATTATTGTAGAAATGTGTTTTTATAGAAAGTCATGTTTATCTAACGGCCATCATAACAACAAAGCTTAAAGTTCACATATTATGTCCTTTTCCGCCCACAACAACCATAGCTGTCTTCGATGTCCTCATGAAATGCTAAGAACAGATTTCAGACCAAAACACCAAAAAATAAATCTTAAGACTGTCATTTTCAAAAAGAGACAAGTCAGGTCCTATTTCGGTTGACCAGCTGAGGTGTGTTTCTCCTTGAATGCAAATTAGCAGCTGCTGGAAAAGTCCTCTTCTTTTGTGGTTATAACATTGTCGTCCCATGAAAACAACTGTGCTTCTGTGAGAAAATACAAGTCTGCAGGACTGCAAACAACAATGCAGTCCTGAGAAAGACCTGACATGCAGAACTGGAAAATGGCGATCGCACACAGTCATGCACTAATTGTAATTAATTAACTAAGCTAATTCTAACCGAGTAAAAACAAAGCCGTTTCTCATCAAACATTTAAACGCTGAAGCCGAGCGACAACACAGCTGCTGCTTCGCCTCAAGCTAAGTATCGAACTGCTTCTCTAACTTCGGTCAGTACAAGTCACAACGGAGATTCCAGGATGTAACTGTGAGCATTATGTTGTGCATGCGGGGGATGATAGATGATGGTGGAATTGATTCCACCATCATCTATTATTTGACAGGCAGTTTAGTGAACAGCATTAAAAACTACATGGATTTCATTTAAGGCAAATAAAATACGAGGCATGCGAAATTATACATGTATAATACATCTAAAACTGGTTTGTATGTAATATGACCCCTGGTCTCATTGCTAAGAGTGAAAAAAAATGACATTGATCATCTTTCCAAATCACCAATCAACACAAGCCTAATGCAGACTACAGTCTGGTGGTCATATAACCTTCTCTAAGCTATTTCAAATCTCCTCAGGACTCAAATTTGTCGCCGTCCAAAGCAGATTGTATGACACACACTCACGGATGCAGACACATGGCTTCCTCTCAGTGATACTCGCACACACTGTGCACACAAAGTCCCCGAGTCTAACAATACCGCCATAATTCTTCTGTTTCATTGAGTAAGTTTGTGGAGCAGAGTGGATCTAAATCAAGCTTCTAAAAGCTGCACGTGAGTCTGAGATGTTTCCTGGGTTATCTGACAAAGACAGAGGACATAATGAGAGACCGATCAATTTCACCTCCATCTACTTCCCCACTTCCTCCTCTGGCCGAGTCTCCTCATCCCTCCACTTTGCCACCCTGCGATACAGAACGCCGCCTACAACCGCATGATACAAGCCCCATCTTTTCTCCTAGAAATAGAGGAGGGCCGGGGAAAAAAAAAAAAAAAAAAAAAACTTCTGCTGACGTCATTTTTATCAGGAAGGAAGACCACAGGGGGACGGGAGCAGATTAGCAGACTCTAAAAATACATGTGAAATATGGCTTCAGTTCTACAACTTCCCTCTTTATGCCCAAGTCTCTGTAAATTTGTCGAAGACTACTTTTCTCATTGCACTCACTTCTCAGTCTTGTAATACATACATTATATGCGCCGTTAAACGGGTGTTGACTTTACGATAAAGTCCGACGATGATCCTTGTTTAGTAACACGTTGACACATTACATAGGTGTGGCCTTGGTGCGCATTATTGTTTTAAGTCTTGGCCTCTCTCTTTGTTTTACTGGTCTCAGAGGACAGCGGGCATTGAGTACTAATTGGTTCCAGAGCGAACCATAACACAGACTCCACCAACGACTGTCCGCCTTCATCACCACAGGACCGTAACGAGTGTTTTGCAAACAACACAGTGGGGCTGATAAGAGGCCAGGTGGGTAATTGATGTGGTTACTAAGTGGCTAATTTGCATTCTTTACGCATATCAAACTAAGCAGAGGGAGAGATAGGGTAAATTGGACAGGGTTGGGGGAAATTGCAGTCATAAACGGCAACATGAACTCAAAATTTAGCCCAAAGAGCCCAAAATTCTTTACAGAATTCTCATCAATAAACATTTATGGACTCTAACAAGGTGTAGTGTAAGGGCTGGTTTAAAAACAGTCATTTGTAAGCTATGCTTCTAGATCTGCATGGCTCCAAACACAATTTAATCAAACAAAACATATCATACATTTGAATTATAATGAAATAAATAATTTTGGGAGTATTATGTACCTTCGAGCGCAAGACAGGAAATCGTGGTTATTTTCAAAATTGTTATTTGAGTGGTGAGGGCCAACAAGGTGACAAACATATTTTGGAGTTTGAATTATTATTGGCAGAGTTTAAAGGACCTGGATCATGCTTGTTTAGCTAGTCCAAACCCTATTATTGGCATTAACATGGTAATAGTTTTTTTTTGGCGCTAAGTAGGGCTGAACGATATATCGTTATCATATCGATATCGGGATATGAACATTCAGGACATTAGTTTCTCAAAATCAAGGTTTCCCCTGCTTGCCCTGCATGTAAGCTTGCCCATGCACAGGTAAGGCCAGCCAAACACAAACCTCATTTACTGGTTGACAGCTGATGGCAGAGGGCGGCTGCAGAATCTGCACAAATGAGTTTGGTGGTAGTGGCAGTGAGTTCTCATAAATATAACTGCATTTTTTTTTTTTACATCCTTTTGTATTATGATGTTTTTATTTTTCTGAAAAATGCTTAACTTTCACTGAATCCATTGTAATATATCGTATCGATATCGAGATATCTGGCATGGATATCGAGATATGAAATTTTGCCCATATCGTTCAGCCCTAGCGCTAAGGAAAAGTCACTTTGTGTTAAATAAAAGATTTTCTTGGGCTAATTCTGAAACCCGGAAGAGAAAACGCTCTGTTTCACTGGAGATCCCGCCTCTCCCGCTGTGGACTTTGACTGACAGCATACTTCAAACAATCAGCGCTTCAAAACAAATAGTCATGCGTTAGCTTCTCTAAGGGTTAGCTTTAGCTCTTTAGCTTTAGCTTCTCTACACGCAAAGACACGCGAAAACGTCTTTTCCTGTTAGAAACTCACCAAGCGCAGACCCTTCAGACTCTTGCTCTTGCCTGATTGTTGCTTTCAGACGATGGTTAAAGTTTATCTCCATAATCGGAGATAGAAAAAGCGGCAACGCTGATTGCCGAGGGCCTGCGGGAGGGGCGGGGGGGCAGTGGAAAATGTGAATCAGCTGCGTGCTGGTCAGAAGAGAGTTGGCGTGTTGTCTGCGCGGGGGTGGGGAGGAGTTCAACTTTTGTGACATACTTAGGTTTGAAGAATTTCAAACGAGCTGTTCTCTACCTGACGGGAGGGGCTGCTGTAGAGAGCAGCAGACTGAAAAAGATTATTCAGACATGCGTGGATGAAGGCAAATAACATTTTGGGGGTGGTTTAAAAGGGAAATCAACTTTGTGGCATGCTTAAAACCTTAAAAAAGTGGATTTTGCATGATATGAGTCCTTTCAATTATTCTTCAGATTCTTCTTCTATTTTTGTGATGTGATGAATTGAAGAACTGCTGCACCAGCACTTGTCAATTTAAGGATTTTCCAAACTACAGTTTTAACCTAACAAACTTTGATGATAATGTAGTATTTTTAAACAAAAATGATACATTCTTCATTGTAGAAAAAAGTTTAATTCAAAGAGTTTGTTCAGAAATGTGCTTCCCTTTAAACACAGTTGGTTTTTATTTGGCTGTGGTCAAACAAAAGTCAGCTACAATTTACATATTGTCATATTGTGAGGCGCAGCTCGGCTACTGATCGTCTTCCTGACTGAATGCTGTAGGCCCAGTTTATGTTCTTTGAGCAAACGATAAGTGGATTTAACTTATTGTTTAGTCTCCAAAGAGCTTCACATTGTTAATCACATTCGCACGCAAGGAAGCGGCTTTCATACGAGGCGATAAGTCCCTACATTTGTTTGCAGTTTTGGGGTTCAGCGTCTTCAGGACAAAGACAAAGGTTGTGCCTTTCGGGGACGGCATTATCTCTGTCTCAACAAGACGAGAGCAGCTTCTCTGAAATGCGGAGTATTGTACAGCCCGTCTAAAGTTGCAGCGAACAACAAAACAATGGCAGATTTTACTCTTTAACTGAGCAATGCCTCTCCAACAAACTGTACATGTGCTACCATTTATTACACCATCCCATAAATCAGCAAAGATTAATTTCTTACATGCACCACATACTGAGAGACTCCATGAAGAACACCTAAAAGGAGCTTGAGGTTTTACATCGGACTGCTCTGTGTGCGTGCTCATGTGATTAGATTAGAAAAGCACACCACCGACTGGTGGCCGAGCATGCAAACGACAGCAATTAACATTTCTCACATTCTTGGGAGTGCAATGATTGCATTAAAATGTTGTCGCCTGTCCAAGAAACCTTTTTGACATGAAAATAGAAAAACAATTCCTTTCATGCGCACAGTAGCCAGATTACCTGCAGCTGCAGGCCAAAACCAGAGAACAGCACTTCTATGATAAAAGAAAGTCACTGAGTAAATATGAGGTCCCTCTCACTGTGAGAACATATGGGGCTGACAGAGCTTCAACATGTGTTTAGTGCTTAAGATGAGCAAGATATGGTAGACTGGAAGTACAGGAGAAAGAAAGAAACAACTGAGATCGAGCACAAAATAAGAACACAAGAAAACAGAAGTACAGGAAAAAAAGAGAGAAGAAACACGATCTCGCTGTCACTTCCTCTGCCAGAATAAAAAATTACTGAAGCCACCTGCACCAGATGCTGGCTAAGATCATTAGGTGTGTGGCTAAAGGAGAGATGCTTTGCCAAAGAGGAGAGTTGTGTACCAAGCCCACCTGCCCGGGGATAAGGATCTCCCTGGGACTCTTAAGCTGAAAGGAGAGCACTGAGCCTCTCTTAAACAGATGAAGCTAAATAAAACCAAGGCTATTTATCAGTGTAGCAGCCACTCAACTTGTCACTCTTCACCCTGCCTCCTCTCCATTCAACCATTTATGCACGGCAGTGCTATCAGCCCACACAAAGCAAATCAGATGCATGAATCAGGACAAAGCAGTATGGCTGAAGTAGCAAAAAAATTACTTCTCCAGCTGGCTAAGAGGACAAATTAATATATAGAGTTGGAGCCCACTTGAGAGTTGCCATTTGACTTCCAATTCACTTTCAGTCCTTCTCAAACTTTCAGGGCTGTTTGTTGAAGGGCATTCCTGTTGTGGAGAACATTGATGACCGCACAGTTATCGAATTACTTCTGCTGCCTCTGACATTCATGAGGTTAAAAACCAAAAATAAAATAACTAAAAAGTGTTCCAGGTTTTATTTAATGCTAGTCATTATTTGTTTTTAGGCCCACACTTGTCCTACGCCACACCCTTCACACTCTGCAAAACAGTGAGGTGATTTTTGCTGTCCATTAGTTTTGTGAACGGCCAAATACTGAATCCTTGGTCAGATTTGAGGAGTGATTCCTGCTGCTACTGGTTATTACCGAGGCTGCTCTTCTGTGGCAGAACTCCCAACATGCACACAACACACAGAAGCAAACTAATAACCCTCTCCCGGGGTTCAATCCGTTTGCATTACAGTCGTGGAAGTCAGACAGAAAGGTAAAGTGGTCCACAGTCTGCAGAGTTTGGCTCCTTTTCCAAAGTAATTTTAAAAACAAGACATTACACATGATATGTTAAAGTAAATGGATGATTATGGCGTGTCCAACTAATTGCCTCCCTTCTTTGCCATTAGTGTGGTACTAAAAAGGAGATTACATGTTAAAAACTGGTATAATGGGACATTTTGTAAAAGACAAAATTGTCTCATTATGATGCATTAGACAAACTCTTCCGGCGGCGGCATCGGAGGTTTGGTAATTTTGGTCCCTCACATGTATTGTTTAATCAGCGTTGTTATCATTACCGCTTCTCCTTCTCCACTCATCAACACAAAAGTGCTGAAGCAGGTGAATTACACCAAGGAACTTCACAACACTCAGGTGCATCTGTCCATTAGGCTGGCCGGCTGAATCCCAAACTAATAACCTCCTCACTAAACTGAAACCATCAACTCAACTAGAACACCACCGTTAAAATTTGATGTGCCGCGCAACGCTGGCCTTCCTTTACCGTTTGCGTTTGTTTTTTGAGGCGTCATATAATGAGCTCTAATCCTGAAAATTGATACATCCAGTTGCCTTTGTACGGCCGTAATAACTCACAGCATCGCTGCTGGGCAAACCATTCAGTGCAACAGCCTTGCATAATGGGGTTATAATGCAGGGTTGGATGGCTGTATCTGCTGGGAGGAGACGGCTCTCTGAGCAACCCCTCAGGCCATCGCCTCGGGTCCATTTCAGAGAAAATCCTCTGGTGTTGGATAATTCACACGCAAATGGTTTGTTTTGATCATATTTGATCATACATTTATTTTTTAATTTTCTTTCAGTAGCGTGTCGGCTCTTCGATGACAGATATCAGCATTGACGATCACTATCGCTGAAAACACTGAGTAACTTATGCCATTTTGTCACTCCTACAGGACAAAACAACTTCATAATATGAACAGGAAATCTCGGCACTGTAAAGCCTCTGCAGAGTACGTCAGACCCAGGTTAGAGCAACATGGGAAATGGCTCCTTTATATCATTTTATTTTATTCCTTTATTCCTGTACGCAGGTCTCTGAGGAGTGCTGGCATCGATTGCTGATTTAATGAAAGCGTCTGTTCCTCTCCCCCATTCCTCACTCCTCTTCCAGGTCACTCTGCTTAAAATGCCTCCGTTAATCAGATTTCTGTTAAAAGCCGTAAATAGAATCAGAGCGCTGGTGCCAAGACACACTCTGCTTTGCTCTTATCTTTAGTCTGTCTTCCCCTTTTCTTCTATTTTCTTAACTGGTGGCATCAAACGTGGCGCCCAAACACTTCGTAATACTTTTTCTGTCAGGATCAGAGACACTGAAGGCATCGTACAGTCACCAAATAATTTTCCAGCAGAGGTCTTGCAGATACGTCGGAATACAAGAATTTCGGGAGACCCCTCAGTGGAGGAGTTTAATGTTGTTTTGAGGTGCACATTTAGCCTCAATATCATTGTTCCGTTTAGTGGACAGACAGAGGTATTCACTTGAAGTTTATAAGTCCACTGCTTCAAAAAAAAAAACCTAAAACGCCCGGCACTATTTTTGTTAGGTCTTTGTAAAGTCTGGGCTTTGCAGTGAAACCAAAACAGAAGTTGAGAAACTAAGAAAAAATTATTGGCTATATTGTTACAAAAAAACTATCACAGTGGTTTTCTGAACATCAATGTTGATTCTTTAAATATTGACACATGAAAGGTAATATGAAAGGGGATCAGAGTGCGGGTCAGCAGGGGATTTGAAGCGGTCGCCGCCGTAGCCTCTTTCACCAATAAGCTTTGCAGTTATTCACAGTGTAAACCTCCTCTGAATGAAAGCCTGGAGCGGTCAATGAGCCCAGAGCACCTCTGAACACTGACGATGGCCGTGCTGCTCAGGTCGCACGGTGGCGCTGTGGTTAGTGTGAGACGGTTGTGGGTTGGGATCTGTATCTGGCATCCTTTCAGGAAAACCCAGGGTTCTGTCTATTCTTTTACAAAATTAGCAATCCTTTTCAAAAGAAAGGCTATTGCTCTTTTTATTGTTTTTTTTTTCCTTGGACAATCTGACAACTTGACCTGAACCAATTACTGTTATTCCTCAATAGGATGAAAAGTATTAAGCCTTTTTTGTGGCTCTGTGAGCACAATGCAGAAATTGCTGATTTGGCACAAAGTCAACCAAATAGGAGCCCAAAGGTAAGAATTTCAACAACCAATCTTAATGAGTGGCCATTTACAGATCGAACAAAGTAATAAAGGCTGGGAACCAGTTTCCGTGTTGAAATTCTCCTAAAATTGTATAAATTTGACTGTTGATTTTGAATCAATCAAGAGCAGCCTGTCATGGTGGATATATATGAAACCCTTGAGTATTAACATTGGAAAAACTAAAACTTGTGGGAGTTTTCATAAGCAAAATGAAGAAAAGTAAAGAAAAGCCCTGCAGTTTGTTAATGGTGTATCATCAGTAATGGGGAATGATTGTTTTGTTACAAAGCTACTACTGAAAAATGCTGTTGGTGCAAAACTTTAAACAAACAAACAAAAATCAACTCTTTTATACCACAAGTCCCATTTGTCAGATCACCGCTTTACAATTGTGAAGATGCATACTAGGTAAACAAACACTCAACAACTGCTCGACTTTTTTCCACAATCAGCCGCCAAACTGAATATATCCATAAACAGACCTCAGTGACTAATTACATGCATGCACAAGTCAGGATACATAGATGTACTTAAAAAAACGTTTAGCTTCAATCAGGGGACGACTTGCCATAATTTTGGCATGTGTATTATTTTGGATGGCATCACTGAATCAGACAAACTGTAAATAAGACTCTTCCGATCCACCTGAAGATGAATAAAGGAGACTGGCAATGCTCAGCACATTAAAAGCCATCATCAATGATCAGATACCAGCAGGTAACGCAGAAGGTTGTGTCACAAATAGCCACCGCCTTAAAACTCCAACATTGAGTTTTTCGTGGAGTTTCATTTTGATTACCTGACTCAAGATGTTCATGCTCTGAAAGTGGTGTTGAGAAGACTTGCTGCTGAACTTGCTGGCGCCATTCCTTGTGTCGCTGATGTCTGTTAAAACGGAATGAAAACAAAACACATTTTGTGAGTTTTGCGCTCACAATTCATCTACTTTTTTTCTAACTTTAAATGATAGGCCCTATTTACACGACAATGTTCCAAGTGAAAATGCATCGTTTGTTTCAAAAAAAAGATTCATATTTACATGTCAATTATTTGAAAATGAAATCAATTTACACATAAATGGCCGAAATACTGAAAATGATGTAACTGGAATGCCAGGCCATAAGTTGGTGTTTCTGGTTGTTTTCATAATGAAATTGAACACACATGCATGCAGAAAAAAATAGGCTATGAGTCCCAGGAGAATATGGACTGGAAGTCATGACACTCTGGAGGCAGCCATTGTTGTTACTGTACATCAACTCCAGCATGTGCAGAAGAACTATCTAGCTCATAAGCAGTAGCAGTGTTTCAAAAAGTTGCATTTTCAGTGGCTCCAAGCATCGCTGTCATGTAAATGGACACCCAAAATGCTACGAAAGTTTAGTTTTCTGTTGAAAACTTTGTCACTCGCCAGTTTCATTTTGAGTGAAAGACAGGAGGCTCAGTACTTGCAGTTGTGGTGTCTGTTCGTCTCCCTCAACTTACCCAGAGGGCTATTTCCTGCCAGGTGTTGAACCTCACACCATGCATGTGGCAGCAAGTATCCATTTCAAGCCTCTGGTGCTGGAGTAAAGGGTAGTGTAAGAAAGTGATCTGTCATATCTGCAAGCCATTGTAAAAGCCGTCCTCTGGCCCAACCGGTGGCTGCACACACACAGATCCAACCAGCCTGTGGTGGCTCAACCCAAGCAAGGCTTTTGTTTGTTGTGGCTCAACACCGGTGGGATAAAATGAAACTGAATATCACACCATGACACCTCACTTCACCCTTCACATCTTCCCTGTACTTTAGGACTTTTATTTTGAAGACTTACTTTTCAAACGACATTCAGCTCTTGTTGCTTTTGTGCTGAAACACCACTAAGTTCTCAAAAAATGGATTTTAAAATAATGTATTACTGTTCAGTTGGCAAGGCACCTCAGCTTGCACCAGATTTGTTAAACAAGAAGGTTTTCGATTGATCATAATATTACAACAAGTTCTCAACTACGGAGACAGTAAAAGGAATTGGCCTCTTCGCACTTTAAAGAATGTGTCCACGCATGTGTGCAGTATGAAGTATGACTGATTTGTGCATGTCTGCATCACATTAAGTTTTTATTACGACTAATTTATGTTAGAGGAGAAGGGTTTACCCACTTTTGAGAATACTCACTTTTGCATTCAGATCTCAAGGCGTTTTGTACGCTGGATTAGTTGTGCTGTGTATGATCCATTTTTGAGTTGATTTAATTTTGTAATTTGCCCCTAAATACTCCTCGGGTTTAGAAACCCTGATTAGTTATTGTATAAGCTAAAGGATCCTTTAAGAGACTTTACTTTTCTTTGCAGCAGATATGCAGCACTTATATCGCCATGAGGGCTAATCATCACATTGTTCCTGATGAATAGCCAGCCAAAATGATTATGCACTCTACAAAAACTCTTAATTAGCAAAATCTCTTCCTCAATCAAGTATCTAAATTGCATTTGTACAGTTCAGTGATTACTGACCAAAAGGAGGATTCTTGAGCTGTAAAGAATACGCTGGCCCATAAATGGTCCCACTGAATGGGTGACCACTCACTGAATGAATCATGTCCTAATAATTAAATTGTATGGCATACTGAGATTGTTAACTTTAGTGGACGCACACTGAGCGGTTCTGACTTCTCAAAAGGCTTTTAAAGAAATTAAGTGATGGGCTTGGACAATAATTTCTCTTTTCTGGGTCATTGATTGTTCTCCCTTTTTTTTCGGCTCCTCCAGACACATTTTGCTCTTCTGCTCAAGATTTATAATCACAGATCCCCGCCTTATGTCTACAACCTCAGACATGCCAGGCAGCAGGGAGACGCATGGGTTTCAGGTTCCACTGCTGCCATTTTTGAAATGTGGTTAGAAAAATATTTACCTTGAAGTTCAATATCTTCAGATGTATTAAATCACTCAGAAAGAGTTTTTTCACAAAACCTCTGTAAATGTTTGAAGAGTAGCATTTAATGCAAGTATATCTAAGCAACCACTTCTGCACATGTTGATTGGTTGAAACAAAAAATAAACTACAGGCAAGAGGAAGACTGCACCTGTGAAAAGAAAGTACAGTGTTGTTCTGATTTTTAAATTGATGCAATGCAGGGATACAATGTGAAGTTAGGGGTAAAAACTTTTAGTTAAAGGACCTATTCGTTACAAGCATTTTGCATGTGACTGTACCAAGATAACAGAGTCTCATATAAATCACAAGTTAAATACATGTAGATGCCATCCATCAAATTCTGCTGACATTCACCCCTAATTTGAATGAGCTCTTTCTCTTCCTCTCTCCTCCTTGAACATCACTTGCATTTTGCTAATGGCAGTGTTTAACCTTTAATAGCTGGTGCAGAACGCTTTATACCACTGCCCCTGTAATACAAAAGCCTTAATATCCTTTTCATACACAAAAAGAACATTGATTTAATATGGCGAGAATACTGAAACCAGAAGGTCTTGACACAATATGCAAGCTTATCTTTGTTTTCTTTACCAACAATCTTATTAAACTGAAATTTAGCTGAAATCTATTCCGTTTTTTTTTCTTTGAGATTAAAAAAATAATTCTGCCATATTAGCCCAGTGATCAAAGTCAAGTAGTGCCGTCTGTTCGCCCTCACTTCACAATGCAATAGAATACTTTCATCTCATCAATAAGTAGGACTGTCGGATTTATCAGCTTCAAAACTCCTGATGAGTGATAGAGCTCCCGTCCAATCCATGATCTAAGCCACTCATAAAGACTTATTAGAGCCAAATGAGAACCTTTCTCTCCTCAATTCTTTACATATCATCAAAAAATAGCCTCCTGAAGTCAAGTAGCCATATGATAGACGAGCAATTCCAAGTGCAAGGGCAAGGAATTCTGTGCCATGAAGCTTATTTTATAGGGTCCATGATAGATGTTGTTTAGAGCGATTTAAGCGGCCCTTATGCTGGTGTCAGCATCTGACCCCTCCGCAGTGATAAAGCTATCAGAAAGAGAGAGTAGAAACAGAAGTGAAATACGGAGGGAGGGACACGTGTGCCAGATAAAGTTCTGCATACTGGGCATCCGCCCAGCTCCGGGAGGGGAATGCCTTCAGCCTTATCTGCATAAAACGTGAGCGCGCAGAAGTGGTTTCAGTGATATTGCCTGTCAAGCCTACTAAGTGTCCAACTTCCAACTAAACTTTTTCGGAATAAAGATCATTTTCCAGTGAGGAGGAAGTGCGAAAGTACCTCCTCTCAGTGACACTCAAAATTAATACATCAGTTACTAAAACATCAGCTCTCTCCAAGTCATATATTTTAATAAATTAAAATGCTTGTAACTACATGGTCTGGCCTAATCACGTGTATAACAAAAGACAAAGTAGTATAATAAATGTCTTTGCTTGTAGATGATAGTAAATGGAGCTCATCTGGACAAAGCCAACTGTAAAAGGACAGTAAAAGAGAAAATAACATGAAATGATGACAAGATAAGAAAACGCAAGTCAAAGTCAAGAAAACAGCAAAGTCTGCAGCAAAGTCTTATAATTCAGGGGTTACGACATTTGAACAAACCTGTAAGAGTAAAAGTGACTTTTAAGAATTAATACCGAGTTGTGACTGCAACTTGAAGAGCTGAATATATAAAGAGCTTCACACTGACATGTCAACACGAGTGTCAAAGAAAAGAGATGAGCTGATTGATCCCAGCCGGACCGCAGGATCCGGATGGAACAGTTCAGTCTACATCAGCCAAGATCATGGCCAAGATCAAGTCTAAACCTGAGTGCATCATGGAGAAAACACCTTTGAAGCAGGTTTTTGGAATGAACAGTGGCTATTTCAGACTTCAGCTGATTCTTATAAAAGTCCCAGCCCTCATGGCCTTCTGCACAACTGAACTAACAGAGAACTGTTGATAAAATCTTGAATTATTTCCCAAATTTGCAAACAATATTCTCAATGGATTGCTTAATCACTGCCACAAAGGAGGCAAGTGATTTTTCCACCTTAAAAAAAGACTCCTAAACATGCTTTTTTTTTTAAATCACTTAAAATGTTAGGATTTACCATTTAGATTTTGAGACTCACAATTAGAGTGCCATCAGGCAAAATATTATTGTAAATCCAGTTTCATTATAATATCAGAATTGCTGCAGGTTCGTAAATTAGCTGAGGACAGCACAGACAGCAAGTCAAAAGCAGTTTGCAACTGGTGTGAATTGAAATGTAAATATCACAGAAATAATTCAAGAATGAATGACCACCTGCAAGCCAAGCATTCAGCAGCAGCCGACAGAGCAGCTAATGGACTGAGGCAGCCCACTGTTTGTTTGCACTAATAAAAGTTGACTAAATAAAGACTCGTCACTTTTGCTGTTGTTGGAGCATTTTTTTTTCCTCAAGCTCCAAATTCAGGGGGAAACCATCTTTAGATTATTAAGAAGATTTTTTTTCATTTTAGAGTCAATCAAGATACAAATCTGGAAGAAGGAAAATACCAAATTCAAGAGCAAATCATTTACTAGAATTGTTGTTTTTTTCCTCCACTGACAGCTCTCCTCATCCCTCAAACTGCAACTCAAAATCAGAACATCTGCCAGTCAAAAGGAAGAAAACAGTTCAATTTCATTTATTCGCCTCTCATCTCACAATTTTGGAATTTAAAAAAAAAAAAAAACATGCAAGAGAGAAGCAAATTAAACCGTGGAGGTAAGTGGCATTCAAACTCGATATAGACGTCAAAGTGGTATTTCATTACTTCAATTTTATGCATTTACATCAAAACATTTCAGAGTAGAGAGAGTCTGCTAAATGTCTGCCACATGCGTCCAACAGCTTGTGGAAATATCTAAAGGTGAAGGTTACACCAAGGATGAAGTCCACAGTGTTACATGCAGCCAATGCCCAATGAGAGCAACAAGTATTACAAAACATGTTAGATGTTGATTTAGGAATTGATAGAGCAGGACGAGTCTCCTTTTTTACATCCAGAGAAAGGGAAATTTTATGCCGTCAAGTTTCTGTTACAGTTCAAGTAATTCATCAACAATGAGCCTGCTCTAAGGAAGGGTAAATTGAAATGTTGTATGATCACATGTTTTTTTTTTTTTTTTTTTTTAAGTATGAAGATAAAAGAATAAGAGGATTTAGAGCTGTACTGCAAGCTAGAAAAAAAATAGCTATATATAAATTCTTCATCACAGACGTTACTCTTTCAGGAAGGTTTCACAAACCTAAAGGGACATTAAGCCCACCTCCCCTCTCTCTTCCAATCCTGATAATACACACACTGCCCCAAATGAGTAGTTGGTGTTGTCATGTCAAATTGAGACCTATTGGTTGTAATCAGGACATGCGACAGGCCCGTCCCCCCATAGGAGCAGGTCACCTCTACTCCCTCGCCCCCTTACTGCTCTGGTCTGTTCAGTCTTCATGAGCCCCATGTTTTATTTCCCATTTCTGTCTGCTCGCATTGGCATCGTCATTTTTCACCCTGCTGACTGATTACCGGCGATACTGTTGAGGGAGTCTCCTCTTAGAGCTCATTGTCTCCTCTGGCTTTATGACATTATTATATGTCTTTATCGCCATCATCAATACTCCAGGCTTCATGGGGAGAGCTTTCAGAACTGTGGTCAGTACAGCTACAAACCCAAGCATGATGTGAAAATTTTGAAGGCACCCTACACCACAGTGTCAATTCCAAATCTGAAGCCAGAGGACTTTAAAGTTTATACATTATGAATACAGGTTTTACAAAAATGTATGTATTTATTCGATGAAGTCTGGTCTGGGGTCTTTTTTTCCCTCATCCGGCTCCACAAACAGCAACATGTGGCCAATTGTTTCACTAACCATGTGCAAAATCTGTAATGACATTATTAAGTCCTTTAAATAATTTTAAGCCCCAGCATGGGGTGATTCCAACAGGGCCAGTTTAGCTTTTTAACTATCGGGGCGAAGCACTGATGACGCAAACTAACCCATCTTCACGAATCGCCGCATTATTTTTGGGCTTGATCCATTTTTTAGTTTTCACATCCTTGAAATCAATGCTGTCAAACTAGACTTATTCTCAGAGACAGTCTAAAGCAAAAGAAGGAGATGAAAGAGTAAAATAATGTAAGAAATAGGAAAGCATTATTCAGTATGGTCTTGTATATTTTTGAGTGTGTGTATGGTGCATGTTCTGAATAAAACAAATATCAAACTTGTGTTTTACTTTAAGCATAAATATAGAGGCACTAAGTTGCATAATATACAGGATTAACATATATGACTTTTGACTAATACATGGAGTCCTGGTGAGTCTGTCTCATGCATTAGATTTGTCATCAGTAAACACAAAATCTTTTCAACCTCAATGTAATTAATTCAAAGTTGCAAACACTAAACAGATCAGATAAAATCATTAGATCTAAATAAAGTGCAATAGCATGAAAATGGTCATAAAACATAAAGGAGAAAATGCATTTTATTTCCCTGCAATGTACTTCATCACTACAAAGAACAGGATTTGTTCATTTCAAGTTTTGGTACCGTTCAAAGATTTAAGTCGTTGCAGGGCACCAACTGAAACAAATGAACACTGAAAAAATCATGTGAATTCAAAAGAAATGTTACATACATTTCACGTGTAATAAAAGGTGATGCAAAATATGAAACTCAATTTTGATTATTAAAAACACATTTAAATTTAAACACAATCTTTTCTGGATCTTGTAAAGGTTATAAAATCTACCTCGAGCTTAGACACCTCACATCCTACACAGGCAGCACCTACATCCATCTTTAACTTGGTTTTATGAAACGTATTTCCTCTCATTTACTGAACAATGATGGTTCGGAGAAAAATGTGTCAAGGACCAATAATCAGGCGATTGCTTTTGTTTGTTATTTTAAATGCCTTTTCAATGTCACCTGCACCAGTCTTTACCAAACTGTGGAAAGCCATAGAGCAGTGAAATTAGGATTATTGCAGAACGACAGAAAAATAAGCATAGCCGAAACTGCGGGATGTTGTATTCCTGAAAAGAAGAGGCAGGATTAGCATAAAGCCACTGAAAAATGTGCACTCCACCTCTCCACTCCCCAGTCAAAACACCTCCCATATTTTTGTTTTTATCCTCCCAACAAATCCCACCCAAGTCTGCCTCATTTACACACCGAAAATACATATTCTACCTAACTGCAAATGCACTTCATTATTTAGACATTAGCGTATTTTTAAAAGGAACCGCCACTGCACAGTCTATCTATGCAACTCCTAAATAGTGTTTGCTCGTCTTCCACAAATAATTACTCTCCATTCTCTTTCAGTCATACCTCTCAAGGGTCACCACAGTGGTTCATCTCACCCCGCCTTCTATACTGCTGCACCAACCGTCTCCATGCCAGAAAACATTAACAGAAGTGATCACTTTTACACTTAAATTTAACAAAGACTTTACTCAGTGCAGTGTGGACACAGAGGCGTGTTCACACTGCTTGTGTGTTTGTTGGGGAACGAAAGACGAAAAAACTAAAAGTTGACTTGACTTGACAATTTTAAAATGAGAGACGTGTAATCTCTGTCACACCACGGGCTGACTCTGTGTCAGAAGAGCCCTGCACTTGTGGCAATTACTATTGACATCGCACTAATTGTAGTTGAATAATTAATCCTTACTGTTGTGGAGTACAGGGACCTGAATAGGTGAGATGGATGTGGCAGATGTGCTTTAGAATTGCAATTAATTATAAAGGGGACCATTTTGTTTCATGGACAATTGTGGTATTACTTCCTCCGGATTAGGTCACATTTGAGGAAATACACTACCCAGTAATTACTCTTTCAAGAACGAACTGTACCAGTGAATAACAATTAACACATGATTTTAAAAATTCAAACGCAGCAATTATGAGGCTGAATAACACCCATTATGAAGCTAAATATATTAAACCTAGTTATTAGACATGGAAAAGTTAGCTCATCTCATGAAAGCAATACACATATTTATTTATACAAGTATAGATATTTGAATCTGTCAGATATTCCTGTGTCTGAGCGCAGTCAAACGGTGAGCACAAGCCATGCAGTGAGCAGCACTTGTCTGCCCTCTGTTGGCCTCTAAGTTTAAGTGTGCCAACATCTTCCACATAGGTGCGCTTTACGTCAGTAATTGCCTCCAATTTAGTGGTTATGAACAATAGAATTACCAAATATTCAATCATAAAGTAGCATCAGATTGGAGGTGTAACATTTAAGGATAACAATTCAGAGAGCTGCTTTCTGCTTTCTCCCAATCAATATAATGAAAAACAGTGTCTAGATGTTCTGCTGAAACCTTTCTGATATTTTTGGATAAAAGAGCTGAATGTAAATACAACATAACATGTATTGTTTTTCAATTCCCTTTTTCAGACATTAAAGGAAGCAATATTCCAGACAGAATTGGATTTGTTTGGTGCTGAAGTTTAGTAGAAAGTAGAATTAACCCAAGTTCTTTCTCTTTATTATTATTTTTTTTTTTTTTTTTTTTTTGCTTCATACTTATTTGTGTACATCTCTAAGTTGATTTAAGATGTGAAAAAAGTCCTTGGATTTCCAGAATGAGAAGTTGGAGAAGTTTTTGGTCGTCTACTGCTGTTAGTATGAATAGTTAAGGTTAAGTATGAATAGAATGGGTCAAACGCAATTTAAAAAAAAAAAAATCACCCTGAGCGGATCAATAAATTAATTTCTCCAGCTGATATGGCTTCAAAAACTATGAAACAGGTTTTTTTTGGGGGGGAGGGGGGATGAATAAATGAATTACTTGCTCTCCTCACAAAACAGCCTGACGTAACTTGATCATAAAAACATGTGATGACTATCACATCACAGAAAAGCCAAGTGCACAATTCAAAGTTGGTGATTTGTGTCAGGTGAGTCCAGCTCAGACCTCACATGATGAAAACTGAGGTTTCGTCATTTATGTGTCATGAGTCACCAGAGTGTTTCCTGGTGAGCTACCACTGTGCATTCAACACTCAAAACATGTCTGCAAGCTGCAGAGTTGGAAATCATTTTGTTTGTTCACAATAAAGAAAGAAAAATATGAAGGAGTTTAAGAATGACCATGCCATTTTAAAATGCTGAGCGTCTACTGAGTGTAGAGTAAGACAATGTTGCCATCTAGTGAGCGACAGTAAAATTTCCTATACCTTAGTAGGGTACAACCATTTCTTAGCTGTAAGTGGGTTTTTCAATTTTGTGGAGCTTGTCTCTCGTAGATGTATTTATTGGTTTATTGATTAATGTAGTATGCTGTATGGATCAATGAGAAAAGCATGTAGAATAATGTTTTTTTTTTGTCTAATCCTCAATTCAAAAGTAAATCATTTGATTCAACCTAGTTTTTTTCATATTATTGAAGTTTATTTAATGTGGCATTTTCAGGGACACTTCACAGTAAAGGCAACGCTGCAAACACGATTCACAACAAAAATTTAAAAACTGAGCTGGACCCCATGCAAAAACAATTTTACATATTGAGTGTTGTGGCACAGCATCCTGCCCCACATATCTACGCTGTCTCCATTGTCAAGGTTCGACTTGTCAAAACAAGCAATATCAAACTTTTTTTTTATAAAGATGCAGCAGTGCCAGCATAAAGTTTTATGATTAAAGATGAAAGAAAGAGCAGAGGGTCTCTCAACCGTCATTAGAAGGCCCGCCCACTTCAATTCCTCTAAAGTGAAAGGTGCTTCTGCCAAATCATTGGAGAGAGGGTTTTTTTTTCCACTTTTATGATTTCTGTCTTTTTTTCAAGACTACTACTCACAAAATGTTAGAGATAATCAACTTCAGGATTAACCTTAAAAGCACAATAACCGCTACAGGTAAACTTCATGTGACCTCTTCTATTTTTCCAAATGCACATGTTCAAAGCTTCAGTACTTGTTGCTGAACTTTCTGTTCTCCAACAAGGAGCAAAAGGTGTTTGAGCCATGAGTCGACTAATATATTTCATGGTTTAAATGGAATTAGTATTCACTCTTTCAAACCACACTGTTCACATTTTGACATCATGAGACCAGGAAGACACCTAATAATTGATCAACAGCACCTCGCCAGTGAAGGCTTCAAACAGAATGTTTCAGTCACTGAGCTGAAAGTCTCACAAAGTCATCAGCAGGTTGTAACAGAAATACAGAGAGACTGGGAGAGTCACAGAAAGGTATAAAAGTAGGCCTCAGTGCTGTTCACTTATGAAAACTGCCTGGTTCACATGAGCAGGGATGATATACGCCAATGACGGAGATGTCGAGAGAGCGCTGTGCATCAGCCATGTTGTCACCAGACGAGCCTTTGGTGCTGGCACAGCGAGGGCAGCTGTGCTGAGTCAATTAAAAAAAAAACTGCCCTACAATTTGTGAATGGAAACCCAGATCGAATTTCATCTTCAGGGATGACAGAGCTCCAGCTCATCATTAGGGAACAGCTGCAGGAGACTGGGGTACCTCAAAGGGAGTGGCTTGCTCCTTCTTCAGACCCAATAAAAAAAAATCCTGTGATCAGTTGAGTGACCGTGTAGAGGCTCGTAACTCTGTAACCCAGAACCTCAATGACGCGAGGTTCCACCTCAGAACAGTGGGGCGCCAAGTCTCAGCAGACAATAAATCGCTTTGTGAACAGCATGAGACATTGTCGATGCCACAGAAAATGATTTAACGCCATCTCCCAATCAGATATGTCTCAAGCTTTCACAGAGAGGGTTCAAGTAAAAATCAGCCAACAGCAGCATGTTAACCACTGACTGATAAAATATATACAACAGATAAGTCACCAACAAAGGCTTACAACCAAACACAGGAGATGATATTACAATGCCAGATTTCCCAATGCTTGGCCCTTCTGCAGTCACAAAAATGCACCAAAGGCTGCAGATGTGCAGATTGAGAAATTACATGAAATATAAATATGAAAACAAGTTCAACCATGTGAAGATGTCAGATTGCTCTTATTTTTGAAGAAATTTCAAGTTTCTCATTAAAGGTTTTCTAAAGACAGTATCAAATGTAGCCATGCTCAGAGTTTTTTTTCTTTTAACTAAAAGTAGTTTAGCACTATTGCTCTCAAGGTTAAATTTAAATTATTTTTCCAGGAACATAAGTTTAAGTCTGGATAGAGATTTACTTATGTTGACAGCACAGTGTGGATTTGGTCTGTGTGTGGAGAGGATGTTGGTGCAGTCTGTAGGCAATGTGTTGATGAAAGCTGTTTTTTGTTTATTTTTACCCTTCTGTATCAGCGACGGAGTTGAGTGAGATTGGGCTGTGCAATAAGGAATGTACGCCACATAATGTATTATTAATAAGGACCAGTATCTCTTTTAAGTTTCTGCTGACCTGCAGTTTTGAAAGCAATCCAGACATAAAATACTGCCCCTTGTCTCATCTGAGGTTTTTACAGGTTTATTATTAATTCAAGGCTACTAGCCAATTCAAGTATTTATTGCTCTTCCTCAAGGAAAATCATCAGTTTCTCATTCAGATTTAATCATTACACTGAGTTTAAACTAATGTCTCTAGCTTATCACAAAATGTGTGAGCTTTAATCAATGTGTGAGCACAGCTTTAGGTGCACACACTGATGTTAATCCATGTTTATGAGTGTATATGATAATCAGCTTTATTAATGATTATCATCTGAATGAACTGTACTAATTCTAGAAACTGTAAGTCAGTACTTCTTAATCCTGCTCCTCGAAGACCACTGCTTGCTTTAGATGTGTTCCTGCACCAAAACACCTGATTTGAAAGAAATTCCATGCTAAAGCTCAATCTAGGACTGATAATCAGTCACTCCTTTGAAAGAGGTGTGTTGGACCAGGGAGACGCCTGAAATATCACCTGAATGTTGTTCTTCATCGGCTGAAAGTCACTCCTGAACAATCCAGAGGAATTCTACACCTTAAATTAAAACACTTACAAAATAAAGAAAACTCATTGAGAGAGCATTTCAAATTGCAGATGAAAAAAGTACTTTTGTTCAGGGCGGGTTTATAAGAACTACTTAAGACAATAACTGCAGAAATGTGGAAATTAAAGAAATGGTTTGACAGGAATACAGTGTCCCATAATCTAAGCAAAACTAAAGGTATGTTATTTGACATTTGCAAAAATAATATTAATGCAATATCCCAGTGTGTACACAGGTTTCACTCGGGTAACCTGGTGTACTGGCACAGTCTAAAACATGCATGTAAGGTAACTAGTGAACCTAAATTGCCCCTTGCTGTGAACTTGACAGTGTGTAGTTGCCTGTTTCTATGTGATGAATTGCAGACCTGTCCGGGATGTATTCTGCCCTCACCGAGTTTGGCTCCAGCACTCTGTGACCCTGCACAAGGTTAAGAGGTATAGAGGGTGGGCCGATGAATGGATGGATATATCGATGGATATACATGTACAAAACAAACTGTCATGAAGCTTTTCAATACTCGGTACGGCAAAATACCTTCTGGGTCACAATTCACTCCACATCCTTCAATGTTCACTCATATCACTGTATTTAAAGTACTGTGCAAAACCTACAAATGTACACTGCATTCACTGTCTGTCTATACTGCAGAAAAGGGCCATGAGGATCATTCATAACACCAGTTACAGAGATCATAAAATTTCACTTAAAGTAAAAAAAAATTAAAATTCACTAATCTGGTACAACAAAACTCATGTATAAAGCAGAAGGATGAAATACGCACTAGGTCGATTTTAACATTTTACATTCTGTTTGTTCACTCGTTGGTTGTTTTCCAGCAGTTTTTGTATTTGTTTTTGTTTTGTGGCTATTGAGTATCTCCAGTATATGATTGGTTGACAAAAATGCAAATAGAGGACTGAAGAGGGCATCTTTTTTTAGCTTGGCAAGTTGTCATTTTCAGTGTAATCACTGTTGTGTTGTTTTTATAATGTTTGAAACAAAATAAAACAAACAAACCTGACAGGCAATGTGGCTTGAGTGTTCCTGAAAAGCGCTATACAAAAATAAAAGGTATTCCATTTAATTACCGAGCTGTTATTTTCACCAGAAACCATGTCACAGAATTAAAAAGGAAACTGAAAATAGAGTAATTCATTTTTCAAATGTCAGATATTTAAGCTAACCATTAAGGAAATGTTAGTCAAAGCATATGACAATGTCCTCACCTTCCATCTGCTGCTCGAACCAGGTGTGTTGGCAAAAATCCTGCGCGAGTTGCCAGTTGAACATTCCACAACGGAATTATGAAGGTAAAATAAGTCGCTTTGTCCGCCTGAATGTCAACAACATAGCACTCCTCTTCTAGCTTTTCGACAAAATGGCATAACAGGAACACTGAACGCGCCAATGCGACCACGAGGGCGACTACAGAGGTTCAAGCAAAAAGACGCACGTGCGTGGGATCTGTTGATTAGAAACCGTCTGGTACTGACTTCCTGCAGACATGGCGCGTGCCTGACGCTTAACCACAAATGTCACATACCCCCTTTCACGCAGCTCTGAATTGGAGCCCACGTGCCTGCGTGGCGGCCATCTTGGAGGGGGGTCCTCACCACCACGGCACATTGAGGAATGGCATGTTTCACCATAAAACTGATCATAAATCGATCATTTTTGAACTTCTATTCAAGTTTGTTTTAAACATTAGACATGGAGAACACCGAGACATAAATAGAACAAAATAAACTCAGAAATCGTTCAGGCTGATAGGGGTTTTTATTGAGAGAATTGATTTAAGTATTTATATGATATTTTATTGTTTATATTATTATTGTATGATTCTGATCATCATTATTATTACATTGCATTATAATCAATATTGCTATTGCCCTTCTATTAATTCTAATTAATTCTATTAGTTTCAATTTCCTTCTGTTTTGTTTCTTTTATGAGTTTTTTCTCCCTTTTTTCCTCTCTCTTTCCTCTCTCTCTCTCTCTCTCTTTTATTTATTTTTTTTTTATTTTACTTTTTCTTTTTGGGATGGAAATGTGAATTAAGAATTCTAAACACTATTGTCAAGTGTATATGCCTGTACCTTTTATATGTATTCATCGTTTCAATATGTAGAATATTAATAAATAAAGAATGAAAAAAAAATTTGATTCATATTGAGTTTCAACATGATAAATGTCATAAACCACATCTGTTTCATTAAAACCATCTGCATATCTATGTACAACTACTACTGTAAACTACTATAACTACTCGTTTATTGATGAAGTTTTGCTCTGGCCAGCATCAGGATCTCTAATCCAGATTTAGTTTGATCTTCCTCCAATCTTCTTCCCAGCATCATCTTCTTTTGGTCAGGTTTAACATCCACTGAAGTCAGCCACCTTCAGGAAAGATAAAATGTACAATTTTTACAATTTTAACCTGGAAAAAAAATAATAATAAAACAAAGAAAATCTCTGAAAGCTCAAAATGTTTCAGAATGAATGTGACGATTTGATGTGAGCTTTTAGATTGATCGTTTTCATAGTTTGTCACAAAACATAATCAGCAGGACTAAGTTATTCATGTATTTAATGTATTTTAGTCAAATTAGGGGGGTCTCAAGTTAGTCATTTCACCAGAAAGCAGCTGTAAGTACCAGTAACATGTTGAATAATGTGAAGTGAGCTGTATTTTATGGAAAGAACCGGGAGTCAGATTGGAGGGATTCAGTTTGTCCTGTCTGGGTTTATTTCACTATTTAACAACCAGCTTTATATACACTCTGCCAGTGAAAAGTGAGGCCATATTATCTGGTTTAATTAGAACATCCAAAAGAGGAACAAAATAATCCAGCATCATTTGCAGTTATACTGTATTGAATTTTGTTTTTAAAACATCCAAGCATCCTGTGTCATAGCAACACATGTGCTGTTTTAAATGAATCAAATCGTTTGGAAATCTGTGGAAAATTCAGCAAATAATTCTACTTTAAGATGAGGCAGAACTACTTACCTCCATCCACTTTCATGCACTGCTGGATCTCTGACCCACCCTCCAAGATGGCGGCATGTAGGCATGTCTCTTGACACGTAGAGAGGTGTCGAGGTACATGTCTGTGCCTAGCAAGGAGCGTGGCTGCAGCATTCTGATCTGGTCAATGGAACATAATTCTCAGAGCTGTGATTATTGTTTGACCTTATATTTAACCAAAAAATATTGTTACAGACAAAAAAAAAGTCAAATAGGCGGGGACACAGTCAGGGGGAGGAGTTAAATCATTTGCTGACGTCAGTTAGGGGAAAATTCCAAACCAAGCGTTTGAGCACACATTTGCTGAAAGGTGGAGCAAGCAAGAGAAGGAGACAATAGACTTTTCTCCTTTTGGAGGGGTTTGTAGACAGGTTCGGCACACAATATTGTTACAAAACCATTGTAAAGTGAATTTTGCATAATATGGGAGCTTTAAAGAATGTCACGCCCCCTACTTCTGGTTTCAGCTGGTGGCAGGCCTTTTTGTTTTCTCACTTCTTTCCTTTTCTTTATCTGGCCGTGTGCTTCTGGTGAGTGAGCTGTGGACTGCTGCAGGGGATCAGCTGATTACCTGAGTGCATTCACCTGCAATGGGGCGTGGACTACACCAAACGATTCATCTCTCTATAAAGCTGGCTCCGACCACAGTGCAGTGTCGGACTGGAGAACTACCAACAGTCAGTTGAACCTGTGCTGCGTTACTGTTTTCTGCTCCACTCAGCTCTGTCCAGCTTGTCCAGCTTGTCCTCTGCAAACTTCAGAACTCCACCCACTGCACGAATTCCTGGATGATGCCACAGAGCCACCTCTGCTTCACTGTCTCTGCTGGAAAAATCTCTCGGACCTCACCACTCTGGGCAGCTGCACCAGCGTTTCCACCCCATCTCTCAACTTGCTGAGCATCCACGATCCCACCATCTTTATGGTTTCTTCTCGGTGAGCTCTGTCTCTTGCTGGGTTGTAGTGGTAGGTTTTCAGTTCCATCATTAACTCCTTTACTCCCTTCTGTCCTGGTTAAGTTATTGTTGGTTAGATTTCTGCACAGTCCTTTATGTTTATGGCTTGTCGTTTAGTTCCTTTTAGAGTTGGCCAGTATTTATACCCGAGTCCTCAGTGGTTGTGTTAAAAGTTTGGAGTCCTGTTTCTGCCCCTAGGAAGCACCTCAGTATATCTAGGCGTGACTGGATTGGTCTGGTTTTTATGTTTTGTGTTTTCCTTTCTATAAATGAAATATTTTCTGAATCTCTGAGCCTGAACTGTGACACAGGGAACAAAAGAAATGTCTAGTTCCATCATCATATTAATATATTAATGAGCAGAGTGAAAGCTCAATCTCCATATAAGTCTAAAGAACAAAGTGCATGTCTACAGTAACCAGTGCTGCTTCCCAAAGTTTGCAGTTTGATAGTGCCGAGCTAAAAGGTTCATTTCTGAACAGCTCATAAAATTTACTTGTCTCCAGTAGGTCAGAGTAGATGTTGAGACTATTCAAACTAACTATTTACTGTTTTAATGTTTATATTTGTGATCAGCACAAGTTTTTGAGAGCTGCTCAAAGAATTATTTCAGAAACGGTTAAATAACAGAACTGACCTGTCACTAAACGCATTCTGTAAGTACTTTTAGAAATTGTTACTGAAGGTTGGAACTTAGCGGTTGAAGATGGATGGATGGATGGGTTGGAACTTAAATAAATCCAAATGTGTCTGTATGTGTAATGTATCCGTGACTTAAAAAAAACTTGACTACAAACGGGATCAAAAAAATAAATTATGACCACAAATTCATGTTTCATGGTTTCAAATTGGGATTTGTGGCTCCATATTGCAATTTCATGGCCCCAAATCAGTGGTCTGGTAAATCTGGGTAATGTTACTGAACACAGCTCACAGCCCCAGTCTGGCTTTTCATGTTTCCAAAATTCTCCCTCAGTTTCTCTTTGAAACTACCAGTCCTTTAGCTATTCTTTTTTTTTCTTTTTTTTGTTAAAATCAAACTGTTTTACCTAACTTGGTCAGTGACACGCTCTTCTCTCAGCAGAAGGTACCGTATGAAACATGTTCATACTGATGATCCCATTACATGTCAGCTCACTGTTTTTCCAGTGTAACGCCAAACCGGTGATCAGACTCCTTCCAAACCTCCCCAGTAACCTGCAGTCTTTTGTATTACTGTGACTAAATTAAAGCCATATAAAAACAGCTCTTCAGTTCTTGTCTTCGGTTCCTCACTAAATGTTTTTGCCTGTGTAGGAATAGAGTGACTACCCCGGCTCCCCAACTAAAACTAAATTGTGATTGCTTCTGCTACTTTAGTCCTCAATGTGTTTCCTCTTGCTAACAGGCTGTGGATTTCAAATTAAGTGGATCAGGTGACTGTTAATGAATTTGAATGTCATCGTGTTCCACATTTTTAATGAGATGTTCATTTTTCTTTTTGATTTTTTTCATTCTTTTGTTTACTCGTTCATGTTTAAAGGTGTTAATGTGCTCTCACTTTGTCATGTTGTCTTCTAGAAGGAGGAACAGGACTACGAAGAGCTGTCGTTCGTCAAGAAACCTCCTTGTTCAACAGTGGAAGTCAATGTCTAAACAGCAGCAGACCAAAAGCGATACAAGCTCAGAGATACCCAGAGTGGTCCATCAGAGACAACTATGTCAGTGAGCGCTGCTTTTTTGAGCGCTCATACCAAAAATAAAGGTACCAAAAAATTGCTCAGTATCACTTTTATTAGATTGTAATCTGGATGGTAGTTGAATGGATCAGATAAGGTGTCAAACACATGTTAGTTCAGGGGTCACATACAGCACAATTTCATCTTGAGTAGTGTTATAATGACCTTTGAGTTCTTCATGACTTAGATCACATGTTGGTCTCACTAGAATAAGATCAACACTTGTTTCTGTGTTACAGGAGACTAGAGATCTTCGTTCTGGAGAAGTTGAGCATGCCAAGATAATAGAAAGCCAGCTGCAGTCGTGGATCCACATGCCACGTTTGCTTGGACACATCAGGATCTGGAAAACTGAATGATGGATGGAGAGATGGTTGTTCATCCGGTCATCTGCCAGTCATCCAGGATGAACAAATGGAACCAGCTGATAGATTTCATCAGGTGTTTGAGGATCTGGTGAATGAGATGATGAAAGCAGCGAATTCTGCTGCAGTAAACACACTGTCCTTGAGTTCCCAAGATGGTTGCAGCAATAGTTTGCTGGTTCAACGAGAATTTTACCTCAACAAATGGTGAACCACAAAACATGTTGGGACCAGTATGGAGGTTCAGACACAGACAGCATGAGGAGGCGGATCTGGAAGTGTTGAATTGTTTATTTAATGGCTTGCACCCTTCCAATGGTAAGACCACGATCCTCTCTATAGGGGACAGGTTTTCCAAGGCTGGCCGCTTTGTCGCCCTCGACAAGCTCCCCTCTGCCAAGGTGACAGCGGACCTGCTCATCTCTGAGGTGTTCTGCGTGCATGGCATTCCCGCAGACATTGTGTCTGACTGGGGACCTCGGTTCACTTGGGAGGTTTGGAGGGCGTTCTGTGCTGCTCTGTGGGCTAAGGTGAGCATTTCGTCCAGGTGTCATCCCCAGTCGGGCAGCCAGACTGAACGTCTAAATCAGGAGATGGGGACCTTGCTCAGGTGTGTGACAGCTGAGGATCCTTCAGCCTGAAGCACTAGCCTTCCGTGGGTGGAATACGCACATAATTCGTTGGTTTTCTCTTCTGGCATGTCTCTTTTCCAGTGCTCTCTTAGGTACCAGCCTCCTTTGTTTCCGTCCCAGGAACAGGAGTTGGCTGTGCCTTCTGTTCAGGCTGCCATGAGAAGGCGTGAACAGGTCTGGAAGAGGGTGCGGCCTGCTCTGCTCAGCTCCTCCCGGAAGAAGGAGCAGCAGGCCAACCGCAAGCGTACCGAAGCTCCTTCCTACTCTCCTGGGCAGAGGGTCTGGTTGAGGGCCAAGGACCTCCCTCTCAAGGCAGAGTCCAGGAAGCTGGCTCCTCACTTTGTGGGAGAGAGACCAAACAAATGGCTGAGAAGCGGATGTGAGAGGAGCAGTGACCTTACTGTAATCCCTGATGAACTGACGGTAAAAGTTAGTGAACCCAAGAAAAAATTGGAGCTGCTTCCAATCTCCCGTTTTGGGCCACTGCTGCCAGCAGCATGACCAGGTTCTCAAAGTGACCCAGTGGTGTGTTGAAAGCAGTCTTCCTTCATCTCTCTACCGGATACGGACCAGATGGTAGGTGTTACGAAGATCCAACTTGGGAAACACCATGGTCCCGTGGAGGGGAAGGAAGGCAGAGGTAACGGCTCTTAACAGTTACGCTATTCAGTCCCCTGAAGTAAATACGTGGCCTGAGAGAACCATCCTTGGACAGAGATGAGGACGGGCGTACGATGCCAGCTGCCAGGGACTCACAAATGTAGGTCTCCATGGCTGCGCGCTCACGTCAGGACAGGTTATACAGCCAGCTGTGGGGAAAAGTAGCTCCTGGAAGCAGACGAAAAGGACAGTTGTAAGGATAGTGTGGCGGAAGTGAGAGGGCCTTACTCATACTGAAAACCTGAGCCAGGTCGTGGTAAGCCTCACTGCCGACAGGTTCAGGTGGTGGAGACTGGAGAAACATCAGGTGTGACGTAAACCGTTACTCAAGCAGAACGGACCCCAGGAATAATCTCCCTAATCCAGTCGATGCGGGGATTGTGTTTACGCAGCCAAGGAAAGCCCAGCACCAGCGGAGGCTGCGAGTGTTCTATGAGGTGGAAAGTTGGTCTCCTGATGGTTACCAGCAAGTACCAAATCCATCGGTCAGGTCTTATGACTGACTTGAGCTAAATGGAGTCCATTAAGCGATCTCACAGCTAGCTCAGACTCTAGCTGAACAAAAGGAATGTTAAGATGACGAGCTAGCTGCTGGATATCCGTAAAACTTTCCTCATCACCTGAATCCACCAGAACAGTGACAGGAACAGATCGAGTGTAATAACAGAGTGCCGGTTACCTGAAAGCGTTGAGGGGACTTGATGGAAGTTCGGCATTGTTTACTCCAGCACAGCAACAACACAAAACATTGGATATGAATTTCTTTATACCATAAAACTGGAGTGTCATTTAGGCTTTAATTTTTAAAATACATCTGAATTAAAGTCAATTTTATTTTGTATTTGTCAAAAAAAAAAAATATTGAGTCTCTTCACAGATGCTTAAGTTAAGAATGTTTGATTAAAAAGCACCTAACTGAAAAAGACTATATTTCTCCCGCTTTTAAGTGTTTATCATTGAACTTGTGTTGGCACAACTGAAATATTCTGTTTGACTGTGTCAACCTGAGAGTCTTGTTTTACTTGAATGAATGTGAAAGTTCATTATATTTCTTCATTTGGACTGCAGCTTGGCATTCATCTGAACAGCAGAGAAATATGACAGACATATGACATTTAGAGTCTAATTGTGCCCCCCGAAAGCCCCTCATCTACAGGAGAGCCCGATCTTTTAGCAGCCGCTTGGGACAGCCAGCAACATAATGTCCAGAACCAACGCAGTAAAGACAGGCATTCGTGGCCAGACGCTGCCTCCTCTTCTCCTGCGATAACTGGGTCCAGCCAATCTGCACAGGCTCCGGATCTTGAAATGAAGACGACCCCTCCGCTCCCGCTGGCTGAATCGAAGCCGGAACTACGGGTTCCGGGACGCGAAACGCTCGCGCACGCCGGTGTTCTCTGATGCGGTTGTCAATGCTGGTGCACAGAAAAATAAGGCTCTCCAAATCGGGAGATCGCTCTCGGGTGGCCAGTTAGTCCTGCAAATGATCCTGCAGGCCCCGTAACAAGGCACACTGAAGAGCGCTGTTATTCCATCCACTCCCTGCGGCTAAGGTCCGGAATTCAATGATGTACTCGGCCACACTGCGGTTTCCCTGGCGGATTATCGTGAGCCGGTCACCAACATGTCTGCTCCTCACCTGGTAATCAGGATTTTTCTTCATCTCCCCCGTGAAGGCTTGATAGGTCCGACAGGCCGGTAACTGATTCTCCACAAAGCCGTTCCCCATGTCTTCGCCAGGCCGGAAAGAGGCCCGATAAGGTAGGCTATACAGGACCGGTCGGAGGGGTAAGCTAGCGGCTGCAGCTCAAACACCAGCAAAATCTGTGTGAGGAAAGCCTGGCAGGAACCCAGGTCTCCGGAGTATCGCGCCGGTGTGGGTGCATTGGGCTCTCGATGTTGAACCATCATCTGGGGAGCCGAATCCGGGGCCGGGGGGGGCCACAACGAAACCAGCTGGTGGGGAAGACAGTTGGGGGGCGATATCAGAAATCTGGTCGGACAAACGGGAGACCTGGCCAATTATTGTCCCCAGAATCTTGTCGTGTCCTGCCAGCTTCGTAGCCAGGGCCTGCTGAGCCGAGGCTCCCTGATCCCTTCTGGGGTTGCGGTTTGCTGAGCTCATAATGGCTGGATCATACTGTTACGGCCAGTATGGAGGCTCAGACACAGACGGCATGAGGAGGCAGATCTGGAAGAGATGAGTTGTTTGTTTATGGGACCAGAAGTCGGTGAGTCCAGCGGCAGGTCAAATGGTTAATAGAATCGAGGGTGTCCGAGGCGAGGTTCGGAGTTGCAGTCCAGGATCAGAGGTAGGTGTTAGTCTGGGACAGGCGGGCGGCTGGAGAGGCAGGAAGCCACTGGGCGAGGCGGCGAGCAGAGAGGGACTCCAAACTGAGGACGAAGAAAACAAAGTAAGCACGAGTGATAACAGATGCTGAAACGTGCAAGCACACATCACACACTAGAGTAGATGTTACGATCCAGCTCTGACTTCCAGCCAGGGCGCCACTTAAATAGTAACAAGCAGCTGATGAGCTGCTCCCATGCTTCCGTAAACAGCCTCTCCAGCTCCACCCACCTGAAAAACAGAAGAAATCACACAGCGCCCCTAAGAGGACGCTGATGTGCAGGACGTGACAAAACATCGAGATGCAGACTGTTGGATCACTGTGAGGAAATGAAAATAATGTAGACGAAGCAGCTCTTTAGTTTCTGTATCTTCACTTTCAACTTTGTCTCTTGAAAGACACTTTGTTATGCAGAAGTTACAAGAATTTAAAAAACACAGTAACGACCCAGGAAAACACAAGCACAGTAAAACAGTAATAGCACAGTAAAAACACAGCAAAATAATAAACGGCAAACTCTTGGTGATTTAGGAAACATGAGGATTCCACCGGTACTATCTTGTTTTTCAGGCAATCTTAAACATTTTAATATTCTCAAATAATTTGTAAACTGTTTCTCACTTGAAATCCACAACATGCTGTCTTGATACTTTGCCTTAAACATTTTTTTTTAAAAAGCTAAAAAAAAAAAAGATGGAACATAGATTTCAGAGTTTGTGCCACTTGAAAATGTTCTCTGATTGCATCTTCTACCTCATGAAAACTCCTAATTATGTTGCATGAAAGCTGATTAAAAACAACTAGACTTTCGACTAAGTTTATTTGTGTTACTAATTTATTTGTTATAGCATGTGAGGCTGACAATTTTCTGTTTTTTTCTTTTGTTTTGTTTTGTTTTACTAACAATCCTCACCATTTCCATCATGAAAAATGAGCATATAAAATATGAAAGCCTACTATTGAGCTCTTTTTAATGTTCTTATTTCAGTTTAGTTGTTTGAGTAGTACTGCAACATGGTTCTGTTTCCGTTGATTTATTTGTTCGTGATGCTCCACGTATTACCATTCAAACTTAAAGCAGATAGGGTTGTGATGTGAGGGATGCATGATGAGTACACTGAGGCGACGCTGAAGCTTTCACCACCTGTAACTAATGATGGGTTGGAAATAAAGTCAAAAACTCTCCTTTATGCTGATGCTCTTGCGTCAGTTGATCTTCCTTTTCTGGTTCAATAAACTGTCATTTTAAAGAACTGGTCGGCCTCACTGTTTGTTTGGAGAAACTCAATTTATTCTGCTTCAATCACACAGGTGGATTTAATGAATTCATCATTTGAGGAAAAAATGTCTGTAAATATAACACTTCAAATGATCTTTTCCTGTAAAAGTTTGTGACTACAGAGACACAGAAGCCTGAGGGGCTTGTGATTGTTGTTAAGACTTGATTATTACAGAAGACAGGGAACTCTATTGTCTGAATTCCAGCTGCAATTGTGCAGACCTGTGAATCGTGTTATTGATAAATTGATAAATCAATCTCTAAAAAACACTAGATCAAGAGGATGTTTGGGTGATGATTGATCCAAATGTATCCGAGGAAGGGGTTTGTCTGATCATCTAAAAAAATGATGGCCTCTCATTTTTTCAGTCTATGAACACACTGTGAACACGTACTATGTAACAAACTACAATATTAACATCCATCCATCCATCCACACAATTTGAGCTCTTATTTGTTCATTTCTAGTTTAAATTCTGCTGTATAGTTTCTTTTTCGGTGTGGGTGATGATCTGGGAAGCCGAGTTTTGCACGATTTGCAGTCTGTTGATGACTTTGGCAGAGAGTCTGGTGAGGAGGAGATGTGATAAATGAGTGAACAAGGATTTCAGTGCTGGAACTGAACAATGATGGGCGGAGTGTGGAGAAGTCGCATAGGTGGGAGAATGCAGTGCGGGTGATGTTCTGAATATGAGGTGCATAGTGACAACGAGGCTCTTGACTTAGAGCAGAAGAGTACAAGTCCACGATGATGGGTGGAGCTGGGGTGTGTTGTGATTTGGAGCCAATGAGCAGGGCCTTGGTGTTATTTGTTTAGTTTCAGGAGGTTCTTTCTCATCCAGCTCTTAATGTCTCTCCTTGGCTCTGACTCCCTCGTACTATCCATCTGACCTCTATACCCTCTGTCCCTCTCTCTCTCTCTCTCTCTCGCTCTCCCTATCTCTAAAAACACATCCTAGCTAACTACTATCCTAAGCTGAGCATTAGTCCTAATCCTTATTCTAAACCTCACATTACCCTTTATTCTAAACTTAACCTCAGGATCCTGCCGTGTGGAACCAGCTCCCAGTTTGAGTTACTGAAGCCGACACAGTCTCTGCTTTCAAGGCTGGGCTTAAGACTTTTCAGTTTAGTAAAGCTTACTGTTAGGTCTGGTTCAGGCCTCCCTGGACCATTTTCTTAGCGAAGTTGCAATGGGTTAAGACCAGTGGAGGACCTATACTGAGCTTCTCTTCTCTCCTTTCTCACTCCGCATGTTTCACTACTGTGTGTCATTAACCGTTGTCTCTCTTCTAGTCTCTCTCTCCCTCTCTCTTTTGGATCCACAAGGTTCATGATTTAAAGCCTGTGGCCAAAACATGTATAAACGGCAGGCTAATACTCACATTAAAGGACAGAGCTGTGCAGCCAGGTGGTCTGTCCTCTACTGTGCACTCTACTGTGCACTCTGCTGCAGTACCTGTTGACACGCAGTTCAGACTCTGTCCGTCTTGACGAAGCTGACCAGTCAACAAAAGTACCAAATTTGGCTTTGTGTGTGTTGCGTCTGTCGAAAACTGCGACACTTTACCACCCGCAAAAATAGAACCCCTGGTCTGCAACAGTCCTTTCAAGATCCCCATGGTCAGTTGTCTTCCTTATCACCACTGTACTGAACATTTCAGTTTTTTCTGGGCTATCATATTAACAATTGTGCTTTTATTTTTATTATACATTTTGTCTATATTGCAGTTTTCATTTAACTGGTCGCCTCTGAGAAAATCAGGCAGAAACCCACATATAGGCGGAGCATGACCCGGCTTTGCTTTTAATGATACTGGATTTCTTGACTCTTTAGATAGATGGGGTAAAGTTTTTTTTGGCCAAAAATATATTTTAAGGGGTAAAGAGGGACTTTCAAAATAAGGCCTCAGAAACAGCAGAAAAATTGCTCCCAATGGATAACATGCTAAACTGAGGTCAATTCAACCTCCACAAACGTTGAGCTGATGACCAAGGCCCAGTGTCTGTGTGTGTGTGCGTGTGTGTGTGTGTGTGTGTGTGTGTGTGTGTGTGTGTGTGTGTGCGCTCGTGCGTGCGTGTGTGGAGAGGATCTTCTGCTTCCATACCAGCTGATGACCTGAAGAAGTTTGAGCAGGTACAGTAGATCGTGAAACGGGTCAGGCCAAGAATTAACACTTGAGCGAGCCCACAGATGACAGACTGAGTCCTTGATTTGACTTGACTTGGGCAGACATATTCAGTTTTGAGTGTGAGCGAGGACTGACACCAGTTAAGAACAGTGTCACGGAGCCCCATTGTGTTTTTGCAGATGGATCAGTAGAATGTTGTGGTTGACAGTGAGGAAAGCTAAGGAGAGATCAAGAAGGATGAGGGAGGAAGGCGAGCTGGAATCTGCTGCCATCAGTAAAATGTTGGTGACTCTAGTAGATGCTGTATCAATACTGCTGAAACCCAGACTGAAATATTCTGAACTGTTGATGCAGGGTGGTTTAACACAAAAATAACAAAGGTTCTTCGTAAGCTTAGATGCAACAATGGAAGAGGTTGTCAGTAAAACTTTGGAGTAAACCTGGGTTACATGACTCATACGGGCTGAGTCAGTCTCCTCATGGCAGCGTGGGCGCGTGTTTGATTGACGCTGTAACCTTCCTATTTAAGCTAGAACAAACACAGCTTTGTCACTCAGGATGTTTCTGGCGTGTTGTCATATGAATGCAGTTTACAGACACATGAATAGAAGAGCAGTTTTCTTGATGCATTTTTTTTTTCATTGTCGTACGAAGATTTTTGATGTTCAAAAGAAAAATTAGGTACTTATCCATTGCAGAGGTGCTTGCAGACATCGCAGTGGGGTTGTGGCGTCATATAATCCATTTCTTCAGTCTGTATTGTGCAAAATATGTGCGGCCCATATAATATATGGGCCGCACCGCATGGTGGTGCAGTGGTTAGTGCTCTTGCCTCACAGCAAGAAGGTCCTGGGTTCAAATACTGGCCGGGTCTCAGGGCCTTTCTGTGTGGAGTTTGCATGTTCTCCCCGTGTGTGCGTGGGTTCCCTCCGGGTACTCCGGCTTCCTCCCCCAGTCCAAAAACATGCATGGTAGGTTAATTGATCACCCTAAATTGCCCCTAGGTATGAATGTGTGAGTGAATGGTTGTTTGTCTATATATGTCAGCCCTGCGACAGACTGGCGAACTGTCCAGGGTGTACCCCGCCTTCGCCCACAGCAGCTGGGATCGGCTCCAGCCACCCGCGACCCCGAAAGGGATAAAGCGACAGAAAATGAATGAGCATTACTAGAAGTATTTGACAACTCTTAAACAAAATAGTTTGTTATTGACAGAAAATATACTCAAGCCCTATTGTTGTTTTTGGCCATCACTTTTCTTGCTTATATTTACAGCAATCCTTTATTGTGTATCAGTAATGCTGCGAACCTTGTCCACTTTCCAATTCTGTTTGACAATATCCAATAAGAAACGATACAAAAAATATGAACAGCATAATTTGAGATTTGTCAAGAACACCTCTATAGCTCATTGCTTTTTTGCATTAAACAAATAGTATTTCATCCACAGTTTTGATGTCCCAAAGCTTTTTCCCTCAAGCCTGACATTCACCTCCTGTGTTCCTCCCATTTCACATGTATGTCTCATCATTTCTCTCTTAAATGGTGCCACGTTTATAGGAACATCCACTTGTTGGATGAGCATCAGAGTATGTTAATATCTGCCACTCCAGGTGCTGAGTCATTGCCGTGCAATGAGGTTCAATAATGAGTTCTGACTCTGCCTACAGCCCTTGTATTACAGGGTTCAAGAGTGGCAAAGATGCACAAAAACACTTTGCAGTTTGCTTTACCAGTCGAGGCCTAGTGCCGAGGTCAGTGTGATCGTGTTGGGCAGCATCTCTCTAATTGAAAAAACAAAGCCAACAAACCTCAGGATGACATTGCAGTCCCATGTGTTCACAACCAAGGACCAGGCTCTGACCTCCAGAATAGCAAGAACTGTCCCCACAGAGTGGATTTATCAGAGACGAGATGACCACCAGACTTTGGAAGTCAAGAAGACCGGGTGGTCTGAAAATAGTTCTGACCTCAAACCCATTTAACACTTGCGGAATGAGCTGTTAGTGCCAGACTGAGCAACACAGCCACGGTGACTAACTTGGGGCAGACAATTGTTGAAGAAAATGATGCCATCCATTCTGGTGCTCTGGAACTGACCCCTGTTCACTTTTGGCAAAGGTCGAGTTCAGACTGGACCCTTCACCAGGGGAAAAACAGAGACAGAGACTGTTACAAAGATCCACACCATGAGTACACACACAGTTTGGAGTTGCCAATGAGCCTCAGATACATGTTTTGGGAATCTGAGAAGATCCAGAAGTCCCTGGAGAAAATTCAAACTCTGGCCAGAACAGCCAAGCCCAACTCCATTAGACAAGACTGTGGGGTTCTACATCATCCTGTAGCCACTGGTGAAGTCTTTGAGAAAATCAATCAATGCAGAGTGAAGCACTGCAGTGATTACATTTAACTAGTGAAACTGTAAAGTGCCAAATGATGCTAGACAAATATTTAGAGGATTTCAAATCATCAATAAATGAATGTGAAGAGTAACATACAAAAAGCTGATCAATCCAAAAAGTCCACTCCTGGCAGCTGATTTCAATCTGGTACAGAATTCTTCCAAATTATTGGTGAAAAAGAAATTTTTGCTGCGATGTTTGTTTGTTTCGCTGTTAGTTAGAAGGATACTTCTGAAGTACGTCGATAAATTCCAATCTAATTTACTGAAAAGTTGGGCCCTGGGCCAAGGAACAAGTAGAGTTTCGGTGCAGTGAGTACCTTCCTTTGGCAATTTAGCAAGCACATTACATTTTTACTCACAACTGCCTAACCATGACATTTTTTGATCCAGAACTGGATTAGCAAAAAAAAAAAAAAAAAAAAAAGGATAATTGTTTAAGTGGAATAGTCCTTTAGCTGCCATATTAATTATGGTTATTGCTCAGTGAGAGCAAGGGAGGAAGTGAGGTGTTGGGATATGGAGGCACAAAGTTGGCAGAAGAAGGAAGGTTTGAATCAATGGGTACACTGAAGAAATGCCACAGAGGATGTTACTGCTTGAAAGTCAATTTTAGTTTCTCATAATCAGGACGTGTTTTTAACACAGATGTCCGTGATCCAAAAAATGATTTCTGATGGCAGTTTCAGATTAAAAAATAAATGTTTCGTTTTTTAATGAGTGTACATATGAGTGTGATTTTTTTGTTAAGCCTTTACGGATACCAATATATTCACCAATCAACCTAAAAAAAAAAAAAAAAAAAAAAACCTGAAATAGCCCATTTGCAAAATGGTAAAGTCTACTTTTATCCATAATATATTTTGACTGCAAATGACCCTTTGCCAAGGACTGTCAAACTTCCGGTGAGAGTTTGAGTTCATTCTTTTTAGCTCAAGAGGTTTTTTACATATCAGTGTTTTCTTTAAACCCCATTAAATCCAAAATTTATTTTAATTTAGAAGAAAAATGCCAGCAAGAACAAATATGCTTCGTTTAGTTGGTGTTTGCCATTTAGTTTGAGGAACAAATTAGGTATATTTTTATTTTCAATGTCACTTCTTGATGTGATAATTAAACATATTCAATAATATTAAAGGTTTTACTAATGTTTTATTGTCTTTTTTTCATCTGTTTTAAGACAATCCACCAGAGGCAGGCCCACTGCAAATGACAGAAAATAACATCTGTCTGACAAGTGAAAAAAAAGCTTTAATTTCCCTTTTTCAGAAATGTTCTGTCCTTGCATGAGCAGAGCTTTGCCAAAAACAGAGAACAGCAAGTCACAGATCATTTGTTGACGAGAATGATTCGAGAATGATTTTTTTTTCTCTGAGATTCTCTGAAACTGTCAAAAACAAACTAAATCTGCTATTCTTTGTTCCCTGTAATACAAAAAGAAATGTATAGCTTTTGTATTTTCAAGATGCAAAATGTTTTAATATTTTAACTTATATCAAATTAAAAATAGAATAGAAACAGCCTTTACGACCTTAAGTTGAATAACTGATAGCATGCTTTTCAGCGTAGTCCTTCTTTTTGTTGAGTTGAAATCCAAAAGTTATCGCTGCACTGGCCCCATCAGAAAAAAACTGCTCCTCTTCCAGTTGCGAGTTTCGGCTCTTTCCATTAATCTGCAATTGGATCCCAAAGATTCACAACAGGCTACTCTGAATCAGTTCAAAGTCTTCTTGTCATCTTTTCTTGTGGGCTATGTAAATTTGTCTTCTTGAGAGAACCATAACCTATCCCCGAGAAAGTGAACTGTGCCACCTGATCCGGATGTTTCACTCTTAATATAATCTTTTTTTCTTTTTCTTTTTTTTTTTGTGTACATGGAAAGCATCTTGCATCAGAGGACAAAAGCAGACACATGCTTTAACAGTCTCCCTCGATGTTACCATGGTATTCTTCTCTCTGAAAGTGCTTTGCTTTATCGTGAACATCATATTGTTTGTATTTGGGCCAACAATTAGCTGCATCTATAACAGTCTTCAACAAGCCTGTATGTGCGGTCCTGGCACTATGCGTCTGACATGGTGCTGTGCAGCACAGGGATCCTCAGATTATTGATGGGGAGGAAGGTGGACTCTGTTGGAGCAGTCTTGGAGAGGAGGATGAGGGCTCTAATGCAGGGTATCTTGAGGAACCCCAAAAATCCACTGCACGACACAGTCACAGCGCAAAAGAGTGACCGGAGTAACAGGCTCCTGTCATTGCACTGCAGAACTGAGCGCTTTAAGAGGTCGTTCATCCCCTCGGCAATCAGGCTGTTTAACAGATGTGTCTGAATTGAACTGAGTACAATATGAGCACTTTATTGATAGTAACTTTTATTTTATTTATTGTACTGTTGTTATTTTCCGTGCGAATGATTTATGCGTTTGCTGCTGGACACCTGAATTTCTCCCTTGGGAGATTGATAAAGTTTCTATCTATCTATCTATCTATCTATCTATCTATCTATCTATCTATTACCGAGGTTTTGCAAATGATCTGCTCATCATCAAGCTGTGCAGAATGTGTTGTAAGAGGGAAACATCTAAAACATGTTGGACCGGAATTGAGAAACACTGAGTTACAGTGCTCTTTCTGATCTACTGATCTATCCAGTCTCGAATCTTGAAGATTAAAAGAATGATTTCAACTTGTAGCTGTCACTGACTGTTGCGAATAGCTTCTTTACCTACTTCGAGTCACACCAAAAAAACCCATAATAATGGTTGAATTATGAAATAAATCACAAAAGCAGCCTTGACTTAAAGCTCGTGTCCAGAGTTTTGAAAGAATGAGAGGTTTTTAATCCAACATCTCGAGGTTCCGCTCTCCCTCTGCTTTAGTGAGCTACCAAGCCACGCCCCTTTAATTGTGCACACGCATTACCCATGGGGTCAAAATGAGAGCCTCCGAGTCCGCAAACATCCTACATGTTTAGCTGTTTACGGTGGATGTTCAGCAGACAGTGGATATATCCGAGGTAAGCAGGGCGGATGCTGCATAGTTAACTCACCTCTGCCTGGGCGAGTGCGCGTGCTCTCTGGCTGCGCGCACACGTTGATTGACAGCATGACAAAGCGGAAGCTCGAAATCTATTGGCTGAAGCTGACCGGCGCTTTTTCGGATAACATGGGGGTCTATGAGATGAAGGCGGGGCTCATAAATACATTTTTATATTGCTTTATGCTAATATTATATTGTACTATCGAACCAGACTGACACATTTAAGCTCTGTTGAAAAATGATACATACGTTGGAAACGAACGGAAACTCCGGACACGAGCTTTAAGGAGTTTTTCAACTTGAAAGTTGCAGTGCCGGTCGGGCAATTTGTATTGCTTGGGGAGAATTTGAGAGGATGTAATGCAATGCGTGCTCCCGCTGGCCTGAATTGCTTAGCTTTCGTTTTGTCCGCCATTACTCCGCCAGATGCTCAGCGAGCAACAACTGAGCTGTATTGAGGATGGATCTTCCAGAAAGTAAGAAAACACCGGCTTCTAGCACTGCCACAACTCCAGCACAGACCCCACGCAGGCAAAAGAAACTTAAATTTTACTCGAACGCTACTAAAAGAGCGAGGAAGGAGCACCCTCTTCCGTGCAGTTACGCCCAAGGCTGCAGGGGGCACTGTTTCGCATGAAACGTGCAAACTCCTTAATGCACCTTTAATGTGTTGACTGTCTTTAATCACCAACTTTTTACACAAACTGTCTTTTCAGACAAGAATACAGTATGTGTGTGAAACAGGGCATTAAGGACTTTAGTTTTTTTCGGGTCGATTTATCTGTCAAAGTCGAGGTGGAGGCGACAGGTCATGGTGACGTCCTCACACTGACAGCGGGGGAACAACACGGACACACAGCTGCCCAGCAGTGAGCAACTTGTATTAAAGTTCACTGCAACGTAACAAAGTACACTTACAAGACACAAGCATCAACAGGCCTTCTCAGACATTTTGACCCGAACAAAACAAAGGCTAACACCTTGAGTGTTCGTTTATATTTAAGTGCACGACAAAAAGTGCAAAAAGCTTGGGGCAGTGGCAACCAAGACGCACACTATGTGTGTCTGCATCATGTTTTGAAAGAAAAAGAAAAAAAGAGTTGTCTTAATGAAATAAATAACAAAATAGTCAAAACCCAAGATACTTAAATTCCTCCACTTTGGCTATAGTCTCTCCACCGACCTGGAGGGGGCAGACCACCCTCTTCTGGTCAAGGACCATGACCTCGGATTTGGAGGTGCTGATCCTCATCCCTGTCGCTTCACCGCTCCAGCGAACCCCCTCTGGCCCCTGGCTGCACCTAGAAATTTTGTCCATAAAGACTATGAACAGAACTGGTGACAAAGTACAGCCCCCGTTCAAAGTGAACAGGGTCTTGTTCACGAGTTGGGGACGGATGGAGCATGACAGGCGGATCGGTGCAGCGTCTGCAGTGATGCGGTCGTTGTATTGGTCCGTCATGGCGAATAAGGAGCTGAGCTGAAAGGCGAAGCTCTCGATTTACCGGTCAATCTACATTCCCACCCTCACCTATGGTCATGAGATTTGGGTCATGACCGAAAGGACAAGATCCCAGATACAAGCGGCTGAAATGAGCTTCCTCCATATGGTGGCTGGGCTGAGAGATAGAGTGAGGAGCTCAGTCACCAGGGAGGAGCTCGGAGTCGAGCCGCTACTCCTCCACATCAAGAGGAGCCAGCTGAGGTGGCTCGGGCACCTCTTTAGGATGCCTCCTGGACGCCTCCCTGGGAAGTGTTCTGGGCATGTTCCCGGAGACCCCGGGGAAGACACCTCAAAAATAAACTGAACTGGACTGATAAAACCCACGTTCTGTATGGGGAGATCCAGAGACACCTCCACCTGCTGACAAACTGAGGTCCCTCGGAGTGTGCAGGGCTCTTCTCGGGACTTTTTCTGACTCCTGTCTTCTACACTGTGGCCTGCTGGAGTGGGGAATGGACCAGGACAGGAAGGGTGTCAGTGAACTGATCAGTGGAGGAGGTCCTGTCCTGGACGCCCCACTAGACTCCATAGAGGAGGTGGTTTGAGAGGAAGATGTGAACCAAGCTGATATCCATTATGGACAAAACCTCTCATCCCCTGCATTACATGGTGGGCTCTCTGAGCTGTTCTTTCAGCAGCAGACTGAAACACCCACGGTGTAAAAAAATGCGTTATTGCATGTTGTTCATCCTCACTGTCATCAGACTGTTACACCTTGTAGTTTTTATTGTAGGTTTTCTGTCTTTCATGGATAGGATATAGGGATACAGGGTATATTGTATATTTTGCTTGATATCTGTCCTTTGTTTCTGTAACAAGTGAATTTCCCTGTTGTGGCATTACGAACGTGAAACTAATCTAATCTTTTTCCTCGAAAGCTGTTCTTATTCTCAATGTCCGGTACACAAGCGTTCTAGAAAGCTACAGTCACTGTCAGGCTTTTTCAAAGTTGTCAGTATTCCTCGAACATTCAGGACATTTAATTTCAAAAAGTGATGGCTGTAGCAGACATTAAACTAGGGGCAAAGATTCAATGGAGGCACCTGGCGCCCCCCATAATCCGATTGCCCGTTCCTTGTGCCTCTACAATTGGCATTGATTTTTAAAAATTGTCATTCGTTGTATGGAGCTTGTTCTTGTCATTGTACAATAAGAAAGAAAAAAAACTCAAACCTGAAGGTGATATGAAACAGAAGGGTTCCATTAGACTCATACAATCAAATATATATAGTATTTTTTATCATTTCTGCATTTCTGACCACGAGTAACCACAATAATTCACATCATTTATAAATTTGAAATCAACCCACAAAATCACCAATTTAAAGCACAACACTGGTTTTATCTGAAGCTTGAAACTTAATTGGAGGAGATTCACACCAGAAAACACTCACATATGTGGAAATTGAACCATCCAACATTTTAAAGATGAGATGCTGAAGGGAAGGCCAGTCCCCCAGTCTCTTTTCTTGGAGTCAGTTTCTATCCTGTGATCAAGGATTCAAGGATACATTTTGAATCAAACATTACACTATTCAAATGCAGTCTTCTCTCACTTGAACAAATAACTCAAGATGAAGAAATATGCTAACCGATCAATGAAACTGTGTATTTTCACTAGTGGATTAAATAACATTGAGGGACATCACTGACGTCTTTCATTTTTATCACTTTCAAGCCACTCAACAAGTTAAACTCTGGGTTTCTTCGATGAGCCCCCCCCCCCCCCCCCCCCCCCCTCCCCCCCTCACAAAAAACAAAAAAAATCTATATGTAACTGCGCCTGATTGTTACCGTTATCTTTGTGGCCAGCTTGTAGCTGTTTAGATGTTCTGTTGATACTTTTTGAACTGTTTGAGCTTAACTTTAGTTCAGTCTGCCTCATATCTGTGGCGGCCGGACAGTTGGCCATGATCCCAGAGACCGTAAACTTCTAACTCTAATAGCAGCTGTCACCCGAATGTCAGGTCTTCTGAAAATGGGCTTGAAGCCTTTATCTTCCCATACTTGACAGTTTTTGTCTCCGTCCCTTCAGGGAATTGAATTGTTTTATTTTTCTTGTTCCTGTTGTGCACACACAACGATAAACAGATTAAAGATTGCTTTTCTCTGTTTCACAAGCCACATGAAGGTCACATGATTGAAAGCGCAAGCAAAACTAAATAAAGGAAACAACCTGCTCTTTTCAAACAACAATTTTAGCTCTTTTCACACCTGCTATTCTATGAAAAATCCCACATACAGAACCGTTAAAAAATGTTTTTCAATTTTGATTACTTTCAGTGTTCCTGTCAGGCATAGTGCAGTCAGTGTGAGTTCAAAGCAGCACTCGGCCAACAGTTACCTGATTTTCTGGTTTAATTTGTCAGAAAATGTGACGTGATTTTCACAACCATCCATGCTTGAGAGTTAATTCCATGTGAGCAGTAGTTATCTATTGTGTCTTTACTGAACACACCTATTTAACATTCCAAGTAGCTTTGGCTAACATATGTGAACACTCGGGTTCAATTTAACAGCCGACAACATATCTCTGTTTGTAGTACAGTGAAACAATTTTTTGAAAACTCTCAGAAACTTCACACACATCTCCTGAATGTGGTAACAGTCCCTAATTTTTTCCAATAAAAAGTAGTTCATTAAAATGTTTATCCCTCGATATTTAGAATCAGCCATTTGTGATCATAACCCTTCTTATAATGTCATTAGTTAAAACAGATGGTGCTTTTCAGAATGTTAATTTATCTTTTTTTTAATCAATGGACGGGGTTCATTAGTGTGTATCAAACTCACCATGGATTGCAGCTGACTGAAAACACTTCCACTCACCCTTTTGATCTGACCTATGACAGCTTTGCAATGCAGGAAAATACAAAAGGTCTTTTGTCCAGTTTGGTTCAGCAGGTTTTTTTTTATCACTGCAAAAACATGAGTGTAACACATCAACTCTGGAAGAGAAACTTCCACTTTACCACTTGGTATATACACAGTAAATAGCAAGTAAATCAAAGATTCTTCTACTTCTGCCAATGGATCCATTTCAACCTTCTAGTTCACATACGCTGATAAATCCTTGACAGTTTGCTTTATTATCGTGTTCAAGGCCACGGGGAGCTAGAGTCAGTCAGCTAACTCTAACTAAGGGTGAAGACAGTTTAAGTCCGGAAAAAAGCTGACACAATCTCTCACAGCCACCTATGAACAATTTACATTCATCGCTTAACCTCTGTGCATTCTTGAGGTGTTGAAAAAAAAAAAAAAACACTGACACATAAGCAAGCTAGAAAGAAAACAGTGTTCACCACTGCAGCACCTCGCGGCCCACACAGGCAGGTAATTTCCAAAAACATGAAATTGTCTATGAAGCTGTTTTGTAGTGGTCAGCAGCTTAGTTTGTTTCCTGAGCAACATTTTAGTCAGAAACTCTTGCTTGTTTAACATTTCACATATACTGAACACACAAAAGAAGCTCATAATTGAACTTATATACACATGAGGGCAGCCTTCAGTTTTAACTGTACTTCTAAAGGTCTCAATACTTCAATGTTAAATCAATTATCTAAAAGCTTTCAATTACTTTGAATGTAAATATTAGGTGGTACCTTGATTCTGAAATGCCTGCAGCAGCTTTTTTGCTGATTAAAATGTTTACATTTTTCTATGACTACAAAGGATACCATTGACATTACAGCTAAAGATAAAAATCGCGACTAATTGCAGAATTAGGATTAGCGATTGGCTCAAAACAAAAGAAATTAGAGGCAAAACTTAAACCTTGTTGTGCGTTTGTTACTTTAAAGTTAATAAAGGTGTTTAGTTGTCTCAACTCTTACACGCATCTCAACTTTCAAATGTTGGATGTTTCAATTTCCTCATTTCTGAGTGTTTTTAAATGTGAAACTGTAATAAATGCTCCACTTAAGTTAAAAGAGTCAGAATAAACCATTTTTTTAGCGTTAAATTTGTCGTTTTGTGTTGATTACAAGTTAGTTCACAAGTTGTGCAATTACTCACTCAACTGACACCTCTAATACATATATTGATTTTAATTTCCTAATCAAGCTACCACTTCCAGTACGCTGACAATCGTTGATATGCTTCTTGAGATTCACCCCTGGGATTTTTTTAACAACTGCTTCCTTACAATCACTCTGGCCTGAAGAGCCCTCCACTGATTCTCAGTAGGATTCAGGTTTGGACTGTAGATGCTCCAAAGTTAACTGTTTCTTCACCACATTGCCATTATGAGTTGGACCCTTCACTGAAGAGTCCAGTGCTGCCAAACCCAAAACATGTTTTTCACAATCCACAAGGAAAACATCAGGGCTGAAGTCCTCTGTCTTCTCAATGCTCTGATTCTTGTCCAACAGTTTGATAGAAGCAGTGTCTTTAAAGTACCCAAATACAATCACATCCCATACTCTGCTGACAGTTTTTGGGGCTCAATTTCTCTTTCCCAAACCGAACCACATCACTGTGTCTAAGCCCCTCAATTTTTGCCTTATTTAACCACAGAATCGTTAATGAAATGTTTTCTTGACAGTTCACTCGAGCTCTTGCATAGTGGAGGCTCTTTTTAGTGTGCTGACATGAGGAAAGGAAGGTTTTCATGGCCAATATGACGGCGGTGTCCTTCAGACTGTCAGGCATGAAGAATGTGATGTTGGTACCACGTTTCAAGATTCATCAGCATGGCCTTGGTGGTGATCTTTGGATTATCTCTTGGCCTCAAACACACATCTTTCTCTTCAGGCTCTCTATCAAGACCTTCCAAAATTTTCTCAGTGGCTTTTCCCAATGCTTTTCACTGTGTCCACTTGACCTCAAACACTTGTATGACTTTACAGACTTTCCTATCTTGACAACAGCCCTGACAGTCAACCGAAGGAGATCATTTTAAATAACTTTAACTTTAAAAATCTGGTAACTGACTCGAAGCTGGCAAAAGAAATAATCATTCTCAGTTTACACTCGATTGAACAGCTCCGGAAAGAAAAAAAATAATTTAGAAGTTCACTTTGTCCATTTTCGAACTGAAGTTATTACAGGGGGGATTAAAATGTTGGAAGAAAGCTAAGATTGACTGCAATCCTGACCAAGATACGAGCCGTACTGAAGACCGATTAAATATATGTGTCAATCAGTCTTTATTAATCACTTATTTTATGACTTGTTTCATAATTATCTTGGATTATCTTTCCACAGTTGAAAGGAAAGTGTACATTGCTGATGCCCCTTGGGAAAAGTACTTCACTGCATTTGACCCGCATCCTATTCATGGTTAACATTACAGATGCAGTAGAGGGAGGCCTGGGAAGTCATTGGTTTTAAGGGTTCTGCTCCACAGACATGACATTAGTGGGATACACACCTGCAAACTTTTGATCTGTCTGCTTGGCTAACCTCTCCGCCACCACTCCAACCAGATTGCTAAGTTCAAAAGTAAAAATCCTCCAACTTCCACACACTCAGAGCAGAATAGCTGCAACGGACTGCTTCAAACGCCAAATGCTGTTGCAGTGAAATAAAATGATGCACATTTAAAATAGTCATTTACATATTATACAATATTTCCTACATGATGCTGTCTTAGTTTTGCAGTTTTTGAGGTAGAATATAATTTGTGATTGTGGGTTAATTTTTCTATTTCACTACTGTTAATTCAAGCAAAAATGTATATTTTTCAAGTGATGGCAATAATATGATTATACACAAGTTAGAGACAGGGTATAATGCAGGGGTTGGCAACCTTTTTGAATGAGTGTGTCCCATCATCAGTTGGCCAAAACAAAATTTATTAAAGACACAAAATACAAAAACATGTCCAGCACAGCTGAGATTTTATCCCAAAAATTATGGCCAGGTTGGGCCATATTTTAAACATAATCTACTGTTCCACACAGTGGATTACAACATAAGCACAGAGCCTATTTCAAACTGATTGGTTACTCATTTAACACATATTGCACAAAGAAGAAATAAAAAACTAATAATAGCCAGGGACTAAAGTCTATGAAATGTCCAGTTATTGAGAATACAAAACCAGCATAAGCAGAGATTGCATAAAAAGCCAGTTCAATTTATAAAAGCTGATTTTTAATTATTTGAAATTTGCCAATGAACTACTGACTATACCAACTGTGGGCCTCATCATGCCTGAGGTTTCCTCACCCTGGTCCATAGTTCAGCCATTTATTGTAAGTAATCTCAAGTCAAGTATATTTCCATCCATTAATCCATCCATCTTATTTATCACTTTAACCAGAAGTAACAGAAGCTACCATGAAAATCCACTTTATATTGACATTGAAGGCGTTCTTTTTGCAATAGTAGTTTGTTTTATGTTAAAATATAGACATTTCCATCACATTGCTACAAATAAAAACTTTTTTTTGATAAGTTTAAATCTAACAGAAGGATAAAATGCCTTGTTTCTATCTGTGTGCCTGTGAAGAGCTGCTTTCATTTAATAGGCCTGATTTTCAATTATATGCCTCCACCAGTGTGCCAAGGATTATGCCAACTGTGGCCCTGGTGCCTGAGGTACCCTCCCCTCGGTAGTGTCACCATTGGTTAGAAGCAGTTCCAGGTCATTTGTTGAGGATGTTCCAACATTAAAGTGAGTGACAGTTCCGTGAGCAGGTAGAGTTGATTATATCTGGCTCAGCTGGTGTGAGTAAACAAACAGATCCTCTCCCGTTGACTAGTTGGGCTGTTGGGCTGCACCAGAGCCGAGGGGAGCGGAGAGGAGCGGAGCGGAGCGGGCAGGGCGCATGCAGACCATCAGGCTGTGTGCTTTCCGAGCCGGGGACTAATTTCCAGCCCCGCACTTGGGTCTGGGTAAACAGCACCGCCCCGGTGCTTGTTTGTTATAAGTGTGGAGCGATCCATCGCGGAGCGCCGGGCTCGATTGACACTGTCTGCTGATCTGCTTGCTGCGGATTGCTCTGAATAACAAGGCTGCTCGCTAATTCCCGTCCGCCGGGGCTTCCTCCGAAACACCGCCGGAGTACGGTCCAAAAACAGCCAGCGAGGCAGGCAGCGACGCCGCGCCGCCGGGCTCCGCACCTCACCATGGCTTCGGGAGACCTTTACGAGGTAGGATAGAACCCCGTCCGAGCAAAATGACATGTAATATTGACGAATAATGGAATTAGGAAGTAAAGGGAAGGGCGTCGCGCATGTAAAAAGCGGTGTCCTGAGCCCTTTAACAGGCGAAACTAACCACCTCTCCGGACCCGGGCGGCTCGATTCACGCTCCGACTTTGTGTCGCTTCTGCCCGACTTTGACAATAATGAGTTTGCGGCCGCGGCGGAGAGATGGGGTGTAATTTACGGGTCGAACTCCTTCAGTCTGACGCCGAGTTGAAAGTCGTGGTAAAGTGACAGCAGCGCGCAGCGGACGGGCATGGTGAATAGCTCCAGACGGAGTGATGGGCTCCGGAGGTGCGCCGACACGCCGAGGGACATCCACTCATCACGGGCTTTCTACGGCCGGGACACTGTTCCACGAGGCGACAGTTTATTTCTGACAGGCGGCGGAAACAAGTGTGTGTTTTTGCATTTGCATTCTCTGTGGTTTTGTGAAAAAAAAAAAAAAAAGAGAAAAGAGAAAACGGGACTCCCACAGCGTTGGGCGTAAAAGTTACCCAAATGAGTGGCAGGAAGGTCACGCTGCCCTCAGACGCACCATCACTCAGGAACCGGGGCCAGATACACCGAGGCTCAGTTCCTAAATCAGCTTTATCTGAACAGCCACTTAGTGTCAGTGTGCCAGTGTGGGAGGATGAGCCCACTCTCACACAGCCTGAACTTCTTCATGCCCCCCAACTTTGTCTCGCAAGTGATTTATAGATGAATGCAGAGTTTTCAAAAACATCATTATTATGACTGATTAAACACAAATTAGATCCACGTCTTCTCATCTTGTCATACTCAGCAACTGTTGTCACACTTCTAGTTTTGCATCAAAGTTAATTTAGCAGATTTAATCTGTTTAAATTTCAGTTCGAACTACTCGGTAGAATGCAAATTTGTCTTTATAGCAATATCAACATATTGCAGAAGACTGACTGAGCTGCAATTAAAGATGTTTCCATTTACTGTGCATTTTTGCTTTACATATATACAGGATAGTACATATGAAAGAAAAGTGTGAATAATTAACAAGAAATGTGTAACTAACTGATTAAATATGGCATTTAATTGAATCATAGATCACTGGTATTTGGAAAAATAAATCCAAATACAAAAAAGACAACATCATACTTAAGCGTTATCGGAAGCAGTTGTTCAATATCCTCAACATAAGTGCATGATCTGTGTTTACCTCATGTTCTGCAGCCTTTATTAAACTTAGAATAAATTTGTTGTAGCAAACTATGGCTTTTGTAGCAAAAGTGTGGATTAATAGATTTGGAAATACTGTTTCCTGTCACTCATTTCTTTTTATCATAACTGTTAAAAAATTGAAACAAAAGAAAAAACTCTTGCAAGAAAGGTATTTCCCTGACTCCCACATTCACCTTGTCCCTGCCCCACACTTGGAGAACCACTGCATTATGCTGACAGTCGTATATATCTGTACATGGCTCAGCCAGCCAGGTGGAGTGAAAAGATTAGAGGCTGGAGCGTTACAAAAAGACATAACTTGTTTTACCATGCATACACTTTACACATAATAATACATTTTATTTTCAGTGCACTTAATATTTCCAAATCTCTAAGTGCTACAGAGCAGGAGAAGTAGAAGTTTAGAAACCGTGCCATGAAAATGTTCGTCTGAAAAGAAACTTGGGGTCCACCGAGTGCTGAAATAGATAAGATTATCAGCTCACAGCAGGGCCGCTGTGGAACCACTTTTCATCCCAGGAGGTCCAAGAGTGGTCCACTTTGTCCATGGTGAAGGTTAAAACAGTAACAGAGCAAGTCAGCGCTCACAGTCTCTTAGTGTGTAATTTGAAAATGTTTGGCGAAAATGTCAAAAAATATGTCTCTAATGTTGAGGAAAACATTTCCTCAGTTCTCCAACCTGATATGTAAACAAGAAATCAAAGGTTTGAGTCCAGTCCAGGCCTTTTTCTTTGTGGAGTTTGCATTTTCTCCCTGTACGTGGATGACTTTTCTCCACATATTTTGGTTTCCTCCCACTGTTCAAATTCATGCATTTGAGACTAAATGGCGACTCCAGCTGTATGACTGTGTGTGTGTGTCTCCCCTGTGGTGGCAACCTGTCCAGAGCGCTGCCCGTCTTCACCATTACTCATCTGGGATCAGCTCCAGCCTCTTGTGACTCTCAATTGGATCAAGCAGTATGGAAGATGGATGGATGGGCTTGCTTAATCTTCTTTCCAGAGGCTGGGTTTTGTGTTGCTGTTGTTTATATTCTGGTTCAAAGTGTACAAAGCGTCAGTGATAGGCTTGTCTCCACCATTTATGAGGCAGTGCGCTTGTTTCTGCGACTTCATTCATAACCGTGTCACAGTCTGTGGACATCAGGATGTGCATCTCTTGGCACATTAACATGGAAGCCTCCGAGTGCTACTGAGCCACTGAGCTCTGTAACATGCTCTTAATAACCTTTAGGGTTGAAAGGCTTCGCTCCCTGACAGCGTGAGTGATAGAAACTGTCAATAGAAACTTCTGCCCCGGTCCAGTTACGTGGTAAGCATCTATAAGGAGGTTATATTGTGCGTGGAACGACAAGTCCTCTTTTTTTTGGCGGCATCCTCCGATGGCCTGCGCCTCCAGGTCGCTGCAGTGCAGCTCTTCAACATGACCACGGGTCATCTCTGTAGTACCACTGTTCAGACCATGCCAACTCTCACAATGTGATGGGCGGGGGAGAATCCACTCAGATGGCAGAACCTCACATTTGTGACTGTGGCTCAGTTGGTAGAGCAGTTGTCTGGCAGCCAGAAGGTTGTTGGTTTGAATCTCCACCTCGCCCTGTCCATATGTCACAGTGTCTGCGAGCAAGACTCTGATCCCCCAACTGCTCCCAGCGGATGGATCAAGTGCCTTGCATGGCGGACGCCTACCCTGGTGTGTGAATGTGATGAAATGGTTTGAAGTGCTTTGAGCTCTGCTCAAGCAGTGTAAAATGTTATATAAGTGTCGTCCGTTTGTTTATTTATCCAGCCAACCAACTAAAATGTGAAATAGATGCTGAATCCCATGGAACCCAGTAAGGAGTAAAAATGTCATTAAAATGCGTTGGCGCGTTCATTTAATTCAATTCAATTCAATTTTATTTGTATAGCACATTTAAAAAACAACTTCAGTTGGCCAAAGGTTTAAGGTTATGGCATTATTTAATTCATAATTAAAATTAATAATCAATCAGATTCTGGTTCAAGACCCCATCATAAACACTAATTATAAGATGAAGTTTTGAGGGTTTTTTTTCACCTATAGCCATTTACTCAAGGTGTACTCAGTCTGCCACGACTTCAATTTAAGATATGAACGAATTATAAACTGAACTATGATGCCACGAGCAACTTAAAGATGAAAATGCAATCCATATGATTAATTCTATTTATGAGTCAGTTAATGCAGCCATAACTTTGTATTTAAGAAGCATTTCTGATTTTCTAATGCAGACGTTAATTTAATTTTTGCTCCTTATTCACGTCCCTCTTTTCCAGCACTGACAAATAATGGGGCATATTTTAAATAAGTGTAGAGAAATAAGGAACTGATTTTTTTTTTAAATCATTTAAATAACACATATATTTCTCTTTATGATGTATAATAACAGTGTTTGCTCCTCATCCTGGGAACATACTCACTTTGCAATTTTGTTACATAATATTATCAACAAGAGAATCCATAATCTATATTTTGCACAATACCAAATCAATATATCCATCCCATTGTTGTCTCCGCCTCTGTAACCATGCGCGGTTTGGCTGTTGTTGATTTTATTCAATGCTATTAGCTTAAGTGCCCTATTTTCCGTTTTGAATGACAATGCATTAATTTACCTGCCTTCATATTGACTTCATGCATTTGCAAACTAAGCAAGAAAAGTTATTTGTACAGATGCAAGTCCAGGGATGTTCAGTATTTATGGCTGCTGAGTTGGAGAAAGAGGCCCGTCCACAGCTGTGTCTTGTGGGATTGTAGTTTCACCTCAAAGAAGAAGAAGAACTACTGGGCAATATTGTCCTTTGTTTTACGACTGGAGTGAAAATGCTTCCGGCTCGTTACTCACTGGCTTTATATGAAACCTGCTTCACTGTTGACATGAAAAGTCATCACCCGGTGAACGTTTCAGTTTTCCTCTCAACAAGTTGATAGTTTATAAACTTTACGTGGAAATGACCAAAATGATTCATCTGAAAATCTGCTCCAGTTGAGATTCCATGACAAGCGATGTGGAATGCGCATGGTGGAGGTGTCATTATTTAATTATCCAGTTTGGTTGTGAGGGATTGTTTTGTTTCATGGTCCTGCAGAAAATGACAGGGAGAAGACGAGATTGCTGTCGGCATGCTGTCGTTACTTTTTTTCATGCATATGGATTTGTTATGACAGGTTGCGAACAAGAAAGAGAAGGCAAAAAATATAATACCATCCTGCTTTCGCATGTTCTTTGTTCCTTCTTTGAGGGAAAAAAAAAATGTGGCTGAAGCAGCATTGTGGTCCACGTTTCTACAGGAAGCTTTCACACGTTTACCTGGATTTCACAGCAAAACTTGATGAGCTGAGAATAAGATGGATATTTTTCAATGAGGAGGAACGTGCTGGAAATGCACATAGGCTTCTAACATAATGTGTGAAAGCTTGGATTTTGTTAATCATCCCTCTTTTGGAGTTCTCAAGTCCGAAAAGATATCATTTGCATCCAATATGTTGAAAAGTCAAAGAAATGATTCAATGGTGGAAAGTTTTGATAATAAACTGCCTTCAGACTACTGTCTGGTTCGCTGAGACAAAGTTGGGCATTCAAATGAATCGCTTTTATGTTTTTCCTTGGAAGTTGGTAAGATGTAGCAACATGACTTGTAATAGGTGTGAGAATTTAATATGACATCTCCAAAGCAGTGCTCATACTTTTGGTGCAGTTTCTTGGTCTGGTTTAAAGTTGAAAAGAAAAAAAAATCATGTGTGTGGTTTACTTAGCTTTCACATCAGTGGACATTTCTTTTACTTATTATATTTGACCAAAAATGTAAACTCCAGTTGGATGGCAGTATTTTGTGTGACTATCTGGGTTCATTAAAGTAGGATTTTGATCTGCTAAGGTCAAAATCACATTGTTCAAAGGGGTTGGAACAAACATAATAAGAATACATTTTAAAATATCATCCAGGCCTATCGCTTGTTTTAAAATGCCATCAGCAAACAAGACCATCAGTCTCCTTTACATGCAAATATGAAGTAAACTAACAAGTTGTGTTGAAAAAACATTGTGACAATGAAACCAATGGAAAAGTAACCTGTGAGCGCTTTTCCTAAATTGTCCTGAAGCAGTTTGCTGACTTGTCAAACACAAAGAAGCAGTGGAGGCTCATTGAATGAGCTGAACAATGTAGACTGAAAAACGAACAACTGGGGTCATTGGCTCAACAAAAAAACTCTCTGCTCATCTCCATCTGCCAGACTGACTTGCTACACATAAAAGATAGACTTGTTTAGGTAGGAAGTAGTTTATTTCTGAAGAGCTTTTCACAGTTAAAATAGCAAACTGCTGTACAAAGTACCGTAATGTTTAAGGTAAATACTGAGATTAAATGAATATAATGCAAAATTGTATTTGATGTTCACACGTTTTGCCTAAGCTAAACTTCTCCTCAAGAATCAGCTGTTTTACTATCAAATATTTTCCTCATGTATTGAGAAGATTTGGCTGTGAAACTTGTATTTTTTTTTAAATCTCATTTAAAAAAACAAAAAGAAGAGGTTAAAATAAAGTATGTAGTGGTGGTTTTCTTGAAATATTTTGGTGGAGCCAGATTGAAGGATGATACAAGACAAGTCATTACATTTCCTAATTTTTTGATCCCAGTAACATGATCTTTGTTGCAGCTCCGTTTTGAAGTTACGTCCTTTTTAGCCACACAGAAATTGGGCTAATGATCGATGATGTAACTTTGAATCTTTGATGCCTTTGTTGACTTTTTATGTGCAACATTTTCTTGAACCTTTCAATTATCCAGTAAAACATCCATTACAATATCAACTTGAGTGGATTAAACGTTCTTCCTGTAGCTTTGGTGATCCAAACATTACCTTAAATGGGAAGTTCTTTGTTGTACATTAACGCCTCAATCGCTTTGGTCTTATGGTGCACAGTGGATGTGATCCATAGATAACCGATGTCGCGGTCTTGCGGCCTAACAAAGAATGGGATAATCCTCCGACATATGTGACGACTGCCGTCTTGCTGTGCTGCCCAGTGGCGACTGCTGTGACAAGCTACAGCTGCTTAGACCCAATAGAAATGCAATTAACATACACTGACACTACATACCAAACTCCACCAATATTCATCTTCTTGATACTTGATGAGTTAAAACAAGATTACAGGGGTTTTTTTCTTCTTCTTTTTTTTTAAACCTTATTTTGTAAGTTGAAGTAACCACAAATGCAATTATGGGGCCAGGCAACTGTCAACATGGGAACAGCAGACAAGCAGTAGATTGTAAACAATGTGTTTGTCACACCTCCAACGGGAATTTGTGATGGTTACATGTGGAGTCACTTGCACCACTACACTAATAATTCTTAGCATGACGCAGCAAATAAGAAATAGATGATTGAATTTGGTGCGTTTGGTTTTGATTGTGCTGTGGCTTGTGTGGCAGAGATGGTAAACTGGCAGCCCTGCATACCAATCACATGACAAACGCATTGTTTGAATGTCACGTGAGCCACCTGCACCACCTTTATGTTGACGTTACGCTGCTACTGGTGTCATTTCCACTTTAACTGAGGTGGACATGTGTTGTCAATGTGATGAAATTAAGATTTTCTATTCGTTTATTACTAGAATTCAGTATTTGTTCTTTCTTGTTAGTGGAGTTGGAGTCTGTCTCAGCTCGCCTTGGGTTTCAGTCAGATTATGCATCAAGTAGATCAGCAGTCTGTCACAGGACTCTCAGAGACAGACAATACACACACACACACACACACACACACACACACACACACATATAGACCCATAGGCTGTTTGAGAAGCCACTGTATGCATAGAAAGCTCCTACAGGCACTGGGAGAACATGCAAACTCCATGTAAGGCTTGAAAGCAGAGTTGCCTTGATTTCATCGCTTTCCCTTTTTCTCGTAGAGATTCACCAGTCTTTTTTTTTTATGTACGTCTGTGTGACTAATTGACACTTGCTGCATTAGCTTTGTTCAATGAAGCAAATTATCTGCCTGATATTAATTTTCCCCAAAAGTTTGCCTGCAAGTGAAGGACAAACGAACTGTATTTGCTTGAAAGTGAGTTAAAAATGATCATCTTGAAAGTAAAAGGAGAAATGAAATCAGAGGTGTTACATAAGAAGCAAATGATTAAATGCTTTGAAGTCAGCAGTAGGTGGAGTCTGTGTTTCCCAATATTATGGATGGTTATGATGCATTCATGTCAGGATATAAGAAGCTCTTTAACCACTTTTTGATTGGCGGTTGTGGACTATATCCGGTAATGTCAAGGAATTTTTAAAGGCCCTTGAAATTCAACTTGAAAGCAAACTATTTTAGTGAAAAATTCAGCTTCAGCATGTGGTCTCTAGGTAATTCTGATGATAGGACTGTATAAAGTGAGAAAGTTGTGTCAGATATTTGACCTTCATTGAAGTGGACTTGGAAAACATTTGGCGAGATAAAGAGAATTCTGGTGTAAAATTACTATGTGCCATTGAGCGTGGGTCAGACCAAGCTGTTTGAAATAACTGAGGTTTCAGATATAACAGAAATCTCAAGGGCCAAATTGTTACTTGTGCCATCAGAGTTGTACATGTTTATTTCAGCTTGTTTTACATCTTTACAGTTTAGAAATCCTTTCAGTAGCTAAGAAGTAGTGGTTTTACAATAATGTGTTGCTCTCATCTGGGGCTGGAGGATAAAATGATAGAGATGTGTATTGTGAAATAACTTCTGGTAAGAGTTGCAGGAAACATTTATTGTCCATAGTTAACTCTCAATCGCAAATTGATTGCACATTTTTATAATCTACTCTAAATGTACATTAAAGGGAATTATTCAAGTTCTTAATCCTCTCATCAACAATGATAGGACAAATATGCTTGCTTTAAGTAATTGTATGTTTGTTGTTGTTGCCACAATCCATAACAATATTAAATACTGTCCAAAATAATCTCCACATAGCCACAAACATTCTGTTTGCTTAAAAAAAAAAAAACGCTGGAAGGGCATTTTCACCTGAATGGAACATTATTTAGTAATAATCTGACGCTGTAATGTCCAACCAGCTACATTCCAGTTTTCTAAACATTTTTCAGCACAGACTGATTGAGCTCATGCATCACAATAACAGACTCCTGAACCAGCAGGTCCTTTTGGTCATTAATAGAAGAAAATTACCTGGAACCTTCATAAAAGAAAAGAATGGCTCAGCGTCCTTATTACTCTCTGCTCCTCATCCAACCTGTTGTCACCACAGACATGTGGCTGCAAAAAATGTGCGAGTTAATAGCACATCAAATAAAGTAGTGGCATCAATAGGAATGTGAATTAACTCATTATCGCACTAATTTTGACAGCCCTAATTCATATATAGTCATACTTAGATTGAGTAATATAAAAAACGTTATTGTGATTGAACATTTCCCATATCTCCCAGCCCAATTTGATAGATTTAGAATATGTGATGGTTATAAAATGTTTGATGTAGTACTGGGTGATTTATATAAAAATGTTTTCATATTGAAAAAATCCAAAATCCAAAATTATATTGACATATTTTTCACTAGAAGTCACAAAATTTCCCTGTTTCTGTCCTTCCTGCAGCCTTTATCCCTCTGAAGCAAGCTGCACTCAGTGCCCCGCCCCTCCCTGTACGCTCGCTCCACTCACGTCTCAAGTATACAGACAGACACAACATAGCAGCGAACAAAAACTATGGTCTAAACCTTGTGCCATTAGGTAGAGATTAAGATGGTAGAGGTAATTGCATTTTTATTTTTACTTGAGGCCATCCTGGATGTGTGGCATTAAAAATTGAGTTGAAGAACTGAATTTGAACGGAGAAAAGTGAAACTTTGTGAAAATGAGTGAATTAGGGAGTTGAATTTTTCAGTTGAATGAGACACAGTTTTGATTTTTATCGTGATTCAAATCATTATATTCAATTTCAAATCAGAGCATTTAGATTTGATTCAGAGTTTAAGAGTAATTATTCAACTAATCAATTCAGTTTCAAATTGAATGATTCAAATTCGTATCTTAAAGAATTCAGTTTCACTTCCAACTGGCACAAGATTCATCCCATAAAAAAGAATGGGAAAAACTTGAAGAGAAAATGTCAGGTACATTTGGGTAATGGCCGCCATCTACGGATCACGCTGCGAAAATAATGGATCCTTATTATCGTGCATATTCAATAATTGCAACAAATCACCCAAAAGTGCTTGCCAGAGGCTTTTGGTGACTTCACCCATTCAATGCTGAGCAGAAAAACACAATCTGCAGAGAATGCGAAAAACATTTTGACCAAGAGTTCCCACCTCCTCCAGAGCTGTGCACCTCCCCTGAGACGGAGCGTTTACTTCATGATTTAGCTTGAGTGAGTCAGCTCTGTTAAACATATGGTCCACCAGCCAAACCCGGGACACCAGAGGATTCTAGTCCGGCCTGTGAGAAGATTGCTCATGCCATTGTCATTGTTGGATTTTTAGTTGCAGCAGGATTGAATGAGACATTTTACTGCATTTTGCACCAGAATACAAAATTTTTATTCAATTGTGGGCCATGTTGCCCATCCTGACTCTCATTGACAGATGAAAGATATATATATATATATATATATATATATATATATATATATATATATATATATATATATATATATATATATATATATATATTTTTTTTTTTTTTTTAACTGTTGGGGCAATTGGGCGATTACTTTGAGAAAGACAGGTTTCCATGTGAGAGTTTCTTTTGGACATTATTACCATTCGTGTCATTCACATAACTGGATATGAAGTAAAAACTTATATTGTAGCTTTATATTTGAGAATGTATTTTCAGGCTTGAAGGATTGCCGCGTGTGTCAGCTTGTAATGGGCCCTGGAGATAGATTTACTTCGAGATTAGCATTGTATAAACCTTCTGTAAATTTGACTGAAATTGTATCAGTGATAATTCTGTGCTTGTATTAAAAAAAAAACAAAAAAAACCCAGCGTATTATTTGATGACTGGACAGGGTAAGGGAAGGAGTGTATTCAGCAACAGCGGGATTCTTTCTCCCACCAGGTGCTTCTGCCACAGGCACATACAACTTGAATCGCACCACACTGATTCCAGCTGCTGCACTATTCATTCAGTGTTTCCAGGGATTTTGGTTGTTGGGTTTGCATGTATGATATTCCTCGTCCTTTTGAGTTGGAGTGATGCAATCTGTGTTGCAGATGCTGATGCATACCCGGTGTAACTGATGTGTATCTGGTCAGTAATACGCTCCGTTGCATCTGTAACCATTCAGAAAACTTAAGTCATCTTGTGGACTTCCACAGCTCCTATCGTACCATCTCTGACAGATCCTTGTTTGTCTGACTCGCTCTGTTTCAGCCTCAAGGGGAGCTAAAAAAAAAAAAAGTTTGGTGGCTCACGAGAAGCCCTCCATCAGCTCATACCGAAATAGCATTATTAAAACTTAATGTTTTGTGGATGCAACTTGGACTGTCTGTCTCCCCTCTCCACTCCTGTTTCTTTGCGTGCATGTAAATCTGCCATGCTGTTTAGTGTGACATTGATTCAAACTGTGAGTCTTCACATCTCCCATGTAATTCACTGTCACCCCAATGAGTCTGTTTAAACAGCGGTGATGTGTTCAAACCACCACAGCACATCAGGGACAGTTACTATCACCGCTGCAATAAACCACAGTTTCTAACCATTTGTGATAGAGTACACAGTGGATGATGTCAGGCCCCCCCTCTAATTTCTAGTAAAGTGAATATTCACAAACCCTTTTGTGTGAGAGGGAGCAAACAGTGACTCATCTTGTGAATTTTCAAGCCTGTTTACCTTCATTTGAACAGACAATGTTCTGGGAGAGTGTAACTCAAGAGGGAATGCTGATTTGTTTTGGTGTGTATTTGTTTGTTTAACTCAAAGCTATATTTGTAACAAATATCTATATATAACACCACTGTAGAAGTGGATTCTCTTTTGCTTTTTTGATTTTTTTAAGGCAAAATAAATGAGTAGAGTCCTTGGAGCTGACATACAGTTAGATTCATTGGTATTATAACAGTTTTATGATTTGAATATATGCACTGAACAAACGAGGGCCCGTCAGTATCTGGTGTGTCCATTTCCCTCACGTAGTGCAACACAGCTTCTTCACGGAGTTGATCAGGTTGTTGATTGTGGCCTGTGGAATGTTGGTCCACTCCTCTTCAATTGCTGTGCCAAGTTGATGGATATTGGCAGGAACTGGAACGCGCCGTCGTACACACTGATCCAGGACATCCCAAACATGACCAGTGAATATGCTGACCATGCAACAACTTGGATGTTTCAGCTTCCAGGAATTGTGTATAGCTGCTTCTACATGGGACCGTACATTGCCGTACATTGTTGCAATATGAGGTGATGGTTGAGGATGAAAGCCACAACCGTGGCCCTCAGGGTCTCATCAGGGTATGTCTGTGCATTCAAAATGTCATCAATAAACTGCTGTTGTGTTCATTGTCCATAACATTTGTCTGCTTGTTCACAACGTAAACATCAGCAAACCGTTCACCCACACCATGCCGTATACACTGTCATCTGTCCTGTACATTAAAAACTTGGACTGATCCATGAAGAGAACGCCTCTCCAGATTTGTCCATCGAATATCAGCATTTTCCCGCTCAAGTGAGTCACAGTGATGAGCTACAGTCAAGTGGAGACCCTGATGAGGACGTTGAGCATGCAAATGAGCTTCCCTGAGAAATTCTTTGATTATGCAAGCCAGTTGTTGCAGCTTCTGTCCATGTGGCTGGTCTTGGAGGTGAATGTGGAAGTCCTGGAGTGGTGTGGTTGCACGTGGTCTGCGTTTGTGAGGCTGGTTGGATTTACTGCCAAATTCTCTGAAACGCCTGTGGAAATGGCGTATGGTAGATAAATGAACATTCAGTTCACGGGCATCCTCTCTGGTGGACATGCCTGCAGCCAGCATGCCAATTGCATGCTTCCTCAAACCTTGTGACATTTGTGGCATTGTGCTGTTTGATGAAACTGCACTTTTTAGAATGTCCTTTTCCCGTGGCCAGCCTGAGGCACACCTGTGCAATAATCCTGCTGTCTTGGAGCATTCCCCTTAAGAAGGTCTGCGGTTGCCTTTACTGCCTGCTCCTTGCCGTTACTCATCTGTACTGTGGAGTGCTGTGCTGTCAGATTTGAAGCATTTGACAGAATCTCAGCAGAACGTGACGCATGTCAGAATTCATCTTGCAACTTCACCCAGCAGTGACTCACTCCCATTGGCAGCCGTACATGCCCTCTCCACAACTTTGCTTTCTTCGGGTTTGACAGACATTGAGGTAGCAATTGGATTATTTTCTCCTCTGCTTAAATCATTGTGTCAATGATTGTGTACTTTTTCAGAACTGTTCTCGGTCTGCCTGTCCTTTCTGTTTTTGAGAGATACCCATAGTTCACTTGAAAGCCGGTTTATTTCTGTGTTTTCATTTTGGTTATTACAGCACAGCCTCCTCATGATCATAACTTGACAACAGGTCACGTCCTGGCTTCAGAGGGAGAGGTCAGGGATCTGTTGGAGATTTTAGCTTTGCTCCTGCTCACATCGCTGTGGTGTGTTGGAGCTTGGCTGTATTCAGACATGAAGTACAGTGGCAAGACAAGAATCTGACGCCGACTTGTTAAAGGGCTTTTTCTGCAACAGTGAAAGAAATAGACTGAGTCAACGTTGGCTCCTTTTGACTTCCAGGTCTTTTACTGTTGTTGAGCTTGCCAGTGCATTTCTTCTGTTTGCATTTTATATGAACCATAATGTCGTTTAGGTCCTTATTAAAACTTTAACCATCTGTCTGCTCTCGCAAATGTCAATCACATGGTTCAGGTGCTCACCAGGAGTTCCCACAGGATGACCTTTCGCGGAGTATATGCAGTTAATGCTTCAGCAAAAGTACTGCTAGTTGCTTTTTATTTGTTTACAGCTTTAAGAGAAGTTGATATGACGAGATCTAAGCTGATTGATGCTCCAGTGCAAAAGCTCACACCCTGATTATTAACAAAGGAGCATCGAAGCCTAATTGTGAGGGTGAATTTACAAATGCCTACATGCTGAGGGCTGTAGACCTTGTAAAAACTGAGAAATTAAATGATTAATGGAAGCCTTTCTTCAGATGTTAATGTACTGTTAATTTTACAAATCCGAGAAATCAGCCAAGTACATAAGTGCTCTTGTCCAGTTAATCATTGTCAGTTCGAAACATTTAGGATTTGTAAGGTATGCCAGTCTGTGATGGTGTATTCAGAGCTCAATCAATCCATAGATCCTTTAAGCTCTGGGGTAAAATGTAACAACCACAGGGTCCTCAAAGCAGCTGCTGGGGGTCTGTGAAATGAGGCTAACTGATGCCTACAAAACAGTCAAAAAATATCAAAAAATATCACACTTGGCAGTTTGCAATTTCCACTGTCTGAAATGTCATTCAGAAATGGCAGCTAAGGGGAACTGTGGAAGTCGAGACAAGATCTGGGAGACAAACAATGTACTCAGATGATACCAGACATCTGCTGGGGAGAAAACACAAAGCAAACCCCCAGAAACACAGCCGAGGGGCTGCCGGGAAGATTTGGTTTATGCTGGGGGAGTTGTATACTCTTCACTTTGCACCACTGCTCCAGAAATGGTGTCTTCCTGAGGAGCAACAGTTACCTTTGGCCTTGTTAACATATCTGACTTTGCATTGTTTGCAAAGCCAGCGAAGCCACAATCAAACCCTCGGTTTAGAGGAAATAGGTTACAACATTTGATGAGAAATAGCACCTTGACAAGTCTTAGCATGCAATTGTAAATTTAGCTCTGGGATTTTGTGGCAAACAGTGCTACAGGATAGATTTCACAAGTAGAGAGAATGTAGATAACAGTAAATTTCACCAAATTCTTTGTGTAAATACCATTCAGACAAACCTCCAATGTTTGGATGAGAGTTTGGCTTTCATACTGGAAAATCCTGGAATTTCGTCATCACAATTGTCTTTTTGAAGCTCTGAAGTTCAATGTCTGCTTTAGACAATATGAACTCATATCATCTGCCTGTTCTCTTTAGTGTGTTGCAGAGTTGAGTTGTTGAATCAATAACTGAACTTCCTTTTCCCCAACGAACTAAGATAGCCTCAAACGAAAGTTCTTCACCAACATGGTGCATGAGGTTCTCTATGCCAGTGGTTCCCAGCCAGAGCAACCTCCACCACACCCGACAAGAAAAGTTGAAGGGACCTCATAACACACTACATGTGAAATACTGTTTCTTGTTATATTCTGCAATAAGTTCCTTTGACTGAGTATAAACTCTGTGTTTACACAGTTTGCAGGGTGTTTCATCAATAGTGCCGCTTCAGCTTGCATGGTTTCAAGTTTTCTTTTGCCAGTTTTTCACTGTGAAAGATTCATTCAGCTCTAATTTCATCCATGCTCCTGTGAAGCCATAGTTTATGTAACTCTCTTAGTACAATTTTTTCTTTTTCTTTTTGCTGGATTCATCTTTTTCTTTAGCCTGAAAACCCGCACTGTTTTCTCTCGCTGCTTAATTTTCGAGCTTACCTTTGTGTATGTTCACGTTCAGCAAGCCCATACCTTTGCAATACAGAATTTAAAAAACTTTTAAATTGCAATTTAATTGTATAGATTTTGGAATTAATTATACGCTTTTAATGTAAATACTTAAAATGTAGATTTGTAACAGCAATGAATCAGATATTGACTCACCTATTTTTAAAACATGTGTTTCTGTTTTACTCCTTAAAATCAAGACAGCGTCATGAACCCTCATGAATCTTTGGTACCCCCTTCATGGGGGTCAGGCAGCCCTGGTTGGCAATCACGGCTCTATGCATCATTGTTTAATGAAACCAAGATCAAAAGACTCCCTCCTTGATTCATCTCTCCACTGATCATCGATCCTAACAAAGCAATGCACCTTATATTGATCGTAAAACAGTAGTTAGAAATTGAATTTTCATTTATGACAGGTGGTCGCCATTTGACAGAACAGCCTGCAGATCCATTGATGAAATCAGTGGGTTTTTGCACACTTTTGCATCATATAATGCACTCTTGACTTGTGGTGTATTACTAGTATCGGCTTGATTTGAACAGTAACACACACACACACACACACACACGCTCCCGCATGTCAAAGTTGTGACTAAAAAGTGCTGACTCCTTCTATGTGACTTTAATGTCAACCTTCACTTTTGTTTCATTGGTTTTCATACCACGCTGTTGCAGGTGTGACAGACTTGTGGGCTTGTGGGTAAGATGTGATGTTGTTCTGTAAGGTCAGTAGACAGTGCACCACGATTGCACTTGGAGCATTTCCTGTACACAGGCCACACTTGAGGAGGCTAAGACTCGCACTATGTTACTTTTTTTTTTGTATGCTTGTTACTTACGGTACTTAAAGGGATGACAGAAGTACTGCTGCTGCAGAAGCAAATACTGTTACTGGAACTGTAAAATTGCTGGTAAAGGTTTTAAAGGGAAAAAAACAAAGAAGCGTCATTGTGTTTCGGCCGATTCTGATCACACAAATTTCATACATGGTTAACCTTGTTTACTGGTTAACCTTGGTTATCATCGTTAACTGAAACATTTACAACAGTGTTGATATTGTTGTTACTCTGACACCGTACTGAAGTTGGACATTAACTCAATATTGATCAAGACGGGAAGGGAACAAGGAGAGCACGATCTCTTGTTGAGAAAAGGTTGTCTGAAGGCAAGGTAAAGCAATTTTAAGTGATTTAAAAAATTGCATGCACTCTTAATACATTGATTTTTTTTGTGGCGTGCTGCGATTTCTATTCACAGCAGTGCTGTTTGAACACAGCAGCCCAATTCTCCATAGTGAGCACATGCAGATCCTGATCTACTGCAGCCCCACTTCATATAATCCAATCAGCCCCTTTAAACAGCCAAAGTTTTCAAACCTCTGTTGGCTGCTGTGCACACAAGTTTGTTCGACTCTCTCTCCTTTTCCCCTTCTTTGTGTGTGCTACTGTTAGGTGTGACATTTTCTGGGACTGTAATAAGCCTAATCATCTGTTCCGCTCTCTGACACCCCTGCGGCTCACCCATCAAAGGCTGTTTACTCCTGCTAATGCGGGCAGCGCATCCTCGAGCATGATGAGCAGTCATTACCACAGCTACACTCAAACTTTCAAACCATTTTCCATCAGCCTCATCTCCCAAAACCACGATGCTTCATGCAGAGGCTAAAAATGTACTGAGACTGCCTTATCTTGTCTTTTGTGACTCAAAAAAATGACTAAAGACTGAAAATCTGCATTCACAGTTCTTTTAGCAGTTAAAGAGACTTCCTATACATGATGCTGAAGCTTGCATTTCATGTTCAAAGAGCTATTGCAGGCCATAATTATAAAAGCAGTACCTCCACAGGAGGCTGTGCTGCCCATCAAGCCTTATAAAGACTTAATTACAGTGTTTCATTCAATTTGTGAGTTGCAGGCGTGACATGTGTCAATTTATTCTGGTATTTTGAATCTGTGGTAATTCTGCCTTGGGGCTTTATTTGGATGTGAATGTATGAATTAGTGGTGTGTACTGCCTAGTATCTGGCGATACGATTCGTATCACAATTCATGGGTCACGATTCGATATATCCCGATATATCCCGATGCCAATGTTTATGACGATTATTCGATACTTTAGGAACAACTAATTTGTAAACTAGTACTTCATGAGAAAACTTGTATGAAACACATTTTATTCATCCCATTTAACAGCAGCACTCAAGCAACTATATTTAACAGCAAACAAGTTGCAGGCTACTTTTTCGTTTAAACAGTAAATAAAAATAAAGGCTACATATACCTTCAATAATGTAACGTGTTTTGAGAAAATAAAGTGCAATCATTGTCAAACATTGAATTGAAAGTCCTTTATTTGTCCCACAGGGGGAAATTGCAATGTTAAGCAGCACAGAGAAAAGAAATAGAAACAGAAAAGAAATGCGAAATATGAGAATTTACAAGGCCCAACCATACATAGAAAAATTAACTATAAATTTAGGATAGATATAATTAAAGAACAGATACGACATAATTTAAATATAGTTTAAATATAAGTTTCAGACAGATATAATTAAAGAAATAACAGATATACACTAGCAGATGTAAATTAAATATAATTAACATAAATCGAGACAGATTTATAGTTATATAAATAACAGATATAAACTAACAAATCAAATATAATTTAAATATACATTTAAGACAACATGTATGTAAACTATAATATTAATAACAGATGAGTTACATATTATTTAAATATACATATAGGACAGACATATGTACAATATCATAGAAAAATATGAGTAACATGAAAAGGCAAAAACACAGGAGTTTCATTTAGGACAGTGTGTGTTGTGTGTTTGGATTAGTTGGAGCAGTGCTGGTAGCGTCTGATGGCAGCAGGGAGGAAGGAACTGCGGTAACGCTCCTTCACACACCTGGGGGGACGCAGCCTGTCCCTCACACAGCTGTCCAGGCCCTCAGGGTGTCCTGCATGGGGACATCCTGTTCAAATGCATGTGGGTTGGTGATGTTTCCGCTGTATTTGACTTTTGCAAAGCACATTTTGCAAATAGCGTGGCTCTCATCTGTCCCTCCGTCCTTGTTGTAAAAGCCAAAGTGCGTCCAGATTTCAGCTTTATAAATATTCCTCGGAGCGTTTCCCAGTTCCTCCGCCACGGGAGACTGTTGTGTGATCTAAATACCGCGAGACTGCAGTGTAAAGAAGCCACCCGGGAGAGCTCTCGCGAGATGCTGTTCTTGCTCTGGCGGACTGGAGGCTCTGCAAAGCTCCTGGTGTGGTGTGCTGCCAACTAGTGGCCAGGAGTGAAAGTCCAGCACACAAAAAGATGCTGCAATGGACATTTGCTGGAAAAATACATAATTAAAAATCGATATGGTCATATTTTGAATCGATGCGAGAATCCCGTGACGTAGTATCGCAATATATCGCCGAATCGATTTTTTTAAACACCCCTGGTATGAATATATTTGATGTGATGTGTTCAGGACTTCCTTGTGGTGTGATGATACATTTGCCTCTTTTTTGCTTTGTGGTTGTTTGATTTGAGCAATGGGTTGTGAGAAAATAAGACATTTTTGTTGTTGTTATTTTAGTTTATCATTGCTCTTACCTGAGATTAAGAAGACCCTGGTTTGATTCGCTGTTCTGTTTAGTTCTGTGGAGTTTCCATGGTTTCTATGCGTGTACATAGTATCAGAGTTTCTTTGAGGCATTCCATTGATTTCATTGTTTCCCAGTAATTTCTCACTCTCATTTGCCTGTATTCAAAAGTGTCTGTGCATGCCTGGTTTGTTTCCGGCTTGGTGTCTTTCTGTATGTTCTCCCGATGTCTGTATAAGGTTTCGATTGCCTCACTATGTTGATCCTGTGATGTGGTCTACCTTTACCCCAGAGTAGGAGTGAGACGGTCCAGCTCCCTGCACAACCAAGTTGGGGAAACTGGGTCTAAAACATGTTGTTTGTGGCAGCTGTGTTGTAGTTACTGGGATCGGTTACATTACATGACTTGGTGATTCAATTCTCTATCTCCTCTTGTCTATATGTAAAAGTGTCCTTGGGGAAGGTATTTAAACCCCAAGTTGCTCCAAATTGGCAAAACCCCTTACATGGCGGTTTTCCCCATTGTGTGTGTGAATGGCTGAAGGTGACAACTACTGAGGTTGACCGAAGGGGTTAAAGATGTGCAACACAGTCCAGCTGAAGTCAATTTGTGAATGACTGTTTATTTTTTTATCTACAGTATTTACAGCCCATCATCTTGGTTTCTCATCCAAATTGTAAAACCAGCAGAAGATACATAAATGGACGAAGAGTGTGATTTAGCTTATAGTGAGGTTTCTTCTGCAAAAATACTGTAGCTGTCTCTGGGAACGAGTGGTGTCCTTCATTAAGTTATGGATCGTAAACTTTGCTTAAAAATTGCATCTCGAATTTAATCAACACCTTTGCAAATCAAGCTAAATGCAATCAAACTGAATTGCGAAGTAATGATTCCCACTCTTATTGTTTGGTTGATTAGTCACACACACAAAATGACTAGACAACACCATCGCAGTTGGTGTGTCGGCAATAAATGAAATATGCTTCATTTATGCTCAACAAGTTTCTCTTTTTTAATGAAAAAGTGTGATGAATAAGAAATACTGTGCCATCATTCATGTTGTTTAAGGAATATAATTTAACAAGAAAGAAGTGGACAACATGTTATTACTTAAAGCTAGGGATGGCGATTTGAATGAGATACATTTTTTTAAATACTGGTTAAAATGATCTTTATGACCCGATGGGAAGCAATTCATAGCGTGTGTTTAAAGTAGTTTGGAAAATATCCGCTATCTACAGCAGGAGTAAAATGGGAAAAACAGCAACCAATAGTCTTGCCGGGACACCTTTTTTTGAACCAATCAAATCCCTTCGCCGTTCGACCTGCCCCCCTGCGCGTACATGTACGCGTGCACTGACCCTGGTTCAGTGCGCGCGTAGAAGGACGGAGCGTCGTTGCAGAACGGCGGAGACGAATGTTTGGGGGTTTACTTACCGTTGAGTGCGCCATAACTTGGTGTAGAGCAAATAAAGAAAAACGAAGAAACGAAGCGCTGAGGACAGGTTACGGCAGGGACGCACTGGACGCAGAAGTGCCGCGCACACCGCGCGCCGTGAACGTCTCCGCGTCTCCGCTCCCAACGGAGCTCCTCCAATGGGGTGGGAGCTGGGCGGAGCTAGCTAGGCGGAGCCTTGGGGAGATGCTACATGCTAACGCTAGTTTTCCAAGATCGCCAACCCTAGCTTTAATTAATTTGCTGGTGCTTTAGGTCTGTTCGACCCACAAATTTAGAAATTCAGGAACAAACACACACATATTTGTATAGTGTGCTACAACTTATCTTTTGCTAAAAGATGTTGGTGTAACTTCAGATTTGACACATTGCTTTTGTTTCACATGATTCGGCAATAAAATAAAATCTGTTTGGCAGGTAAAACCACAGTTTTTCTGATTCGTCTTCACTGCTGAAAAGTACCGATTGTATTGTAATTTTATACTTGTTGATGTGGATATACCAGCTGTATCACAGATCACGGGTAAACTTGTATGTTTTGACTGAGAATTTTTTTCTCTTCTAATTTTAATTTTACCACCTTGACTTGTATCAAACAGTATACAATATAGATTTTTTTAAAACTTCAATTTTCCAAACAGTAAATGTTAAAATGTTTGCAGTCCGCCAGTCCTGATGTAGCTTAATTACTGTTATATTCATCACTTTCTGCAGCTTCAGTATTCATGATTTTCACTGCCAGCTGCTTTGATCCTTTCACTGTAGCTCTGAAGTGAAGAGGCTGAAACCACTAATTAGCCAGAGGAGAAAGTACAGTCATTTATGTTCAAAAAAGTTTGGCAGAAAACTTAAATACTCGAGTGAAGTACAGACACCTTTCCATCTCTGATGATCTCTGATAAAGCCAGGGATGTTGCTTGTTCTTTGAAAACTACAAATTGAGTCGATGAAAATCTGGAAGATATAAAAGATTCCTGAAAGTGAAGCCAAAATCCTAGGATTTGGATCAACGTTTGAAACACTGGCGGCAGCAGACTCAAGTCACCCATTCCCATGAACAGCCTGTCCACGAATGTCACCACTATGGGATAGACAGACACTAAATGCTTTCAACAGACGAAGTCAGATCCATCTGTGAAAAGACAGGAAGGAAGTCCATCAGCCATATCTGGCTAAACCAGAGAAGGGACAGTTCACTCTGTTAAATCATATCCTGGTCATGCGGTTTGAGCAGCACATTGTTGACAACATCTGTGCACCAGTGAACTTGTGCTCTGCATATAATTATCTTGAGGCATAAAGAGCTGTATGTGATACCAGCCAACAAAAGGTGGAAAAGGGCCAGGCATCAATTTTACAGTGTTCGATGAGCAAAACACAGTAATTTCTGTCACATGTATGCCACACTGAAACTGTAGTTATTTGACTTTCAAAAATACTGGTAGAGAAGCAAACCTTTCTGTATGGTGAGGTTGACTTCACCATCAGTTTACCCATGAGCCAACAGATCATATAGTGGGTTCATTCATTAAAGGCACGAGCTGCAGTGAGCGAGATACAGTCCTACTGTCCCAAGCTCCAGCTGTCACGTCCACTTTCAGCGTCATGTGCGGAGCTGCATGAACGGAGCCTGTCCTTCCACTCTGTAGGACATTTTTACATTAATCCATCCTATTATTACATCTTATTACAGTTACTTGTGCTAATTGCAATCATTATGCGTGACCCTCGCAGTCTTTTATAAGTTTGTGATTGAATACAGCAGGACAAAAACGTACAGAAATGTGACATTTACAGCAGGTTTTATGAGGATTTATTTTTTACCTTCTTTTTTGATGGACACCAATGTACTGGCTGACATTTAAAGAAATCGTCCTGTTGCACACCCTTTTATAGTGATTGTCCAACTTGCATGATGTTGTTTTAGTCGTGGAGAAATTATATGAAAGCTTAGGTCATGAATCTTAAAATTTATTTTAAGCTAACCCATTCTACCAAGTAATTCCTCAAGCCGAGATTCAATTCAGTGACATTGCAGTCAGTGTTTTTAATCAAGCCTGAAGACATAAGGACGGCCCAGATCGTAATCCACAGGGGATCAACCGGATTGTTTTGCATTCATCCAAAATTTATAGATTTTTTTTCGTGTACTTTTGACTTAGCTGAGGGTTTATAGAAATGTAAACGTATACCACTGTAATGTATTGCGTGTTTCAATTTTTAAGCTTCATTTTAGTTTTTTAACTTCTGTTCAATTTTTTGTGGGACTCTTTTCTCACCTCTGTTCTCTTTTTGTGCATTTGTGTCTATAATCAATATTTTTGGGTGATGTATGTCTACAGTGTAGGAGGACAAGCGAAACAAAATTTGGATTCCACTGTTTCTTGTATGTTCAGCAGAACTGACAGTAAGGCTCGCTTTTACTTAGAGTCTTCTGTGCTGTGAGTCTAAGTTCCTCTAAAACAGCTCCTGCAGTGTTCATAATCTGCCTTTCAGCTTCAGCCTGGGGTGTGTTGGTTTTAGCTCCTGTGTAGCATGAGTGGGTGGTTGACAAAATGAGCGATCCTAGAAATTGCAGAACAAACCGAGAGAGAGAGAGAGAGCGCATAGTTTAACGCTGTAAAGAAGGCAATAGGGAAACACACTTTAAAATAAAGTTAGGTCCATAAATATGTGAACAGCGACATTTTTTTTTTTCATATCTTTGTTCTGTACATTGTCACAATGAATTTTAAATGAAACAGGTCAGATGCAATTGCAATGAAGACTTTCACCTTTAGTTCAGTGGGCTCAACAAAAACAATTGCATAAAAATGTGAGTATCTACAGCATTTTTTCACTCATAATCTCTTTACTTGATGGGCTCAAAAGTAATCGAACAAATTAAATGATAGTAATTTGCAATACTTGGCTGAAAGCTCTTTGCTGGCAGTGACTGAATGAAGTCTTGAACTCATGGAATCCCCCGGCGCTGCGTTTCCTCCTTTTTAATGCTCTGCCAGGCCTTCACTGCAACACCTTTCACCTGCTGTTTGTGGGCCTTTCTGACTTTACCTTGTGAAATGCACACTCAGTTTGGTTAAGATCAGGAGTTGGTCATTCAAGACTTTTCCACTTCTTTGTTTTTATTAAACTCCGGTTGCTTCGGATGAATGTTTTGGTTTCAACGTTCATCAGTTTTCTGAAAGGCCGCCCCATCAGCTCGGCTGGATCTGAACTGAGAGTCCGTCTCTGAACAGCTCAGAATTCATTCAGCTGCTTCTGTCCTGTGTCACATCATCAGTAAACCGCAGTGACTGGCAGCCATGCAGCCCAGCCCATCATGCTGCCTCCACCATGTTTTACACATTATATACAGTGTACTGTGGATCAGGAGTTGTTACTGGCTTCTCCATACTTCTTTCTTTCCTTCTGGTGAAGGTTGATCTTAGTTTCATCAGTTCAAAGAATGTTCTTCCACAACTGTGCTAGCTTTATTAGTTAATTATTATTATCATTTTTTTTGCAAAATCCAGTGTATCCTTCCTATTCCTTGGGGCTTATGAGTGCCGTATGCCTTGCAGCGAATCCTCTGTGTTTCCCTTCAAGCAGTCTTCTCTTGATGGTAGAATTGGATGTTGATACGCTGACCTCCTGGAGAGTGCTGTTCACTGTTGTGAAGGAGTTTCTCTTCACCGTGGAAATGTGCCCGTCATCATCCACAACTGTTGTCTTTCGAGGACATGCAGGTCTTTTTGCTGAGTTCAGCAGCGTTTGTTTTCTTTCTCAAGATGTACTGAACTGTACATTTTGCCTCAGAATATCGTAGGAAATTCTCAGATGGGTTTTTTTATATTTCCTCAGCAAAAGGATGGCTTGTTTCATCTGCATGGAGAGCTCCTTTGACTGTGTGTCGTCTTCATAGCCTAAATTTTCCGAATACAGCTCCACACATCAAATCATCTCCATTTGTCTGCTTAATTGATAATGATATAAGGAAGGACTCGATCACACCTGTCCATGAAACAGCCTTTGAATCAATTGCCCCACCACTGGTCCCATTTAAAAGAGGTTGGCACTTTTGAAGGAACTGAAACTCCCAAACTGTTCATCCAGTTTGAATGAAGATATCTTCAAATGAAAACAGAGTCTGCACTTTTTTGTCCTTTTCTATTATATATTTATAAATGAAATATGTTTCATCAAACAGGTAAAAAAAACAAGCAAACAAAAAAAAACAACAGAACTTGTGTCCAAATATTTATGGCTGTAATACGTAATACGTCGAGTCACAAATCAAGCCAAAATGGAATTCATCCGCTCATAATGTGATCTAATATGTGATGTATGCATGTAATATGTCATGGATGCAGCTTTAGGATTAAACCATGTTTTATGTTCCTTTTAAAGTGCATGTATTGCATTTGTTGAAGGGTTGAACATATAAGCATGTTGATTTAGAGTTGTGTTAGCCTCTGTGTTTGTCACTTCAGTTGCACCTCGTGTTCAGTGTTGTATTGTGAATGACTGAACGACGGCGGTGTCTGCCGGCGGTTTAAACTGTGGTCTGACTGTGGGCTCCTCTCTGTGCACCCTTCAGGTGGAGCGAATCGTGGACAAGAGGCGAAACAAGAAGGGTAAGTGGGAGTACCTGATTAGGTGGAAAGGTTACGGAAGTAAGGAGGACACATGGGAGCCGGAGCACCATCTACTGCACTGCGAGGAGTTTATTGACCAGTTCAACAGCTTGAGACTGCACTCACACAAACGGCCCAAAGTCCCAAAAACCCACGGGGAGCCCCTCAGCAGCAGCTACCCCGCGGCAACAGACAACTCCAGAGCCCGGTCCGAGGCGCGGAAGAAGAAAAGGTCTTTTGGCCCGGCTGTGGGGGTCAGAGCAGGAGGAGTTCCCGCCATTGGGAGTGGAGCGTCGGGGCCGACTCATAAGCAGAGGAAAGTGGGTTTAGGACCGGGAAAACACGCTTTAGGGGACAAGATAAGAAAAACTATGACATACAAGGCTCCTCCAGCAGGAGGACCGCATTTTGTTCCCCCACTGAGAGTTCCTCATAACGGGCTCCAGAACGGAGAGACGGAGCCCATTGTGTACAGGACGGCGGCCAGGTCGCACAGACTGCCGTCGGACAGAGCGGAAGGAGAACCGGGACACACGGAGAGCGCCGGACAGCAGTTCACCCCTGAACTAGGTAAGGGATTGAGAAAGCAAGTGAAATGTGGAAAATGATGTTTGCGATTAATTTGTGACACCAGTGAATTTCATATTGTATTGCTGATTGTAGTTGCAGTTATGGCCTCTGGTTAGGAAAATCTGAAAAACATCAAATCTCTTAACGTATTCTATTGTCTTGAGATATTGCACTTTTGATTTTCATGATTTAGATCAGGGGTGTCCAAAGTCGGTCCTGGAGGGCCGGAGCCCTGCATGTTTTCCATGTCTCCGTGCTTCAGCACTCCTGAATCTCATGATGATTCATGGCCAAGTCCAGCAGAAAGCCTGATAACGAGCCTCGTTGCAATCAGCTGTGTTGCAGCTGGGAGACATGGAATACATGCAGGGCTGCAGCCCTCCAGGACCGACTTTGGACACCCCTGATTTAAATGTTCAAATTATGAATGACAAAACAACAAAAATTTTAATGTTTAGTTCTGAAATTAAGTTCTTTGAAAAATCGGTTTTATTGAAATTATGGGGAAAAACAGGATTTTCTTCTGTTTTTTTTTTTTTTTTTGTTTGTTTTTTTTGGGATACATCTGAATTGATACTCAAATACTGTAATGTGGTCATTACGTATAACACAAATTTCACATCTCTGAGATCTCAACGTTCTAAACCCAGCTCCCCATCAGCGGGTGAATGATGCAACGCTGATGGATCAAATCGTGACGTCGCTGTGAACACTTGGCCGCCACAAGCCAGTTATCCTTCTGCTAATTTTTCTGACACCTACTGCTGACTTATGGTAAAATCATGGTACAGTCCTACAGTCGTGGTCTGTCTTCACACTGGAAAGCTTTCTGTGCCTAATCAGCTCGCCTTAGAACAACTACCATGTGGCCAGTGCACCGTCACAGTGAATTGGTAATATGACTGAAAACCAGACTTGTTTTCTCATGTTACAAAAATATGTTGAAAAAGGTGTTTTTGTGTGACAAAGTTTCAGACAAGCTTGAATGACTGTCAATGTGTTGAGATGAGTGTGATATTTTTGCGGAATAGCAGATGATTATCCATCTTATCTAATCTGTGGTAAATGGTGTAGCATGGCATTTTAGTTTATTAATAACATATCGCAACAACAATCTCTTCTGATTACATGATAGATTGCAGTACATATAAAAGCTTGCTGTAGTTCAGCAGGGACACATTTGAACTACAGAGAGCTATATTGTCACACTCCTTGTAAAAGCTCCTGGTGTATTTCTTTACAGCAGGGACACTTGATAACACCTTTTTATTTCATGCCTGGGTCACAGTCCAGGGCCTTAACCTGTAAAGTTAATCATTAGATGTGTTGTTTAAAAAGTCATCTTGACTTAGCGAAAGAAAAACATCCCAAATCAGAATGGAGTGCTTTCTGTCAATATTTGCATGACATTTAAAACACGCAGTGTCATGTTTTTCCCTGTAAATCCTGCTGAATAAGCATTTTGTCTCGTGTTGTGGAAGTCGTAGTTGGTCAGCGGGAGGTTAGCTCAGAAACACACACTCCTGTGGAGAGTCTGCCTTGTTTATGGCAATGAATGTTTTGTTGAATTTGTTTGTCCAACCACCATGGAACTTGCTATGCGGGACACATTGTATGATCATGTGACTCAACAGACATTCTTTTGATCATCACAACTCGGGAATAAAATGCAGCAGTTTCGTTATAAAAAGGCTCCGTTGGGAGGGTGAGATTTTGATCTGCATCATTAAATATGTTAAAAAAAAAATCTTTAAAATAAACCAATTCTGGAGGTTTCAAGTTTTGAACATGAAAAGATATGTCAAATTTCATTTTAAGCAAATATTTAAAATGCAAACTTAATGGCCATCATTAAATATCCCAATTTAATTTTCAGTTATTTTTCATAACGTATAACCTTCTTTGTCTTTTTAGATCTTTGTTGAAATTTTAAAGTACTGTCCTGTCAAATCAATCCAGCTGACTAATGACACTTGTTCAGTTTGTTGTAGAAAGTTCTCCCCATCTATATTTATGTTGAGGATGAATTTCATTTGCTTCAATTTTTCTAATGTTACCACAGAAAATATTACACTGCCTTTTTCTCATTGAGTTTGCTGTTTCTGTTTTTTTTTTTTTTTTTTGTGTGACCAACTGAAATGTCAGATCTCACTGATTTTTGAAGCAACAGATACAAAAAAGTCCTACTATATTTAAAAAAAACAAACAAAAAAGGCTAGTGTTTTTTTTTTTTTTTTTTTTTTTTTTTTTATGGGGGGGGGGGTTAGTCTGAAACGACAAAAGACAAAAAAAGGTAATTAAAACTTCCACAACGGAGCCATTGTTTTTGGTAAAAACACAGCTTTTGTCTCACTAATATTATTATTCACATTACTTTTCCTAAAAACATCACACCTTTGATTCTGTTGAGAAAACAATGTGCCTCAAGGAAATGTGTTATTAGTGGGTTGTTACAACCGTCTCATTGCTGAATGCTCCACATGAGGGACTTGTTCAGGGCCTAATGTGCCATCTTTTTTAATTCATCCATTCAAATGATGAAAGTCCACAAATAATATTGTGCTACTCAAGCTCACAGAAATATATATATGTATATATATATGTATCAGGCTGCACGGTGGCGCAGTGGTTAGCGCTCTTGCCTCACAGCAAGAAGGTCCTGGGTTCAAATACTGGCCGGGGCTCGGGGCCTTTCTGTGTGGAGTTTGCATGTTCTCCCCGTGTGTGCGTGGGTTCCCTCCGGGTACTCCGGCTTCCTCCCACGGTCCAAAAACATGCATGGTAGGTTAATTGATCACCCTAAATTGCCCCTAGGTATGAATGTGTGAGTGAATGGTTGTTTGTCTATATATGTCAGCCCTGCGACAGACTGGCGAACTGTCCAGGGTGTACCCCGCCTTCGCCCACAGCAGCTGGGATCGGCTCCAGCCACCCGCGACCCCGAAAGGTATAAAGCGGCAGAAAATGAATGAATGAATGAATATATATACATATATATATATATATATATTTTTTTTTTTTTAATACAGCAGAAATCAAAACATTGTGTGCATTGATTTTGGATCACCACACATTGCTTTAGTCAGTTGGAGTACCTCAAGTAAGATAACCCTGTTTTGAGAAATGCTGGGACGATGTATAAAAGGTAAAAAGAAAACGAAAGCAATGATTTTGAAGTTTAAAGAAGCTCAGAAGTATCTGAATTATGATAGGCTGCAAACAGAGGAAGTGAGGTGTTGTCAGAGAAAGGCGGGAGTGACTGACAATGTGATGTATGTGAGTCTGGTTCAGGACATGCATGACGACAGTGAAAGACTCGCCAAGTGTGCAATTTGACTGACATCTGGTCTAGAGGTACCGTTACAAGAGTTCCAAGCTCTTATTTTCAGTAGTGATGTATAGGGTGACAGATGAGGTCAGTCGGGAGGCTCAGTGGATTATGACCTTTGCAGATGACATTGTTTTCTACGGTGAGAGTAGAGATCAGGTGGAAACGGATCTGGAGAACCAGAGGTCTAGACACAAAAGGAATGAACATCAGCAGTCTGAACGAGAGAAAGACATCTGTAAATATGAAGTTGTAGCGATTAGAGGTAGCAAAACTGCATGAGTTCAAGTATGAAGCAGTAGTGCATCAAAGAGGAGAGGAAGAAAGCACACACAGGATGGAGTTGAAGGAGATGAGCCCTGACCTCTGTCTGGTCTGATATGTGACGGTATAGCAGCAAGAGTGAAAGGCCGAAGTTTACAAGACAGCAGTGAGCCTGCTGTGAAGCATGTTTTGAAAACAGTGGGACTGTCTAACAGACAGGAGTCTGAGCTGCATGAGGCAGAGATAAAGATGCTGGGATTTTCGTTGGGAATGGCCAGGATTAAAGACGAACAGACCGGAGAGGCCACTACGGTTGAGTAGTTTTTTGATAAAGTGAGAGAATCGGGGTTGTGATGGATTGGACATGAGGAGATAGGGCCGATATCAGAGCCGCCGAGCAGAACGAGAGGCAGAGGATCTCAGGGGAGATCCATTGATGTTATGAAGCAGGACATTGAGCCGGTTGGTGTAGCAGTGGAGGAGGCGGAGCTGGAGGAGGCCTCTCCGCTGTGGCTCATTTTCCATTTTATGATGATAATTTTTCCAAAAAAAGGCTGAAGATTAAAACTTTTGTGTACAAACAGTTTGTACAAACACACTTTGTTGACCTTTCAAAACAGGAAGTGATAAAACTGTGGGAGCATTGTAACCCTTGATCCCTATTTTTTTTTTTTTTTTTTTATTCTGATGTGGTGTTTTGTTTGGTTTTTTTCCCATTAAATTGTTTTTATGTTAAGGTCTCCTCTGTACAGAAAGTGATATTTGCCTTGTCGCCCTGTGTGTCAGGCTCCCCTCTCGCTAATGGAAAGATGCATCTGCACAGCTCAGTAAAGCGGAAGCTGGCCGAGGAGAAGGGCTACGTGTTTGACAAGCGGCTCAGGTACAACGTGCGACAGAACGAGAGCAACTGTCGATTTCGAGACATCGTTGTCAGGAAAGAGGAAGGCTTCACCCATGTCCTGCTGTCCAGCCAGACAACGGACAACAACGCTCTGACACCAGAGGTGAGCGCACAAATGTGTTGTAGTCCTGGAGTCGTGACTGTTTGTTTGGCTCTGGTGTTGTTTTACACTGTGAAGTAACAGTGCAACACGACCGACAAGTAATTGGTTTTGATTGCATCCTAGCTGCCATCGAGCTCTGTTAGGGAGAAATAAATTATAAAACTTCGCCCAGTAACTGCTGTGGAGATGCCCCGGAGCCAAGGAATGACTCCCCAACTGCTCGGGGGGAGTTTTTCAAGACACAACATCAGACAACTGTGGTTTTATTTGACAGCTGCCAGGTGTGGAAATGTTAGCTGCATGACTAACAGAGGGCAATGCTAGAACACACACACACACACACACACACACACACACACACACACACACACACACACACAAAACCCACAGTATTTTCAAAAGTACCTCCTGCCAAAGAAGGCTTCAACAAGTTTAGTAATTAGGTCCACAAATAATCCAGTGTTATGCCATCTGTTGTTACTGCAGCAAATTGCCAGCTGAACCAGTGAGGAAATTATGCCTCAAGTTCATAGGCAAGAACATTATGTAATTATTCTTCAAGAAAACCGGAGACTCTAGAGATGACTTCCAGTGATTTCCGCTGCTCGCTGTGTAGGAATAACACTCTGGGTGCTGCTAAAGACAGCCGGGTTTACGAGAACTCGTGGTGACTGCTAACATCTGCCGAACTCTGCTGATGTAAAGACATGTCTGCATGGAAAGTTCACTAGTAATATTGCAAAATCTACTATCTGACATGTTTGCTCACTTCAGTTGAAACAGGCACTTCATTGATTTATAAGCTTCAACCCGTCAAATATCGCCTGAATCAAACAGATCCTGTGTGGATGTCGTGTGGTTCGACGGTGCCTTTTCATGCCGCAATGTTGATCATGTGAAGATCAGGGCAATGCTCATTGTTTTAGGTGAAATGTTTCAGTTTTTAAAGAGATTTAAAGTCTTGGAAGATATTTATTATTCTTTACCATAACAGTCACAGAATTTACATGATTATACTTTGACCTGAAACAACAAAAAGTTTTTGTTGCATTGTGGCACATTAAAGAGCGCGTCACTATTTTTAGAGGCACTTCTGATTAGGTTTGATGATCCACCAGCTGAGTTCTCTCCACAGGCGTTTAGGGTGCATAATCTATGTCAAGCTGTGATCTCCTGTTTTTGATACAGTTTCTTACTGTTTCTTCAGCAAATTGTTTATCCGCTGCTTCCTTGATGTCAGTCAAATTCCCTCCATAAAATCACCATCCAGCGCCAGACAAACCGCATGTCCTCATTTACAATAAACCGTCACAGTGATTGAAAGGCTTGTCATAGTCGATCATTTTAACAGCGTGTCCATCATCTGTTGGAAGCTAAGTGATGTTTCGCTAACAACATGCTGCCTCGCACAGCTCGCCCTCAATGAAGCCATTAAAGGCTAATAGATCGACATGATCTGAATGGAATTCCTGCCCAGGAGTGGAACTTATACATCTGTGCTGCAGGATGTCATTTTATGACTGTCTGCTTTGGGGCTTTGTGCATTGTGATGATTCACTCATTGCGCTGGCTGCCTGCGGGAATGCAGCAGCCTGAGATCGGTTGCTCATTTCCACACTCCAATCAGCAACAAGCTGGTCCTTTTGAATTTCCCCCAGATGTATTCAGTAGCTTGCTTTTCACAGATGCATCGCAGCAGCGAAAATGACAATGTTGTTTTTGTTTTTTTGCCATCCAGTTTAAAGACTAAATCAATAAAATCTACTGACAATTTATTGAATTAACTAATAATCAACTTGTACAAATAAATACAGGACAGGCCGTTCCTGTTCATGTCATTTATATTTTTAAAATGTGCATTATAGCAGAAGTTATAACACATAAAATGATAATTTAGATAAAGTGAATTAAATTGCTTTGTATGCTGATGAAAACTGGTTTTAATTGGTCTTTCTTCCACATACTCCTTCGAGGCCCAGTAATGTAACAGGGTTAGCCGCAGATAATGGGATGGATCACAGTCATCCACCTCTGGCTCATAACTCAAAACAAACAGGATTTCCTCCTCTCGGATTGTTTGTTGTGCCTCAGATCTTCTGCAGAGGCGGTTCTGGCTTTGATACAGTGTCGTGGGTACGGCAGCCTCTCCTTCACGAGCTCTGAAGAGGCCTAAACTGTGTGTGTGCACGTGTGTCTGTCTGTGTGCGTGTGTGTGTGTGTACTTTCATGTGTGACAGTAAGCCTGTAAGCTGTGGGCTTATCAAACGGCTCGGATGGCTCCCTCTTCGTCTCTCCGTCTTTGAAGCTACAGGAACCAAAGAGTCCATGGATGTGTTTTCTGAATGGCTGCTGCTGAGAAAATCTTGAAAAATTTCCCAGAACATTTCCTTCCAAGTGCTCAATACTTGCTTTAAAAGAGAAAACCCCCTGAGTCATTTAGTGGTGCGCTCTCCGTCTCCTTTCTGGTCTGGTTTGATGAACAGTCGCTTTCTTACCTTGTACCAACGCGTTCTCATTTCCCTCTTTCATGTACTGTATACACTAACAACAAAAGCCTTGAAATGATGAAGTAAAACACAGCCGAACACAAAACAGTCATCACTTCAATTGGGATAATCTATGTGTATTTGGAGTCATTTTGTAACCTCAGAAAAACGCTGTTATTGTTCTAAGTCCCCGAAACTAACCTAATATTTGGAACTATTCTAACTTTAGCCAGAGCAGGCAGTTTTTCTCTGTATCTTTAAAGCTCCCGTCTTAGTTGGGCTCATACTGGGTGTTCTGTCAAACAGCTCATGACTAGTCAGAAGTACTGTAGTTAGAAACAATTTTCACTAAAGATCACCCTGAAGAGGCAGTTTGAGTGTGTCGCAGAAATGTCAGAATGTCACACAAACTTCAGGAAAATCGTAGGTCATTATTTGTCCACATGCACCTTCCACAACGCGCGCCTGGCAGTTATACATTTGACAGTTGGAATTCCAAAATTACAGTTGAGGGTTTTTGACAATATAAATACAGTTTCTCTTTAGTCAAGTAGTGGTTTTGCCATCAATCAAGCAAAATGGAGCCTATGAAAAGTAGAGAATGAGGATCCCAAACAGAAGAAAGACCAAACTGACCTGCCGCAGAGCAGCTTCTTGTACATTTGTACATTTTCAATTGCAGAAACTGAATTGAGAAGGATTCCAGGTGGATTTGAGTCAGCAGTGAGACACTTTTGCACAATAAGTTGAACCAATTAAAAAAAAGAAAAGAAATAAATAATCACGATTAAAGTGACAGATTTGAAAGGCCATATGACTTTTTAGTTTGACATTACCAGACATTCTCAGGCTGTGACTGCAGTCCTCTTTGGCCTCGCCTGTTGTGGGGTTTCACTGAATTTAAGCTGGTCTTCAGCTCAGAGAGAACAACTTAGTCAGCTTGAGATCAGGTAATGGAGCAGCCGAGGATTTTCCACCTGTTCTCTCTGAAAGGTCCTTCAGCTGCTCCGGCAGTGATTGTTGACGTGCAGTATGTGCCCACATCCTCGCGAGCCCTCTGGACTTGCTGTGCAGCAAGAATGCTGTTCTTCTTGCCATATAAATAATTATCTAGCCATTGACAGCATGCTACCATCGTGTCTGCCAGGTCATTTCCCATCATCCAGTTCGCCTGTGCTCTCTCACAAATTACACACAGTCGTCCAACATGCCAAGTATCCAATTGCTTTGGGGCTTAGTGTCCAAGAAGGCTTGGTCCACTCAGAATTGAAATATGGAAATCAATCCACTCATAGTAAAGCTGACACTTGTTGTTTAAATGTGGTCTTCAGAGGTTCAGGGCAGGGTGAGGGGAGCAGACATTTCTCAGCTGGTGTCGTTGGGGACTCTGGGCCGGGCGGAAGGCCTCACTTGACACTTTAAAGATTTCAGATGTGATTAGTAACATGAAGCCTTTTGGCTCACAAAGTGATGCTAATTAGTCCTCTAGATCTTGTCATACTTGATAGTTACTGAAATGCCATTGTCTCAGTTTAGCAGCTTCGTCTTCACTCTCGAGGTAGGGGAGGAGCACCTTCCCCAGATGGAGACATTAAAGTATCACAGGCTCTCATTGATGAGTGATGGGCGGAGGGATCATGAGCTGGACAGCAGTTTGGGACAGCCGGCTGCAGTAACGGTCACAGTAGAGGACTGCTGTGTTTACCGGCAGGTCTGCATCCCCACCCTCACCTCTGGGCCCGAACTCTGGGTCATGATCGAAAGAGATCGCGGCTACAAGAGGGCGTTGCTCTGTGATAGAGTGAGGAGTTCAACCATCCAGGAGAGTCAAGACACGACTCCTCCCCATTGAGAGGAGCCAGGCGAGGTGGTTCGAGCATCTGGTTAGGAAACCCCCCGGTCACTTCGTCTTAGAGGTTTACCAGGCGTGTCAGACCCCGAGGTCAGCACAGGATTTGCTGGAGAGATGGAGAGAGAGAGAGCGGTTTGGTCTGTGAGCGGCTTGACGTCCCCCCAGGAGAGCTGGAGGAAGCTGCAGGGGACAGACAGTGTCTGGGCTTCTCTATCTGTCTCTATCGCTCATCCTGCCAAGGATGGATGGAGGGAGTCTACCTGCAAAATGCAAATTTGTAAATAAATAAATTGTGACTGTTGTATTCTGAGTAAATGGCATGTCTGTAGCACTGTGGGTGAGGGGGTCCAGGTTCTCTCCCCCACACCCACACCGGTTCTCTCTATTTTCCTCTCATGCTGAGCTGAATCATGTCTTTACACTTTTTTCTACAATTAATTTTTCTTTGTTGTGAAATCAAATATCTCCAAACGTTTATTGTTCATAAGTGTCACTTTCACTGCTTTTTGTGTGTGTGTGTGTGTCTCGTTGTGTCTCAGAGTGGAGCAAACAAGCATCTGTCCATGTCTGCTTCATGTATCCGAGCAGGATGTTGATTCATCCTGTTAGAATTATGTAATTTGTGGACACACGTGCACGCGTTTATACACACACACTAACACACACACACACACACACACTCACGCATAATTGTGTGTGCTTCCACCAATAAAGTAACCATATCACCTTTGGGAATAACTCGCTTTGTGCTCCGTTGAACAACCGTAGATCTCCACACCTTGGATCTCAACACACTTTTGTCTCATGACCAATATAAATGTGCACACACACACACACACACACACACACACACACACACACACACACACACACATACAGAGAGACAGAGATAACACATCCTTTTTAAACTGGGGACAGATTATGTGCTCGGTGAGACATAGAGAATTAAGTTCACTTTGAGGTTGAATGGTTAATATGGGTCATGGGTGATAATCTGATTAAAATGCTGCAGCGGAGTGTGCAGCCTGACAGTAGACGGTGATGTGGTGTTGGAGGCCGACTGGAGGTTCAAGAGGAGATTTTATCAGGACGGCTGACTGACAATGTCGGCTCACTTCTTCGTCATCGCTTGGCTCGAAGGGCCAGACGTTGCAAATGCTAAAAGATGCATTTATGATATTTACTGGCAAGGTGAAACTCTGCTCTCTTGAGTCTAATTATAGGAGGTGTCATACTGAATATTTCAGACGTTATGTTTAATATTCAACTACATTCTGAATGTACAGTTTCCTTTCAGTGGCACATAACCTATTTTTAAAACAAAGAAAGTTGCACCAATACTTAATCACACGCCTTTACCTGTCATTCAGATTACTGCAGTTGCCTTTTAGAATAGACTACCCTCAAAAACAAGCGTTATACCCAGGATGCTGCAGTCAGACTTTCAAGTAAAACAAAGAAAAGGGATCCCAGTCCTCCAAGGCCAAAGGCAATGCATTAGTATCTTTCAGGGCTGATTTTAAGACTCTTCCGTCGGTGTTTGGACTCTTAATGGCCTCACTCATCATCACATCAGAGACTTTCTACTTCCTCTTACAGCCAAATCGCTCCTGTCCAGCATGGAGTTTCTTTTCACTGTGTCTTGTGTCTCACTGGAAAACACCAGTGAGCCGTTCCTCTGTTCTCATACTTTTTGACTTTGAAACTGCAAATCTTCAGGTAGAGATGCCAAACACTCCCTAAATCGGAAAGAAAAATGAAGACCATTCTGTGGATGGATTCTTTCCACAGTTTTGATATTTATATATAATTTTTTTTTTTTAAAGTGAAATCTATTAATTTCTTTTCATATATTGGTTGAAGGTTGTTTGTTGTTTTGCTGCTTCATTAATGTCACTGTTCTTTTTAGTTTTTGGTTGTGAATACTGATGGCTTGGACATATTTGTAGGAAAAAACATTCTGAATTAAAAATCACAACAACATTATTATCCACTCTTGCTACACACACACACACACACACACTCAGCAGTGCATATATTCAATGAAGCTTTATGAATTAATGAAGGTAATGATTCGGAATCTATGAGTTCATCTTTCCTTTCTTGTCTGAGCCCAGACGGTAACCTCTCCTCCTCTCCCTCTTCAGATCATGAAGGAGGTCTGTCGAGCTTTGGGGAACGCAGCTGCCGATGACAGTAAGTTACTGCTGCTCAGCTCTGTGGGGACCGTCTTCTGCAGCGGCCTGGAGCCATCCTATTTGATCGGGCGTCTGTCCACCGATCGCAGAAAAGAGAGCAGCCGCATCGCCGACGCCGTTCGGTAAGAACAGATCCTGCCGCCGCAGCCCGGCGCTCTTTTATCAGTCACCATTAGTCCTTCACGGGGCCGATACTGATTGTTCTGCGACCCCTTCAGGGACTTTGTGTTGGCATTCATCCACTTCAAGAAACCCATTGTGGTTGCAATAAACGGGCCGGCGCTGGGCCTGGGGGCGTCCATCCTGCCGCTGTGCGACGTGGTGTGGGCCAGTGAGAGGGCCTGGTTTCAGACGCCATGCGCCGCGCTTCACCTCACCCCCTCCGGATGCTCCTCCTACACCTTCCCTCAGATACTGGGCGTCGCTCTGGTAGGTGGCAGGGAAAATGCCCCGCAGCTTAACCTTCTGAGTGTTTAAGCAAAGCAGTTCTTTGACAGATTTTAACGTTTTCATGCAGGCCAATGAGATGCTGTTCTGTGGAAGAAAGCTCACGGCTCAGGAAGCCTGCAGCCGAGGGCTGGTGTCGCAGGTCTTCTGGCCAACCACATTCAACCAGGAAGTGATGCTTCGAGTGAAGGAAATGGCGTCATGCAATGCCCTGGTAGGACCTGGTAGAGTGGAAAAACCGTCTTTTAAATATAGGCAGATAATCTAACTCCCTCCTGTGTTCATTTAAAAGGTTTTAGAAGAATCCAAATGCCTGGTGAGGAGCATCCTCATGTCCGTTCTGGAGGAAGTGAACGAGAAGGAGTGCCAGATGCTGAAGCAGCTGTGGTGTTCAACCAAAGGTCTGGAGGCGCTCTTCAGTTACCTCCACAACAAGACGCACGAGAAGTGATCCTCCACGCACTGACGGCCCGGGCCTGGCCGCGCGGGTCTGAAGCTACCTATGGAAGGACGACAACTATGCTGTGATCTCAAAGTGCATTATGGGTCTTTGTTTGCATCCGTCGGCTGAGTGGATTCTCTTGATCCCTGTTTACTTACAGTTCAAATTCCGTCTTGTTTTTGTAAAGCAGCTTTTCTACGGGGCTCCCTGAAGTCCACATGTCCATCCTCTACATTGAAACGGTCTCAGAGCAAAGGGCCAAATGAGCATTGCTTCAACGCAGGGAGGCGCAGCGTTTCTCTGTATCTATGTGACGCTGAATCATCAGGATGTCTGAATGCACATGATAAAGTGATAATAATATATATGAATTTATATTTATTTCTAGCGTGTAGAAGAGTCGCTCTCTGTACATGCATTTTGGAGGATTTCTTTTAGTTGCCTGTTTTATTTGTGTGTGTGTGTGTGTGTGTGTGTGTGTGTGTGTGTGTGTGTGTGTGTGTGTGTGTGTGTGTGTGTGTGTGTGTGTGTGTGTGTGTGTGTGTGTGTGTGTGTGTGTGTGTGTGTGTGTGTGTGTGTGTGTGTGTGTGTGTGTGTGTGTGTATAAACCAAAGTTTGCATGAGGACTCGGCTTGCTCCTTAACATGCACATTCCCTTTTGTCTTGATGGACTGAAGCAAACCCTCCACACTGGAGATTCTCATCCAGTGATGCATTTTTATTTGACGGTAAAAGAACGTACAATCTGTCTGGGTGATTGCAACAAAAAAATTGACACTTTTTTTTTTTAAACACTTTGATTTGTTCTTTATACTGTAAAAAAAAATCTAAGTCACTGTGCAGAAATTTACTTTTCCAGTTAGTGCATCTTCATTAGCAGTTAACGATATTCTTCTGTTTAGTAAAACAAAGCTGTCTGATTTTGGAAATGTCTTTACAATAATGTTTGATTCTTTTTAACACGCCATAAAACAGACCAGCAGTCAGAACCTTTCATTTACTCGGAGATAATCTGCTTGACATCTAGATTTTAATGCCAAGTAAAACACATTTGATTTTTATTTGCAAGTTTAAAAAAAAATAATTGGGTAAAAGTGTCATGTGTAGAATAGCACTAAATATATGGGAATAAATAAGGAGATGGCACATATCACAGGAGATAAAAGAAGATTAACTGCATCCCATCTCGTACTGTGATGGTTTGCATGACATGGTTTCCCGTTTTCAATGCAGATTGTAGCTGTGTGAAACGTGTGTCTGTTTTTATTTATTCAACTTTGTTTCCTTCCTTTTTTTCAAGAAAACCAGATGATTATGTTCATAAAACCTTACAGCTATATTTCTTAGTTGTGTGTTCATAGGGCTCACTAAACGCACCATGTCCTCAGTGTTGTCGGTGAACAATATTGTGACATTGAAACTTTTGTGTCACTGGAGTCGACCCTGTCCTTACCTGCATGTGGTAACTCTAGATTTCAATACGTTTTATATTGCGATGTGTATCATATTTAGGGATCTATTTTGTTTTACCAAAATGTAAATGTGTGTAGGTCTGTGTAAATTGTTTTGTAAAACTTGTCCCTTTTTGCAGTTATACACATGCAGTACAGAATAATATTATATATGTAAATGTAGATTGTTTTTCTGTAACTACTTGCATGTAATATACTGTATAAATGTGATGGCTGTCTTAATACCTTGTGCTCCAGGGTATGTTTTGTACCAGCATTGTAAGTATTGTTAGAAATGTTGCCGTTTATTTTTGTATTTATTTGAAGGAACTGGTTGTGCAGTGCCATGTGGTTTCCTTTGCTCCTCTAATCACACTTTCTAAATTAAACTTTGATGAGCAACCTGTGTCGGCACCGAATTCTAATACCAAAATCCAAACACTATTGTCGCACAAAAGTTTACTTTTGAAAGCACCAACGTCAGAGTAGCCTTTTGCTTTAAATCATTCAGAGGCATGTTAAATAATTTGGAATATTTGATGTTTTATTTAGATTCATCACTATAAATTATAATTATACCTGAGCCCTGGAGAACTTAATCTCTGTCCTTATTATTCGCATACTCAAAATATTTGCAGACTGATTTGTGGGGTTTTTTTTCCAGTGAATCTACTCCCTGTATTCACTCCAATTTTATTTATCAGTCAGTAAAAACTAGCTTCTGTCCCCAGTGTCTGATTTTGTCAGGAGAGGTGGCGACTTGCAGTGCAGCTTCTGTAAAGCGTCGCAAATTATTCAGGTCTGCTGAATGTTAATTACACTGATCCTCTGAAACAGGGGGTTTTATGTATTTATTCATTTATTTATTTTAAAATTTTCCTCTGTGTGCAACCTAAAGTAGAAGAAGCATGTTGCTTTGAGAAACACTGATTCGTCTCCTGGAGTCCAGATGGAAATCACCACCTGAGCGTGTTTCAGGTTTACTTGATCGAGGAGTGTCTAAAATCAAAAATCTTCTGTCAGATATTTATTATAAACAACAAATCTTTAGTCACATTTCTGTATTTTTCTTTGCTCCTCACCACTGCAACCTGTGTGTATTTACAAATTCATCCTTTTTTCCTTCCCTGCATCGTCTGAAAGCACACCTTAGGGTGCCTTATAGTTTAAATATCTGTCAATCATTGATCAATACATCGTGATGGGTCGAGTGATGTGCTTCAAATAAATTATTAAAAAACAAACGGCACTTTCATGTGTTTTTTTTCTCAATACCACTGATATTTTGTCTCTTATTTATACAGTTCAAACATCAGACAATGCTCAAAAATATCTTGAATGCAAATTTGGTTTAGTTCAGAGTAAAGAAACCTTGATAAAACTCCGTGCGCGCGTGCGTGTGTGTGTGTGTGTGTGTGTGAGTGATTGATGACTAGGGAGGTTTGTCCTCGTGGTTCCCAAACTTTCTTTTTTGAGAATAAAAACTTTTCGGGTTTTCACACAGCTTCAGCTTGCAAAGCTTCAAATATTCATTCAACATTTTAACCCAAAAAATGAACAAAACAGTCACTCCTTCTCCTGCTGCTTACTTTGCTCACCTGAGTTCAGACTGCAGCCGTGTTTACGTTCAACACATCATTATCCTCAAGATATTAGAAAAGTGTTTCTTTTAAACGTAATTCTTTTGACATTTAGAAGGTAAATGCTGACTCTTCTATAGTTAAGACATGAAATTATTAAACTCCTTAAAATCGTGAGAGATTAGCAACCCCCTGTGAATCTCCCCTCACCTGGAAGTCGCTGTTCTCTGGTTATCTGGGATCCACTCCTGTCCCTCTGACTCCCAGCTGGATCAAGTTAGACTGAACATATGTTCTCAGTTCTCTCTCATCTTTCCACTGTCACCTGGAAGAAGGATGCTTTGTTCTCAAAAAAAAAAAAAAAAAAACTGAAATGAGTGGATTCTTCAGTGAACAAGTAGCTTCACTTTATTTGAAAATAATTCGATCGAATCAATATGATTCCTCATTCAAACAAAACAATACGGACTGTGTTCATGTGGAGTTAGGTTGTAGCTTTCTCTGGTACCAGAACATTCTTCAGGTGTCACAGCGCTTGGCTGCAGTTTAATCAAGAAGATCATCAAAACTAACTAGTGATTTCAATGTTTTATAATCTGCAGCTCTTTTTAACGTTGCACAGTTGTTTAAATATCAGAAATAAGCAAAGATATATCAAATAATCAGCATGATCAAACAGGTTGAACAATCCATGGATATTCCTCGGAACTCAGAGGGAAAACTCTTGAGTTTAGCACATGCGATGACTACATATTTCGGGAAATTTGCAACAAAACTGTTTTCATTTACGTCACAATGGGCATTAATCATAAGTGAGACGTGCTCTAAAAACGGTTTATTTTTCTTGGCTGACAGCCTCATGATGACGCATCTTTGGCTTTCCTCTAAATGTTAGACAAAGAAGCCCAGATAGTATCCACCAATGGTTCAACTTGTTGCAACATTAACCCCAAATAGATGATAATTTACTTAAAAATATCTTCCCACAGAACACCAGAGCCACAACTTTTTATTTTGGGCTCTTTGAGACAAAGAGTTTGGAGACAGAAGCAGTAAAATCTGTACAGGTAAGAACAGAGGTAAGGCAGGATACTAAACTTCTGCATGACTTTAAAAGTAAGAGAACATCCGCAGTGAGATAACTCAGATCACTTCATCTGAGAATGGTCAGCATGTTTGATCCGGTCTAAAACTGTATCCTGGAAGAAGTCTGAGTGGTTTCTTCAGCCTCGGCAGCGGTGAGTTAAATGAGGAGAGGACAGCCTGTGTTTGACAGCTGCTTCAGGGATTAAGGGAGGAGAGGGTGAGAAACTGGGTTTTGGCCAGCCAGCAGGTTAAACTCTGTTAATACGACTGACTCAGAACTGAACTGAGGAAAATTTCATGAATGTAAAACCCTGCATTTCTCTTAACTTAAAATGAAAATGTTTTCATTGAATCAGCTTTTTGAAACAGACACCAGGTTGTATTTCATACGCGCAACATATCAGCATGTCTAGGTCTGTTTAAGGCCAAATTCACATTTACACTCTAAGATTGTGATACTTACTGAGCCAAAGCAGGTTATTAAACATGTCAAAAGTCCTCTCATGTTCATAAAACCTGCATATGGGTGCATGTATGCCACCTGCTGAGCTGGAGTGTAAGTACAGCAGGTGCTGAAAATACACAGGTACATCCCAAATAATGGCTTTGTCACTTATTTCCATACTCATTTTTGAAATTTCTAATTACAACAATGGCCTCTGATTGGACTTAAACTATATTTTAGATACAGCATTCTTCATTTTCAACACTTTAAAGGCTTTAAATATTTTAAGTTATGTGCAATGAATATAAAATGTATATGAAACTTTCACTGAACCGACTTTTTGGAAAATAGGAAATGAATTTTTTGGAGGGGGACACACCTGTAAGTTATAATGAGCTACAAACTGAACCTGGACTCCATCAGCCTCTATAGCTGCACAGTGAAGTGTCAAAGCAAAAACACAGCTGAATCAAACCGTCTATTCTCAGAGTTACAAATCCTCCATAATCTCAGCACAATAAGAGAAGAGAAAACCTTTAAAGCAGCGTCATGCTGAGTTCAATGTCCAGTACAAGTGACAACATTAGAATAACTTGTCCTTCACAGAGGCTCCTTCGGTCCTTCTCTCAGCTTCTTTTTCATCTCTTTTGCGTGCTGCTTGCTGCGCTCTCGCTTTTCCAGTCTCTGTTGAATAAGAAAGAAAAGTCAAGAACTGAAGGATCTTTTATCCGAGCAGTATTTTTGTTTGTTTCACAAAGGGGAATAAAATCAGTAACAGACTGACCTCCTTCTTCAGGCACTCCCGCATCGCCCGGTCCACGTCATTACACGTCCCGAAGAACTTCAGGACTTTGTGCTGGTAGACCCACAGAGTTTTCATTTGATAACATGTTTACAGCACAGGGAAAGCATAAGTGGTGGGTGTGAGGGTGACGTACCTCCTGGTGACACTGCCTCAGAAGGGTTATTAGCTCATTACACTCGTCCGTGTGCAGGTGAGGCGACAGGTCCGGGTGCATTCTGAGTTAAGGTCTTACTGAAACACTGCAGCAGGACTGAAAAACCACAAGAGAAACGGGCCACTGAATAATCATGAAGAAGGTACGCTCACACAATCGGCCTACAGATGACTATTCAAATTTATTATCATTACATATACAGAACTGCAGAGTAGAGAAAATTCATTTGACATCCCATCCAGAAATGCAACATAATAAGCATTGTTAATGTATACAAAGAAAATCGGTGATTATAAAAATATACATATACATGTACAGGAAAAGGAAAAAGGAACCCTGGTTATGTGATTCACCAGCTAGAAGACGATGGTTGGACTGACACTGTCAGATATACAGATATAGGCATTGTGTATAGGTAAATGTAGATTACTAAACTCTCAGCAGGATCACAGCTTCCATGATGGCGTGGTGGAATCCAGACAGCATAGGTAATCTGATTAGCATCCCCATGCGCACCTCAGTTCTCGCTGGTTCTGAGCAATGCCAATCATGATATAATGGCACTATCTGCAACTATACTTTAAAAATATCCCTACCGTGAAATAAATACATGAAACACTCACTGATAAGACACACCTCTTAAAGTGCTTAATGAATAATTTCAATCAAAAGTATCTGGAGCTATTTTTTAAATTGTATTTAGCCTATTTGTGATTTAAACTAATTGTTTTGGGTTTTTTTAAGACAACAATGCTAAGAGATCTAGTAGCAAGGTGAATCTGAAATGCCAGGGCTTCAACAGTCCTCTATTTGATCAAAGTATGAGAGTGATGAATGGAGTTATCAGTCAGCACACAGCTGTAGTTTTTTGGAAGCATGGCAGGAAATGTGATGCAGCAAACAGTCATCCAATTAGATTAGTCAGTCACCACAAAGTTTCTGGATCTTTTAAAGGAATACACCATGACCAGGGACTTTTTAGGAGGTGAAAAACAACAACAGAACTACATTAAGCAAATTCAGACCAGAAGCCTTATGTGATGGTTTCCCGTGTTTGGAGGTAGTTCCTTTGGACATAATGCAGCTTCGCCTTCATCATCATCATCACCACAGTGGGTAATTTGCCTCCATCCCACCATCATGAGTGGCATCACTGGCTGCTTTCACTTTTGGCACTTGTGAGTGCTTCATGCTAACATGCTCTGTGAAACCACCTTCCAAGGACACGCTTTCTGAAGGATACTAACGCCTCCCCATCCCTCTCCCTCCTGAGCTGTCATTGTGGTGGTGGGGTTTGTTTTTCCAGGCCACACTTACCTGCAGACACAGAGACAGCAGAGACAGTATCAGCACTGTGGGAAATACAGCTTCAGACCATTGTGAGCTCGTGAACACAGACCTACAGCTGACCCTGGCTCGTGCTCGGTCATTCCAACAGTTGGCTCTTTACCTAACAGTTTAGGAAAACACCGCGGCCTGCGGGCTGAGTGTAACTTACCGGAGGAAAATCGGTGTCATGGGAGAAGTTTCCCTCAGTGTAATGTCACTGTAGCTAACTGACAGGCCTCGGCTAATATCAAGGCTAACTACTGGACAACCGGACAATTAGAGCTGTTTCCCCGATCGCTTCACTGTATGATGACAGTATAAAGGATGATGCTATCTAAGAGGTCGGAATTAAATCTGCTGGCCTTGCATTAGCACCAGTTGTTTACTACAAAGACAAAGCGCTCCTGGAGGACATGCCCCCTGACAGAACCACTACGAGCTTTCATAACTGCACCGGCAGCGCGTTGAGTGACACGAGTCAACAGCCAATCAGCGCCCGCTTGGCTCAGACCGTAACCAATGGCGTTCACGTCTCCCATGGAGGCTGGGACTGTGATGACGTAAATCTCTGGGAGAACAAGAGGATTCCCCCTGTATTCCTTCTGGTTTTGTCCAGTTTGATCTGCGTGTACTTGTATATGTTTACATTTTATGTATTTGGTGTAAGTTCACTTCCCATGTATTTTAATTACCACTGCCGTTAAAAACCATAGACTAGAGATAGAAACAGAAACAGAAAGCTGATCATCTTTATCCAATGTGCTGCAAACTGGAGAACTGCTCCTCTCAGTGCAAATGAATTAAAAGTAACAAATGTGTACAGCACTTTGACTGAAAGCACTTTTTAAATGATTTATTTATTGAATAAGATTAGTGTACTTAATAAAAACTGTGCAATATAACAGACAATTGTCAAACATGACAATCGGCTGACATGTTTCGCAGTACATATTTGAACTGTTTGTGAAAGTTTGACTTGTAAAGTGCAAAAGTGTGTGAATCAATGAATGTGTGAATTTAGGGTCATTATGGCTGTAGCAAATATATTATTACTGACTCTGGTTGTTTTTGCTTTAATATACCTGCAATGCCTGCCAGAGGGCAACAGGTCAAGCAGGAGGAAACCTGGATGTGAAAGGTCCATCAGAGGGCAACCATCAATTTTCTGTGCTGCTGTGATTACCCTCTCTCTTTCTGTCTGCCTCAGTGCTGCCCTGTACCATACTGTAATGCAGTACATCAGCAGGCTCTGGATGGTCACAGTGATCAATATTGATGGTGATGAATTTTTTATTTGTAGCTTACTTTTAAACTATTGTGCCACATATTTTAATAGTCATTTTGGTTATTTCTTAAATGCCACATATTGAAGCGCTTGACATATTGTAATCCAAAAAATGTTCTTTAAATATATTGGGGTTTTTTTGTTATTGTTCTCGTACAAATAGTCATTATTTTCATGGGTCCTGACGTGTTTAAGTACGATTGACCGCGCTTAAGTACAGGACACATGAGCATAGACTAAATGTTGTAGTAGATTGCAGGGTGTACAGTGCATTCACATACTAGAAAAAAAATGCTAATTTCAGAGTTACAAAATACTACTACAATGTAACAACCAGATAGTATTAGTTGTTACTTCCACCCCTGAGTACTCTCTCTCTCTCTCTCTCTCTCTCTCTCTCTCTCTCTCTCTCTCTCTCTCTCTCTCTCTCTCTCTCTCTCTCTCTCTCTCTTTCTTATATTGTCTGGAGAGGGGTAGAACTGAATGAATCTTCCTTCTTACGGAGCATGTTAAGTTTTGATTTACATTGTGCTCATTTTAATGTCTGTAATAAGATAAAGCAAACAAACAAACAAGTTGAAGTGAATCAACATCAAGAAAAATCTTAACCCTTCAAAAAAATCATATCGGACTTATCTATCTTTAATTACCAAACCTTAGGTACTGATCTTCTTCTAACATTTTAAATTTTTGTAGTAGTATTCTTTTTATTACTGTGTGAGAGGGAATGTGGTGAGAAGGTTGCACTTCTCCTCCGAGCCAATAGGCGGCGCTGACATGAAGCCGTGAGCCTCACAGGAAGTGTGTGATTGGTAGATTCGTGTTGTGGCGGTTTGTTTGTCTGGGCTGTTTCTCTGTAGGTTGAACGAGCAGACTTTAGTCAGAAAGGGAAACATCACGCTGCGCTTTATTTAGGAAAAAATGGAAAACATTACTCGACGTTTACTGCAGCGGGTCGTCAGACGGTTCCCGAGCCAGACGTTGAGAGCCACGCTGGATAAGTGGGAGCGTCTGTCGGAGGCCCAGCGGCGGTCTCTGGACCTCTCCAAGACCAAATGGGCGTTGACGGAGAAACTGCTCTCTATCTGCGAGGTATGCGACACATTTGGAGTGTGGATTTCTGGGGTGTCGCGTGTTATATGTAATTAATGTTTACGAGAGATTACAAATTTAACTCTAAACCAGGCGTGCTAAACATAAGGCCCGTGGGCCAAAATCGGCCCACAAGATGCACCAGTCCGACCGCAAGAACGCCAAGTAAATGATTTTAAAAACATTTAACGAATCCACTGACTTTTTTGAAAAATGTCTTTAGAGTAACAGACATGAACAATGCTGAGACTTTGTTGTCAGGTTGTTAGTAAAAAACATCCATAATGCAACTTATGTTTTTTTCTTAATATTTTATTTCATTGTATTCTGTACAAGAACATATAATTAGAATTGCCTTTATGTTGAGATTAGTCATATTTCTCTATCAATTATTTCATTTTGTGTAAACAGATTTTGTTGAAACGCGTGCTCTATGCCGCAACAAGGAACAATTTTAAATGTGAAGCTATAATGCCACTGTTTCAACAGTCCAGCCCACCAGAGATAAAGCTGGTTTGTGGCCTCTGATTTCAAATGTGTTTGAAACCCCTGCTTTAATGGCACAACCCAAACCAGACTGAACCTCTGTTTTTACATTTTCTTGCTCAGCAGGTTTATTTTCATCTTAATTGTTTCTTCTCTCTTCTCAGGAAAATGAACTCACAATCAAACACATCACAGAGCTGGAAATGATGCGTGAGTCCATCTCAAAAACATTGGTTGTTTGCAATACACTAAAATCTTATAGTGTTGTGTTTATTGTCAAGTAAAAGGTAAATGGATTTCACTCACACAGCACCTTACACTTCACATTCAGCCATTCATACACACACATTCACACATCAGTGGGGGGCTGCTGCCAGGCAAGCTGCTCAAGCATTTGCTGTTCAGCGTCTCCTTCAAAGACTCTTAGACATGTGGACAGAGGGAGATGGGTAATCAAATCTGCAACATTTCTATTCAAAGATAACTGCTCTATATTAATATAAGCTTTGTGCATATAATATTTCCCTTTTTAATATATATTTTTTGGTAATATTTTAATATTCTATGTGAAAGAAAGCTGTAAAGAATTCCCCTCTGGGATGATTGAAGTATTTCATATTATGTATCAAAGCAATATACAGTATATGGAAGTGGAATGCTTTTTATTATCATTGCAGCAAGTTACAAGTGCAACAAAATTACTGATATGGAAAATTACAATAGTAGTGCCAAATATTTACACAGGGGAAACAAAAAGACAAATGTACATTTCTAAAAAGAGTGAGTAGTTTAATTTCTTTGCCATCACCCCAGCTCCATTAATCAATAATAAAATCTTACTGGCTTTAGAATGTTTGATATTTAATATTAGTTTTAAGAGTCACTACATTCCTCTGTTTATCACCTGTCTTGTTCTTCTTTAGCTCTTCAACCAATTCAGTCTTAAAAGATAAATAGGGTTTAAACAGCTTTCACGTTGTTTATAGAATGAAGTAGAACAATACACTCACCCAGAAGGCTTTTCTGATCCGAACAGTGTTTCGGGAGAAATTTAGATACAAAATCGAGCTGCGGACATCCCTATACGTCTAGCAGATGGGGCATGTGTATAGCTGCTCCTAAACAGCTTTAGTCATTAAAAAACTCATTAGTTTCACCAGTATTTCATCATGGTCCGCTCACGCCAATCCTCCACGACAGCCCGGTGACGCGAGATAAATGTTGTGGTTTTGTTTACCTCTGAACTGAAAGCTTTGTTTACAGCTGCCGCTTCTGGGTGAGTATATTGTTGTACTTCATTCTACAACGTGAAAGCTGTTTAAACTAAACTTATCCTTTAACCCACAAATTCAAAAATTTATCATTTGATCCTATCGAATATTCTGATATTTTCAGTTTGTTTTTCTTTTGTGGGGGCGGTGTTGTGTATGATAGAGATAGTAAAATGATCAAAATAAGAAATGAAATGTAAAATGCAATAACACAATGTCACTCTTTCTGTTTTCATTCTCTCAGATGTCATTGACAATCCCAACCAGGGCATGTGGTATGCTTTCCAGCTCCTGGATCCTAAAGGTATGTTCAGCCTGAAATATTGGCTTTTAAACCTTTTTGACAGTTCAAGTCAGTCCCCTTTTAACAAATCCCTTCAGCTTCTCCTGGAATCAGCTTGTTTAATCTTAATATTTGGTTTGAATCTAAATCTTCGTCTTGGTGATTGATGTAGCATGTTTTGTGCCACTGTTATTGTATATTTGTTATTTTGTCCTGAATGCAATTCTTTTTTTTTTTTTTTCTTTCGTTGATAATCCATCCTAGTTTTATAAAAAGATTTTGAAACATCATTGCTATTCAGTTGTGATGGTCACTCCTGTTACTGCTCACTCACAGTTGCAGTTTCACTGTGCTGGTGTCATTTTGATAAGTTTCATTATTGAGGGAGAGACTTCAAGTTTTTCTAGATTTTATGTCTAATATTTGTCAAATTGGGGTTGTGTAGCTGCTAAAAAAATTATAACAATTGCAAAATGAAAGCACTGGTTATCAGTCTCATGCGCAATGCGTCCTTACACAGTGTCCTTTGCAGAAATGCTCACAGAAACTCAATCGCTACATTTTTTAATCAACACTGACTATGTTCCTGTGGTTAACTTGAATAAGTGATCAAATAAACTCACTGGCTGTTCCTTGATGTTTTTCTTCGGAGATCTTTTAGTACTGCCATGACATTTGGCTGAAATTAGATTATTTGGATCTTTTTCTAAGCATGTTTGAATTCTCATGTTTTTCTCTAGATGACGCTCATTCTGTTGATCTGACACAGTTCAAGCAGCAGTTTAAATGCCATCTCAGTCAGCTCATGCGACATGTAAGAAACATTTCTTCTCTCTCTCTCTTTTTTTTTTTTTTTTTTTTTTAGATGATTGTATGATTTTTTTGTTGTCATGTTATTTACAAAAAAGTAATATTCTATTCTGTGTTAAACATTCCTCACTAAAAGTCTGCTTTTTGCTTTGGAACAAAGGTCTCGATCAAAATAAAGAAGCACACAGACGAAGCCGTATGGATCCGGATTGCATGGGGAGACGCCTTGAGTCGTCCCGACCACCTCAAGCCAACTTATGTTGTTTATTATCTTCAAAGCTCTCATGTGTTTATGACCAGCCTCAATTCAAAGCTCAAGCCTCTGTTGTCCCAGGTGAGGACTGACCTCTGATCGGTTATTTTCATCCTGTCAGTGCAGGTAGCTGTCAGCGTCTGTTACTCACTAACAAAGTGCTGCTCTTCACAGGCCCTGGTTCTCTCCACCCGGCATCGAGGTATGAAGGATGCCAACCTCAGTGGGAGGAATCTCACGGCCATCACAGACCTCCTGATGAAGCGATACCAACAAGTAAATTCATTATTACGTAAACGTATTTAAAGACGGTTTATTTTTTTTGTCTCCTCGATTTTAAAAAAAAAAAAAAAAAAAAAAAAACGCCTCTTGTTTTTTCTTTCAAATGAATTCAGATGAGCTTTAAATACAAGTTTTCTGTAACCTCATTAGCTGTTGATCTTTTTTCTTTATTCCCTCTCAGGTTTTTCCCACCAAGTATCCAACTCCTCTTGCAGAAAAAAATGAAATTGAGTCACGTATGTATTACTTCTTGAAGCTACTCTACATATATTGTAAACCTGACATAAATTTGACTTTCTGACAGAATTCGACATAGTGATTGTGTGCATTTATACATCCAGACCCACATATTGAAAGAGAACAGGCTGGGGCTGCAGCAAAGAGACAACAGATGGCCTGTGAGGCATTTGGCGGTGGAGTCTTACCTCAGCTACAGTCTGCAGTTTACAAGGTAAAAGCAATCGTACTCCTCCGCAGATGTCATTTCAGTAAATCAGAGATACAAAAGTCCACTACTCTGATAGTCTTATTTTTCTTTTTTCTTTTTTACAGCTTGAAACAAGATTCAAAGATCACACCAACAAGATCATGACGGAGCGGGAGGAGCCGTTCAGATGCGTTGTTAAATTTTCCAGCGTGAACCTGTTGGAGTCCCTCAGACACTGTGCATCCTCAGGTAGCAGATCCTCAAGAGACCCAGTCATACAGACATGTTTATTGAACTGTGCTTCACAGTGCTTAGTTCTAAAAATGTCCACAAGTGGGCGCCCTGACACTCTGGAGGACATATTCTTAGACTGACAGTTTTTTTTTTCTTTTAGTTTTCTTTCTCTGAGACTTTTTCACTTTCAGCAGTCCTTTTGAAGACCTGCCACTCAATGCAGTGTAGAGAGACACATGAGCAACAGTAAAATTGCATAATTAAGATAACAGTATGTTTTCACTTCTTAAAATAACTTTGCATCTATTGTTATTACTATATTCACTCATTCCCGCTGCTCTGTGGGCATGGTGGAGCTGTTTCAAAACAAATATTTTGTGTGTTAAGCCGAGTAATTTTAATTGCTCTTGATAGCATTTTTGTTACGCTGAATGTTTTTTTAACATTGTACCGTTTTGTTGTTTTTTTTTTGCAGGGATTGCCTCCACCCCTGTCACACCGCTACTTTCATCGGTCCCTTTAAAAGGAAGGAACTCTTTTGTGATCACAGACAACGGCCGTAGTCCCTCCTCACAAACGCAGCAGTCACAGAAGTGATAGTAGAGCCTCCGTTAAAAGGTCTCTGCAGTGGGATTATTTGCTGCCTCTGCTAACCCGAGTCTGTCTACCACTCTGTCATTGATCTACTTCTTTTAGTAGTTTGGAAATGTCGAAGTCAAACTTCCTTCATGTTGTCTTCAACCTTTCTAAACCTCCAGAGCTAATCGTGTTAGTGTTGGCTGTTTATGAAGAGCAAGATTCTTTTATAGATATAGTGTTATTGGTTTGTGTTTCACTTTCCCATATATTTATTATCCCTTCTTGTTCAGTTTTTATTTTTCTAAGCTTTACAAAGCTGCACCTTGCAGTCATAGCTAGGAGTGAAGTATCAGCTCACACATTGACGTTGCATGTGTTTAATTAAACATTAATTTTGCATCTCTTATCTGGACATTAAAACTAAAAGTATTTGATTCAGATTTTACAAGCTTTTTACAATACTTCCGAACTGATCTATTAAAAGCATCATTGATAATTGTTCAGTGGTCCTTTGTGTTTAATAATGCAGGAATCTCATAAGAGAAAACACACACTGTTTAAATAATTTTTTAAGGTATTTGTGCCAATTGAAGAATCATTTCTTATTGCATTATCAAAATACTAATTAAATTACAACCTGCAGGCACAGACGAGACTGTATTCATTAAGAAAAAGTAGTTAATAGTATACAGTAATTAAAGCAACCATGAACTCCACACTGTCCTGGGGTTAGATCTTCACTGTGTCACAACATGCACATGGTAAAGAACAGAAATCTGAAAATATGGACATTGTAGTTGTAATTAACAGATGTGAGTGCAGTGATGGGATGAGGTGTAATGTGATAAAATATGTTTGGTTTCAAATAATCAAAAGAGCCCTGTGACCCTCTCAGTGGCTGATAAAAACAAATACTGTCCCATTACAGTAAATTGTGTGTTTTAGTGGATAAACAGTGACTGTGAACACTGTATCCCTCTGGATATTTTGGGTGTTGATGGACACACTTTAAGCCGTTTGTGACCTGATAGAGGCAGTTTGCTTTAAAGATCTTTGTGCTTTCTATCAATTTACTAATGAAAAACACCAGTATGAGAAAGAAACTGTGTTAAACATCATACTGTGGTCACTGTGCAAGATGTAACACAAGGGCTTCAACAGAACGATGTGTCAGTTTAACAAAAAAAATTGATATGCATAATGTCATTTTGTAAGGAACATTAGTCCCTTATACAAGACATTCACAATATCCAACAATGCATCAGAATATTTTGTCAGACTGAACACGTTTTGAATGCATTACACATCCATTTATATAATTCTGAGAGAGCTAGAAGAGCGTTTACACATTTTACTGCTTTACAGGTAGAGGAAAAACAGGAAAATTGATTTGGATTTTTTTTTTTTCTAACAATTTAAATTTCTGAAAAAAATTATCAAGCCCCCAGGTGCATGATTTATTTCACATGGTCTTTATGAAAAATAATAGTCATAGTGCACTTAAGTAATGTTTTGGTCCATTTAACTTAAGCTCTACTATCTAGTACAGGGGTGCTCAACATAGGGTCCATGGGTCAAAACCAACCTGTGCTTCATTCCAAAGAAAATATTAATTTTTTAAAAATGTTTTTTTTCTAAAAATGTCTTCTGTGATCTTGCCATGAGAGATAGCTACCTTTAAGAAAGCAGATGAAAAAAACAATAATGCAAAGCTATACTGTCAGGGTGAGAAAAATGCAACAGCAATAGAAAAACATTTCTCTGCATTTTAAACAATGTGTCATCAAAAATGCTTTATGTTGACATTGTCATCATTTTTAGTAGTAATTGTTTGGTTTCGTGAAAAATATCGACATTTTCATCAAGAATGTAAAGGTTGTTGTGACTTTATTTTACTGGTCTGGACAACTCCAGGTGTTTAAAATATTCGATGAAATGAGTTTGACACTTGTGATTTTCCAATGTCCTGGATATGACTTCTCTAATGAAATTTCTAATTGTGGCTACAAATCACGATTAATATTCCTGTTTCTATGCCTATTTTATTACTTTAAATTTGTGTTTTGTGGCTTCAACTCAACATCACCAAAATGGCCACAATTTTAAGTTTTGTTTGAGATGTCATGTCAGTGTGAACATGAGCTGGGTTTCGACCGTCGTGAGACAGGTTAGTTTTACCCTACTGATGATGTGTCGTTGCAATAGTAATCCTGCTTAAATATATTTTTGAATATATTTTATTTGGAAATATACACAAAGCTTAGAATAAAAAATATTCCATACATGAAGTTCATTTTAAAAATAAATATTAAGTTACACATAAAGAGCTAGTATAGATGCTACTGTATATTCAGGTCAACCATAATGATGATATTTTCTGAGGTAGTTTTAAAGGTGCAATCAGAAATTTACTGAAAAAATAATTAAAATCATGCCCATTTTTCACCTGTTATTGAAGAAACATTATCTTTAAAGGTGCATTAAGGAGTTTTACAACCTTAAAAATACTTATTTTCCACCATAAATATGTTACACATTTTTAATGACGTGCACAATGTGCCCTGACATATTCATTGCAAGTACCGCTAACAGCACTAAATTGTCACTTTAAAGTTGAAGTGCCGGTCCGGCACCAGAATTTTTTGGGGGAGAATCTGAAAGGAATGATGTAATGCAGGCTCCAGCTGACCTGATTTAGTTCAGTTTCGTTTTGTCCGCCATTACTCCGCCAGATGCTTAGTGAGCAACAACTGAGCAGGATCTTCCAGAAAGTAAGAAAAGACTGGCTTCTAGCGCTGCCACAACTCCAGCACGGACTCCACCAGGTAAAAGAAAATTAAATTTTACTTGAGCGCTACTAAACGAGTCAGGAAGGAGTTCCTCTCTTCTGTGCACGCGAGCCACAGGGACGAGTTTTTCACTAAGCTGCATTATGCCCAAGGCCTGCAGGGGGCGCTGTTTCGCATAAAACGTGCAAATTCCTTAATGTACCTTTAAACAATATGCCATTTCCATCAACAACGTCTTTGTCAAGTTTTTTTCTCTCAAATTGAGTTGTTCTAGGATGGAACTATTTTGGGAGGTGGGGCTAAACTGTTACACTTCCGGACTCCAGAGCCAATCATACATGAGTTCCTGAGGTTGCCAAACAAGCGGCACAACATTCCATATATATGTCTGTGTCTGGCTGTGTACCACTAAGAAAATGTGCCTGAACTTTCCAAACTCACTAACAAGTCCTCTGAACTGGCAACCTGCACGATGCTGTCCAGAGGAGGGAGTAGTTATTCGATGTAATATTACTGATTGCTCCTGAAGTTGTGTGCAGGTTGCCATTTTTGTTTAGACAGTTCAGGTGCCATGCCCTTGTGGGGCACACGGCGCGCACGGTCGATCAGGCATGTGACTGACGTCTCGCATGGCCGACAGCTCAGTCGAAAATACGCAATGCTATTCTGCCGTTTGGCATCCGCAGGTAACTTATGATTAGCTCTGGAACCCGGAAGTGTGACGGTCCAGCCCCACCCACCCAAGGACGCCTCAGTTTGAAAGAAATAACTTGACAAACAAAGACACTGATGATGGACAGATTGTTGAAAGGGAATGTTTCTTCATTTACAGTTGGTGATAGGAATTATTTTAATCATTGTTACAGTAAATGTCTTACTTATTGCGCCTTTAAGAACCACTGATTTACACTGTCAATTCATGTGCCATTCTGAAGCAGTCTTCAGTTTGGTATTTAATGTATAAAAATATACAGTCACAATTAACAATACTTATCAGGGTTGCGTCAATAAAACGTAGCCTCTATATCTGTTTGTTTATTAGTTGTTTGTATATTATCTGGGCATAATCTTGGAGGAAGTATTGGCTCCACACCGGAAGTGACGCACTCAATTCCGCTGTTTCGCTCGTGAGTGAGAGGAAGGTGGAAGCAGCCTGTCAGCCACAGCCGAGGGACGGAGGGACGGTATGTCTCTGCACACTGAGAGCTGCTGCCGCCGCCGGGGCTCTCTGCCAAACACACAATGGACTGTCAACACAGAAACATGGCTTCCTCTGCCACGGCCAAGACGAATAACAGGGAGTACGCAGCGGCGGACGAGGAGCCTGTGTCGCAGTCTCGGGAAATAGTCAAGCCCACCATCACGGAGCTGACCAAAGAAGTGAGGACGAACATCCTCTGCACCGTGGAGGGATGTGGCAAGATTCTCCCCAACACACCTGCATTGAACATGCACCTCGTCAAGTCGCACAGGATCAAGGTGATTTCTCCCCGAAGCCGGGTCGCCGACGGCTTTACAGCTGTTAGCAAACTGCTGTGCTAACTTGGCTAACTCCGAGAGGAGAAACGCCTCCTTTTAAAACTGCAGGGCGCAGGTCATCCATAACTAACGGGGTGGGAGTGATGGTGAGCTCCAAACATCAGGGTGTTATCGGATTTGGTGAAAGGTTACCTTTATTGTTATTGTAACGGTTATGATAAGCACCATAGGACGAGTGCAACTAGCTACTTGTGTTGTCGTTTAGTGATCAGAATCACGTGGGGACAGGCTCCCTGTTCACTCAGAGTTCTGGTTGATGTAGATTATGTAATTGGGCAATCAAAGTGGGGAAATGTTAAGATGTGCGTATTGATGTGCATAAAATGCATATTTGTGGTCTGAAAGTCGAATGTTTACCAAGACAACACAGTGATGGAGAACCAGAGTCTGCCTCTGACCCTGGTTCCTCTGTCCTCACTGGACTGGGTTTTTCGGTGGGAGGCAGTAATTCACTGTTTCCCCTCCATGAATGAAGTTCTTCACTGGGAAAGGCAGCCTTTTGTCTTGCGATAGACTAAGCTCTTTGTCTGAAATAGGTGAATGTGAGAATTTGAATTGGCTCTTCTGAGTACTTCATGCAGCCCAGAGAGGACTTAAAGAGGCCCAATGAATGGAACTGAATGATAACCCTGTAGCATTATTCATATCATCTTCTTTACTTCAGTGTATAATGTGATCGGGATGAACTAAGATTTAGAAATGATCGGCAAATTTAACCGTACATTGTTTTTAATATGATAAAGGATGTGTAACCAACAAGAGCAAAATGTCTTGATTTTTTCAGTGCGCATCCACATTTTAATCACAGATTGCCTTTGAAGAGTACAAAGAGAGTACTGTTAGTGAACAGCAGTCATTTTTTCAAACCCAAAAGCACAGATCAAGCCTGGTATTTTTAAATCCACAGCATTGTGAAACTTCCGTCAGCAGTGCTAATGATATTCAGGACAACATGACAACAAAGTGCCTAAAGGCTGCAGTTACTCACTATCTGCTTCTTTTGCATTATTCATGAGGTCAGAAAGCAAGCGTGGGGCATGATGTGGGATAGCATATATGTTTATTTTGTGTCCACTTTCAACTTACAATAGGTTTCCTGCGTCACCATGCAGCAGCATGACAGATTTGTTTCCTTACTTGATGCCTCTCCTTTGAATTTGTCCCCTCAGCCTTATTCAGACTCCTTTCATAAGGCTAATGGGGTTCTTCTGGCTTGAGTTCCAGCTGTCTTTCAATTCAGTGCTGTTTGCAGCAAAAAGAAGCTGGGTTTAAAGACACTTAATGTAACTTATCACTGTCTTGTATAGTCTTCTCGAGTGAAAAGTAACCTGGGCGGTGAGTGCTGAAAGACAGTGGGCTGGCATTGCTGCAACAAAGACCGTTAATCTGAGCTTGCTTTCTCCTTTGAGCTGCAGCCAGCGACTGACTGATGACAAATAATACCTACACATTAGTCATGCTTCAGCCTACAACCATGTGGTGTAGCTGAAGTGAACTGCAAAAGCATCCCAAAATTGTCATTTTATAATAAATCTCTTGTGATGAAGCAAATATTTTTTGTCTGCTTTCGCTGTTCTCCTCCCTCTGGTGTTCCAGCTGGTAGAGGTGACCTTGTCCAGGCCCTAAGAAGGAATGAACTGTCATGAATAGTCTCAGTGACACCTGATTTAAGCATTTGTGAAAGGTGGCATTTCTTTTTTGTGATCAGTATCATTCAGAATGTGCTTTGATGTATTGCAAAGGTCAGTGGGTTGACATTTTAAAAGATTGAGTGGAGAGAAATACACTGTCAGATGTTCCTACATGCACTCAGTAATGTGTTTGGCAGCTTTGTAAAGCTGATCCTGCTGTACATGCAGGTGGTTTGTTGGTGAACTGAGTTTTGTACTTTCAGTGATGTGATAGTTTCAACAATGCCATTGACAGGTGATCATGAGTGAAAATGTGGTGTGATTTTGATATAAGGCACACAGTTTACTATGGGAACTATTTTCTAGATGAATGGTACTGTTACCTATTATCTAAAATATCCACACCACTGACATGATTGGTTGACATTATTGAGTATCGTGTTGGCACAGAAATGCAGTGTAACTCACAGCTGTCCAGAGAATGACTGTGATCTAAAGATTGAGAAAACAGATGTGTGTTTTAAACTGCTCACTGTTTTTGTCACATGTAGGATGGTATTGTCAATCCCACGGTCAGAAAGGAGATGAAAGGCTCGCAGAAACTCTATTGCTGTCCCATTGAAGGCTGTCCCAGGGGGCCAAACAGACCGTTCTCCCAATTCTCCCTCGTTAAACAAGTAAGCGTTTTCTTCACTCTTTCCTAACAATCATTTTGAAGTCATTTCAGTCTGTGTCATCTTGAGCTGACTGAGATCTGTAGCACAGAAAAATCTACTTCAATGTTTGAAATAAAACCACATTAAAGGGCAACTTCGGTTTTTTGACATCTGGACCTTATTTATAGGTGTGTGTATGCTCATATACTCACTCAGACAAACATTGTGCAGCACGGAGTCCTTCAGAAGTTATTTAGATCCAACCGATTTAGCCGCACTTAACGGGGGCCATGGCAAGGGAGCTTCAGCGTGCGGTGCGCCCAGGCCGGCTTGGAGACCTCCGGAGACCCGTGGTGAGGAGAGACATCCAGGCGGAATGCGGCGGGTCCCCGTGCGCACCGCGGCCAGGCCGGCCTGGAGACTTCCGGAGACTCCGTGGAGCAAGCTCCGGGCCGTTTACCCACCTTGGCCCCGACTCGGACCAACTCGGCCCTGGAAGTCAGACGCCCGCGTGACGTGACAGCCGAGGCCCAGCCAAAGTGCCTCTCTGCTGGGGAGAGGAGCTCCGCGACATTCCCATCTTAGCTAATTGTGGCTAAGTTAGTGAAAACTGTACGGTAGATGAGCTGACTTTATGATAACAATGGCGATGGATGAAAAAATATAGCCGAAATGAGCGACTTTGCAGAGATTATGTCCCGCGCTGAAGCTCCCTTGCCGTGGCCCCCGCTAAGTGCAGCTAAATCGGTTGAATCTAAATAACTTCTGAAGGACTCCGAGCTGCACGATGTTTGTCTGAGTGAGTATATGAGCATGCACACACCAATAAATAAGGTCCAGATGTCAAAAAACCGAAGTTGCCCTTTAAGACTTGTGTGCTTCAAAATAAAAGATTTAAATCTGTTATCTATGAATGATGTTACCAGTTTGACAAATTATCCTGCATTTCCTGTTTGACACATAATATCTATCTATTGTACCACAGATTAATGTTGTAGAATGTTCTATTTTTCACATTTTCTCCAAATAGCAGAATTTTGTCTTTAAGTCTGACATCAACAAACGTGGTACCAATTCCAAATATACATGTTCCACTTTTGGGCAATTTATTCAGCACGTGACATTGTCTGACTCGCAGGATAAAAAAAGTCACTTTCTCATTTCTCTCAAACCCATTTAGATATTTTTATGTTGTCCTGCACTTTCAATGTACAAAAACTATGTAGTAAATATTGAAGTTTTTTTTCACACTGGCTTGTTTGCTTTTGAATCTCTTTCACACCAGCACTTCATGAAGATGCATGCAGAAAAGAAACACAAATGCTCCAAGTGCAACAATGGCTACAGCACCGAGTGGGACCTGAAGAGACACATAGAAGACTGTGGGAAGACGTACCAATGTACCTGTGGCTGTCCCTACGCCAGCAGAGCAGCTCTGCTCTCACACATCTACAGGACAGGCCACGAGATTCCTACTGAACACAGGTGTGCACACATTTTACCCAGATGTGTTTTCAAAGATACGCTGCGGTTTTGCTGATCATAAGATTGTTGAAAATGTTGTTATTGTTTGGTTTCTTTACAGAAATCCTCCAGTAAAGAAACGAAAGATGGAGAAACTGTTAAGCGGTGCTGAAAAGGTTAAGACCAGCGATTCATCTTTCCAGATTGTGTCTGCTACTAAAGAGCTGTCAGAGACTGTGCTCCCATCCGATACAGCTGTTCACACCCCGGACTCTGCGAATCAAAGCTCTAACTCAGTGAGGAGTCCTCCCAAGTTGTTCCTGCTGAAGCCTAAGATGGCTTTGGTCAGTGTTCCTGTGATGCAGCTGACCCACCTCCCCGTTCTCCTTCCGTCCACGGACAGTGGGACTCTCAGATCGGTCGTCCTCGCGGTAGATAACCAAGGCTCTGTCAGCACCCTCCAGCTGCTGCCACAGGCCATGGGAGCAGTGGTGCCCCAACTCGACGCTAAAAGTTTGAGTTTCAAGGACAGCATGCCTACGTCCCGGTCCAGCCTGGGGCCCATCAGCACGGGGGTGCAGGTCAGTCTGGACTCTGCGGGTGCAGAGGACTCCACCAACAGTGTGGCAGGGCAGCGGGGACGGAGCACCTCCACCAACATTCAGACAGACAAATCATACTTGTCAGGAGTGAGTGCTGGCGAGGGGATCAGCCTCTGCCCCATGGCGGAGTCCTCGGTGTCGTCCTGCTCACAGACGGACATCAGCGTCAGTGCTCAAGTCCTGCTGCCGGTCAGCGTTGAAACTCAGACATTCTCCTCCCGGGCGAAAGCCACGTCCTCTATCGGCGCTCAGACGGACTGCCAGAGCCTGAGCCAAATTCCTTGCTCCTCCTCTGTGCTCCCATACAAAACCCGGCAGACGCAGACATATGTGGCTACGTCACAGGCGGAGGAGAAGGCTCAGGACCAGGCAATCATCTGCTCTGATCTGTTCGCCTGTGACTCGCTCAGTGTCTCCACCCAGACCGCTCTGGACCTTGACGACACCCTTAGTGCCGCAGGAAGTGGTTTATATGAAGACTCGAAGACAGCGGGCGGCATGTGCTACGGGGTGCAGACACATGAGCTCAACGCAAATAACATGGCCGACAACCAGACCCAAACAATGACCCTGCTGAGTGATCTGGAAAACATTCTGTCTGACAGCATGTCGGGACACCAGGTGCTGACGGAGGCCTCCGCAGGCTGCGGGTCCGGGCTGGGCTCGGTTCAGGAGCAGCACAACGGCATAGACTTTGACTTTGAAGAGTTCCTCAACGCCGTGCACATTCAGACGCAGACGGAGGAGAGCGAGCTGGGAGGGCTGGGCGGCGACACGCCGCTGGAGTCCCTGGACATTCAGACGCAGACAGACTTCCTCCTCATGGACGAACTGGACCAAAACGAGGGACCAAGTCGAACGCAGGCCAGCGACCTGGAGCTGTTTGACACTCAGACTCAGACCGACCTCAATTTCCTGTTGAACGCTGGAAGCCACATGCCCTTGAGCAGCATCTTACGACATTCAAGCTTCTCCATGAGCACAGAATCCTCAGATACAGAAACGCAGACGGATCTGCCTCCGTTCACCGCCGGCCTCCCCGCTCAGGCGCCCGTCGGGCAGAGCGAGCAGGCGAGGCTGCTCAACAGCACGGAGACGCAGACTGTGACCAGTCAGGCGGAAGGCCTGGGACACCTCTTCCTGACCAGCAACGAAACACAGACGGTCATGGACGACTTCTTGTCGGCAGACCTGGCGTGGAACATGGAGTCCCATTTCAGTTCTGTGGAAACGCAGACATGCGAGGAGCTGTGCGCTCTCTTTCACCACCCCGAGAAACCCAATCGCTGAAGGTCTCTCAGTGAAGCTCCGTGAACCTTTTACACTACAGGTTTTCATTATGAGCCTCATGAGGGTGATCTGTACGCGCTGGCAGACCATAGTCTTATCAGTCACAGGTCTGCGGGAACATTTCTGACCATTCCACTGGAGGCATCGTGTCCAGAGCCTTTCCAGGTGTATATCCTGACAGCTTTGCTGCACTTTATTAGCTCGACGGGCAGGATTTATCAGCTCCTGTGATGGTTTACATATTTATTTGCACTTTAAGTATTATACGTTTCGTCTGAAAAGCCAGTTTACTTGTATATTTCAGTGCGTTAACACTCTGACTGGCTCTTTGTCTTACTAGCAGTTCAAAAAGAAATAAATACACTAAAAAGGGACATCATCTCTACAGTTGTATGCTACTGTCATGAAAAGGCTTTGAAAACCACCATGTTTGACCTGATCCAAGTATGGATGTATCACACTGCAACAACTTCGTCAAACCTGTACAGTTTATGATATTGTACATTCAGTTCACATGTCTAAAATATGCATGAAGCCTTCACATGAACCGCAGCACAGAAACATTAGATATCGACTTTGCGCTTGTGCATCTTATGGTTGCCTCGTTGAAATTAGGGAAAACCAGCGAGAAACAGCTTTAGCTTTCAAAACAAAGCTCCAGTAAGCCTTCCAACAATGAGCAAGGCTTCACCTGAAGCTGCGTCGATGTATCTCTGAATTATACCGTTCCTCATACAAGTGTGGCACAAGTGACCAGGAAATGTGTTTGTCAGTCGTAGCGCACTTTTTTTTTCCTTGAAACGTGATCGCAGAGTCTGAAGTCACGTGGACACTTCTTCTTTTGTGTCCAGACCTCTAAAGCGAAGAAGTCCGCTGGAGTTAGTGAGCGGACGAAGCTATCATCGTCTTTGACTTATTCATTAGCTGGCTGTAAGTGTATACAGTAGCAGTACTCTGTGCATATGTGATCTAGTTGTGAAGCGTAGTGGATTAGAGCTAGGATTAGCACAGAGTTATTGTACGTATCCACAACCTGTTTTTGACTGAAAGGAATCCTATTGAAGGACTTTTTTAATTCTAATTGCTAATTTGTTGCTCTTCAAGTGGCTATAAGTTGTTTTCCATGATGCAGTTACCTCATGGGCACCACTGTGTTCTGCTTGGGAACACGGAGCTTCAGGCCTTGTTTATTTTTTCATTTTGTTACGTCGGTGCCTTAGCCCAAGTAAAAACTTGAGTTTTGTGTTACAGATAATTTGCTGCTTTGAAGTAATGATCCTGTTTTTTTTTTGTTTTTTGTTTTTTTTATAAGCAAACAGTGTAAGAAGTGACTCGACACTGAAAACTTGTCCGAATCCTTTCAGTCTTTGCCTTGCATGATAAGCCATCCTGTGTCGGTGTCTCCATCGTGGTTGCATGAAATATTGGAATGTCCTTCTCGTCTATATTTTCAGTGGAAAGATTAACGTCCTGTCACATGAGAACATTTGCTATGCAGCATTTTGTTGAGAGTTTGCTTTGATTCCATGTTCCCTGTTTTTTTATGGATGGGTCGTTAATGCTGTTACACTTTATGGGTGGCTGCAGCACCGAGGAATGTACAGGACATGTCACTGTGCCCAAGTATAACATGCTCTGTCTTTTTTTTTTCTTTCTTTTTTTCTCAATCACATCCGCCCTGTGTAAGGATAAATTCCCTGGATTAACACTTTTGACACAAAACTTCAGAATTTGCAGTTTTTCATTCGTATTTGTCAAATTGAGAGACAGCACAGCTTCGCCTCGCAAGTTTATTGTAACGGGGTAATGGCTTGCATTAAACACAACTCTGTGTAGTAGCTCTGTCAGTCTTTAAGTGTCAGTTGCAGTGCTTTATTTCCTCCCTGCGGGGAGTGCATGCTGATGTTTATCCAGCACAAACTATTTGTTTTAGCAGAATCTCAGTTTCTGTTGCTTATGTGTGTAGTTAAAGGTTGCCTTGATTAAGTGTTGAAGCTACAATACAGATGTTGTTAATAAACTGCTGGAAAGTGTTGGTTGTCTTTTTTTCGTTGTTTTTTTTTTTTTTTTTTGGTGACTTGCACAACAAAGAAAAGGAAAAATGCAGTGTGAATACAATGACTTCAAAGCGGGAGAAGAAAATACACGAATGAGCAGTGATCAATGCTTTGTTCATGATCACGTTTTGTTCTCCTGGGCTCTGAAGAAGTGAATTATAAGAGCGGTTTGACACATTGGGTTGTGCTACTTTTTTTTTTTTCTTTTTTTTACACTCTCCTAATTTAGAACAAGTGAACTGTGTGATATTGTATCATTCTTTTCACATTAACTCAGAATGACATATGACTAAGAGACACAAAGAATTCTCGCTTGAAGTAATTTTTATTTTACATGTATAGTCAGGTAGGACAGTTGTTTCAACACTTGGCTATTTCAGTCTCACAATTGCAAAATCACAAACTCTTTCTCCTCTTTCACAGTAAATGAGCAGGTAAAAATAGCCCTGACTAAATAGTACAGTTTACGGATCTCAATAATACTGCATAGATAACCTCCGTTTATCAGCAAAAACCTAGACCCCAATAGCATTACTAGAAGTCACAAATCATGTTAAATTGTGCTGAAGTGCAGTCATTTGGCAGATGATTGTGTAATTTCACAGTACAACATAGCGCCTACCCAGCTGTCATTTTGGTTGTTAGAATTTCTTTTTGTTTTGTTTTTTTTAGGAAACGTGTGAGGCAAACACAGGGCTGTACTTACAGAGTTGGTCCTCCGTAGCTAGGTAACAAGAACAGCAACTGAAGCACTTGTGGGAATAGGCCAGAACAAAATAAAGACATGTCCCAATAATAACATGCAGGGGTTGGGGAAAGAAAATTTGAAAAAAAAAAAAATCCAAGGGGCATTATGACAATCTAGGAAGGGCCAATTCAAAAGTTGACCTATTAATATAAATATTAACTGCAGGATTTTACATGCATTTCTAAGCTATGGCTCCAGCTCTGAATCTGTAAAGTTGTTGTAGTTGATGTTATGTCTTTAAGAAAAAGAAAGAAAATTCAACGTTCTGCTTCCTGTGCTACGATTTGACATTTTTGACAGATGACTGTCAGTAGTTAGCTCACAAGTTAACACAAAGATAAAGACAGTATATAAATTGCAAAAACAATCAAAGCAACCAGCAGCCTTAAAAACTCAAGCAGAGTAGTTGCAGTGAATGATCCCTGTACAGTAATTTTGATATTTCCACAAGTTGTCAAACCACAATATTACTATTTTCTTGGATTCAAAGTTTCTGGGTGAAGTAGGCTGCTATGTATAAAACAACATGTTTAACAGTATGGGACTTTGGGCCATCACTGCTCAGCACAGGGATTTTTATGAATGGACATTTACACATAATTTCAAAGGACACAGTGGTAGAGAATACTTTCTATGGTTGTAGCTGAAGTTTCAGTCACCTGGTATTCCAGTTTCTTCCCACAGTCCAATAAACATGCATTTGAGGTAACTGATGACTGAAATTGCTTGTGTGTGTGAGTTTGGTGTGTGTGTGTGTGTGTGTGTGTGTGTGTGTGTGTGTGTGTGTGTGTGTGTGTGTGTGTGTGTGTGTGTGTGTGTGTGTGTGTGTCTTCATACACCTGAGACTCTAAAATCATTACAAGACTAAAAAACAATTTCATACACACAATTTCAGTTTTGTAGCACAAAAAGTCTTGTTTCCTAGGAAAACAGGCAGCTGGGGCGTATATACGGTTGTGCTATTGCCTGTGAGATTCTCTTGCCCATCGAGTAGCTTGTGCGGTGCACGGTTTCAAGTTTGGAAGACACAGGTACTTGATACCTCTTTGGGATGGAAGCACGAATAGCAGACAAGAACTGATTTCTCTGGTACCTGGAGCTCAGCTCTGTACTGTGAGCGTAAAGATCTGACTGAGCAAGAGTGTCCACTCTTGTTCCTCTTTTTCCGTTCTTCTTGTGCAATGTAAAACAGTTTTTTTCAAAGCTTTCCCTTTCTGAAGACTTGCCTCTGCAGAGATGTCTGCGGACCTTGGGACTCAGCTCTGGTGACTTGATCGGAGGCAAAAACGTGAAGTTTGTAATTGGAACCACTGTGTCACTGGGTCGATGGCTGTACTTCTGCTGTTTAGCGGGTCTGTTATCTAACAAAGAATAAATTGATGAGGAATGTTGAGGCTGCAAATGAGTTGGTTGGAATCCAAATTCCTCCTTTTCTCCAATCAAGAGGTGTTCCATGTTTCTCTGCATGGTATTGACGGCAGTCTGCTCTGGTGCGTGGGACTGCTGGGCTGATGCATCCATTTGACTCCACAGCACTTTCTGTTGGTTTAGCAATGAGGATTTGTTCGGTTTATGCACGTCCACATGAGTCTCACTGCCGGCTGGGCTTCCTGCATCAGAGCGTGTCTGGCCGGCAGACAGACAGGTCGGATCGTCTGCCTCCTTATTATTTGGTTTCTTGCATTTCTTCTCAGTCACATATATGCAGCTCAGCGGAGCCACTCTGGCCCAACCACAGACCTGTTAGATAGATAAATTAAGCGTTAACACGACATATCATTTGCAATCTCCAAATCATATGCATCAGTATTAACACACGAAATTTGGATATTACTCATAGGTGAGCAGGGTCCAAGGTGGGGTTAATGTAAATGACTCACGGAAAAATGTGACTTGGCCACTCAACAGTGTAATTATTAACGTGACTGAGCTGAAAAAGTTGTTCTTGAGAGCTGAGATTCAGCATGACAACGCAACCGCACTGATCTATTTCTTTGGCTTCATAAAGAACGTAGGAGTGCAAATAAAAGTATATGATTGAAAGGAGGGAACTCTCGTGTGATGTACAAATAAGGTAATGTAGAAAAGCTGAGTAGTGCTGTTTGTGAATGGTCAATTTGTAGTGTGACATATATTTATTCCTGCATGGAAAGGGATTAAAGCTGCATGATATAGTGCAAAGTTATCGTCACTGAAATATCTACATTTCATTTCAGACTCTGCATGGACCTGCTATGTTTGTGTTGACAACAGATGACTTGTCAAATAATGTTACATCATTATTCCAACAACACGTCATATCTGATGACGTCAGGCCAGAAGTGCAGAAGCATTAAAAAAAAATCAAGGAGAAAGATGAAAAACAAGCCAGTGCAAGATGCATTTGGTTTGAATTAGGTCCAAAAACGTTGCAGGCCGTCTCCAAACTATGACACCTAACTTCAATGTTACTTTAACACACAAAATCAGACAATATAAGCGCACACACACACACACACACACACGCCCAGTCTTGTATTTCTATCCTTGTGGGGACCGTCCATTGACTCCCATTCATGTCTAGCCCCTAACCCTGACCCTTACCCTAACCCTAACCCACACCACAACAAAGCCTAACCCTAAATAAATGTTTTTGCACTTTTACTTTTTTCAGTAACAACAACATGGTCAAGAAAACACTGTTTCTCCTACTTAGGACCGGAAAAAGGTCCCCACAAGGCACGTCGTTTCACGTTTTGCTATCCTTGTGGGGACATTTGGCCCCAACAAGGATAGAAATACGAGAACACACACACACACACACACACACACACACACACACACACACACACACACACACACACACACACACTACTTACAGAGTCTTCCCAGCTTGAGTAACAATGATATTCATATGGCTCAAGTTCTTTCAAGAGGTTTTCTTCACTGATGTCTAAAAGGACATCAACATGGGTCCTGACAGGCGTTCTGATCGGCTGCTGCTCGACAGAGTCCGTAGGATCTCCTTCTTCTCTATCCACCGGTGTCAGATCATCTTCTTCACAGATCTCCATGATTAGTTCTCGTACTTCATAACGAGATCTGAAGAGAAACAAATACAGCTACCGTATCTGTCTTTCCAAAAGTTCTCTGGCAAAACTTAAGAGCCGTAACGTAGTAAATTTCACTCACCAGAATGAATCTGCAGTTTGAGGAGGTTTTGAGTATTCATTCACAAAAACAGTCCCGCTGTGTGTCCGTCTTGTGACACAGTTTTGTTTTGTTTTGTTTTTTTCAAAACAGCGGCGAACGGATGCCTTCAGAGACGAGCTGTGACGCCGTCGTCACGGTAACGCCGGGGGGCGTGACGTCAGCAAAGGGGCGGGGGGAGCAGTCAGAGGGGAGCAGTCTGCGGCACATCTCTCTCTCTCTCTCTCTCTCTCTCTCTCTCTCTCTCTCTCTCTCTCTCTCTCCCTCTTATGTAATAAATATGAATGTTACATGGTGTCTCCCTGTGATCCGAGCATGCTCATAGTAACTCCATGGAATAGTCCAAATGCACGTGTTGTGCATGGAAAAAGTTGATGTTTTAGCACGCACTGACAAGGAGTGCAACGTGTTCTTCTCTCTTTTTTTTATTTTTCCTCTCGCTTTGCTGTCAGTGTCATGTATGTGCAGTGTGTGAAAAAGGAAGTGAACCGGGGTTATCATTTGTGTCGGAGGAAACCATTAAGCCAGGTTGATACGTTGAGTTCAGCACGTACGCGCAGACGTCAGAACGCTGCGGAGGAGAGAACCAGCACGAGTCGGGTTCACCACGTTCCCCAGCGCACCATGGAGAGATTCGCACTCTTTACGCATTTGCAGTGAGAAAAAAAAGAAAAGCGCTCTTTTTCAATTTAAATGGAGTAATTTGCATTGGAAGCGATAACTTTGCTGCCGGACAACAACATCTCGGTTTATTGGTCCAGCGGCGCGCAGTGTCAGCCTCTGACGCAGCCGCAGCACCTATCCGAGAGAGGAACACTGCACCTGACGGCTCCATCCCCCGACCAGCCGCTCTTTTTCTCCCCATCACGACCACTCCGGCTCTGCAGTGCAGAGACTGTTGCGTTTTATGGAAGCGGAGTCCGTGCAACCTGTCGTGGTCATGCTGCCCCCCAAGAACTGCCTTCCGAGGAACTACAGCTGCATCGCCGGGCTGTTCGGGAGCCTGGCGGCAGCCAACTCCCGGCTGGACGATGGGGATGACTTTGACATCGTGAACACGACGTGCGAGCCCATCGAGAACCCGGTGGTGGATGAGAGGCCACGGGGCAGGGAGGTTTTCCTGAAGCCGCCACAGAGTCCGAACCTGCGGCGGAGGTGCAAATCGCTGCCCACACCATCAGAGAGGGCAAAGTTAGAGATCTCCCGCAGCAGAAGTCCGACCAGCGAGAAAAAGGTCCGGTTCGCCGACTCCTTGGGTCTGGAGCTCATCTCAGTGAAGCACTTTGACGACACGGATGTCCCGGAGGTGCCCGAGCGCATTTTGGCCAAATTACCCAAAGGACCGCTGCACCTGAACCATCTGGACACGAAGTTCCCGCGGGCCCCTGCGCAGTCTGTGTTTATGGAGTTGCAGTTCACCAGTCCTGGCACGCTACCCGGTTTCGAGCACAAAGTGAGAGAGGTGAAAGTCTCGCTGGAGAGCGTGGAAGCGGACGAATTCAGCCTTTCCGGGTTCGTGCGCGTCTTGAACCTGGCTTTCGAGAAGAGCGTCTCTCTGCGCTACTCCCTGAACAACTGGATCACATTTATGGACAGTTTGGCCTCCTATGTTCCCGACTCCAGCGACGGCGTCACCGACAAGTTCCGATTCAAGATCGTCATGCCCACTTATCTGGAGAACGGGGGCACGTTGCAGTTCGCCATCAAGTACTGCGTCGGCGGGCAGGAATTCTGGGACAATAATAACGGAAACAACTACAAAGTGAGGCGTCACCGGCTGAAGATGTCCCCGCCTCGGGAATGGGAGAACGGATGGATTCACTTTATCTGAGCTTCACTTCGTGTGTGCGTAATTTGCGCGTAATTGATCCCCGGGTACCTGTGGCCATGGTGTTAAAAAAAAAAAGAGAGATTTTTTTTCTGCCATTGTTAAGCTGTGATAACAGAAAACATGTTCCCTCTATTTTCAGAATAGCTGCCCCCCCCGCTATGAAGACACATAGTGTTTAAAACTACCGAATACGCCTGGAATGGGTTGTTGGTTTGTGGATATTGTTGGATATTATGCCTTGATGTCAGGGCTCTGTACAGCTCGGTGCCCTTTGGGAGGGCATGACCATGTTATGTAATGTAGATAGATACACGTGCCACGGAAAACGTGCCGAGCAATGCCAACTTGGGGCAACGCTGCTCATTTCGGGGACATACTGTACACTGATTTGATGGCACGGTGTTCCGAAAACAAAACAAAAAAAAAAATGTATACAGTGCATGTGTGCAAACATACCGGCCTATCGGGAAGCAGAACGCCTCACATCCTGGATGATGTGGACCCCAGACCAAGCAAGTAGCGTCCTCCTCTCACTCATGTCTTACCTAGGATAACGAGAAATAAAATATTTAGAAAGTTAATTTATTTTAGTTTTTATTTACTTATGGGATATTCAATGCACCATTTTCTACTCGTGACATTAAATCGCCTTATTCTAAGATGTGTTGGAGGAGGAAGTGCATTGGATGTTCTACAGTTTGTTTTCCCCATTAGGCTTGAAAAGAACAAAGATATCAGTTTATTATTAATGTTAAAATTAATAATAATTTATCCAGGGAAATAAATAAAGAACCTTGCCTTTCAGACATAAATGCATAGCTTTTCAACAGCCATTGCACATTATGTTATTTGGGGGGGGGGGATAGTGACTTTTAGTATTTTTATCAAAATATTGAGGTCTAACCAAAGTATATAGAGCCTGACCTTACATGTAAAGAAAAATTTTAAGCTAAGCTTACACATGCCACTGAATCACATAAGCTTTTCAATCCTGAGCAAATATGAATATTGGCTGTTTGAAATATCAAATATACCTCAGATCACCTGCAGACCTTTTGCTGTCCTCTACAGGTTGAACAGAAGCTATTTTAAAGATAACTAACCCATTTAGATCAAGCAGTAAAAACGCTTGCTCCCTTCTCGGTTTTCATTAAAGCAGCTCTGTGTAGACGCAGGCTGTCACACAGAAGACTGTCTTAAATCAACTGTTGCTGCGCTAAAGATACACCATAGCCAAAATCACTGTGGGAATAGTGCAGCTCCCTGAAATAATTACAAGAAAACCGTTAGACCCGCTTTACGTGCTGACAGCCACGTCCTTAAATCACATTTTGTAATATTGTTTCATTACTCTTCGACTGATGTTAGACAACCATTTTGTCTTTCCAGACAACAGCGTGTCTGAGATTTGTATAGTTTTATTTCATTCTGTGGTAAGTCGTCTTCCAGACCCCCTCGCTTTAATAGGACATACTGACACTATTTTGCAATAAAAAAAGCTTCTGTCCTATTTACCTATTAACCCAAAAACACAGATCTTCATCATGCTTTACAGATGTGTTCAGACTTACATATAGAGTGGAGATTCCAGAAAAAAGGACAACAGACATACCGGTATTGCTTTTAATGTTCGTGCCCTGGCTGCAGTCTCCTCATCCTTCACACTTTGTTTACATCACCGTGGCCTCAGAGGCAAGCTTTCCATTTTAATGAGGCCATCAGATTAGGATGTGGATGGAGACTATTCCTGTAACCACTTAGTTTTTGGAGCAGTTCCACTGTGAATCCATCAGTACTGTTTGTCTCAAACTTTGACAAGATCGTGTCATGACTTCGATGTTAGGTTAGTTTTTGACGAGAGATAAGCTGATGATATTTGCTCCCAGGCAGTTTAGCTTCGTCAAGTATAGAGCTGCTGTTCTCTCGCCTGTTCCTTTGAATAAATGGTGGATGTCAAAGTTCGGGTCACGGCAGAGTTTACTGTATGTAATATTGTTAGCTCTGTGAGGACTTGCTTTGCATGTCGTCTGCTTCTGTCTGTGTAGTGTTTCGCTCAAGCATCCATGCAGTACAGTACCAGAGAGCATGAGGTGACTGAAGTGAGCACTGGGAAATGCATCAATACCAATTTATCACTGCCAACACAGACCGTGCTCTTTAGATTTAACACCTGCTCTGATTTGCACTGAGATGTAGCCCCGGGGTTTGTGCATTCAAATATCAAGTCTTCTCTGCTTTCTCTTTAGTTTCAACTTTCTGAATTCTAGAGCATTTTAAGTTAAAACATACATAATAATATATTGCTATTGGTGCATTCCTACCATATAACAGATGAAGGGCTTCTGGTCTGAGTAGATTTTCACCTCAATGTATCAGAACTCACTGGTAAACAAATAATATGTACATGTGTTAATATTTCATATTGAATGTCCTCCTGTTACTGTTGTATGTTGTGTGTGTTTTGAAGCATTTTAAAAGCAAAACTGAAAGAGATGAATGGTAAAAGTTTATTACTTCTTAAAGCACACTTCCTAACCCAATCTGTCTTCTGACGGTTTAAAATAAGGATAGTAATAATATTGGAAATACCACAAATTAGACTATTTTGTCTCAACTTAGTTCTTTCTTTTTTTTTTCTCTCTCTCTTTTGACTGGTATTTAACGTTGAGACATGGCAGGGGCTTCCCTGAAAGTTTGTGCAAAAAGAAAATAGTGTAGGTCAAAGAAGTGTACATATTGGAAGTCCTCTGTGCACGTCGGTGTGTGCACACTGCCTTATGAAACTGTGAGTTCACCTAAGGACAAGCAAAGCAAGCACGAAAATGGAACGTGTGTTCATCAAGAAGGAACATGAAGGTGAACGTTGCACATCGGTGATGAATTTGTCAGGCGAAAGGTCAAGGTTCGAAGCACAGTGGTGCTTGATAACTTTCTGCATGAATGACTTATGATTGTAGCTGATGCTGAGAAGACTCAGTGGAAGCAGGTCTACTGCAGCGAGAGTAGAAAATGGGATGTGTGGCATGGAAATGAAAGCTTCTCCTGTGAATAGCTTCTAAACATTTTGTTTTCTCACTGAGACTTACATTGCACTTTTATTTCACTATGCGAAGCCTAAATCACCTCTCTCTAATTTATAACCATTTTATGGCACTTTTGTTTCTCTTTTGTCGTTTCTTTAACTCCTATGCAACCTTTTTTGTGTCGTGCCATCTGCACTGTGAACTAGCCGTCAATCGTTTTAGTGACTTTCAACCATGTTTGCATGACGCATTTGACAGTCTTCTTTATTTCTAAAGTTTTGTTTAATGTAAGCCATACTTTGTTGAAATGTTGGTTAATAAAGGCATCTGTGATGGAAAGCACACGATCTCTGAGTTCTTTATTCTCAATCATGGCAGATGATGCAAACATGAGCAGAGTATCTAATTTTGGAAGCGTTTTTGACGGTCACCGTTCATAAAGCACAGTGCAGCAGACATCTCCATTGTGGACATGGCTGAGGACATGTCCTTGAATCGATTGCAGTGTGACACCCCCCCTTCTACAAAGGGGAGGGGTTGAAACCGGAGCAGCTGATAGGTGGGGGCAAGATGCAGAGAGGAGAGCATTACTATGGCAATTACATTGTTCTCTGTTTGCTCTCTCCTGATTATCTGTATTAAAGTTTCCCTGAAAAGAAAGACCATCCCTCAACTATTTGGTCATGCACACACCTCATCCATCCTCGTACATCATACCTCGATCTATAATCCCTTTACATACAATAGCCCCATCAACAAGATGCCTCTGGGAAATCCTCTGAGACTTGAACATTCCAGGCATATCTCAAAACCTCCAACTCTTTTATTTAAGTAAATGAGGACAGAATTGTACTTTACACTGTATATGATTATCTCATGGACAGTTGAATTAGATATTTATTCACCTAAACAACAAATAGTGTAGTACTGTTTATGCAACAGGTATACAGTTAGTTTTACGTGTTGTCAGGATGATACAGGTAAAGAGGGCCCAAGTTCAGACAGAGTACAACTCAAAAGCTTTTTTGTTGTTTGTTTGTTTTTTTCCACAAAGTACATCTTAAAAAAAGTGTGCAGATACTACAGAAAAAAGTTCACTAAAATCAGGAAACGGAAGGTCAGCAGCCAAACTTCAAGAGCAAATCTGATATATTTACAAGGTTGAACAACCATCAAGAGAAGCAAAGGTGACAAATGTTGCATACAGAAAGACAAGGACAGAGGACAGAAGGACAGACTTCTATTATTGACACACAAGAAGGGTAAATGAATGGGGTTAATCATCAGGAATGAGGAAGAAGAGGGAGCAGAGAACGCTTGAAACTGGATGTCAATACAGATACGTTAGACAAAATAAAAACAGAGCACTGGACTAACCACTGGGGCTTTACTACATGTTTACAGCACGGCCATGTGTGAGTCTGGTTGTGCACTATGGGGGCATTGGTGTCACACTGTAAATATGATCCTCCTTAATTTCCATGTTAACTGTCAGGGATTGATGTCTGAGTTACAGTTCTCTACGGTGGAAGAAAGTTGAACCAAAGGTTGTTTACTTATTGATGAATTGGTGGTTTGGTTACCAGTTTGACCCTTTCAGTAACCAGTCAGTGGGACTGTCAGCCAGTATAAGTCTGCTGTGAGACTCCAATTTAATTCTGTGGTTAAAGTTACTCAGCAGCTTGTCCCAAATGGAAAACCACATCATTCCCTGGAATAGAGACACAAAGAGATTCAAACATCTAATGTCAGGAAGTGTCGGAGCGGGAAATTAAGACATGCACAGTTTGGTTTAACTGCTTCACATTTGTCTTGTCTGGAATGTATTTCACAATCTGGAAGATGTGAGAGGCGCATATCGAGGGAGTGCACTTATTTCATCACAGTGTGAACGTTTGGCATCGACATCTATTCAGTCACATGTCAGGGGCAACAAAGCAGCATGTGCATGTAAGCATGCAGCATGTGCATGTGCATGTGCATGTGCATGCAAAATGCATTTCCTTTGTGTAATTACCAAGCACTGGTAATCATGCAACATTGTCATGCTGTGTAACAACAGCTGCTTGCATAACCGTCGTGTGCAAGTGATGCTGCTGCCTTGATTGTTTTCTCCCTCAGGCCTCTGACATTATTAAACCGCAGCCGCAGCCTCCACGGACATTTTCATCCCACCTGCGCCGCATCTCTCACCTCATCCGCCGCGAGCGCCTTTGGATCTAATGATAGAGCAATACTGATGCTCGCAAATACGTTTCATGACTTCGCCTTCAATAATTCATGTGACGCATTTAGAGAAATGCTGTGCCATGGGATTAATTCTGACTCAGCAGCAGGAGCAGACAGGTCTGCATTCAAAGCTCCAGCCGTAGTATTGCCTCTGTGACAAGTACAACTGAATAATTCATCGACTGATTGGACTTTTACAACCCTGTGTAATTTATTAAGATTCTTTTGAAGTGTGTACAAACAACCAAGGATGACGTCATCTTTATTTCTTTGAGAATGAACGGAAAGATCTTTTTGCCAGAGCTCCTTCTTTTGCTTTTGTTTCCACTTTATCATCCTCACGCTGGATTCCTAAAAACCTTGTTAAAATGATCCTTCTCATGTATATCACAGGTGGTAAGCTTAAAAATAAAAGTGTCATTCAAAACTATACAGAGTATATGTATTTTAATTAATTAACTGACTACAACAGTAGTTTGTACAAATTCTAAAAGAAGCCCAACTTATTTGAAGCTTGGAATGGTTGTCTTGTTTTTCTCCACTTTTTCCCCTTTTCATTTATCAAATCCTCACTTTTATTCTCTCCTTAATCCACCTTTTTCACCTATTTTTCTCAGTCACTGGTAGATAACAGACATTTCATTCTAAACTGTCACAGTTTCTGTCACAAGAGTCTATGAATTGTGGGAGGATGTGAGCCCCTCCTTTCAAAGAGTTTGGCCATAAAATGATTGGGAATAGGTTTCCCCTTGACCCCTGGACTGTTTCTGCTCCTGCAGGCCCCTGAAGTTCTCAGGCAGCAGCTCTCAGAGGAGGTCCGCCCCACACTTTTAAGACCACTGTTACGTCAAAATAACATGCAAAACCAAATAGACCTAAGATATCACGCATGAAGCTCACATAGCTTAATTATGCATTTTGAGGGTATTTTCCATGATCCGTCACTCATTCATATGTCAGTGACAGCCAGTCCACTGACCCACTGTTGAAGCAGGACAAGACTGTTGGAGGACTTGTTGGAAGTACACTTCAACACGGACAAGTGGAGATAATATCAGACTGCCATCCTCAGTATTAAAGATTTAGCTGTATATTACGTGATCTTGTCACATTAAAGGCTAGAACACACACGACATATGAACACAAGAGTCTGGATAATTTTAACGTACATAGATATCTAAACATCAGATCTGCTTCCTCTCCTGACATTTTTAAATCACAGCTTAAAACTCATCTGTTCACACTGGCCTTCAACACAACCTGAACCAGAAAGTGTGCCTTATATTTTTAAATAGTTTTCTTTTTCTTTCTTTCTTTTTTGTATGTTACATTTTAATGCTTGTTTAAAATTTGTGCAGCACTTTGGGCAGTGGCTACTGTTTTAAATGTACTATATAAATAAATTTGACCTTTGACCTTTGATAGAAAGAAACCAAGCCATCTCCTAAATTACCTTCTTGATTCTGACATTTGTCTTTGAAAATCTCACTGGAAATTTCCAAACTGTAATGTAGGTTTACTCCAAGGATAAGAGAGAGAACTGATTCCCAGACACACCATATTTAGAAATATTAAGAGCGCTTTTTCAAGAGAGCCTCCCTGAGAAATAAAATGATGGTACAGTAATGATAATGTGCTTCAACCGATACATTTGTTTTTGTTCAGATATGTCTGTATTTACCCAATGTAACTGAAAATAAAGTGAATATAAATAATAATTATTGAATTATTAAGTGTCATGAAGTTATTTTACAAGTTATCAAAAAATAAATTGAAGTTATTACTTTGGCAAACTAACTCATGTGTTACTTCTAATTGTCCAGTATGGTGTGCACATGTTGTCTAATGTTCCTGTGACATATCAGTAGAGCTGTAGAGCTAGGGGGGGTCAGTCCGATGACTGATAAGTTCAGCTGATGTGTTGGAAGTCAAGGTGCACACCTGCTTTGGTCTGTTAGAGTTAAGGAGTCTAATATTTCCAGTTGCAATGGGATACACTCTTCCTTCTCCAGTCATACAGAACTTTGCATAACACATATTTTAGAAAAAAGCCAACAGACTGCATAAAACTTTTGCTGTAGGTTGTGAGTGATCAGTACGAGCCACCAGTCTATCGGCTATGGCTTTATGGTTTAGTCTCTGTTTTAAACTGAAATATTTAGGATTGAAAAAGATGCTGAGCAGTAACCAAAGCTTTTCCTCATGAAATAAATGTAATAAGTCTGACATTTTATGACTGGAATGAATCGGAAAGCATTGGATACAGTCGTCGTCGTGTCCATTTGGGAAGCAATTTGATTCCACAGAGCTGTATAAATCCTCTCGGCGGCTGTTTGGTATGCTACTTATCTACTTCCAGACCTCAGAGGCCTACAGGACCTTATATAATGAGACACTGGAGTTGTGTTTCATATGTGCACAGTACAACTTATTGCAACGGGAATATTGCTCTGAATAAAACAAAAGGTGAAGCATCACATTTCCTGCAGCTGTTCAGCATTTTCATTTCTGCCTTTTCCTTCCATTCTCCAGTTGTTTTTTTTTTTTTTTTTTCAATTTTTCTGTAATGCTGACAATTTGAAAAGTAATTCACTTTCATTCATTGATGCTTTCAAATAAATGAAATATTTTTTGGTCACTTACTCTTTCCATTATTCTTTCATCTTCTCTGAGTTAATGTCTTCTTCAACCGCACCTTCTTCAATGTCCCGAGACTGTCTGAAAATCCCGCTATGCAAGGAACATCAAGGCTGCTGCAGACACCGTAAATTTCTCTCACTGGCACCAGTGAAGAACTCTGGGCCAAAAGCACGCTCATAAATAATCGACAGACTCAGATTGTTTCCATCCTTTTAAGCGTGCATCTGATCCAGCACGAGCAAACAGAAAAACAGGGAACATCGGGTTAGCCAGGTAGAGAGAGCAACATGGTGGCCATTTAGGTAAAAGCACACGTTCAAGAGCTGGGCTTTTACAGGAGGAGACATTAAACATCATCAGGTGACAGGCCTCCTGCTGCCAAATCTGGAAATGTCCTTTCTGTCTCGCCAGGATAGGTTGAGGATACAAATGATGTGTCTTCTAAAAATACCTGGGACAAATGCTTATTATCTGTGATTTTGCGGGGGTATGTAACAATCCTAATAACATGTGCCAACAAGGCTGAGAAGGTTTACAGTGATCGTAAAAGGAGAAGAAATCCACTCTGAGAATATCACCCAGTCAATATTACCAAAGAAAATCAAATCAAGTATGGTGCTTTGCTGTGTGCATATGGGGGTTGTAAAATACAATCAGATGCTATTAATTCACATCTTAGTGTGTCTGGTGCTGTAATGATATTACCACACTTGATTCCCGTATTCCCGTATGTTCCGTGGAGCTGGCTGCAGTAACTATTTCCATGATGCCACAAGTGTATTAGTCATGCTGGGCACTCAGGCTGCGATAAGGCCTGGTCCCCAGCGGGCGTTTCAGCTTGTCCCTAAGGTGTTGGATGTGTTCGAGGTCAAAGCCAGGAAATATTCCCACACTTAAACATGTAGTCATTCGACTTATGTGCAGCTTTATATTCATAGGGTTACTGCAGCTAAAATTATTATTAAAAACATGGTTCTGATCACTGATGTTAAGAATTAACTAAAGTATTAACATGAATCTAAACTCTAACTAAAACGCACATGTGAAGAGGGTGATTACTGGATGATATCTAGAAGAACTTTTACCTTTTAAAAATTTTTATTAATCAAGAGAATTAGTCAAAAAAATATAAATGAATGAATGGAGCTGAGGTTGTGGACAACATGGGTCATGAACAAATGTATGTGGGAACTGAATGCGTGACTTTGACAGCCATGACATGACCGACCTCGATTCACTGCAACATCTCTACTAAAATCCTTTATCTATCTGTTGTACAGCTTTATCTGACTCATGACTGGCAGGGTGCTTCGGGAACAGCTTGCCACAGATCACAGGCCACACACAAAGACAGGCAACCACACAAAACGACAACTCCAAGCAACTAAGCATCACCAATTAGCCTCAATCAAGGAATTTTTACAGTGGGAACTGGGAATAAACTCCAGCACCTGGTGAAAGTCCACGGATTTATAAATAAAACCTGCAAACTGCAATGAAAGACCTCTACATCCAAACTTGAACTTGGGATATTTTGGATGTGGGGTTTGGCTCCACTACGGCCCAAATTTGAAATTAACCATGAAAGGACACCGTTGATGCCTCAGTGTTTGTGTATGTCTTTCAAAAGGCATATGCAAGAAAGAAAAGAAAGAAAAGGAGGACATTTCATTCAGCCTCATCTGGAAAAGGTCGTATCTGTACTCACCAGTCCACAAAAGGATATCTAGTGAGACACACTCTCTTCTGTGGAGAAACTTGAGCAGCACATCCTGCCTCCTCACCGTTATCAAACCTGCAGGGAAGCCACGGGTGCTTTGTCACATAGAATAATGTCACAGATTTCCTCCCCCACCTTCATTGCAAAAAAAAAAAAAAAACCCTCTCGCAGGGTGAGAAGGAGGAGTGGGACCATGTGAGTGATTCAGCAAAACGTGACTGCTGTCACTACTAATACTTGTTTGGCCGCTAACGGGCATCTTTCCCCTCAAGAGGTTTGGGTTGTGTCAAGCTTAAAGCAGCAGTCGTGCATGAACGGCGACTTTATTATATATGTGTCTTGAGGAGAGCGAAGGCTGCGTGTATATTTAGGTTGCCCTCTGTGAATTACGGTAACCCGAACCGGATCTTTTTCACCCCTGTGGCTGCATCTCTGTAAAACCCTGTTGCCTTTGGGTGCAGGACACTCACAACATGTCTCATAAAATAATGATGCTGCTGCACTCTCACACACCTCTCCGTGTCTCTGGCTTCAGTCCTAATGCACTCTCTGATGTCTCCCCAAATCCCTCCTCCAGACAAACACAGGTCACATGCAGAGGATGTGTGACTGGGTCCGCTCTGGTCTTCCTTTACTGCTGACCCTTCGGCTCAGCCGTTGACACACACACTTCTCTGTAATCGCCCAGGTGTCCGAGAGGCCAGAAATACAAATAAATGTAGCACCAGGACAAGTGAAGGTTCTGTTGGCTCAGATTTGGATAAGATTCTCCATGAATGTCTCCACATACATTTTCAAAATTTTCCAAACTCTGCTTTTCATGGCATCTGTGGTGTTCGACAAATATATTTTCTTTTTGTAATTTGCTTGTTAACACTTGAGCCCATTATAGCAGTACAATAAACATACCTCTAAATTACACTGTTCTTTTCTTTTCACAGCACAAAAGGACACCATAGTCTCTATAATGTCAGTGTCTCTTTGATAGCTGAACCAGAAACAACAGTGTTGTTGTGCAAAAAAAAAAAAAAATGCCCCACTGTCTTAATGTGCACCTAAATCGGGTCTAGCTGTGCACGTGCACACGTGTAGAAGTAAATATTTCTGTGTGATGTACCCAGCTGATCTCTTCATGCATGTGTGCACTAAGGCTGCATATGGTGACTTTCAGGACAGAAGCATGCTCTCTGCTGCCCTCTCTTGTTTCAAGATGTAACAACAGCAGTGTCTGTTTTTACACTGGTGAAGAGAGATGATTCTCTTTAGCATTTCAACCTCAAACGATGATATATATATATATATATATATTTTATTGGGAAAAAATATTTTACCGTTGTTCCCCAATTTATTTATTCAATTTGTTGAGTGGAGAGGGAGAGGTATTCTGTTGGCAAAACTTTCAAACATTAAAACAACCTCCATACTACCATTCAGTGAATAAAAAGTAAATATACATCCATTGCAGTGGCTCCTTGGATCAGCTCTAGTTACTTAGGCTGCAATCATACCATAGATTTAATGTAAACACGATGAATAGTGTTTGTCTTTAGTCCGTTTTTTTTTTTTTTTTTTTTTTTTGGAGGCACTATTTCTCAGTTCCACTCATGCCTAATCTCTTTAAGAAGGTGCTAATCTCGGTGCGCTGAAGGCAGGTTAACGAACAAAGCTTTGCTGGTATTATATCTGCACGGCTGTGCCCTTGCTCTCATCCATTAAATGTGCCTCATCTGTCTGGATACTCCACAGGTTAGAGGATTAAAAGGAACAAAGCCTGGTCTGTGAGGTTGCTGCCGCCGCCCTGTCACTCTCATCTCAACCAGCATGACTGCCTCCACCCGGCAGAAGGACTCCTCACACTCTTCCCTCTCACCTCACACACCCAGCGCCATCTGGGCCCTTCAATACAGTCGTCATGGTTGTGTGTATACACGATCACATCCCTGCCACGAACGATGATCTGCCGCTTCACAGGTGAGGCCTCGTCTCCAGCGAGGTGAATAGAGAGGAACTGTTGCCCCTTAATGTTTGTGCTGTGCAGATGTTAATTCGTACGGCCATGTCCTCAGTTAGTTCATCACAGCAGATGTCAAACAGAGCTGACACGTCCGGGCCATGAGGAAGAGGGTCTGGCAGGAGATGAGTGGACTGCTTTGGACTCCAATACTGCTGTGCAAGAGAGGACGGAGCAAGGTTCTGAGGGGTCTTCAGCAATGTGTTGTTTCAGCTGTGGAGCCCCTGGAACAGCTGGGAGAGATCTAGCAGAGAGGATTGCTGTAAGACGGGCAGATAAAGGCAGCAAGACATAGAGACCGACACTGAAAGGGACAATGACACAGATGGAAGGAAGCACAAAGACAGAGAGACGGGGAGACCACGAGAAGACAGACATTAGAATAAACACTCCTCAGGATATGATGGAGGTTCAAACCTTCATCCTCATGGACCACACCAGACCGGCTTCCTGTCATACAGAGAATAGATTTCAAATCGTCACGGGTCTGAAAGGTTCAGAATGGTCTGGGCTCGCAGCATCTCCCAGACCTTGTGTTATGTCACATGGTATCCAGACCTCAGGTCATCTGCATCAAACCTGCTTTCTGTTCTCATTCTGCTGCTCTGCTTTCTGTTGAGTCAGAACCAAACATGCAGGAAGACTCCAACTCTGAGCGAAGGACTGTTGGTTTGCTGCTCCCTCTCATTGCTTCGTATCCTTCATTCTTTTTGCTCTTGTCTTTTTTTTTTGTTTGTTTTTGGATGTTTTCTGTTTTACTTTTTGTGTAAATTTCTATCTTTTGTTCTCATTGGTTCCGCCAACTGGCAATCAATCAATCAATCTCTTTATTTGAGCAACAATGATAGCAGCAATTGTCCATTTATAGCAGTAGTAGTACAGTAATACTTCAACTGTGCTCAAAAGGGAGCAGGTAGAAGTTCAAAGAACTTATTAACTCCACCCCTTCACATTTAAGAATCGCACAAATTGAATCCCACATCCATTAGAAAAAAAAAGGAAAAAAAAAGAAGAAAAAGAAAGAAAAAAGCAAAAAAAAAAAAAAAAAAACTTACAAACCTTGCATACAAACTCACACATCAGACAATTTATAATTACAATTAATGTATATTCTTTTCAGTATTCCTTAAATTTACAATATTGTTATATTTACAATATTAAGACAGCATGCACATGCTAGTTAATATCATTCATTTTGAATGGCATTATAGAAAATATAGTTGCCTTGCTTCATGGTTGGAAGACGAGCAGCTGAGCCAATGAAGTACGAAGCAAATCTTTGGCATCCAAAGCAAAAGTTTAAAATTTATTATTGCCTTGTCTTTCTTGGTAGTCACTTAAAAATAAAAGGCATTTTCACCCAGAACACAACTGAATTCGCCTTCAGTGCCATTATCTATTGGTTTTGTTATTCACACAGAGCTCTGAACACACAGACCAATGTTATTGTGGATGTTAGGGAGGAGCACAGTCTCCATCTTCTGGACATCTGTGTGTTCTGATCCAGCAGGTTACATGAACAGACATTACTTTTTCAATCACACTACTATAGGTAGTTTGAACAAATAGGAAATAAACTAAAGAAGAGATCAGAGAGGGTTTAACATGGCATTTAAGATAAGGGATGCCGAACATGCCTTATTTTTTTTTTACTATTTGGGCATTTTCAATTACAAATGTATGAGAATACATTAGAATAGAATAGATCTCATTTCTTTATTTAGATTACTTCACTTTGAATGTTTTTTTTTCTCAGTTACACCACTGAATTGAAATGAAAAGCACAGACTTTAGTAAATCCAGACGCATGGTCAACAAAAGAAGAAAAGGGTGACAAATGAATGGGTCAAAAATACTCTGTATACATGGTTGAATATCAGAAAGATACTTAATCTCCCTAGTTCTCTTTGCAGATTGATAAAAATCCATCATAATCTTGAGTTCCCACCCTCCTCTAATTTTAAAACTTGGGTTATTAAAGGCCTTATCATGCTGGATCAACTATTTGAGAGCGGAACTTTGATGTCCTTTGAGCATCGTCAACAAAAGTATGACCTCCCGACTCAAGATTTTTATAAATGTTTACAACTGAGACATTACTTACACAAACATAATTATTTGAAAATTTTACAGGACCCACCCACTAATTTGGAACAATTTTTTATTTTCGTAATGAAAAGGAAAATTAATAGTAAATATATATCCCACGCCTATAAAATGTTACAACAAGACAGTACAGAGAATGCAAAGAACATTAAAGAAAAATGGGAACTAGAAATGAATATAATATTCAGAGATGAAGAATGGGTGGAGAGACTAAGCGGAAAGGGCACAAAATAACAAAAAGCCAGATACTAAGAGAATTTGAAAGGAAAACTAAAATTTGATATTTTTTTTTTAGAACCCCCTTTATTACTTCTAAATTTGGTAAAACATCTGATAAATGTTGGATGGGCTGTGGTTTGGTAGGAGACCATACTCGTATATTTTGGGATTGTCCCAGATTAACAAACTACTGAAAAATCATTCATGGCGAGATAAAAAAAAAAAAAGTTTAAATATTGACATTCCATAAACTTCAAACGTCATAATTCTAGAAATATTTCCAAACTGTATTCAAACAAATGCAACACATTTCAATTAAAAATCCTACTTTTAATAGCAAGGAAAATGATTACGGTCACCTGGCTTAAACCTCAGCCCCTTACTATTTCCCAATGGAGGAGTAAATTAAAAGAGGTATGTAATATGGAGCAAGCACAGCAAGAATTCAAATGAAAATGGACATATTCATGGAGAGATGGTCTCGTATTCAAAGATACATTTGAAATTAACATTGTAATACTGTATTTTGGTTGATGTACCTACATTGTATTTATATACCTTTTGGCATTGATATCGGTTTTGATGTTGTATTTGACTTGCATTGAAGATTTAACAAAAAACAAGTTCAAAAAAGAAAAGCGCAGACTTTGAGTTGCATTTCCCACAGTTGCAAAGTGTCAAACTAATGTAGCTGTATGTAAGTAGAAAAACATTTGGATTTACGGATTTCTTTCCTATTCCTTTTCTTGCATATCAATATGATCTCCTAATCCTGACCCAAACAGCAGAAAGCCTCCACCTCTGCGCCTGGTCCTGCAAAATTGTTTGCAACTGTTGGCTTTTCTTCTCTGGAAATGTGCATTGGGATGACCGTGTTGTATTTGACACTACAGAGGTTAAACTGAATTGAAAACTCCACACCGAAAAGGCCAGACCCAGATTCAAGCCCACAGCTTTGTTTCAGGAGTTGTGTGCACCAGTGTGGCTGAGTCAAAGAGAAGGGTGCAGTTCATGCTCTTGGCCTCATGATGGCAGCAGAGTGGCATAGCTGAAGACTTCTCTTCTCTCCTCACGAAGCAGAGGAAGATTTAACAAGGAAATAAATTGTAACCTCATCCTCTGAGCCTTTGAGGAGTCTGGTAAAAATGCTGTTATTGCCCCTCCTTGCCCCCCACCCCTACCGCCCCCCCCCCCCCCTCTCTCTCTTTCTGGGAGGGATTGTGAGGACTGCTGCCTATTAACAAGAGTCTGTGAGAGAGATGTGTTGAAGCCAGGCCAGCTCAGCTCTCAATCTGAAGAATGTGTTGGCATATACAAGGGGCGCCACTCAAATGGAACTTTAATTCATTTACACAAAAGCCAGAACAATCATAAAAACAGACCTCGCTGCCGAGAGCTAACAGCCTAGGTAATCAGGGCCGACACGTACCTTTCTCCAACCTGAGAATGAGCCTTTTACAGTCTTTCTTTCAATTTCACTGGACATGGCCTGTGTGTGTGTGTGTGTGTGTGTGTGTGTGTGTGTGTGTGTGTGTGTGTGTGTGTGTGTGTGTGTGTGTGTGTGTGTGTGTGTCAGATGGTAGAGGTGGGCTGTGAATGAGGCTTTGATGCAGCCTGCCAAGTTTCCCCTGTGGACAGCAGCTGTTATGATAAACACGCTGTCTAGTAGCAACAGATCCTCCCAAGATGGTTCCCCACCCCTCCTCTTCACTCTCCTCCTATTCTCCCCCTGGTTTTTTTTTTCTCCCAAGGCTGTGTTTAATGGAAGGGAAATGAAAACAATAGCCCTGCCAGTCTGCAGGCCAGCAACAGCTCTGCCAACCTGACAATAAGTCAAATAGAAAGTCAGAGCGAAGCAGTGTGATGTACCGAACAAAGTCCAGACAGGCTTTTGTTTTTAAGGTGTTTCCACTGGAGGAGAATAACCATTGATTGTGCATGAACATTGATGCTATCCATCACACCATAAGGAGAACAAAGTATTTAAAAAAAAGAAAAAAAAGGCTTTCCAGGTGGAAATTTACCTGTGTGGTAAATTGTGATTGCCAGTGTTGCATGAGTTACTGATGGTTAGTGACTGGTTATATTAACCTCTTATTTTGCTGTAACAACTTACGGAAAGTATGAAGTAACTAGCTACTTGGAGTATTCCTTTGTGTAGCCTGTGTGTGGCTTGCCCTGATAACCTGCACATGGTTGTATTGTTGTGGTGTTGCCGTGACAGATTAGCTGAGCCGTCAGCGCGGCGTGGGGCTGTCTAATGACTGATTCACCCATTAACTTCAGCTGAAGGTACATTAGTTAGCAGGAAATGGTGGTGTGCGCACATGCTATTTTGGTCTGTTTGAATGAATCAGTCATTGTTCACGCTATTTTACACTGGAAGCGCTCCACTGCATGAGGACGCAGCGCAGAACTCCACCTGTTCTCAAACAGATCATGCAAACAAGAAGAAGAGCTACCAACATGCAGAAAGTAGAATAAAGCTCATATAAAGGTAAACTAACGTTTATTTAGAGATAGGAGTACATCACAGGTACTGTGCATGCAGGACAAAACTAGTGGCATCAGAGTACCACATTATTTTCTTATGAGATATCTCACAACAACGATGTCTTTAGATGTATACAATGTGCGTAATATGCTGTGTTCTCCATTTACACAGGCACCAGATATGAAGCTGGGATGTTTGTTCTTTGTAAAAGAGGTCTGCAAGCCCCAGTCTACACCTGTTTCAGTAGTTATTAAAGCTGAATACAAGGTTCCTTATTCACTAGCATTTTCTGAACAGAGAGTGCCTCAGAATATTTAGAAATGAAAAAAGAATCTGGTTGAACCTTAGGTTTAAACATTAGCCTGAAGTTTGTTTTATTCTACACATTTTTAGAATTTTTTTCTCAGAAATGTTTCATTTGAAATAACTGAAATGTTAAAGCTAGGGTTGGCGATCTTGGAAAACTAGCGTTAGCATGTAGCATCTCCCCAAGGCTCCGCCTAGCTAGCTCCGCCCAGCTCCCACCCCATTGGAGGAGCTCCCGTTGGGAGCTGAGACGCGGAGACGTTCACGGCGCGTGCGGTGCGCGCGGCACTTCCGCGTCCAGTGCGTTCCTGCCGTAACCTGTCCTCAGCGCTTCGTTTCTTCGTTTTTCTTTATTTGCACTACACCAAGTCATGGCGCTCTCAACGGTAAGTAAACCTCCAAACCAAACATTCGTCTCCGCCGTTCTGCAACGACGCTCCGTCCTTCTACGCGCGCACTGAACCAGGGTCAGTGCACGCGTACATGTACGCGCACGGGGGCAGGTCGAACGGCGAAGGGATTTGATTGGTTCAAAAAAAGGTGTCCCCTCAGGACTATTGGTTGCTGTTTTTCCCGTTTTACTCCTGCTGTAGATAGCGGATATTTTCCAAACTACTTTAAAAACACGCTATGAATTGCTTCCCATCGGGTCATAAAGATCACTTTAACCAGTATTTAAAAAAATGTATCTCATTCAAATCGCCAACCCTAGCTTTAACTGAATGTGCTTCTTTTTGAGAATTTCATCAAATCACAATTTTTTTTAAGTATTTTTGTCAGCAGAAAGTAATTTATTTAGAGATTTATTTGGTTTTAGCCTATGTGGCAGAAATAAAATGAGTTTCACTCATTTGAATGACATAAGCATCTTATAAAAAGATAATTTATCTTCATCCTGTTGTTTAGAATTAGGAAAAAAAGTGTCTGCATTGTTTGCAGGCCCTGTGCAGGCCCTGATGATCCTCTGTAATACAGCTTGAATATATTTTAAACCTTATTTAGTGGTTTATGTATCAAGATCATTGATGTTTTAAACATTCTTATTGCTAAAATCTAATTGTTAAATTAAATTGGATTGAACTGAATTATTTGATAGTCGTCATTTAGCTGTAACTTTGTTCTAACCCACTCAGAAATGACTCTGAAGAGATATTTCTGTTTAACCCTAATAGCCCCAACAATTCTGGATTTCTTTTTTCACCATTGTGTCCAAAATGTCATTGATTTTCATTTCATGTTTTTGTCACCTTATATTAGTCACACCTGACCTGAGTCGAAGTCTCATCCGTCAGAAAGACTAAAAAATGTCCTCAGGAGGAAGAAAGACATTCAGGTGGCCGTGGTGTATAAGAAACATCTTTCTCTTTTTTTTGGGCCAAATTGTAGATACACTATTAGCAGCTGCTCTTTCAGAATCGTCTGTGAATTAGTTTCTCCAGGTTTGGTTTTCTTCTTTGATCATTATGTTCTCAAGGAACAAAGAAGACAAGATAACTTTGAAAAAAAAAATGCAGAAATGCTGGCTCTCTTTGACGAAGGACTGTGCGAATGTGTTTCTGGATACAAGCAAATGTACGAAATTACCTCGCCTAGGTATCGGAACATTGAAGCTACAAGAAACATTTAGTGTGACCTTTGATCACAGATATTACCACAAATTGCCCTGCCCTCTGTTGATTGTATTGCCGAGTATTAACCATGTTACTGTAAGAGACCCATAGCAGTATGAAGGCGGTGGCGCACAATGTTCGAAACACCTGCAAAGGGAGCATTTGGGCCTTGACAGTTAGAAAAAAAAACTGTTTCAGATCTTAATTAAATAGCATTACTGAAGAATTGCATTTGACAATTTACCACTCCTGTATAAAGCCAAACAGAACAGCAGCAACATTCGCCATCACCTCAAGATTAATAGAAAATTTGAATCCATTGACATGACATTTGCAGCATCCAGATGGTCTCAGTACACCCGCACAGAGAATACCGATAGATTAGTCAACTCTGTCTATTTAGCTAATTCTCAGACGCACACGTTTACTCATCAAAGTGCGGTCCGGTCCTGAAAAATGATCTCATCCAATCTTTGGTTTCCGTGAACTTTGGCTCTCCTCAGCCATGCCCATGATGTTGAGTGAAGGCTTTAGGAAGGGGTAAAAGGTATGCACGCACACACTCACACACACACACACACACACACACACACACACACACACACACACTGTGGTCGCGACAGGCTCAAACCACAGGCACCCATGTGGAACAAGTCAGTGAACAGACCTTTATTCCCACTTTGAGCAGCTCAATGAGTAAACTGCCTCGCTCAAACTGTCTGAATCTTTACTTACTCATTTAGTGTGATAAATACTGCCAGCTCCGAATCCCACAAGTGATTTAATACACTGAAAATGCATCACCTCTAACCTGCAGAGGTTCTGTGACCTCTGAGGGAACTCTCTCAGGCTGGCCTGTTGCCCTTGAGAGAGACACACGACCCATTTGGCCCTTTAGTACCTGTCTGACACCCTGATTGGATTACTGAGTGTGTATGTGAGTAAACAGGTATTTCCCCACCTACCTAAAAGCTCTGGCACAGCCCGACGTGTGCGGAGGTACACAAAGATCCTTTTACATTTTCCACTTTCCTAGAAGCACAAGCCTGTGGTGTTGTGGATGTGTGCTTGTATTTATGTATGCAGGAAAAAGAGTTTAATGTAAGTTGCCAAAGACTTTCCTCTCAGGGAACCCTGATGATTTTTACCCTGACCCTCAAACTCAGGAACTGTCTCTGAGTGTACATCTGTGTTTAAACTTGTATGAGGTGTGATTAGAGTGGTTTGTTCATTGAAGACTTTATCATTCCCTTGTGTCGCCATCGCACTGAAGCTGTGTCTCAGTGGGATATCACGTTGCTTGTTCACCTCATTTCTATGCTCTGCACACAGAGTTTCTCCACCATCCCTCAACACACACCCCACTGCACACAAAACACCAAAGCCTCCCTCAGGCTTCAGTCGGGGAGCCAATCCATCACAAGATGTTTGTGCTGATGAGAAGACGAGAGGAAAAAAAAGCAGCGGAGCAAGAGAAAATAAAGGACACGCATAGGGTTAAAGAGCGAGAGGAAGAGGGAAGAGGGGCTGTGGAGTCCCGATCACTGTGATGGATGAGGGAGAAGATACTGGCTGATGGCTCCTCTCTTCCCTGAAACCTACATCAACGTGAACTCAGGCAAAGAATGAATCCATCAGATGGTTGGTGTGGAGAGACATTGGAAATCTAATGTGAGATGTAGATGTGGATACACAAAGTTAGTATAAATGGATGCATGTGTGCGTGAGTTTGTTTGTTTGTTTGTTTGTTTGTTTGTTTGTTTAATGTGAATGTATTTACTTTGTTTTGGGGCCGGCTCAAACCTGCCTTTACTTCCTGTTGAAGAAAGCTGACTGAGTTCACGATTAGATTAAGTTTAGGACCCGGAAATGAGCACCTATGGATGAAGGGTGTGGATGTATGCAGGATTCAAATCAGTATAAACGGAGTAAATACAGAATGAGCTTTTGAAGGTAAAATTGAAATTTCAGAAAGACCCCTCAATGCCTAGCACCAACGTTCTTGAACAATCCTGTGCAGTGGTAACTCCTCATTCTGTTTTTTTTTTTTTGTTTTAATATAGGCCTATATATATATATATATGTGTGTATATATATATATATATATATATATATATATATATATATATATATATATATATATATATATATATATATATATATATATAATGAAAACATCAAACAAAAGGCTGGAGGATTTATGTTGGTCAGAAATCAGTAAAACCCAGACAAGGAGAAACCACAATACTGTCATGATCTCAGTCCAACAGTTGAAGACTGGATAAATGCAGACGCTGGACCTCTTGGAAATGTAACAAGGTATGACAGGCCTCACCACAACTACACTATTATGTTACCAAAGGACGAATGTGAGAGAGCTGGAGAGAGAAAATCACCAATGAGCAATTTTGTCTGCTTCTAAGGGGGAGATTAGAGACAGTAATGCAAGTAGCAACTGTTGCATCAGTAAACAAACAAATAAATCTGATCATGATTATAGTGATCACTACATCTAGCTAATAAATTATGGAACATCCTGGAAAGGCTGCAACCGACCGGAGTGTGGTGGACGTCGGAAAAAGAAGGACAAAGGGTGAAGAGAGGCAAGAGATGGAGCCAGTGGAGTTTAAAGGAGTGGAAAAAGAGGGAAAGCGTGAGAGGAGAGGTTTCCCCTGCAGGGCTGTGTGGCTGGCTGTGTGCTCCTGTTCTGTTAGGCGGCCGTGGCTGGCTAAATAAACAATCCTAATTGGCTGTGGAGCCCCACTAGTCTGGGGTTTCACTCGCTTTCATCCTTGGGAAGCTGCTGGGAAGCTGTGGGAGAGCTGAGGTGAGGCATCATGATAAACACACATGTGCTCAATCATGCACTCTCATGAGAACTTGCAGACCTACATGCATTTATAAAGTGAGGTCCAAGCATATAGAGGCTGGGCTTAGATTTCCCATTGTCCTCATCCATGGTGGTGCACAATGTGTGTGAGCTGCAGTGAATGACCTTCCCTGTCTGACCACCTGCTCAGCACATCTGGGATGAGCCGTGTGCGCCCCCAATCCACACGCACGCACGCACGCACGCACACACACACACACACACACACACACACACACACGGAGAATGCACAAGTGTAGACACACGGCGCACCAGGAAATTTGTGAATGTAGCCAATGCACCTAAAGCTCAACGGACAAAGTTACACGAACAACTTTACAACACATGGCTCTGGAGCAAATACTGCACAGTAGACCTTATCCAGCATGGGCCATTTGGATTCATTTGCTGAGGCTTGGTGAACACATTAATGATCTCTTGTCTCTTCTCCTTCTCTATAGGATCTTCCAACACATGTCACAGTGTTTCAAACATGAGAGACATCTGGTGGTGCAATTGAAAGACGTTCCCATTTTTATTGAATTGTTTTCCCTGTTTTCCCAAACTAAACTTAAATTTTCAATTTATTCATTTATTTATTTATCTTTTTTGGGAGAAGCTCGTGTTAGAAACATATTGCTCAGGTAAATTTTGATTTTGATCAGATGGTTGTATTTCAGGACTCACCGTAACGACCTGTCTGTTGTGACAAGGCTGGAGCACATGGGGACAATGTGGACATGGGAAGTCGGTACAAATTAAGGTTAGAATTTAGAGTAACAGTTGACATCCATGTCAAATAAAACAGCAGAAATGTTTTTGAAAAAGAAATTGGAACCAACAAAACTGTGTGACAAGAACTTGGTCCTTTGTCTCCTGCAGCCAGTTTTATACCCTCGAATGCAGAAGGGTACCTCTGGCTACAAACCGCGTCCTGAGAAAAGAGAAGAGCTATCACCACTAAAGACGGCTCTTTTAAAGTAATGGGAATGTTTTGTCCCTGAGAGAGAAAAAAGTCTTTCGCTCTCAGACCTCCGGCCCTTGGCTGGTCATGGCGCGACAAGAGGGACTGTGAAAGCGGTTGTCATGGTGGAAGGCAGGAGAAGACTGACACTGTGAAAAGAAAAGAATTACTTTTTGGAAATGGATAGCCCCTCTGCTTTTTGTCTCTTATTTTATAGGCTGTGCAGCACAAAGAATTGAAGATGTAACTTGAGTGAATGGAAATTGTTACGCAGTCATACTTTCAGGGATGACAACGAATGCCTGAGTACGAATAGAAGGCCATGACAGTCAGAACAGTAGCAATGATCACAATGACTTCTCTCAGAAACCGACCGACCCACCAGTCAGCCACCCGAACGACCGAACAGCTGATCAAAGTCACAAATGCAAATATGTTGAGATTTCATATTAACATGTCTCTGTCACCATTTCAGGCTTCACTATATTCACCTCAAAACTGCAAGTCAAAGTCTAACATGATGAATTTAACATGATGAAGCCTTCAAAGTCACTGAGGACCAGTCTCTCTCTGCTGAGCATGTTTCAGAACTTTTTAAATGGTGCTAAATGAAAACTCGTGGGGTCACGTCAACTGATTACAATTCAGCGGCGGGATGACTTGAATTTGTCTGTGAGCTTGTACAGATTTGCTCTGCAGTCGGTTTTTATTGCAATATTCCAAACTGTAATGAAAGAGATCAAACAACTGACTGACTGACGCTCTGAAGCAGCCATTTCTCAAAGCACAAACCGCTCGTAACCTGCTATGTATGAGGTGACCCTTGAGAAAAGCCAACAGTTCAAACATTGTAAAGAGAAATGCAAATATTTAGTTAAAAAAAGGAAATCAGTGCACCATTTATCCCCGGATATTCATAAACAGAAAAACCTGTATCATTGTTGGTGTTATTAGTGGTTTCACAATAAAACTGTGTTTCTTTCCAGCAAAGACAGACAATTGTTTCCCCTCTGTCTTCCAAGGCGTACCAAAGAGTTCACAGTGGTTTAATACTTCTGGCAGAGACGACTAAGTTGTGAGTCAAAGATCTGGATGTAAAGATGGCTGAAACCCAAACGCAGCAGCTCTCCCTTCCTCCATCCCTTCTTCCCTCAGAATTTTTCCAAGTCTTCTGACTACTGGCTCACACACTCTGCACATACACCGCTCTTCGCGTGACCAACACACCCCAGGAAACCCGGCAAGCCACGAGAGGAGATTCTGTGTGTGCATCCACATGTGCATTAGCGCGCACGCGTGCGTGAGTGTGTGTGTGTGTGCGTGTGTGTGTGCGCACTGTCTTAA